>NC_046220.1:64641515-65266515 GCF_011004875.1 Balearica regulorum gibbericeps
AAGCTCAGTGAGCAGAAAACTGAGTGGTAAGTAAACAAAACACCACATGAAAGCCACACGACTTGGACTCTTTTTTCTGGAGAGAACACAACTCCAGTACCACGAGTCTCCCATAGGCGGTAAAGTCTCCTGAGGTGTGCTCCACAAGGGCTTGCTTGTCTCCCTTCTAGGCTGATACATTGCATGTTCCAACACAGGACTGAAGCCCCCTGAAATTGTATTCTGATATCCATTTCTTATGGGCATCCAATTAGTTGGTAATTCAGCTAAAATTAAATTGTCTGCAACAATAATACAAATCATCTTTTTAAAAACAGCTGCTTACACAGACTGCTGAGCTGGAGTTAAGATGCTGTTGCTTTGACTACTCCAGTGAAAGAACCAAAGCCAGCAAGCCCCCATAAAGTACAGTAAGACCAGTAAACTTTCAGTAGGAATAAGGATTTGTACAACAATTTTTTCATGTCCTATTTCCTACGCACAGTAGCGAGAAGCAATTGGAAGAGCAGAGCAGCCATGCACTGACACAAAAGGATCAAGACCCAGGTGTCACATTGATTTCACATCTGTGCTTTACCCTAAGAGTACCAAGAATTGGGGTTTCTAAAGAACAGAAGTCCAATGCGACTGCTCCTCTAACGAGCCATAGCACGAACAAGCAATCCCTCACTCCACCCGCCCCAAGCCACCCCCAGGTGCCCAAGGGCCACATGTGGCTCCCAAAGCACGAGTGACCATCCTGCAGCAGTCTGTGTATACGCTGCTGCTGTTGCTGGGCACCTGCTCAGGGGCAAAACACAGTGCGGTCCTTACACACCTGCTCTGGTCTGGGTATCCTCCACCTTGAACCTTCGTTTTCTCCTTTCCTAAAGCTCTCAACCCCCCAAATCAACTCCAGTTTTCCCCTCCAACTTCTGTTTTAGCCACTTCAGTCATAATTTGACTGTTTTCCAAAGTTAATGTCTTTATACCATCTAAGCCTCCTAAGGCTGGCTGAGGGACACAAAAACCTGACTGACATCCCATATTATCTCACCTAACAGCACAAGTAACAAATGTATACTGCTATTTTTTCTTTTATTGCAAAGGCTGCCTAAACATTCACACCTAGTTAAAATTTAAGCAAAAAGAGAGGCTACGGGGAAGTGTCATGGAAGGTAACAGCAAATCTGGGTACTCTAATATATTGTGCAGAGGAAGAGATTAACTCAAACGCAGGCAAAGTGTAGCACTCAGGGGACTCATAGAGCAGCTGGCACCCCTGGGCAGCACTGCTTTCACATTGGCTGTGCTTGCCTCACCAGCAACATACATTACATACGCATTTCTAACCTCTGTGCTTGCCCTTGCCCAAAGCATAAGGTTCACTCCACCACTAAAGAAGGTTAAGTAGTTTTTTCACTGAAAAAAAAGCCTCCCCCTTCGCTTCACTTGATTCCTTTCCTCTAGCATTTGCTAGTTTTTATTTCCCTGACCCATGTTTTGTCTGAACAAACCCTTCCATTTGTGCTTCCTGAGCACCATTCTCCTGGGGCACCCTGGCTGCATGCAGGGACGGTCTGGTTTGGATTCCTCACCCAGCCACTGCCAGCAGGAGATGCACAGGAAGGGACCACCACTGTGCCCTCCCCTTCACACACAGGTGCTCTTCTTTTCCCTTCACCCAAACGATGTTGTGCAGGCACACATCCTACCCTCAGGATGCTGCCCAAGATCTGCTGTTGGCGGGGCTGAAGCAGACTCATGAAGTATGATGCTTCATCACCTCATTTCCTTGGACAAGTATTTTTGTGCAAGTCTTCTTTGTGCAAGGTCGTCAACACACTTCCGCATTATTTTTTCTGCATTTAATGACCTTAATTTTGTGCAAGAACACTCTGATGTAGAACTGTTTCAATTAGCTATCTGGTCTGTTAGCAAAGCAAGAACAGAAGCCACTGTCCTCCTGCAGCAGTGCCACTCCTGCCACTCCTACAAACAGCACGCTGGGACAAGAAGGACACAAAAACTTTTCACCACTGCGGGAACTGGACAACTCCTACAGCTTACATTGGTCTAATCTTTTGCTACTGTTTTAAGGCTTGGCCCAGCTGTCAATCCAGAATCAAGAGAAAAATGATATATGAAAAATTTAAGTTTAGATAAACATACTTTGTACAATATATGATGATAATCTTTCCATGCTACCAGATTTTACAAATTTTGATAAAAAGCACTATTCACAGCTGAAACCTGTGACACTGTATTAGTCACAGAGCCATCATGTAAGTCCTGTTACTTGCTCCTGTTCTCTGTTACTTTTGTCAGAGAATGACTGATAATTTAAAAAGGTTTAATCTTTGCCATAAGAAGTGAAAGGAGATCAAAGCAGGCTGATGAATGAATAGAAAATACTGAATCCTCTCAGAAACACAGCAAGCCAGCATGCCGTGACAAAAGAATCACAATAAATCTTCCATCTCTGTGCCAGACTTCATCTGCTCCCTGGCCAAGAAAGCCAGGACTGAATTAAAAAAAAAAAAACACTAACAAAAACAAAAGTTATGTCCATCTTCCAAATATTCTCAGCTTAAATAGAAAACGTATAGTATAATGTTTAAACTGGCATTGTACCCATACAATCTGTTCCTACAAATTCTTTGTTACTAAAAGTTTACACATTACTGAACTGCCAGAAAGCACATTTACATCTTTACAATTGCCTCTTGCTCTCCGCATACAGTATTCCATTATATTTTTCTAGTACACAGCTGAATACAGCAGCTGTGAAATTCAGGAATGCCAGCAACCAATTAGGCTGGCATAAACCTCGTCTAGCATATAAAGCAAGACCAAGCTGCAAATACTGAAGCCTGAGAGCCAAGCCAATCTGCAGCGAGTGGTGGAAGGCAACATCCCTGATTTCTGCTGCATTTTCTAGAGTTGGTATCAAACTCTGAAATGTAAACATGTGCATGTAAACATGAATGTGAATTGTGACAAATAGAAAAAGGAACAAGTGTTTTGAGAAAGACTACATTCACACACACATATCAAAATCAAAAGAAAGTAGAGCCACAGTGCTGATACACCAACTCTTCAATCAGCGTTTCTTTGATTTCTAATGCCTCTCCTCACATGATTAGAATTCACATCACAGACTCAACTTTTTCTGGGAAGTCGTTCCATTGCTATAGTGCTCAAAACTAATGGAGAAGTTATTTGAAAAGCCTATCATTTGTACAACTATGTTGTGTCATACACTGTGTGGCATCTGGCTTATCTCCTACTTAGAAAAGCATGCAGAAAATATTGCTGCAAATACAGCAGTAAGACAACATGGACGTATGTGAAGCCAACACTTTACAGTTACCTTAAATACACATATGTTATGATATTCTCACGCTAATCAATACAAGCAAAGAACATAAACTCTCAATTCCCTCTCTTCCTAGTCATCTGATGAACATTTGACAAACCGAAGAAAGCAAGCATGAAGATCTGCAGAAATAGCAGATAAATAGTCTCTATTTTAAGAGTCCCCAGGGTAGCTATTGGTGCAGAAAAAGGTTTAGGAAGCAGCAGTAAAAGCAAAAAACCAGGGCTAAATCAAACATTTTAACTAACCCTCAACCCAGGTAGCAATGGCAACTGATCACAAATACCAAGCTGTACTTAGATCCTTACTTCTAAGCAAACTGAACATTTTCTGCCTGCAAAAGTTCTCAAAACTACCACAATTTTGAAGCAGTGATCAGTGACAGTACTAAAACCATGGCCTTTTCATCTTCCTAATACTTTTCAGAAACCTAAGTTATCAGCATTAAATATGGGGTGGTGTTTTCTAAATTACAGTCTGGGCCACAGCACTGGCTGACGTGTGACTCAAATCCCTTTGCACGCTCCCAAGTGACTCAAGAAACAAGGCTGGAAGAAGACCACAGCCTTCCCCACCCTTCCACATAATTAAAGTGCACCCGCCCCAAAAGACACTGTACTTGCACTTCTCATGCAACAGTTTTGTGATGTCTTAGAAATATCTTTGAGCCATAACAATTAAAAATTTAGACACAGGCTCTGGATAAGGCCATGGAGAAGAAAAGTTCATAATTTGCACTGTGACCCTCTCATTCCTCCCCAAAAAAACAGTAGCAGGACCCTGACTGGCAGCATTAACTTATGAACATCATATGGTTGTTTAAGCCTTGTCAGTTCAAATACAGGCAATTATTTTTAGCAGGGCCACGCTATAGCAATGTTAACAGACCCAACATTCAGTAAAGGAAACTCACAGCTTATGTTACATCCTCTGAACTTACCACTTCTTTAGGAGCACAAGTGTGTTATATTAGCTTAGGCAGTGGTCTGCTCAGCCAAGCACTTAGTTTTCCCAAGTGCATCAACAGTAGATGTTTCACAGATGAATAAAAAAATTAAGTACAACTTAACATCTGCTATAGAGCCTTGCTGAGGATGACCACTGCAACAGAAGCTACCCATCCCTTAAAGGATTATAATAGGCATTAGTGAAACAGCCAGGATTTTTCTAAGCACGTTCATGAGGGACTAATATGAATGTTATCTCATCTAGAAACACCTGAACATGATTGACCTTCACCCTCTGCCACTTGTATTCAAAAGTTAAAATTGCAAAATGTAGAATTTTCTCCATTCTTTAAAAAATAATAAAACCCCCAAGTTGTATTTTTATATATATATATATAAAAAAATACGTTTAGGAGAAACATGAGGCTGCAAATCCAGAAGCAGCGTTTACCAGAATTACTGTGGTCCAGAAAATTGTCTCCTGCATTATGGGCTCCAATCGGGGCGACTCTGGTGGACAGACTTTCCTGCTCCACAGAGCTCAGGGAGGAAAAAAATAATCCTTTACCCACCAAACCATGTCTACAGCAAACTTCCAGGAAAAAAATCCCAAGGAAAAAGAGAATTCCAGGCTCAGTGTCTCCAGCAACGTCAACTGTGTTGATGTCCCCATTCACGAAATTAACGTTTGTCACAGTCCTCCCTGCCCTATACGAACAGTCCTGCTGCTAAACCCCCAAGGAAAAACTGGCAGATACTAGTGACAGATGTTTCTTTCTCCACAACACTAAATATGCTTGATTTTATTATGTTTCAAAGTTTCATTTATCCACACACAAGTAGCCTTTTATTTTCTTTGTATCTACCAGTTATGCTTCAGTTTTGTTTTACTTTATCATATAGATTCATTTTGGTTTTGCCAGCCTTCCTTATTGTCTTGTCTGTTACCTTAGTTATAGTGTTATCACACTGTCAAATGGGTCACTAAACATACACAGTACCTGCCATAGTTCTAAAGTTCTTAAATATTAAAAATAATCCATGTAATTTTAATTAAAGATATATTTCAATATTTATTTTTGTCAATGACCTCTAGCTACCAACTCATTTTGTTTTATTCTCTAAATTAACACAGCAATACCCAAGTCCTTCAAATGACAAGCACATTACAACCACATCTTACTATCTCTGTAAACCTTGACAATGTAACACACAGGGATTCTGAGAACAGAAACTAACGTTACCCAAATCAAGGTTCCCGTATCTGCCTATGTATTTCAGCTTTGAATTAAAATTCAACTTAATCTACTCTTGCCTCCATCTAAAAAGTTAACAAACTCAGAAAAATCTCCATCTAAGATATGTGATTAACTTCTCTGCAAAAATGAATCAAGCATAGTGCTTTAGAAAACAAAGTTCACAGA
The DNA here is from genome assembly GCF_011004875.1 of Balearica regulorum gibbericeps. Taxonomy (NCBI): domain Eukaryota; kingdom Metazoa; phylum Chordata; class Aves; order Gruiformes; family Gruidae; genus Balearica; species Balearica regulorum. Next base: position 64,647,245 of record NC_046220.1, read on the forward strand.
TGGCACTAACAATCCAAATCGGGGGAGGAGAACAAGACACAGACGTGCCACTGAACTGTGTATAATACGTAGCTTTAAAATACAAACAGCACATGTAATGTCCTTCATACAGTAAATAGGACACAAGCAACTTTTTGGTCCTCCTGCATTCAACGCCAACAAGCCCCTCTACCCCAAACCACTAAATTATAATTCACCGTGCTCACTCTAGCTGAACTTGTTAGCTGTCCTCACTGACCCACCTAGAGCTGCATCCCAGCGCTGCTGTCATGGTTTTTGCTTCTTTAATAATCGTTAAATCTGCGATCTTTTCACATTGTGATTCATTGTTTTTTTCTGCTGACCTTTCATTTTGCAAGCTGATCTCTAAAATTCCGCTTTACATTCAAAACAAGTTTCCTGTGGTTTCCCCAGTTAGAGGAACACTTTGGTTTTTACTTCCCTTCAAGGTAGGTCCTGTTTCTTTTGGAGGTGGGGAGCTGTTTCAAGCACATCACACAAGGCATTATTTCACAGTAGCAGCTCCTCTAAAACATCTTCCCTTTATTTGCTTTCAGAAGCTTCAATTATCAGTGAAATCAATGGCAGTCACTCCACTGGCTTCACAAAAGGTTGTCAAAATCATCTCACCGCCATAGCATTCATATTGCCTTTGTAGGCATGAAGCCACAGCTACATATTGCCTTTGTAGGGGTCAGTGTCAGAGCGAGAGGGGAGACTTGTTTCTAAAGCAGCGCAATTCATAAAGAAGTATCACATCACAACCGCCAACAGATGCACTGATATTTAGGTATTTATCAGCAAGTTATCTCAGCTGTACTGTGCCAGTCATCCTATCATTTTTAAGAGCAGATAAGTTCTCCACATATAACTTAGCCACAGAAAAAGATATTTGGAAGGAAGCACCTGTCCAATCACATCTAATGCATACTACCATAAGTCCCCTAGAAACGCTTCAATAAACAGAACGCATTTCACCTTTGTGTTATCAAGTGGTCTGCCTCTGCTATTCACCCCAGAAAGTTGCACTAGCACCTCGCTGTCAACATATACAAACCTTTTTTCCAGATTACATGTGTGGTCATTTACCAGTCCGTGCTTTCTTTTATAGCTTGTGCAAGCACATTAGTACAAGAACAGTGAGCCTATCTCTACCTGTTTCAATCTCTTAGAGTATCTCCTTTTCCAACACTGATAACCAGAAGGAGGTGCAATATCCCACAGGGGCTCCAGACAGCTTTCCACAGAAGCACTCACTGCAAATAACAGTACTTCTGAAACTGCACCCACTTTTACCCCTGTCAATTCACCCTGGTAGTGGACACTTAAGTTTGTGATTAACTAGAATATCAAGATTTTTCTCTTGTCATTTACATTTACAGTTTAGCACCTCCCCATCTATAGCAAAAGCACATTTACTTTGTGTCACGTTTTACCTCCAGTTGTTTCATTCCGTATTTCCTAATCTTCCTGCATGATATAAATCTCCACAGAGATGATACTTCCACTCTAGAATAGTAATGAAGTTTCCTCAGAACAATGTTACTTTCTGTGTTATGACCAGGAATAAATAAATATAATGGATAGGAAAAATCAGCCAGCCAGTTCCAAAACTGATACTAAAAGGCACACTATGAGGTAGAAATTACTAGGTACGCTATCATCACCTGCCTTAAATACATTACCATTATTGTATTAAACTTCATCTGAATCATTCTTCATAGTATGCAAAACATTTTACTGAAATTCAGAGAAACTTATGGCTGACCTTCCAAAGCCTCTCCCATACTGACACCCCGTGGGGCCAAGCTCAGGGCAAGTCCTCGTCATCGCAGGATGAGCTGCAATCACTTCTGAAATTGATGTTAGTGTGATGGCCGATTGCTCCACAACCTAAAATCCTTTTATTCAGTTATGCTGGTTTTGTTGTTGGGGTACCACAACAGTCAGTCTTTTTATGATGGGGACGGAAGGCAACTCCTATGAGGATTTATCACTTGCTGTCAAGTTAGATTGTGTCATGCTCTTATCAAAACTTGGCATAACCCATGACCAACCTTCTCATTCTCAAGCAGCAGGCAGTACTAAGTCATCCTAGTACTAGAGGACCTCTGTGCCTTTTTTCCAGACCATACCATGGACAGAAACCCCAGGACAACTGGTACAGGTTGGTTCATGTCCACAACACCTCCGGGACAGCACCTTTCAGAGCACATTGCTCCCACCTACAGCACTTAGAGCTCAACCCAGGTCCCTCAGCTGTGCCTATAGTAGCAAGTACCATAAGGCCACAGAAGGAGATCTGCAGAGCAAAGCAGGTGGTGCTGAGGATCACACGTTCACACCACATGTTTTGGAGGGGACTGCGGGGTGCCTAGCACCACAGACTGAACACCTCTTGTTGAAGCACATCACATACATACCTGGAGCGCACCCATCAGCTAAATTTCATCTAAAAGGAATTCAGTGTGCTCAGAAGCCACTTCCAAAGTGAACTAAAGCACAGAATGACAATGTAAAGGGTGATCAGAAGATACACATTCAAAGTCCACTCTCAATCCCAACTGAAAAGCTTCTATAGGTGCGCCCCTGTGGTCCCAAGCAGCATGCCTAGAGCCCTGAGACCTTTTAATTTTTGATGGTTATTCACTTTCACCTGAGCAAGACAGTGAGAAAACTGCATTGCAGCCTCCCAGTATGATGCTTTTAAAGCACAAACAGGAGCGTGTGCTACATATGCCCAGGGATGTGCACGAGAATACAGAAGTGTGATGCTTACTAAAATGCAGAAGGACTGTCCAACCAGTGATAGCCAAAATGATGCAGTTCAGGTCTCTTCTCACAAACCAGTCAAGGAAGTTTAGGTTTCCTATAGGAGGCAGGTCATCTGGTTCACTTCAGATGGGAGCCTGGAAGTGACCTTGCATATGTGCAATGAGAATAATCATGAAACCAGGACGCTGGACTAAAACGAGGTGCAAGATAAATTCACAATCAGAACAGTCCAAACCATTAAATACTTCAATCCCCTGTACAAGAAGATTACAAGCAAACAAGTGCTAATGAAGGAGGGGATTGGGAAAGTGAAGCAGTATTTTCTTTTATGATACAGGACTTTCAAAACATTAGCCAGAAACTTAGACATCTTCCAGCCTGGTGTTCAGTTACACACTGAATTACACTAAATTTGGAGTCTGAACCTTTGGCAAGACAGCTTTTTGGGTAGTCAGATGCCATGACTTCAAAAGGGCCTCTTAAAAATAAGGGAGTACACAAAAAGGGGGCAGAGGACCTTCAACACAGACAAAAGAAAGGTAAGGCACACAGAGAAACATAATCTAACTTATGGGTACACAATGCTAAAACTAGAAGTTACAACTGAAGTAAGAGACACTTATAGTTCTCTAAAATCATCTACTCAATATGCAGATACAATCAAAAAAGAGCCAATAAAACACTGGCCATCATCAGGAAGCTAGAGAATAAAAGTAAGTGTCATTTTTAAACTATAAATAAAACTTCGGTGCACACACATCTCAAGTACTGTGGCACTAGCCTTCACACCTAAAAAAAGATGTCACAGAATTAGAGGCGGTAAAGACAAGGACAACTACGAACACGAAGAGAACGAAGCAAGTAGCTATTAAGGTGGGTGAGATTGCTCACTTTTGAAGGACAAGGCTGTGGGTGGATTTTGTTTAGCTTTACAACCATAAAGGACAAAATGAGTGGAAGCTTATTCACCAAATCCTGCAACACTAAAGCTAGGAGCAGTCTTATAAGGCAGATTAGTTTCAGGTAGATAAAAGCATTAATGTACATTTCTATGCAGCAAGCAGGGAACTGGCTGATTTTGCTTCCACAAGAGGTTGTGGCAGCAGAGAGTGTGAGCTGGGTCAGAAAGGTGTTCAATAAATTCACAGACAATAGGTCTATAAATGGATATTTAATAAGACTAGGCAAAGTTGTATTTCTAATAGCCCAGATAAAATTCTAGATATTGGTGGAAGAGAAAGACTACAGACAGTGGCAAGGCTGACCTGCTTTCCCTACACACCCTCTCCGACTGCCATTGAGCTAGATGAACTATCGATCTGATCCACTGGAGCACTTTTTATGGAAGTGGTGAGCATACTTTAAGGAGATGGAGGAATCTCCAAAAAGGCAGAAACACTTCATAAGCTTTTAAAAAAAAAATCCTGTTCTCCAATTTCAGTAAAAGTCTTATACAGAGAGAGAAAAAAAAATCTTCACTTGCTTTTCATAAAATAATCTTCATTTTGTCATATATTCACATGGCAACCTCCCAAATTTTAAAAAAAAAAAAAAAAAAAAAAAAAGACTATACCAAAACAACAACAATCCACCCATTTTCAACATTCTTGCCAGGTTTTCCAATACCTGCAGGTCCCTTTCATGGCCCATATGAACCCTACCAGTACTCAGATTTGAAGAAGATTACGCAATTACAGCTGCAAACTTTATTCAAATGAGAAGATGACGTTAATGTAGGCCATGATAGTATTTTCTGGCCTCCATCACATTTTTCTTTTACTGTCATTGCATAAGTGATGGTTTTCATTCAATTCCTAGTAATGACATTCACATCTTTGCTATGAGCTGACAACTTGTAAACAAGTTGCAGGAATAGTTCAATGTCTTATTATATGTATTTTTTTAGTTTTGTAAAACTAAACATAATTTGACATCTTCTTGCACATTTAGTCAGCAGTTCCTTGGAGTCCTTTAGAATAATTTTGCAGGCAGCTTCTTTAAAATCTTTTAAAACTCTCAGAATACTTTGTTATATACTTTTACAGATCGAAGTCCTCTGTGTTCAGTAGTAATTTCAATACAGTTATGGTATGTAGGAGTAAAACCAGATTCAGTCAAGTATCTCTCCCAAACAGCACCTGGGTTTAAGGGTTGTTGAATTTTATTTTCTTTTCTTTTCAACAGGATTTAAGATTGTGGTGGATTCAAATAGTGTGGCGAATACCCTCTGCCAAAAGATTGAGATGACTTGGCCAGTGTTCTCCCTCCCTTCCCCCTTTCTCATTTTGTTTGTTACTTGAATACATGGCAGAGACCTCCTTTTCATGATTTTCTCTTCTTTCTCTGAAGCTGCCTATAAACAATAGCTTCTTGCATCCCACAGAAAATTTCTACCAGTACCTTCTATAGATGTTTTCAACTAGTACCATTTGCCTTTCATGACCCACTCTGTCAAATAGTATTTTGTTGTTTGTTTGGTTTCTTTTACTTCCCTTACTTTACAATATTACTTTTGGAAAGAACATTTACCATTACTTAATTTATTAAAGAGCTGCCAACTATTGCTCCAAGTTAAAAGTCAGAAGCATTTATTCTCATACAAGTTTAAAGCTTGTTATGTTTCCCTTATCTTAACAACGTTCTAAAAGATCAAAGCAGAAAGAAAACTTTGAGTAATATTTACATTTTTCTCCATGGTTTGATTAAAGCATATTGTAGCTTAAAAATCATCAGGTTGTGATTTATATTTATCTCATTCATCACCACCTGAATTCCTATCCTACTAAAATGTCAAGATGAACTGGGAAGTTCAATTCACAGAAGTATAGAAGAACATGAAAACATAACCCCAAAATGAAACTTGGAGTATTCCAAAATCTAAGTGTATATGCACTTTTCAAACTGAATTAGTTTCCACTGCCCTCTTCCTAGAGCCAGAGATCCTCATGACTGCATCATTATGCATGCCTGCATCTCTAGCAAACACTTTTACTAGATCCATCAGAAATACACCTCAAACTCCACATGTAGTTCAGCCACCAGGGGAAAGTAACACATTTTAGCGATTGCAAAATGTGCAGCACCGTGTGACAAAAATTCTAGATAAAAACTCTGCAGGGGCACAATCCCTCCACTCACCTACACATTCTCTGTGTTCATCCATTGAAAGCAACTCTGAACATACTATCCTCTAAGTAACAGAAGAGACTGAAAATACTCACACTTCCAATACATGGGATTACACAGAGCTGTCAGTCCCTGATGAGAGCCACAAGAAACTCAAACTTGCACTTCACAAAGCTTCAGTGGGATTACGGATAACTTGAAAGCAAGTTACATTCCCCTGTGTGAAAGGCACAGCTATCCACTGAGAAAAATGAAACCTGAATCAAATATTTTTTTTTATATGCAAGTTACCTGAAGTCACTTTGTTACTGCTAGGGATTGGACAGTAAGTTTTACAGAATTGACGCTGCAAAAGTGGCAAGGAATGCAGCAGACTGGTCCCTTTACAAGTCTGGGAAACTTAAAAGCAGCTTATGCCTGATGCCACCAGAACTGCCACTAGATAAAAACAATAAGCTATACTGAAAGCATATTAATTGACTAAAGCAAAATAAAAAACCTCTACTACCACATTCAAGCCTTTAAGCAGCAAAATCCCTCATTCTTCTTTCTCAAGAGTCAAATAGACGATCAGTGTTACTAAACTACACCCCATTCAAAAAAAAAAAAAAAAACCAAACCTGGTAAAGTGGCTTAATTACTAAATCTAACTGATATTTCACATTTTTTAAAATGTCACAAAGTTTTGTGACACAATGTCAAAATGACACACAGTTATACACAGCTATCTTCAAGAACCTCTACTTACTCCTTCTAACTAAGCAATTCTAAAATTGACTTGGATTCCTAGCAACATAAAAGAACAACTCAATGTAGACTGTAATAGTAAAGTTACCAAAAGTGTTCTCGGCATGTTCTGCCCATGTAAATGAATCAGTGCGCTACACACATTAAAAAAAAAAATAGCATAAGCCTGATAAATTAATTCTCTTTTCCAGGAAAGGTAATTCTAATGTGATTTTTCACACAGTTTTATTTTATCTAACAGATGTAAAATCTAGTTTTTACATATTTAGCAATGACCAAATTCAAAGACAGAAAAATTAACTCCACAGAACAGTTTTCAACAGGGAAATGACAATGCCATCTTTTTAACACCCTCCTAGAGAACTACCTGTGGCTGTTCTGTCTCCCAGGAGCAATTATCAGGCATGGGGAAAAGTGGCACAAGGGAACACATAGCCCCCTGTTCTGCCTCCAACAGTGGCTCCACTTCAGAAAAGCATTTAATACAGGAGGTGTACTTCACCATCTTCTAGTAAATCAACGGTTCATGAATGTTCTAAGGCACAACTGACCTGTTTATCATACCTTCTGGGCACATCAACAAAATGCATTTTTAGGGTATCAGATAATGTCAGTACTGTCTCATAGCTAAACACTCACTACAAAATTCAGAGTCCTGTTAGAGAGGTCAAAGGTGTGGGAAAATCATGTCAATCACCTCTCCATCTCTGTATTGGGAACACTATAGCAAGCTATAGGTTTTTTAATTATTTGAACGAAAATAAAAAATAGTACACAAACAGCAGTTTAGCAACTGCGAACGTTTTAAGGAAAGGAATGTGGACAGAAAAAGAAGAAACTGTGTGCGTACCTGCACATATCCAATATGAACAGGTTTGAGGATATAACTAACAGCAGTTTAAAACAATCTACATCTGGATTACCACAGTTTTAGTTCCCTGCCCTCCCGTCCTCACCTCCCTACAACACATTTAACTAAAAACTAACACTGATGCAGCGGACAGACAAAAGCAGTCCAGAGTTAAACACTTTGAACAGCTATGGAATCGCATCAATAGTCAAGGTTAACTGTAGCTAACTTAATTATGGTAAGTGCCTAACAGTCTTAAGTAAGTATAAAAATCTCTACCAAAACCCAGGAGAAATTGATCCAAACAATATAGCTGGGAACGTTTGTTTTAGTGACTATGTTCAGTTTAGTATTGAGAACAATTTAAATAAAACTCCAGACACCAAGTCACAACTAAACTTGGGAGGTTTGGAATACACAACTGGAGGCAAATTTTTAAAAATGACATTAGAAGAAACTGCAACTATTCCCTCAAAAAAACTAAAAAAGAAATGAAAGGGAACATTAAGTTCTGAAAAGACACAAGTGGTAAAACTGGAAAACATAGATAAGCTTTCAAGCAAGAAAAAAGAATTGTTCATATACCTGAAAGCTTGTTCATGTTTTTTAAATAGATGAACAGATATAATAAAAAGTGTATTACAGCTCCACAAAAACATTCTACCCTACATCTGGAAATACACACTGAAAGCATCTACACTTCCAAATAATTTTAACTATGCTACAGAGGCATTATGAGAAATTAATTATTAAAAGCGAGTATCTTCTTAAAAACTCTCTAAGTTACAAACACCATCATGCCTCACTACATACATTGTTTAGTACACATTCTCACTACTCGACAAAGTTAAGACTGCTTGGGAGTCCTTATTGTGGAGTTCCACATCTTACTTTTTGCATTATGTCAGAAATTGAACTTAACTCTGAGAAGTTAACATAAGCCTTTAATTTATCAAAAGTCATTGAATTGCCCTCCTCTATGGATTAAACATCCTGGGAACATTATTGGTGTACACCACATTTGAGTGTTCACAAGGGGTTGACCACAGCATCCTCTTCCTGATCCTGAGTCCAGCCATACAGCATGAGGAAGACAAGATGGCCCAACAAACAGTAAGATGAAAAAAAGTTTAAAAAGAAGACAAAAACATTACAGTTCATGACATAAGCAGTAAACACTTACAAAGGAGGAACTTAAACAAGAATACAGCAACAAAGCAAGTTTACTCCATTCTGTCACTAATTTCTCAAGTACAAAAAAAATCACAGAGGCACATTCCACAGGTCAAGCCAACAAAAATGCTACAGATTTTGTGCTCCAGAAAAGGAGTTCACCTGCTAAATAGTTCATGCTCTTCACTCATTTCTCTATGTTGCCCTACGGTATAGTGGATGTATTAAAATAACTCAAAAGGCTTATTTATCTCATAGACCAAATGGAAAGAGATACTTTTGCAATGACGTTACTCTTGAGTCAGGCACGACCTCTTCCCAATGATTTATCACCTCTTCCCACCTCAGCAAGGTGGGAAGCCATGCTTGCTGCCATAGCAGCATGGCAAAGTCTTCAGTTCATGAAGTCATAAGAGGAAAAGATGAATGAAACTGGGCCCAGGCAACAGGCCATCACAGACAGTGGGTGGAAAGAGCAGTAACTTCATCTACCAAACAGAAACAAAGGATAGATTCCCCCACAACACGATAAGAGCGGAAAAAACACGCAATACAAGCAGTGCAATCTTAGTAGCCATATACAGCTCTAAAGACATTATTGCCAGTATGTAATGCTGTATTAAACACGCTTATGGAACAAAGATGAGAATATTCTCTGAAGATTTGGACTTCAAATCTTGTCATTCAAATGCTATTTATACAACATACAGACGGACTACATAAATATCTGAGTCTCTGCAAGTTACAGTGAAAATCCACTTAACTGCATAAGAAAAGCTGAACATTTCAAAAAAAAGGACACAGACAATTTGACACCTCCTCCCGGTCAACACTTCATAGGAACAAACCCCAGACACTCTACATGTGACAACATCAGAACCTACACCAGATAAGTAAGCCTAAATGTTGGACTCATTAGCTCAACCAGCAATTCCAGACTTGAAGCCCTGCGTGTGATCTGGCCACCATGGAAGGACAAAAACACATTGTGTCCATACAGCTTACATACAGATTAGGCGATTGAGTCGATTTAAATATGGTAACAAAAAAGTCTTAATCACAGGGAACTAACAGATCTATTTCACCAAAGGAAAGAGTAAAAGCACATTACCATTTAAATCTACCCTCAAGAGCTTGTAAAATAGGGTGACTACCCAAACCTGAACAGAATTTTTATAGCGTCATTACACCTTCTATCCTGCTATAAAATCATTGTTGCTATTGGGAGTTGTACGTAAAAATCAAGATCTTCACACAGGATTACCCAGAATACACAGGACGCTACAGACCTCTCAACTCTGAGAGACATAAATTTCATAAAGTTGGGCTTCAAAGAAATACATTACAGCCCTTACCATTACAAAAATTTAGTCTCATTTGTGTTTGAAGGCAAAACAGTTACCATGATGTTTTGGCAAGCCTAAGGAGAGAGGAGCTGCCAGCAGGTTTTTGGACTAGACGGATTGTCTTCGACCATGACCAGTTCCAGATGCTTCAGAGACAAGTGAAGAAAATTCTTAAGCAGGCAATTACAAAAGATACAGCCAGAGGCAAGATTTCTTCCTACCTCCCATCAGTTAGAAGTTATTTAAACTACAGACTCAGGTGGAACATAAACTACCTTTTATGGTTGCTTGGTATACTTTTTTTAAAAAATTCTTAGTGTAAAATTGGATAATCCTACCATCCACACCAACATCTCTCTTAACGTTCTGCTATGCTCCTGGTTCCTCTGCATAACCATACCTGGTCTAGTCTCCTTTATCAGTTTTAAGTTTTCTCTTTCAAACACTGACAGCTCTCCTGTTCTTGTATTATGAAAAAAGGGGCACAAGCTCATGACCTTTCTTTTCTACACCATCTGATGGTTAATCTCTAAAAACTCACCATTTCTCCTTTCTTGAAAGTTCAGCCAAATCTCTAGTCCCTCTTTCAATTACAAGAATGTCCCTTCTCCTCATGCCTTTCACATTATTTCTCATAGTGAGACCAGAACTGTGTTCCCCCTCGGCTTTCCAAATGAGCAAATATAGAATTAATTTCTCTGTCCTGCCAGGTAGTATTTCAGATCTGCAAAGACAGAGAGAACTAGAACAGCCTGAGGAAGAAATGGACAGAACACAACTGGACTGAAAAAAGTAAAGGAAAAACCCAATTCAGCCTACTAAATGAGAGATCTACCCTATTTCATCAAAGACTGAATTTATTAAAAAAAAAAAAAGCGAGATATTCTTTCTGCAAGTACTTATATAGGTCTTTGTTATCATTAATGTGATAATGCACAAGAAGTGAAGAAGTTCACATCTAAAGCAGTGGCCTACTACTATCAGAGTAAAGGGAATTCATCAACAAACACCCGTATTTAGACCTCAACAAGGAGTATGTTCTGGACAGGAGCATTACTGTGCAGGTCTCTCAGGTACCTTCTGGCCCCCTCTCTACTTCCCCAAGCTTCCATGTGATAAGGCACAATTTTCAAGACTGGACATGCAGTCCATTCTTAGCAACTCACAACCTAAAATAAACATATCCTTTTCTGCTTCCAAGATAGATTACCAAGGCATATTTCAAGTAACATCTATAAATTACCCTGAAATAAGTAGTAAATTTCAGTATCAGAAATTATTCTAAAAAGCCAAACTAGCTGATCACTTAATATGCTCTTACACTGCATGAACATAACTAGTTATTCAAATTATAACTGGAAATATTATCTGCAGCTCATTTATATCAATGTTTACCCACTGAGAAAAAAAACAGATGCAGAGCAAGCAGCTCGGCAGCATCAGTCCTCGAAAATGTTGGTTTTTATCCAAACACTGGTTTCCATGTGTTTCTGGCCATGAGTTCTAACAATGCTTTTCATTTGTACAACATCTATTTTCTATTCAGTCCTATAAGAAGTCTCTCATGAAACACTTAAACCTAATTAGAACTTGTCAGAAAGACAGAATATGTAACTTTTCTTTCCAGAATGTTCTGGTCTCATTCTCACATTTGCTGTGTTTTGCATATCTTTGCAATTGTCTTGTACTGAACAAGTATGATTTTTAACCCTGATGCTTCATCCAAAAAAAAAAAAAAAAGCTATTCTATTTTTATTTAAAGAAAAATAGAGTTATCTGGAATTAATAAAGCTCTGTATTCAGAAAAGTGTTTAAAATAACTGGTGGACAGATGGGAAAAAATGCATCCTTTTCCAAATGACCCCATTAACAAAGTAAAACTTTATTCTTCTCTGGATTCAGCAAATCAGACAGGTAAATAAAAATAAAAATTAAAGAATTGCTACACCTACTACTCAAAATAATAGTTAGTTTTAAAAAAAGACTCCCTACAGACAAGACAGCATGTGAAAAAAAGCCCAGACCAACACACGCCTTTCTCCAAAAGTTTCTTGAATGGTTTTATTTGTGCTTTCAGCCAAGGGTAGCCCTGATTCTACCTAGGATACAGTTCTGGGTAGAGCAGATCCAGGTAGCTCCCTATTAGTGAACGAGAAGATCACAAGTGAAGACCTCTACTTCACCTTAGCCATGCATTTCCTACACACCAATACCGTTGGGGTCACTCCCTCTGTGAGCTATTGGAACTCACAAATCCTGAAAAAAACCAGACCCAAAAGTCTTTTACTGTGTTTAGTAAATTAATGTGTTAAATCATCAGAAGAATCATTGGCCACACTGGACGGGAGTTTGCAGGAACAAGACAGCTGACAGAGGCACAGGCAGCAAGACCCTCCTCCCCTTGTTAGAAGCTGCTAGATCAATTTCGATTGCCTGTGCAACCACAGCCCAGGTTGGAAAACTACCTTCCGAAAGGCAATGCAATCTAGTGCTAACTGTCCTGCGATATCTTTCTCAAAATGCTCCCATCACTTACCTAGGACAGTTTTTCCTACAGTTTAATGGGGAGAGAATGATAGAAGGCTGCAGTAGCCTGAGCCAGAATAGGGCATCTCCTCCTTCAGTCCCAACAGAAAACAAGCAAGCCTCACAATAACCAGGACCCACTAACTCTGGTACGATGCTGCAGTCTGGTTGCTCACACAAGGACCAAGTTAACACAAATGCTGAAAACCCTACAGTTTGAGCAACTGCTGTGAAGGCATCCTCCTAGTATATTACTGATGTGTAATGTTTTTAATGTGCTGCATCACATGTTTAAGTGATACAGCAAATATATAAATCTTTCACAGTAACAAAAACAAGTACGGTTATGTTCAAGAGTTACTCCCGTCACTTCTGTCATTAGATATGAGCAGAACCCTGCAGAGGGAAAAAAAAGCAGCAAAACATTCTCCTTAAGATTGTATGCCTTATTTTCCAAAGGCATAAAATCCAAACAAAACCATTTATTAGAAGTTCACACAGCCCTCAGAAAAACAGCTTTACAAGTTGCTACAGTGAGGTTTTCTGAAACCCCAGAGAGAGATCTGGAGGAGTTATGCAAATAACTGCCAGACCTATCAGATTCTTCACGTGACACATAAGCCATTAAACACAAATTGAGGGGTTAGTTTTACTATAGTGTCCAGCCAAAACCAACCATTATTTTATTGTAGGGTTCCACTGTACTATGGGACACAAGACAAGCTCCATAAAGCTTGCTGGCTGCTTGTTTCCTGCCTCATGACAAAACCATGCTAACTTCAGTACCTTTGACCTCCAGACCTTTCTTCCCTTAGAAACGTCTGCTTATTCTTTAGCAAGCTTCTGAACCCTGGAGAGAAAACAACAACAAAACAAAAAAACCCAAAAAACCAAACCAACAAACAAAAAAAAAAACCCCACCCAAACAACTTTCCAGAAAATCCCAGCAGAACCCCACCCCAGTTTAGTAGCCTTCATAGATCTCACAGAGGCCAAGAACAGATGACATTCCCAGTCATATTAAAGAACTGCAGTCACAAGTGACCTGCCACTGATTCAGCCAGTGAACTTCCCATTTCAGTTCTCTCCTACCAGACAAATATGAAGAGTTAGCACCCTAAACCTGACACACACGCCTCCTTTATTCACATGTATTGCTAGACAGCACTAGACGTCCTCCTCCCAGGAGATGCTGGGCAAGATGAGAAACACTGGATCCCCCATGGAGAAATAACAACTCACGGGCATAAATAGCAAGTGCTCTTATATTTTCATTATAAAGAGCATCTGTGATAAGAACATCAAGCTTTTTTTCAAGTGATGGAGGTGTCCAAAGGCACTTCTGTCGGGACATACTGTCGTGTCATTTTTTCAGAGCAGGGCTTGTACGCCAGGGCAAACAAGAAGTTATTTCTGTACGTTAAAGGCCTTTTCCCCCCTCCATCACCTCATCCCCCCCCTAAGGCCTTCCCATGTCCCTGCCAAAACCTCCCCGGGCTATCCTCCCCACCCACGCCCCTCTCCCCCCCCAGACCCCTCACCACCCCCTCCCACAGCCACCCCGCACGGCTCACTGCCCGCCTCACACCTCTCCCGTTTTCCCCTCCCCCTCCTCAGCCCCCGCCGCCCCCCCCGCCTTGCCGCAGCCTCCCCGTCCCCAGCGGCGGCCGCCGCCACCGCCGCTCGCGCCCCGCGCAACCGCCCTGCGCCGCCAGGCGCGAGCGCTCCCCTGACAACCGCAGCGCGCGCCAGGCCCGGCCACTCCCCGGCCCCGCGCACACAATGGGCCCCGCGCGCAGCCCCCTCCCCACCCCCCTCCCTGCGCCGCGCACCGGGGCGGCGGCGCCCGGCCGGGGTCTGCGGCCGCTCCGCCGGTCCAGCCCCTCCCGCCGCCCCTGCCCCACTGACCATCGCTGCGCTTGATCTCCACGTAGATCCCTATCTGGATCTTGCCGAAGTTGGCCGCTGCCATCGCTTCATGAGGCAGCCGGAGGGAACAGAGGCGCTGCCGACCGGGAGCACAGCGGGGCGGGTAGGGCGCGCACAGCAGTGGCGACGGCAACACTGACCACGGCGGCTCTGGGAGGGCGGGAGGCAGGGAGAGAAGGAGGGAGTGACGAGGAGAGGCAGGAGGGGGAAGAGAGAAAAGGCGCCGGCCGGATACGACAGGCAGTGCCAGCTTCTGCGCCTGCGCGCCTGGCCGCGGCGTCAGGGCAGGACGGGCTCACGGGGGAGGCGGGGGCAGAGGCGGCGCCGCGGCCTTCAGCCGCCCCCCGCCCCGCGCTCCCCGCTCCTGCCTCGGCGGAAGAGGGCGCCCGCGCGGCCCGGGCGGGTCCGTGGGCGGGTCCTCAGCCGCGCCCCCTGTCACGGAAGGGCCGGTGTCTGGCCCCGCGGCCTCTGGCAGCCCCGCCCAGCCGCGCCCCGCCCCTCCGTGCCGCCGCAGCTGTCCCCTCGCGGCAGCCCGTCGCGGCACCTCGGCCGGGCTGGCGCAAGACGGGTGCCCCCGGTGCCCTGGGGCCGGCGCTCCGCGGGAAAGCCCCGCTCCTGGCCGCCTCCCCGCTCGCCTGGGCCCGGGCCCTGTCCGGGAGAGGTTCGTCCCAGCGGCTGGCCGCCTGTGCGAGCCCCTGCTGCTTGGACCTGTCCCTGACTTGGGAGCACACAGGCGTGCCTGTTTGGCACCAGATGGTGACTGAGCTGCTCTGAAGTTTTAATGTAATAGCTTAATCTACCTGCTGTCTGCTCAGACGCCTCCCATGTGCCAAGTAGAGCAGCTTAGAAACATTCTCTGTGGTCCTCAACCTGCCAGCAGCTCTTGGGTCCAAGGAAGGCCACGCTGTAAACAGCATCCATCCATCTTTGCCTCATGATTGCCTCATGACTTTATACCGCGTAAATGAAAAACAAAGCACACCTGATGTTTCTCATTTCCCTGTAATGCCTCCTGTGCCGCCGGTGTCCATT
This sequence comes from Balearica regulorum gibbericeps, assembly GCF_011004875.1. Taxonomy (NCBI): domain Eukaryota; kingdom Metazoa; phylum Chordata; class Aves; order Gruiformes; family Gruidae; genus Balearica; species Balearica regulorum. The sequence continues at coordinate 64,662,749 of NC_046220.1, forward strand.
TCTTTATACATTGTGCCTTGGGTTTCTCCTCTGAGAGTGGTTCCTAACGGGATGAGGCCACCACCAGTCTACAATTGTCCTTCCTGCACAGCTTCCAGGTCACCTTGAGCAGCATCCCAATACATACCCCTAAATACACAGCCTCTTCTTGCCCAGCAAAGCCAGTCTATTAAAAATAATCCCCCAATCCATGGTTCAGCGGGTAAGGCGTAATGACAGCTGACACTGCGCCACCCCATCCCCCCCCCCCCCCCCCCCCCCCCCCCCCGAGAGCTGCCCTCCCACCCAGCCTGTCACCCTCCTTGCCTCGCCTCTTCTCCCTGCCTCCACAGCCGGTTTCATACTGAAAACAGTACAATAGCTAGCAAGTCAGAGGCAAGAAATTACAGCTCCCAATTCCTACAGGCTTCATATATAGGTATATGTACATATAGAGAGAGCAGCCCTGAAGAAAAGGACTGGAGCAGAGTGGTGCATGAAAAGCTGGACATGAACCACCAATGTGCACTTGCAGCCCAGAAAGCCAACCATATCCTGGGCTGCATCAAAAGAGGTGTGACCAGCAGGTCGAGGGAGGTGATCTTGCCCCTCTACTCTGCTCTGGTGAGACCCCACCTGGAGTACTGCGTCCAGCTCTGGGGGCCCCAGTACAGGAGAGACATGGAGCTGTTGGAGCAATTCCAGAGGAGGGCCACAAAGACGGTGAGAGGACTGGAGCACCTCTGCTATGATGACAGGCTGAGAGAGCTGGGGTTGTTCAGCCTGAAGAAGAGAAGGCTCCGGGGAGACCTTACTGTGGCCTTTCAGTGCTTCAAGGGGGCTTATAAGAAAGACAGAGACTTTTTACCAGGGCCTGTAGTGACAAGACAAAGGGCAATGGTTTTAAACTGAAAGAGGGTAGGTTTAGATTGGCTATGAGGAAGAAATTCTTTACTGTGAGGGTGGTGAGGCACTGGAACAGGTTGCCCAGAGAAGTTGTGGATGCCCCATCCCTGGAAGTGTTCAAGGCCAGGTTGGATGGGGCTTTGGGCAACCTGGTCTAGTGGAGGGTGTCCCTGCCCATGGCAGGGGGGTTGGAACTAGATGATCTTTAACATCCCTTCCAACCCAAACCATTCTATGAGTTTATGATCACACACGCACAAAGACACACACACACAGATAGGCGCAGGCCAGAAGAACAACACTCTTGCACAACTTGTGTGCTACTTGTGTTGGCTCTAACTGCTATAAATCACCCTTTTGATGAAGTGTTAAGGAAAATTTAAAAGAGTGGAAGTTTAACACTTTACAAAACTGCATCTTACTCTCTTATCCTTGCCCACCTTCTTTTTTTACATGAGAAATTTAGGTCCAAATCACATTATTCATGGAATATTCATTGCTTACTATGGTTATGGTAGAATTATAATATTAAAGATATCTAGATATGTCCAGCAAAACTTTTTTATTTTAGTCACTGTCCATTTAATTTAGACTAGTGACAAACATGGAGAAGAAATATCTCTTTGGAAAACATCTGATGCAAGTAATACCACAAAAAGTCCAGTGCCTTTAAGAAGGCCTCTTTTTAAATTATAGATGTTTTTGAAACGAAACCAAAATGTAACAAATGTTTTAGACTTACATAAGAATTAGACAGGGACTAACTTTGAATTAAAAAAAAAAAGTTTCTTCTACCCACTATAATGCCACGGCATTTCAATAACTTTAACTGAACATTTTTTTATGTTCCTTTTACACAAATTCTACCACAGAAGCATACCTTTTATAGTTCAGCTTTGTTTTGGAGAAGGATCTGTGAAGGACTTGGATAGCCATTGCTTGGTCTCTGTTTAATTGTTATATTTATGATCAATTTGATTAAAACTTTTCTGATGTTTTTATGTACTGTAAAAATAAAAACATTCAGATTCTAAGATTAGATGCAGAGTAATTGAAAAGCATCTCATTTGAAACAATTAAATAAGAAATGGTAAATTATTTTTCATACTATTTGCTCTGTCTATTCCATATAGATGAAACTGAAAAATTTGAGATGTAAATTATATATAATTTTCTGGAAAAAATTGTCATGTCACTGCAGAAATAGATGATTACTTTTACATACGAACCATCCCACTGAGGTAAAGAAGGTATATCTTAGAAATATAGACACAACCATGAGTATTTACAAAATCACGTGCTACTCTAAAATAAAATAGAACTTAAATGCATATCTATCTGGAGTTAGTCCTGAAATCTTTGAAATGCTTTGGTCTTAGTCCAGCAAATCATTTAAGAATGTTCCAAACTTTAAATACTAATCTGAAGCTGACTCATGAAAATAAGACCCCAAATTATTATATTTTTTTATGCTCTGTGATAAATGAGATTTTTCTTACTGTCACAAAGCACACATGGAGGCTTTCATAGAGCAAGTCAGCAATGGCCAGAAAATCATTTGTGTATGCCTAGAAAATGAATAGTACTAGTAGTAAATAAATAAAAATATTTTTTAAATATGCAAAGCATTATAGGAAGTTTCCTGATGCAAATAAAGATCTCTAATAGTTTGGGTTTTTTTAAGCAAGGGTATCTTTTTTTGAAGAAAAAGGATCCAAAACTGTACTCCTGTGTACCAAGTCTTTCTTCCCTAATATACTAAATAAATATGTCTTTTCACTGTTTTGGTTAATGATACATATTCAATCCAGCATTAAATAGAAGAGCAAAAGCTTTGAGGTCCAAAATTTAGTTATACATTTTTTAACTGAGGTACAGGAAAACTTTATTATATAGAATATTCCATTTTATTGGCCCACTAGCATAGACATTCTCTGACCATTTCTCAGAAAGTATCTTCGTGGTTTCTAAAATAATGTTTGCAAAATTCCCAGAGTGGTATGTGTCTACTTTTTATGCATCAGTACATGGTGCTCTTGACAATACAGACAAATAATACAATCACTGAAACTTTAGCATTAAGTTCAAAACTTGGGCTGCATTTTGGTTACTAAGATATCAGAAATAGTGGAAAATGATCATGCACCAATTATGTTTCATCTGTTAGCAGGAATTCTTCAGTTTTCACCAAACACTAACATCTGCTTGAATTAACACAGACACAATCATATTAATTAAAATTCTTAATTCACGATATTTTCATGTCAAAATCAAGTTATGCATATTGATAAATTAAAGTCATTGATTATTAAGTATTTGAACTATTTGACAGCACTGTATCATTACAAATATGATAACAAATATGATTAAACATAGTACACATTTGTAATCATGCTGATATGAAATGTTTTCTTTTTAAAGCTCAACTCAGAAAATATTTTTCTAGTTGCATGAATGCAACTGGTATTAAATGTGTATGTAGGGCAGTCAACAGGCAAGTTAAAGGAACATGTGGTCGCTTGTAAGATTAAAAAAAATCATCAGTGTATTTATTACATAGAAACAACTTTAAAAAGAAGCTACCATAATACTGTAGCTTCTCAAGTCATCATAAGAACCTATTGCAGTGTATAAGAAAATTGCAAAATTAAGAATAGACGATTTCTTCCACTTAAGAATCAGGAAATACGCAAGAAGCACCTGAAGTAGTTTGAGATCCCCATTGCCCACTGAGACTAACAGACTCTTCTTGTCCAGCTCAGCAGCTTTGTGAAAACAGTAACAGCTGAGCTCTCTCACAGATCCCTTCCTGCTTTTTCCTCCTTTTAAGCGCCTCCTCATCTGTATTGCATCGCTATTTAAAACTACCCCCTGCTGGACACAGCATTTCATGAGTAATAGCACTATACAATACTATCAGGAACTGATAAAAAGAGGACAACCGCCTTACTTATAGAGGTAAAATATTTTAATGTATTTCCCACTGGTTTATTAGATATAAGAATGTGATTTTCATGTAGCTACCTCTGAAAAATAAATTACCATGGTATTCATAACTTTGCATAGCTGCCTTATGTGAGAGTCAAAATGTTTTAAACCCGGCACTCAAAGCTTCAAAACTAATCTTTTATCTTCTACAAATGACTTCTAGTTTTCATTGCATTAAAAGTCTACAAATTCTGCTGGTTATCTTCAACAAGTTGTTTTTGGTTTGCATGGCAAGGTTTTGGTAGTGGGGGGGGCTACAGGGATGGCTTCTGTGAGAAGCTGCCAGAAGCTTCCCCTGTGTCTGACAGAGCCAATGCCAGCCGGCTCCAAGATGGACCCGCTGCTGGCCAAGGCCAAGCCCATCAGCCGCGGTGGTAGTGCCTCTGGGGTACCCTGTTTACAAAAGGGTAAAAACAGCAGCCAGAGAGAGGAGTGAGCAGATGTGAGAGGAACAACTCTGCAGACACCAAGGTCAGTGAAGAAGGAGGGGCAGGAGGTGCTCCAGGTGCTAGAGCAGAGATTCCCCTGCAGCCCATGGAGAAGACCATGGTGAGGCAGGCTGTCCCCCTGCAGCCCATGGACGTCCATGGTGCAGCACAGATTCCACCTGCAGCCCATGGAGGACCCCACACCAGAGCCGGTGGAGGCACCCAAAGGAGGCTGTGACCCCATGGGAAGCCCACGCTGGAGCAGGCTCCTGGCAGGACCTGTGGCCCCATGGAGAGAGGAGCCCAGGCTGGAGCAGGTTTGCTGGCAGGACTTGTGACCCCATGGGGGACCCACGCTGGAGCAGTCTGTTCCTGAAGGGCTGCACCCCGCAGAAGGGACCCACGCTGGAGCAGTTGGTGAAGAACTGCAGCCCATGGGAAGGACTCACGTTGGAGAAGTTGGTGGAGGACTGTCTCCTGTGGGAGGGACCCCAGGCTGGAGCAGGGGCAGAGTGTGAGGAGTCCTCCCCCTGAGGAGGAAGGAGCGGCAGAGACACCGGGTGATGAACTGACCACAACCCCCATTGCCCGTCCCGCTGTGGTGCTGGGGGGGAGGAGGGAGAGAAATGGGGAGTGAAGTTGAGCCCGGGAAGAAGGGAGGGGTGGGGGAAGTGTTTTTAAAATTTGGGGTTATTTCTCATTGCTCTACTCTGTTTTGCTTGGTAATACATTAGTTTGGTTTTGGGGTTTTTTTTAAGTTGAGTCCATTTTGCCCATGATGGTAATTACTGAACAATCTCCCCCTGCCCTTATCTCGAGCCAGGAGCCTCTTGCTATAATTTCTCTCCCCTGCCCAGCTGAGGAGGGCAGTGACAGAGCAGCTTTGGGGGGCACCTGGCCTCCAGCCTGGGTCAACCCACCACACAAGTGAACTGAAGACTCACTTGAATAACAATAATTATGGAATTATAATTAACTAATTATATATTAGAAAAAACAAAATGGTTAAGTTTTCTGATGTAAATAAATATGTCTAAGCATAATAGCTTTGTCTGTATTAGAGATTGCAGGTGCTGAAACTGTTGCTGTAAAACTCAAACACACTTGTCATATATCCACCTTCAAAGAATTGTTGTTGAGCTGCTGATATTCATGCCATCATGAGAATTGGAAGCATTAGGTTGTTTTTCAGCAGTGTTCTGCTAACAGAGCAAATTTAAGCAAAAGTCTGTAATTGCTCTGTTGGTCACCAGTGTCATCCCACAGCACTCTGTTAACTCCTGAAATGGCTTTCTTGGTCACTTGTCTGTATGTTCCCTGAGAAGGTCAGGTTTTCTAAAAGCCTCTCATCTGCATGAACAAGGCTGAAGAGGTCTGTTTGTATGTTTTTACAATTCTAGCTACTTTTCTTTTATTACTTTATTTCCATGCATCTTCTCAAAGGTAATTCTAGATATTATGAGAATCCTTCTAGCAGCATGTGTAGGCCTGGCATAAGAATGGATGATCGGGCCAAAGATAATGAGAAAATGTGAAGCTCACTGACCTCTGCTGTTGTGAAGAACATCACTTGACATATAGCAGTTTTGCTGCACTTCTGCTGCTTTGGATGGTCAGCCAAAAATATGAAGAAAAGTAATTATTGAGCAAATTTGCACTGAAAGCAAATGCAAATATACAAATAAAATTGTTATTTCACTTACTGCTTTATTATTCCAGAATGAGCTGCGCTTCTAAAGAACTTCTGCCTGCAGAAAAGTGGAGCATAGCTGGATACTAAATAAAGAATCAAAAACTGAAGAGTGTGAAAGTATTCCGATCTCTCCAAAGCAGAAGACATGAGAGAAATAAAGTACATCAGAGAAAAGCACACCTCCTCCTCTTTATCAGGCCCTTCACTCCAGCTCTACATTTGTAGCCACGGTGAAAACATCTTTTGATCTTCCCTATAGTCATAGCTACTTGTGCACTTTGCCTGGATTAGTCATTACATGTAGCTAAGGTTAAAATGACAGTCCAGAAAAACTACACTAGTTCAAAAGTCACAAAATTATAGAAGTGCTGAAGAATAGCAAAGCTGGATGCGCTTATTGCAGTGGACAGCGTTGTGGTCATTACGGCTCGGGTGCATACATTACATATTCTATTACTCATTCCATATGCTGCTGCGGAGTGTCTGGCCCAAGGCAGGTCTGTATCTGGGGTCATATTTCATTATGCTTTCCTATTGATTGTATGAAACACAGGCACAATTCCTGCTAGATAGCAAACTGCTTCAGAAAAAAACATGAGCAAAATTAGATGAACCTCTGTCCAAGCCTCTTGCTGCCTACAGGTAAGCCCAGGACAACTATACTGTGGATATTTGTATTTAGTCTTCATCCTCCTCTTCCTTCTTTCTTTTCTTCTTCTTCTCTCCTCTCTAAACGTTCCAGGAAAATCTCAAAGGAATTGTGGTAAAACAATTTTCTAGTCAGGCTACTCAACTGAGTTATAAATACACATTTCCTACGGCCTTCTGCTATCCAATGTAACTTCTCTGTTAGAAGGAAATATCCTGTGTCATATTTCCTTTGAAAATAATTTTAGCATGAAGGCATCTACCTTGTAGCTCAATCTAATAATTACATCCCATCTTTGCACCACCATTAAGACTTCTCAGCAAGCCATGTAGACCTATTCTGCCTTGTAAAAATTGACTGGTTTCTTTACTTGTTCTTAGAAGTTATTCTAAAGCTGTCTATGTATTTCTGCATCGTTAGCACACAGTATTAGCAAAACCAGATATTCATACCTGAGGGTTTTTTGTCTTAACACACAGTGTTTTAGCATGTTTTTATGTTGAAATTTGAATTCACGTAGATTGTTGATGTGCTTGTATATGATATTCCCCTTTTCAAATGCCCTTTCATAAATCCAGTGTAATGTCTGTGTAATTAGCTGGAACTACATTGCATAATGCTATGGCAACACCCAAACAGGCACTGGGCTTGCTAATACACCCAGAGGACATGGAACTCAGTCCTGAATATGCCTGTTCCTCAACATACAATACAGAGGCGGAAAAAAATACAAAAAGAGCTATTTGCGGTTTCTCAATCATGAGGCAGTCAGGACCTAAATTCAAACTAAAAAGATATTCTAAAGGAAAGCAGTCAGTGGATTTGATTCCGCATACCCAGGAAGACAGAAAGCATTGAAACAGGTATGGCGATACAGCAATCCCAAGCTTCCTTCTATGCACTAGCACAGACTTCTGACAGCAGATATCCTTTGGCTAGTACCTGGTACACTGTGTGTGCTGGTTTGGGCTGGGACAGAGTTAGTTTTCTTCATGGTAGCTAGTATGAAGAAACTAGGCTACAGTTTGGATTTGTGCTGGAAACAGTGTTGATCACACAGGAGTGTTTTAGTTACTGCTGAGCAGTGCTTACACAGAGCCAAGGCCTTTTCTGCTCCTCACACCACCCCACCAGCAAGTGGGCTGGGGGTGCACAAGACCAGAGGGATATTCTATACCATATGACGTCATGCTCAGCATATAAAGCTGGGAGAAGAAGGAGGGAAGGGGAGATGTTTGGAGTGATGGTGTTTGTCTTCCCAAGTCACCGTTAGGCGTGATGGAGCCCTGCTTTCCTGGGGATGGCTGAACACCTGCCTGCCCATGGGAAGTGGGGACTGAATCCCTTGTTTTGCTTTGCTTGTGCACGCAGCTTTTGCTTTATCTATTAAACTGCCTTTATCTCAACTCAGGAGTTTTCTCACTTTCACTCTTCTGATTCTCTTCCACCAGGGGGGAATGAGTGAGTGGCTGCGTGGGGCTGAGCTGCCAGCTGGGGTTAAACCACGACACTGTGCAACTGGAGCACATTTCTAACTGTAATGATGCATACTTTCATGAAGTAAAAATAGTAAGGCAATTTTTTTTTAATTCAAAGTAATTAAAACTGCACCTTTCATCCTTACCCTCCTACAAAAATTTGGTGCAGTCAGGTGCATTTTTGTTCCCTGTGTTTTTCCAAATAACAAACTTGCATTGAAACTTCTAATAGAAAAGTGTAGTAAAAGTGGCATTATTTAAAAAAAAAAAAAAAAAAGTAAGCAAAAAACCCCCTACTAAATAAAATTATTTTCTTAAAATGCAATTGTTGTCCAGTAATCTGATTAAAATAGATATTTACCCTTTCTTGACAGCTTCTCTGGAAAAACTAAGAAATTTGCTTGCAAATGGATTCATGCATGTTTTTATCTTCATTAATATGTCAGAGAAAAAATAGTTGAAAAGATTTATCAGCTTTTATACCCTTGCAAATCTCACTGCATTTCCTATAACCTCACCTTGGAAACTACACAGAAACCATAGATGCAGACTATTCTAAGCAGTCGTGCATTTGACAAATTAAGTTGCTTGCATTTCTCATAATAAAGATTTTTTTAAAATATTGTATCAGAGGATATTTATGTCTAGGGAGATCTTATGAGTTATGAGTACAGTAAACCTAAAGTTTTGTCCTTAAAGTAAAAAAAAAAAAAAAAAAATCCAGACATTGTAATTACTTATTATAATAACCAGAAAAGCTAAAAGTTATTAATGTCCTATCTTCTATTGTAAGCCAGCCCGTACATTGTTTTTCTATATAATAGATAAGGGGCTAAACTCAAACCGTGTTCCTTTTTCCTGGATTTAAATACGGTGAAATTATAAAACTGAATAACCCTACTGTCTTCCAGTCCTGGGCAAATGTCTTGCTCCTTCCTTACTTTGCCAAAGCAATGAGAGAGAAATATCGTGATTGGAAGAAATTACTGCAGTAACTTCCGCGCCAAAGCAGACATGAACCTCAGTACAATTTCAGCTGAACTGCTGCTTGAAGATTATTTGACATCAAGGATTCCTTTACATGCGATGAGTAGGAGGGCAACTCACTGAAAGAACCCAGGCTCTTTATGGCAGGCAACATGGATAAACACGGAAATCTTACCCATTTCTAAGAAATAAGCTGCCTTGGAGTGGATTCTGTGGCACAGACATCTGTCAGGGGCAAAATATAAGTGGGGTGAGATTGCACTTTGGTGTGGAAGGGCTCCAGCAGACATCAGTACTTGGGCAGGTCATCTTCTGCTCAGAGGAGGTGGCAGGAGTCCTGGGTCTCTCTGAAGCTGGAGGCACAAAAGCTGTCGTACTGGGCTGTGGACGGAGGGCTTTTGAAGAACTCTGCGGTGCCTGGCTGAAAGGCATGGCATGGCTATGGTCAGGCACAGCTGCTGGTGGCAAAGGAGAGGAATTACTTGGAAATACCAGCACAGCTCGATACTCTCTGAATCTGGTGTAAAGTGCTTTCACCTGAATGTTCATAATTGAATAAAACGTTTCCTAGCTCACTGGATGAAGTGCAGGAGGGATGAAATGCGACTTGAATATTTTGGATCCAACTACTGGAATATATTTAAATATATTTAAACTTTTCACACTTGTACTAAGAAGTAGACATGTAGTCATGGTATATTGGGGAGAAAACTGCTTTTTATATTTAACTCTGAAAGTGGGTAGGCAACATTTTCAGGTTGTTCTCTTCTTTCTGCTTAAAAAAATGTATTCATATTAATTTCTGGTTGCTAAACTTCTGGATCTACACTTACAGAGTGCTGTAGAGTGTCATCTGAGTCCTAGAGCCTTCCCTAAGGAAGATAATTTCTTACTTTTCTTATTTCCTCTGGCAAAGGTATAACTAAATTTCTCCTTTTTTTAGTGCAATGTTGATGAAAATTCAGGCAAATGGTAGAAAGGTTTGTGAAAGATAAGCAAGTTTCCTTTTACCCCCTTTGGACTTGCTCATAATGACACTCTGCAGGAGTTTTTATTTTTTTTTCCAAGTTTCATTTTAAAAGTTACATTCATTCTTCTTAACATGCTGTTAGAAAAGAGGGAGCGGTTCAAAGAAACACACAAGTGCAGATAGCATTGTGACTACCTCAAAAATGTAACCTCAAAGAGCAACTTTGTCCAAACTTGAGGAATTTTGTCCTATACTGATTCATACAGGAGGTGAAAAAGTGGGTACTTGTACGGTGTCAGCTGGCCTGGCAAGCAGGGCAGTTTGTTCATACACGACGTTACCATTCCACAGAATTAATATATCAACAAGATTAAATCTGATAGTGACAATGTTAGACTCACAACTGAGAAGTCAAATATTCAAATGTACTACTCTAGGATGTGATAATAGTGCTTTGAAGATTGCCCTGGTTTTTAGGGTGACCATGCTGAACTGCAACCTGGTGTCCGTGCTCTTGCAGAAGCCGCAGCCGGTGCCATCTGGATGTGTTCATGAAGAGTACTGTAGGGTATGTTATAGGAAAAAAATTTCTGCTTAAACACAATTTAAGCATAGTTAAGATGTGGATCGGATTATAGAGGCTATTTGTCATAATTCTCCGGTGAAGGTGATTCAAGAAGAGATTAAGTGTCTCTTAGAGGTGGTGTATACCCTGTCTCTGAGCAGGTGGATGGACTTGATGACCACTTTCAGATCCTCACAGCCTCACAGATGGGCTAGCTGACCTCACAGTTCCACATGTTTCTATCGGATTTATGACAAATCCTCTTCCTCCTGCCTAAACCCTCTCCCCCACCTGGATTAACAGATTTCATTTGAACTTCATGGCTGCTCTAAGTTTAGTGACGAGTCTAATACTTTGTGTTCAACCACCACCCATATGATTTACCTGATAACTTGGGTGTGCCTGTACTAAGGCATCTGAAGAAAGAATCTCTGCCTTTCGATAAGTTGGCAGAAGAGGTAGAGGCTTTTTTTTTTTCTGAATAATTATATACCAAACCACAGAAGTGCCCTTCAGGGGCATTAAAATGAAGTTACTTAGTAATTACTGAGGTTGTTACAGTTACTATCATTTTTCACATCTAATTCTGAGGTTATAACCTCTACTAAGGAGACAAGAAACAACAGAAAAAAACAGACAAACGCTGGCAATTCCAGGATATGCACTACATGTACACCTATTATCAGAAACTTTCCCGACAAGTTGTTTTCTGTTGCTCACAGCACAACAGCCATCAATACAAAGCAAATGGCAAAACAACAAGACCCAGTTATGATGAGAATAAAAGCCCTATCCTGTAACGTCCCTCCCTTCATAACTTGCAAATTCTTTATATTAACTTCCTTCTAAAAGAAGTGTACAGAAACAGGTGAAGGTTTTCACAAATTATTCATCCTCAGAGAAGAAAGAATTAGTGAAAAAACCCAACATACTGAGAAACGATGAAACGATGAAATAGGGGATATACAGGTTTCCACTCTGCAGGTTACAACCCATGAAGTGGCCACACATTTTAGAAAATGGTATTTAATTCCGAGGTGTTAGCTTATAGAAACTGTAACTTTTTGTTCTCAGCTGTGATTACTAAGTTAAAAAATGCTCCTTTCTCTCTCTCTCTATACATATATATTAAAAAAAAAAAAAAAAAAATCCTGGAAGTACTTAGTTCTTCTAGGTCTAATGAAGGTAACTGTGGGCACTAAGCACTCTGACAGTGAGGGGCTGTAGTTATATATTTAATTTTATGCGTCCCAGAGTAAAAAAATCATCTCATAACTCCATAGCATTACTGTCTTATAGCTTGCCATATAGATTAATAAAGATTAAGCTACCTTTCTGCAATGTCCTAGTGTTCACCAAAGAAGAGGCAAACAGAATGACTCTGGATGATGACGGCAGTTAGCAGACCCATGGTCAACGATGTACAGCTTTTTTGCATGAAGTTTCAGTGTGTTCACAAAATATATTTTATTTGTAATAATCCTTTGCAATGACCTGTCCCTGCATATACAAGCATAAAGCACTGGTATCAGAATAATTGGTAAAGAGAACTTGGGTCACTGCAAAGTACCTGCCACACCAGAAGACTTTGGTAATAACTGTGTAGGACTGTGGCAAAAGCTTATTTCGTGTAAGTGGCAAAATTGCAGCTTGAAGTAAGTTGTACCAAGGGGATGGTTTGGCATCAGCAGATCCAGGAAGCTGCCTAGTAGATAAACCTAGCTAAATATTATTGCTGTTTGGAAAGTGCTCACTAGGCCTAGGTAAAACACAAAATTAAGACATCCTCTAGAATTTGATTTTTACTTAGACTGATGACAGACTAGTGATCCTAACCAGTGTAAGGACATCAGGACTGTGCAGAGTTATGCTCCCCAACTAGAACATCAACATTCAACAAGACCTCCATGGAGCTAGACAACACAAGACCATTAACGCTGGTGTAGTCTCTACTATCCCACTTCTGCTGGAAGAAACTTGCCTTTCTAATCTGAACTGGCATTTGGAAAAAAATGAAGCTAACTTTTAAATTTGTTTGGGTGGTCCAGATTTCTTTCTTGTATCGCAGGAAACCTGGGGCATGAAGAGTTCTCCAGTCTAAATACACCAAGTAAGAAGAAAATACAAGTACATGCAGAAGGCCAGCATTTCACATATTCCTTATGCAACATGGGTTTGTCCCAAGGATTGAGCAACCATAGAATGTTAGCTACCAGTTGATATGTCGTTTGGTGTGGAATTGTTGTTACATATAAAGTTGCATGTTAAAGACTGTGATTGTCCTAGTGACAATATAACCTAGTCCTGTTGCACAGTCAGTAATAGAAATAGCACAGTGCAGCACTGTTTGCTGAGATGCTCACATCTTGTGTTTTACTAAGGAATCTCACTACTCACAGTTGATAAATGTAGTAACTCAGTTGGTTCAAGGCTGTGATTTATTACCTGAGAGCTTTTTCACATTTTCTATCTCTTCCTTATCAGGAGATGCCACTTTCAAAACTCCGCAGTTTGTACTGAGGATTGCCATTTAGGTAAGATAGGATCCCCTTCCTTTTAATTGAAATTCTATCAACATTTCAAAGATTTCCCTGAAAAAAGTATTTCTGTCAGAAAAAATGCATTTTCTAATATTCTTTCTCAGTCTCTTTGTGGATATAAACCTTCAGCTTGATCCTTATCTAAGCTTTTTCTTTGTGTCTTTCATTTCTCTCACTGCTACTAGAGTGCATCAGCAGGAATGTATTTCCAAATGATGGCACTTTTCTGTAGAAAAATGTAGATTTCAACCAGATAGGGAAAAAAAAAATGACTTCTTCCTTGAAAGAAGCTCTCTGGTCTTGCTCTACAAGTCTCTTCTTTACCCCATAGCTCAGTTACTAACACAATAGGAGGCATGAAGAGGACAGGAGCTTACCTGCACAGCTGGCTCAGGAACAGATTTGTAAAAATCACTGAGGAAATTGCACAGAGGTACATAAGAGCACTGCAGGGAAGATAACAGAAGGAGCTATTGTCATCTGAAGAATTAAGAATCACTAGCTCAAATCCTCCCCACCCCACCCCCCACTCCAAGGAAAAAGAAGGTACTTATCAGAAAGGTGTTACCTTTGCCACCACTCCATCTTTATATGTACCTGGTTTACTCCTAAAATGGATGGTGTCCATTCTAGGAAATGTTCTAAAACAGCCTTAAAGGAACTCTGTCTTTCTTCTCACATCTTTCTTTACATTTTGTGTTGAAAATATCTCAAAAGTAAATTAATAACTTCAGGGCTGTCAACTTCTTGATTTTATTTTAATTGTGGCTGTTATCATATATAAGATTTTCCTTATAAATTCATTTCCTGGATTTGTGTATTTAAAGGAAAAATAATTTAAAAATAACACATGTTGATCCCCTGCTTTTATATTTGTATTAGTACGTAGTATTTTTATAGGATCGTAAGTATCCAAAATACAGTACAACCATTTATCCACCCTTAGAAAGCCGCTGGTACTGGATAGGAGAATAAATGACCTATGGAATACCAGCAGTAAAACCAGAAAAGATAGAGATTAATGATATGCTACTAACAGATGAAAGCGAAGAGATGCAGTACATATGACTTCTTGGCTCTTAGCTCCACGTCTGTCAGCTTACAAGGGCCTCTGCGCTGTCAAGAAGTCACCCTGATCCTTTTCTGTGATGCCCACCAGGAGCAACTCTTGGTGTATTCTTTTGACTCTCCTTACAGTCTGTCATTATTTCATGTGTGTTTAGGGTCTTCTCCCTCCCTGTAAAAGTGACTGAGATCCAGCAACTTATCCTTTCAATAAAATATGATATCACCTTATTATTGTCCTCTCAAGGCAATTTTTGCATTAATTAAGGAATCACAATGATTTGCCAAATCCTCAAACATGATTTTTCCAGGAACCACACTGGGGTGACTAGTGTGCGTGCTGTGCCTACTGGCTGTAGGCCAGCTCAGAGGTTTCCACCACAGCAGCTGAGCTCCCCTTTCCAGCACTTACCAGACTGGCAGCTTTGGGTTCTCGTTTGCTGGACCTGTGCCCAACACCACTTGTTCTGGGTGAGCTGTAGCATTGTCTGTTCCCTTGTCTTCATAGAATCATAGAATGGTTTGGGTTAGAGGGGACCTTTAAAGCTCATCTAGTCCAAACCGCCCTGCAGTGAGCAGGGACATCTTCAACAAGATCAGGTTGGTCAGAGCCCTGTCCAACCTGACCTTGAATGTTTCCAGGGATGGGACATCTACAGCCTCTCCAGGCAACCTCTTCCAGTGTTTCACCACCTTCACTATAAAAAAAATCCTTATATCTAGTCTGTATCTGCCCTCTTTTAGTTTAAAACCATTACCCCTTGTCCTATCGCTACAGGCCCTGCTAAAAAATCTGTTGTCTCTCTTATAAGCCCCCTTTAGGTACTGAAAGGCTGCAATAAGGTCTCCCCAGACCGTTCTCCTCTCCAGACAGCTCCATGTCTGTCTTGTGCTGGGGCCCCCAGAGCTGGACGCAGCACTCCAGGTGGGGTCTCACCAGAGCAGAGTAGAGGGGCAGGATCACCTCCCTCGACCTGCTGGTCACACCTCTTTTGATGCAGCCCAGGATATGGCTGGCTTTTGGGGCACATTGCCAGGTCATGTCCAGCTTTGCATCCACCTGTACCCCCAAGTCCTTCTCCTCAGGGCTACTCTCAATCCCTTCATTCCCCAGCCTATATTGATACTGAGATTTGGTCCTACCCACATGCGGGACCTTGCACTTGGCCTCTTTGAACTTACTGAGGTTCACATGGGCCCACTTCTTGAGCTTGTCCAGGTCTGTCTGAATGACATCCTGTTCAATCTTCTGTGGTAGAGTTCCAGCCATTGACCAGACAAGCCCTTTTGAAGACCCCAGCAGTAGTGCTTGCAAAAATCCATTGTAAGTGTTAAACATATTTTCATAAAACTCCAGTTTTTTGGTGTTCTTCAGTATCTTCATTTTTAAAGACTGGAGCAATGATTTCTTTTTCCTGTCATTTGAGAATTTTTCAATCTCAAACCTAGCTACTCGAAGTGAAAATTGTTATTAGCTTCAGACAGACCACCATCAAAGATGCTTTTTTGGAATGGGAGTCTTCCTGGTCAACTGCTAACCAGGTAAGTGATACATGGTGCTGACATTGATACATCACCCACATATCACTGTCCTCTGAAATTCAAGTCCTTGAAGGATCACAAACCACATTCAAAATGGACTTTACAGTCATATAGAGATGTCTAGTCCCAGGATCAATCAGAACTCATAAACTTTTGTGGTGGGTTGACCCAAGCTGGAGGCCAGGTGCCCCCCAAAGCTGCTCTGTCACTGCCCTCCTCAGCTGGACAAGGGAGAGAAAATATAGCGAGAGGCTCCTGGCTCGAGATAAGGGCAGGGGGAGATTGTTCAGTAATTACCATCATGGGCAAAATGGACTCAACTTAAAAAAAACCCCAAAACCAAACTAATGTATTACCAAGCAAAACAGAGTAGAGCACTGAGAAATAACCCCAAATTTTAAAAACACTTCCCCCACCCCTCCCTTCTTCCTGGGCTCAACTTCACTCCCCATTTCTCTCCCTCCTCCCCCCCAGCACCACAGCGGGACGGGCACTGGGGGTTGTGGTCAGTTCATCACCCGGTGTCTCTGCCGCTCCTTCCTCCTCAGGGGGAGGACTCCTCACACTGTGCCCCTGCTCCAGCCTGGGGTCCCTCCCGCAGGAGACAGTCCTCCACCAACTTCTCCAACATGAGTCCTTCCCACGGGCTGCAGTTCTTCACCAACTGCTCCAGCGTGGGTCCCTTCCATGGGGTGCAGCCCTTCAGGAACAGACTGCTCCAGCGTGGGTCCCCCACGGGGTCACAAGTCCTGCCAGCAAACCTGCTCCAGCCTGGGCTCCTCTCTCCATGGGGCCACAGGTCCTGCCAGGAGCCTGCTCCAGCGTGGGCTTCCCATGGGGTCACAGCCTCCTTTGGGTGCCTCCACCGGCTCTGGTGTGGGTCCTCCATGGGCTGTGGGTGGAATCTGTGCTGCACCATGGACGTCCATGGGCTGCAGGGGGACAGCCTGCCTCACCATGGTCTTCTCCATGGGCTGCAGGGGGATCTCTGCTCTGGTGCCTGGAGCACCTTCTCTCCCTCCTTCTGCACTGACCTTGGTGTCTGCAGAGTTTCTCACATCTTCTCACTCCTCTCTCTGGCTGCAAATGCTTCTACTCCTTTTTTTTTTTTTTTCTTTTTCTCTTCTCAGCTACGTTACCCCAGAGGCACCACCAATGTGGCTGATGGGCTCATCCTTGGCCAGTGGCGGGTCCATCTTGGAGCCGGCTGGCATTGGCTCTGTCGGACATGGGGGAAGCTTCTAGCAGCTTCTCACAGAAGCCACCCCTGTACCCCCCCACTACCAAAACCTTGCCATGCAAACCAAAAACAACTTTTTAAAGACAGGTTTCGTCTATGATTACACATTTCTGAAATTCCCTAAATCAGTTCCTAAAAGCTATATGTGGAGAAACAGGTTTCTAGTTTTTCTCATGGATTCTCTTGAATTAGATCTGAAAATGTCTATGATATAAGTAATCACGCATAGAAAGTGATGTCAGCTTTGTGGCCATATGTGGAATTTTACTGATAATATTTTTGAAACTAGGTCACTTTTATGAGAAGTGCTAAATATTTAAATTCAAACTTAATCCTTGAAGTGTGCTAGTTCTGTCTTTTAAAGAATTTGATAGTACTTGCAAGGCAAAGTCTAAGCAGTATTAAAGCAAAAAACTACCTGAATTTAAAAAAGAAAACATATTCCTTAATATAAAAATAACAGGAATTTTGGCAAGCTGAATAGTATCTTTTGACGCCAGTATGGAGTTAAACTCAAACCATACCATTATTTTCATGTTTAAAATCAATGGTGATTTTCATGCATAAGGAAGTATGAAGGATAAATCGGTGCAGTTCTCCACATGCCCAATTTAAAACAGTAAAATATTTGTAATCAGCATTCCTTAAGCATATTTTTTTTTACACTGAAAAAGTGTTTAGATTTGACTTCCGAATACTGTAAAACCTGTAATCGTAGTCATTGAGGACAATTTATCTCTGTGTTGCGTACCATTTTGGTTTCACTACCAGGCAAGAATCATGAAAGGAAGATAACAGTGGCTGGGAGAGGAAGAAAAATAATTTGTAGGAAGCACAGTAGAATTAGGGTCCTTGTTCATACAATCTATGGCAGATAATTTTGCTTAGTAGATGTAGTAATGACTTTGATATAAGAAGCATAAATAGGTGATATAGGAGATATAGAGGAAGTTTGTAGAATGTATTTCTAAGTAGTTTAAGGAAATAAATAAAAATTCAGCATCTCAAAAAGTATAGATTTTTAATATTTTAAAAGTTTGAAATGTTTGAATTGTAATATACTGGCTTGACCAACATGATTACATGTAGCGCTGCTGTGATAAATATTGATAAAATGCCACTACTGAGTGTGGGTGCCATTTCCCCTTTCACTTGGCAAATGTATTTGGAAGCAGTGTAGCTTAGGAAGACATGGCAACTCCCAAGAGATGATTCAGAGAACCTTAAGACAGTCCACTTACTAGTTAATACTTTAGGGAAGGACTTGAGAGTTTTATTCTTTTTTGAGAAGAAAAAGCTGTTGAATTTTAAAGCTGAACAGTATGGTATCATCTTGGATACATGAAAAGAAATCCTCTTTCATAGATGAAGAAAAAACTGTCATTGCCTCGTAGCTTAAACTTATTCTGAATATTCTTATGCCCTAGATTTTTCCTCAACACTCAGTACGTGTTTTGAGATTAAAGTTGTTCTTTTTGATAATCAGAAATAATGAATGTAACTGCAATAGCTTCATACAACGTAATCGTACTGGTTTCGGCAGTACTTTGGAACTGCAAACATCAAAAACTATTAAAAAAATAGGCAAGAGCACCATTAAGGGTACAAAAAAAGATCCCTTTCTTCCCTTTGCATTTTGACTTATTATTTTGCCTGATAACAGGCTGCACAGGCTTTGGTTTATTTACCTCCCTGCAAGCATGGTATGTGTACACAAGGCATAATTCTTGGTGCCTGGAAATCAGTTGTTGCTGTATCTGTCCCTGCAGGACTCTGCCCAACAGTGGCACCTGGAATCCTGTGCTAGCCACTCATTTCTCCTGCCTACCTCAGAAAGTCATCACAAGGTTTCCAGCTCAGGACAGCATGTAAACCCGCTGCGTGCTGAGCGGGGAGCCTCCTGGGCTAGGTGGTTATGCCAGTGGTGTTTCTGGCAGGCACGCCGGAGACCACCCCATTTCTCTGGGGTTTAGCCGGGAACCTGGGTCACAGCCATCCTCTCCGAGACAGAGGGAGTAGGTTTAAACTGCTCCCTCACTGCAGGGCAAGGCTGGTCTCAATGCAGGCGTTTTCATGGAGACACTTACACATAGAATCCCACCGAGTATCTACATTTTTGGGACATCATGAGTATCTGGATCATGTTATCTGAAATGATCCCTGTACCAAAAAGGTGTATTGACTTTTAATCCACCAAAACCAGCACTGACTAGCCTGTCCACTTTATGTGTGAATTCTCTCTATTGTAAATCTTTATGCTCGCTGGTATCTAAAATCTATGCCATTTATTTGTGTATCTTAATTTTAGTATGTTTTATAAGAATAGAACTGAACTTGGCAAACTCACTGTGTGTGTAAAATGCACTCATATTTGTATGTCACAGCTCACCAAATACTAGCCAAGTGACAGTCACTACTTTTTCAACAAACTTGCACAAAAATATATAATATTTAATTTGTTTAACATAGAATGTGATTCTTTATTCCAAGTGACAATTGTATTACAATAACAAATTGCTCACACATAAGTGCACATAAAAACCACCCCACAATCCCTTCTTAAATTCCTTTTTGCTGGCTTTTAACATGTTTGGAGCAGGTCTTTGGAGTATCCATACCGTTAATCTTTTTAAAAAGCTTTTGAAGTTCTGTGATGTTGGCAGCTTCCCTATTACTTTGAGAATAACCTAATGATACTAAGTTCTGTACTGTTCTAAAGGTTCTGCACGTAGGTAATGAGCCTTGATGTCTTCACGGTGCCTGCAGAGAGGGCAAGTCAAATCCTAGAAAATTATTTGCAGATAGATCTTTCAACAGAGATAGGATTCTACTGTAGTTAAGTAGGTTTCTAATTGACGTCTCTGAGGGCTGAGTCGAACATCAACAGTAAGGTTGGGGACTATTGCCTAAATCAAGCATAGGAGAAAAAGATTTCTTTGCTAAAGGGATGTTCAAGGAAGCTGTGAGGCCTTCAGAAATTCTAAAAATGGTGTTTTGTTGTGAAAGTGTTCTGTTCTCATCAGCGCAAATTTTACTCTGTAATGTTGGTGGATTAACATTGTGAACATTACCAGTGTAACTAAGCACAGTATTTGACACAAAATCCATAGAGCCATTGCATTGTTGGAGTCTGTTGAAAATCTGGTCTTTTGTATGTAAAAACAAAGGTGGACTGATGCTGACGTCTAATATGAAACTTTTCAAGGTTGGCACTCAAGCCAGTATACAGGTTTTGAGATAAATTTGCCTGTGTAAAAGTCTAATTGGTACAATTTTGGTGAGAGAAACAAGAGGAATGAAAAAGGGTTGTTGGAACTGGGTAAGCAGAAACTGCAGAAACTGTTTGGATGTCTTCTAGCACTTCTGCAGACAGCATTTCTGCGGTTTGTTGTTCCCAGAAGACAACAACCAAAAAGAGCCCATGCTGGAGTCTGATGCTTATTTTTATGGTAAGCCACAAAAAGCATCTTTGATGTTTACAGTGGGAAGCAAGATCAGAGTTGATCAGACAGCTGCTGACAAGCTTCCCTCAAAGAACAGCACAATGAGGTTGCTGTAGTCAGGAGTCTATTTCTGTTTCTGTTAGAATGAAACTAATTTGTTTTGTACAATATTAGGAGAAAAATCTTCAAAGTGGAGCCTGGAAAGTTCCATTTCCTCCTTTCTGCCCTTGGTTAGCTGCCTCGTAATAATTAATAAAACCTGTGGTTAAATAACTAGCTCCCCAATATGCCATGAACTTACATTCCAGAAATTATGTTTTGTTTAGGTATAATAAAGAATTTTTTGAGAAGTTTGATTTTATTACTGTCTTTGCTTAGAGTAGACAAGGAAAAGTGAACAAGGAACCTATAAAAACAGAGGAAGAAGAACATTTTGAAAGCTTCCCTGTCCTTTCTTTTCTAAAGCTCTGTAGGTAACAACTCAGTGAGCACAGCAATTTCATAGCAAGTGAAAAAAATACGCAAACCAAGTATTAGTCTAATAAAAACATCGCTGTGGTTGAATTGGTTTTCCTATGTTACAATAGGTCTAATAATAGTCAAACCCCAATCTTTTTGTAGGATATGAAAAAAATACGAACATTTATCCTTGCATCAGGAGTTACACAATGTTAGTCCATAGATTTTGAAACATCCAGGGATGATTGTCTGGAGAAACATAGATGTGCTGCCATTATTCTGGAGCCTTTTGTGGTAAGACTGTTCTCTTTAGACTATGGCAGGAGTCCATGGAGTAAGTGGTAGAGGCCACTGAGTTATTTCAATGTGTTTTGATGCAAGTAACTGCTTAGTGAAAGAAATTACAGTGACAGATTTGTATCAGTAATGCATAACTCTTGGTAATGCGTTCATTTTTTGAAAAATGCTACTATATCACTTTCAACTTTGGAAAAGATATTTTATTATTTAAAAACATCAAATCTAAACCCTTCAACACTTTTTGCACAAAGGAAGTAAGACCTCTGTGTAGCTGCTGAAATACTGTTGAGACAGGAAGAACTTGGAATTCACTTTCATCATTCTCAATACGTGTGATTTCTGAATTACCTGGTACATGGCAAGAAAAAGAGTACTGGAAGAAGGCACAGATATTAGTATTGTATGTAATGAGAGGGTATTAAGTTCTAAGTACTGATTGGCAGGCATGCTTTGCTGTTAAGCACCTGTATAAAGAGGTGATTTAACCTCTGGGTTGATGGAGTATAGAATTGGCCCAGGTGCCAGATAGATTTTTGCAATTACCTTTCTGTTTCACGTGCATTCAGTTAGAATATTTTAAACTGGCAGATATTCTTTAGATCAAGAATTACAAAAATATGCCTGTGTGCTTGTATCTCAGTGGATTTTTGTTGACCAAGTATCATTTAATAAAAAGATCTTTATTTTCTACTGTGATTATGATTTTTATGATGTGTTTCATTTTTTTTACTCAGAAGTCTGTGGTATTCTTTACTTTCTATAGGAATGAAGCTTGACAAAATCTGTTTAAATGTAGCCACATGAACATTGAAGTCAGCCTGTTGAAATGAGGCTATTCATTTCAAATTCTTGATAAAAATGCTGTCACAGAATAGAGCTATGGAAGGTGTTTTGGCAGCTGCAGCAGTAGCATTTGAAACATCTTCATAATTAGTGTTATCTAAAGCTTATTTACTATTCAGATTCACTGAAATTTCCTGCCAAATTAACAGTTTCTGCTCGCTTATGATTTTTAAAATAACATGGTCCAGCACACAGTTTTATTTGCAGCTTGCCTCAGTTCTTTTTTTTTTACTTATTTTTAATGAAGCTGATGATTTGCTTGTGTCTTTCATTCTCTTTTTCTGATGTGCTGTCTTTTTTCTGAAAAAGTTCGAAGTAAAACATGTACAGATTTGGGATTAACATGGACAACCTCCACAATCATGAGTAAGTGTAAGGGAATGAAGCAGAAATCTATGAAGCTTAATCTATACAAGTACTACTGTTGCATTTCCTGGCCGGAGCTGTGACCTGGTAGTTGAGGCAGCCTGTTATGAGGAGACATGAATGATGCAGGAAATCCCGTTTATTACCACAGGCACAGTCAGAGTCTTTTTTGTTGTAAATGAAGACTTAATTCCTGAAGAGAGTGTAGAAGGTGGCAATATCTTTTTGGCAGATGTCAAAAAACCCAACTGCCGTTTTATCACAAAGGTAAAAGGAGTCCAAAATTGGGGGTTACAGACTGGTTTTGTGGTAGAGAGAGGATTAAGCTATGAGTTTGCCACTTGACTTTTTCATCCTATGTGGGAAAAAGATTTAACTCATTCCTTCCCAGTTCATTGCTGTACTCCCTCTGTTCTCAGTAACAGTGTAAGGCTGCTGCATTGTTCTGAACGTCGGTTGGGAGAGAACCAGTCATTAAGGAAGGCTGATGTCCAGCTTACCTTTCCCAGATTCAGCCCTAGCCAGAAGAGGTGAAGTTGTAGTGCCTGAGCACATTTTCAGCAATCACTGTAGTCCGCTGAAGTCTTCTCCCTAACTGACATGGTGTTTGGGTGGGGGGGTCCAGGGAGGAAAGCTCTGCTTGTTGGGTTATGCCTTCTTGTGAGGGTCCAAAACAGCTACATGAAACAGCAGGACAGCATTGTCTGTTAGTTCTCCTGTCTACTTCCTAACGAGGAAAGATGCGAGAGCAGGGCTGTACTTGGTCACTGCTGGTCACCACTGAAGTCCAGCAGCTGTAGGATGGATCACATGCACCTTCCTTGAAGTGGCATCAGCAGCTGACCAAGAAGGCTGTTCCCCTTTGTCACTTCCCAGTGCTGATTCTGCGTGAAAAGCCATAGTGAGGTCCTCTGTTGTTTCTCAAGTGGTAAATTGTTATACTGAAAGATGTAAGAGTTGGGGAGCCAGCAAATGGAATCAGTCTCCTTTTACCCCTCTGTATTGATGTCAAACCCTGGCCTTTCTGGTGTGCTGCACAACAGTACTTCAGAGATTGTCCATTCCTTTTAGAAGGGTCTAATCCCTTGATAAAAACTCAGCAGGTATTCTTCAGAAACATGAAAACAATATGTGCACTGCAACTCCCGGTAGGCTGTCCGATTTTTAAATACCACAAGTGGAATCTTTTTGAAGTTTTCTGAGATTTTCTCATGGAGGTTTATTTCTGTCTGAGTTTTGACACTATAAGTCTGCAGAATGTTTGCTTTTTCCTTCTTGCTGTGATTTGTTAGCAAAGAGAAAGAATCCTAAATATTTTGTTTCCCTGTTTAACAAAACCATATTTTATAGCATTCACAGAAGCTTTGTCAGTGTGCTACCACAATTTAAAACAAGGTTGAAAACCTGTGAAGCTAAATTGGACAATATTGTTCAACAGTTTTACATGTGAAAGATGTGCAGATGTCCTTCCGAATCCTTTGCAAAAGGCTCTGCTCAAGATAAATGATAATAAAGGAGCAAGAGTAATTCTTTTCTGTTCACCTGTTATCCAGGCTATGGAAGGAGACAAAGAAGAGATGAGTAAGGGAGTTTAATTAACTCATAATTTTCTTAATTCATCTGTAAATATCATGTAGCACTAGATAACCCATTGCAGATCCATCAGTCATGGCAGTGAAACATCGAAATGGGCTATCTCTGGGTGCTGTAAAATCTCCTTTGAGAAGGGCTGGAGAAGCACGTGTGAAGGAGAGTGTGGGTCGTGCCCGTGCAGGGCTGGAGATGAAGGGCTTTCCCCCATCCTCCAGCTCTATGGCACTTCTCTGGATGGCTCTGCTTATTTGGGAACACTGCCCTTAGCCATCGTTGTTTAAGTTTCTTTAAGCATGACACTGGCCTGTGGATGGGATACTGCTGTTGTCCCTGGATGGGTAATGATGTAGCTGTGCACGGGTGAGTTTGGACACCATGGATGGAAGGGCGCATGCCACCTCCCGCCTCAGATGGAAGGAACCTCCAACTGTTGTTGCTGTGTCCTGACTGACATTTTCCCCATGCCTGTTTCC
Organism: Balearica regulorum gibbericeps; assembly: GCF_011004875.1. NCBI lineage: Eukaryota > Metazoa > Chordata > Aves > Gruiformes > Gruidae > Balearica > Balearica regulorum. The sequence continues at coordinate 64,687,256 of NC_046220.1, forward strand.
TGCTTTGATCTACTGAGGATCTAGTCACCCTTCAGGAGTGAGCAGCAGTGTTGGGAATGTGATGATTTGTATATGTCAGCCATTTTGGAGCCATGGGTCCTCCTCTCTTTTCAGTGTTGTTTGCTTGGCCTCACTGAGCTGCGCGTGGGAGTACTGGGTTTGCGTGGCAAGGTTTTGGTAGTGGGGAGGCTACAGGGGTCGCTTCTGCAAGAACTGCCAGAAGCTTCCCCTGTGTCTGACAGAGCCAATGCCAGCTGGCTCCAAGATGGACCCACCACTGGCCAAGGCTGAGCCCATCAGCCACGGTGGTGGTGCCTTTGTGATAACATATTTAAGGAGGGGAAAAAACAACATAAGGGGGAGCTTTAGCAGCCAGAGAGAGGAGTGAGAAGATGTGAGAAACTTTGCGGACACCAAGGTCAGTGCAGAAGGAGGGAGAGAAGGTGCTCCAGGCACCAGAGCAGAGATTCCCCTGCAGCCCATGGAGAAGACCATGGTGAGGCAGGTTGTCCCCCTGCAGTCCATGGAGGTCCATGGTGCAGCACAGATTCCACCTGCAGCCCATGGAGTACCCTGTGCCAGAGCAGGTGGAGGCAGCCACAGGAGGCTGTGACCCCATGGGAAGCCCACGCTGGAGCAGGCTCCTGGCAGGACCTGTGGCCCCATGGAGAGAGGAGCCCACGCTGGAGCAGGTTTGCTGGCAGGACTTGTGACCCCATGGGGGACCCACGCTGGAGCAGTCTGTTCCTGAAGGGCTGCACCCCATTGGAAGGGACCCACGCTGGAGCAGTTGGTGAAGAACTGCAGCCCGTGGGAAGGACTCACGTGGAGCAGTTGGTGGAGGACTGTCTCCTGTGGGAGGGACCCCAAGCTGGAGCAGGGGCAGAGTGTGAGGAGTCCTCCCCCTGAGGAGGAAGGAGCAGCAGAGACACCGTGTGATGAACTGACCACAACCCCCATTCCCTGTCCCGCTGTGGTGCTGGGGGGGAGGAGGGAGAGAAATGGGGAGTGAAGTTGAGCCCGGGAAGAAGGGAGGGGTGGGGGGAGGTGTTTTAGGATTCGGTTTTATTTCTCATTGCTCTACTCTATTTTGCTTGGTAATAAATTAGATTAATTTCCTCTCGAAGTTCAGTCTGTTTTGCTCATGACTACACTTAGTGAGTGATCTCTCCCTGTCCTTATCTCGACTCACAAGTGTTTTGTTATACCTTTTCTTCCCTTTCTAGTTAAGGAGAGGAGTGATAGAGCAGCTTTGGGGGGCACCAGGCCTGCAGCCAGGGTCAACCCACCACAGTCGGCCTCATTATACCTCAGCTGCTAGAAAGCTGGTGTGGAGATGCTGGACATGGGCCGATGATGGACAGCTGCTTATTGAGAGGGTTTTGCTTCTTCTGCCCTGCACATGGAAGGACACTGTAGGGCCTGGTAGGTCCCCATGGGACAGGACCACAGAGGCTTCCTGGGGCAGCCAGGCAGGACCTTGCAGCCAGGGCTGTCCCACCCCTAGCCAAAGAGCTGGGCAGGATGTGGGGACAGCCCTGTGAGCCCAGTGAGGCAGCCCCTTCTTGGGCATTGGGCATCTCCCTGGGGATGGGGACATGCCAATATCCACAGCGGGATGCTGCAGCTTTATAAATACAAAGCATATGCTTGATTTGTAAGTAACAAGACTCAGCGTTAATATGGGCATATAGCAATTCATTAAAAAGGGACCTAAAGTTTCTCTTAAGTGCTCTACTTGCCCACTTTTATTGGACATCGTCACTACTGTCACTGAGAAAGAGGGACTCAGAATCCCTACAGCAACTCTTTGTAGCTTTACATTGTGCATTTTTAAAAAAAAAAATACTCCAGGGACTGTCTGTGACTCCAGGGACTCTGTTAAAGGCCACCAGGCAGTGGACAAAGCACATTACCCTTAATAAATCAAGTCTGCTCCCATTCCCCCCAGCCGTGTTTCCCTTCCCAAGCCCCGCAGGTGCTCTGCTGCTGGTAGAAATCCATTCCTGTTCCCTCAAGTGCTCTGAAGTCTCAGTGACCAACCTGCAGGTCTCTGAAATAGAGAAATGATGCTCAAGGTGATAGTAACAGTTACACAAATACGACAGATACCTCCAGAAAACGACAGCTGACAAACAGCAACACTTACAAATCTACTATTGCCTGACAAGTAACAAGCATCCAGTACTGCACAAGCACCTGACCCCACTGAAAGTAGTAACAAATCCCCCACTCGGTTGTAGGGAACCGAGGTTTCAGCACTTCTATTTAGCAATTCAGCTGCAGATTTTGTGGCAAAAAGCAAGATATTTGTATGCAACGCTGACCACCCAAGAGATGGAACAACAGCCCTGGCAGGAGCACAGAACAAAGGAGTGTTGAGCTGGATCCACATGCGCTGCATAATACACTGGCTGCATTTGTACAACTAGCCCATCATGACGTGAGTCATGGATAATAAAGAGCTGTCTGTAATCCCACGCAGCAGCAGCAGCAGGGCATGAGGAGCTGCAGCCGTGACTCTGCAGGCAGGATTCCTTAAAGAAGCGTAATCAGGTCGCTTGACATATGTTTGGCAAGCAAACAACTCAGCCAAACACCTGGAAACATCATGGGATTGGAAAAAACAGATGCATGACCTACAGAAAAATCCTGCAAGCCCAGTTTCTTCTTCATTGCTTTTAAAAGTGCCCATCATTTTCATCGTGCACTCACTGTAGCAAATGTAGATCCATATCCTTTTTTTGCTAATAAAACTATTTTTTTTAAATAAATGAAATGTTCTGCTGCTCTCGCTGAGATGAGTCCTAGATGTGTGTGAATTAATGAAAGCAAGATGTTTTTCAGAAAACATTGCCTCAGCTTATCAGGACTTCAGTCTCAGCCATGTCTCAGTATGTTTTCCTTTTCTACATCTGTGAGAATGCCTTTTCATCGTTTAGCTTCATGCTTTCTTCATTTATGAACCCTTGTAGAGACAGATGTCATCTTGGCTAGCTTAACAGAAAACCAGCAATTCTCTCCTGTCTGCCACGTTCATGGTGGCTACCAAGAGCTCAGAGGGTGGCTGCAGGGTGACAGGCAGGAGGCCATAGAAAATGGTCTACAAGTCCAGTTATCAAGTTCAGCAGAATCCTGTCAATATCTTGAAGATCCCTGAGAAATGTTGAGTGTTGGCAGTGCTCCATAGCTTGAGAGAGACTGGAAATCACTGATCTTAAGGATTTTAAACCTCCAAAATCTAGAAACTAAGACTTTCTGCTCTTCTTGGGTCCAGGTATAGGTAATTTGGTTAGCTCAAACACATAGTCACTTCTGTAAAACTAGTTTGTGAAGGAGACCATCACTCCTGCAGCAGTTTCTGTTGTCAGTGATCTGTTCAGGCTAACATTTTCGAGACAATCCTACTTCCAGGAAATAACTGACTCCATTACTAGGTTTGTGTTCTTTCTCACAAGGAAACATTAATAATTTTTCTGAGCTGTTAATACACCTATCATCCCTGTTGTTGTTCTCTGTTGCTTACTAAGGTGTTTTGGTGTGACCTGCAGTGGTGGCTGCTGCTGTCTATTCTTAGACAGCATTGGATTCATTTGTCTTTTGATTCCTGCGTTCATTTGTCTTTTGATTTAGGCAAAGATTTTAAAATAAACAAGGAAAGATCTTTCTAGCAGAAAAAAACCCACTGACAAAGCATTCATTCAAAAGAGCTGGTGACTACAACAAAAAGGTTTGATTTGAGTGTCACTTAGTATTAGACATCACTCTGCACTTGTCAACTGAACTGGTTTGATGGGAAATTGCTAATGCACAGGAGCAAGCTCATTCCTGGGGCATGTTCTGTGATCGGCATCAAGAAAATATCTGTAAGTCTGGATAGGGAGAGCTAGAATTTTTATTGCTTATATTCATCAGACAGAGATTAGAAAGGGATTTAGAGAAACTATTTACATTTAAGCATTCAGTACATAAGCCTCCCAGATTGGACCTGTGTCAGGGACTCTCTACTCCCATCTCATGGTTAGCAGAGACCACAGCAGCTCTGGGAGCAGAGAGCCTGACCCTAGGATGTCCGTATTTTGTGTGAACTGCAGGCATTTCCAAAATATATTCATTCTGTATGATAGAAAAAGTCAAATAAAATCACCCCCTAGAATAAGATTTCTCCAAGTCATATACTTTAAAATAAAATGTACTATTCTGTTTTGATTTAAGCTTTTTAATAACACGTCTTACATCATCCACATGTATTCCTTTGCTTTGAAGAGAAGCCCTAGTGCTTTAAGTCCACTCTCTAATGCTGCTGGGAAAAAAATCATCTGTAAATTATAGCGAATACTACAATTGAGCAGGAAAACAGGTAGATCACAAATGGATACTTAAAAGCAACTCCACTGTATTAATTGCTCCTGCTTAGAGAACCCATCCTTCCCACACTGACGTGTCTCTTCAGAGAATGACCAAGAAGGTCACTCCTTTCTTCTTTGTCACACCTATGGTTTAGGAGTAACATGGTAATACCTCATTTACAGTGGTAGATCTCCTTAAGAGAAATAAAATAATTTATTTCCTTCTAAACAGGAGAATAAACTCTGGGTGCTTTTCTACCTGTGACCCAGAGATCCATGCCCGGGTACTCAGAGGCTGTGACAAGACCTGCTTCAATGCTCGGCTGTGAAATAGCCCTCTTGGTTCTCAGGAAATGCTCCTGTTGCTGTGTCTGGCATGCAAAGCTGCACTTGGAGGATGTCACAGTTTTAGTCAACATCTTCAATTAACACATCTTTGCTTGCATCAAACTCCTGCTTTAGTCCATAATCACTGATAGTTTCACATGTCTGCAATTTTAGCTCATCCAGCATGAGCCAGCTGAGGATATCTGGCTTTCTAGGTCGCTCCCCTCTCCCATATGCCCCTACAGTGACCACCCTGCAAGGCTCAAAACCTTACCATTGTGCAGAACAATCTTCTCATAAAATTCTGTCACCCTGCCTGATGAGTAGGGGAGCTCCTTCAGTTAAGAGAGATTGACATGCCAGTTTACCTCTTGAGGGGTTTTGTGGAGAAGCACGCTTGTTGGGTGAGCCACTTGATCAGGTGCCATAGTGTAGAAACTTAAGGGTTGTGGCTAGCAGCAACCCTGACCGGGGCAAGAAAACACTGAAAAAGCATGAGAGTATTCACTTTAAGATGAAGAACTAAAGCAGCCCTCCCTGTCTTTTTCTGGTGGGGTGTGGGCACCTTTGGCACCAAGGGCAGAGAGAAGTGGCCGACAGCACACCACCAAGGAGAATGAACCTTGCTCAACATCACATCAGCCCACTGAGCCTTCCTCCAACCCTGCCTAGGATCCTGGCAAAGGGAAATTTTGTACCAGTTACATATGTTAGAAAAAATTGGAGGAGAATCCTGGACTAAATATTCCTCTGTTTGATTTCTCTGGACTTGGACAGGGGTGAGACCTGTCAATGATGAGAGTCCATGGTCCCTGAATAACTTCTGTATGTCTTTGGCAGGTAACTAAGAGAAGCAGTGCTATTGCCAAGCATCTTACATTGGTATACAGAGCCATGGGAAACTTGTAGAGGGATCTGCAAACTGAAAGAGGCTGGAAACCTGTTCTGTTTGATTCCTTTGGATTTAAACAAGGGCTAAGAGCACTCTGATTTGTTTGGTCTCTGGTAAAGGTGAGGAGCATCTGTTTGATTTTATCTGACCTCTTCAAGGCAAGTTGACACTACTCACATAAGTTCCTGTTATTGACTTCTTCTGCTGTAGTATACAATATGCAGCCTCTACTAGCCCTGAAAACATTTCATTTTATATACTGAACTCCTCAGGGAAAGGTGGTGGGGTTTATTGACCTAGAAAACATTTATTTCTTAGATTCCTAGGGGATGGTATCAGCCTCTTTTGGCCTTACCTCGTTGCTGTTACTTTGCCACGATGGCTTGTAATATGCATGTGCCTTAAGGTTTCTTTATTGCTTGTCTCTTGGTGTAGGCCAAAAATGGTCAGTTTTGTAATGTTCCTGAAGGAATCAATAAATTTGTACTGTCAGAATTGTCTGTGATGTCTTGCCCCTCAAGATCTTACTGGGGCCTTTTCCTCCACCATCAGTCTTGCCATTGTACAGAAGAGGGATCTCAGAGGCAGGACAAGATAAACCTTTTTGATTTCTGTAATCCTGTGTTACTTTCTGATTCAAACCAATCCTGCCAGTCCAAGCTGGGTAAGTTAAGCAGTTTTTTCCTTGTGTTTCTTTAAATAAATTCTCCAGGAATTAGTTGTATAAAGCCTTTCGGTCATTTTTTTTCTTCAGTTAATATATTCTACGTCAATGAGTTATAGGGCCATAGAGAGATTGAATGATACCAATTAAACTCAAGATCTGACAATCTTTTCGTAAGTAGAACAAAAGATTTGGTTCAATAGGCACCTCAAGTTGTTTCCTCTTACAGCATGGTACTTGCAATCAAAATAGACTTTATGGGGCTAAGATCTATTTTCAGTTATGCTGGTGCACAGCTACGGCAAGTCAGTGAAAACTCCTGTAAGTGGAAAGAAGTGTATTTCAGAACCGTTTGAATTGCTTTATACAGAACCTGGTGACAAAACAGGTGTCAGACCTCTCTTGCTTTGGCTTTATATTTGAAATGACATGGCTGTTGTTAAGCGCTTGAGCAAACATGTGCTTGCTTATGATATTCTATACTTGGAGCTGAGAGAGGTACTCATTTCGGCTTTCAGAAACTCTTCCGTATTGCTTTTAGGAAAAGCCGTTTTTCACAGCTAAATTCAACATTTGGAAGGCTAGATTTATAGACAGCTAAAAGCATTTCTTTAGCTGTACCTCAAAAAAACAGCACAGTGGGAACTTAAATATTTCAGAATCATACTTACAATTTGTTGAGTTTTAGAGGGCAATTAAGTAATTCAGCTTTCTTTTCTCAATATATGACCTAATCATACATGTCCTTATTAAATGAATTTTGTTAAAACCAAAAATATTTTTTATGTGAGTACATTCATGCAAAATTAATTTAATTTTCAGAGATTCATTTCTGAAATTCAGAGTTATTTTTCCTGAAATAAATTAAAAAATATTTTAAAATGTCAATAGTCTAAACACTCATGAACAGTACTATAATAAACCAGCACTTGTACTTGCTGCAGTTATTTACTGCAGTGAAGAAATAGATTCAGGCTTTGAGTCTCCAGCAGGTGACATGTGAAAAATAATGGGTCAAACTCAATGCTAATTTGGGGATTTTTCCATGGCATTCATCCATGCTGTACCTAAACACTGATTTGTACCATATGGAACTCCACAAGAAAAGTTTTTCTGGTACAAACCAAAACCATAGCACCAGCCTTAGGCGGAACCTAACATCATGGAAAGACTAAGGCTTCCCTGGGGAGAGCAAGGCGGTACAGGGAGACTGTTGCATGCACGTAAAGGCAAACACTGACTTAAAGAGGGGCAGGCAAGCAGCCCTGCCTGTGCCTGGCACAGGAGCCCGACTGCCTGGCGTGGGCTGTGCCCAGGTAAATCTGTGCCTGGCAGTGCAAAGGGCACCCAGCTCAAATTAAAGGACTTTGAGCAATGACTAAGCACAGGTGAAAGTGTAATTGTGTGGGTGACTCAGAGTGAGAGCAGCCAAGGGTGGGGAGCAGAGCGTGAGGAGGTCTGGGCACACCGAGCAACGTGCAGATGCTATGATGGGGAGAGGGATTGAACCAGTCTGAGTCAGCATCCTCTGGATGGGGGATACTGAACTCTTCAGCCATGTGTGCAGCTCTAAGCCAAGGAGGATGTTTTGGGGTGGAGGAAACAACATGATAGACATTGCTGCGATGTGAAAGGAAACATCTTTTCAAAGCAGTCAGGATAAGAAACAAGGGGAAAAAAATGCTGAAAAAGCTACCATGCTATTTCATATTATATGTGTGAATTTTGTGAGGTAAAAGTCTCTGCTTCCCCCAATCCAGCTTAAAAGACCCTAGTTTAACACAAACATCCGCTTCAGTAAAGGGAGTAATGTGATAGTTAAGAAGTATTTAGTATTTCCTTAGATGGGAGCATCCATTGCTACATTAGAGAGGTTTCAAAACTGGATGAGATATAAATCGTTATTCTCCAAACCATACATCAGCTGCTGAATGCCGAAGTGGTGAAGAAAGGTCTAGAAAAAGTGACTCCCTAACCTGTCAGTACAGATTTTGTGATAATCCAGCTCCTTGGTTTGGCCATGGGTGGGATTGTGTCAGTCGTGACGTTCCTCTTTCCCAGCTGCAAGAGCACTGCCATCACTCCTGCTGCTCCCAACATACATCGTTCCAGCAGGCTATGCAAATTGGTTGTTAATTAGCCTCAGGAGATTAAAAGCTTAAAAATGAATAATACCAGTAAGAAAACCCCACAACCAAACACCAAAGCAAACCAACAGGTGAAAGTTAAGCATCATTTTAAATGTGAAAAAATAATTTTGCATAATGCTTAATAGGCATCTACCTGATTCTCGAGGGAATATATTTCAGTGTTGCTAATAAGAATATTCTTTTTTTTTTTTTCCCTCAAAAGGAAAAGGTCAAGACTAGCTCTTCCTCTGTGTCCTGTCTAAGGACCATTACCATATCATACTTGTTGATTAAAACACGAAAAATGAAGGTATATTGGCCACAGCACCTGTAGCAATAATTTTTACCTTCAACACTCTTACATTATATCTCCTTCTATTTCTGTATTATTCTTCATTCTCTATTGTAACTTAAGTGATTATAAATATGTATTAGCAATAGCTCTAAGAGCATCCAAGAGTACTTTACACTTTGTCCATTTATAAAATGAACTATGTTTAGTTTATTTTGGTATGTCTTTCCTCTGTCTAGATCTTTTGGTGTTATATTTTGCAATTTTAGCAATTTTTTTCACATACTGTGATCCTGTATGCGTGACCTACTGAGAAGTCCAATAGCTTGCATACAGTCTCGTAAAAAATTAGGCAGGATCAGCTGTTACAAGCTCCACCACAGACCCAAGGATGAGATTCATTCACATTGGTATGGTAGCCATATCTTAAACAGACAGGTTTCTTCTGCTCGAGAAAGTGGTATAACTATTGCAGATAATAAATATTTTCATTCCTACTCACTGCAAATTGCTATTTTCCATCAAAGTTAAATCACCACATTCAGTGACACCTGTATGAATTTTGAGTGACAATGACATCATTATTTTGGGCTTTTCTAAACTTAAGACTCATTTTATATTAAAGCAGTACAGGGGATTTTGAACCTTCCTGCTACAGATTGGTGTTCCCAGAACTATTGCCGAATTGCTGAAAGACAAAAAGTGGAAAATGTTCCACTTAGTAACTAGTTCCCTACCCCAGGATTCAGATTCATCATTTCCATACCATACCTTTATAAATGTCCACTATTTAATCATCTCAGCTCTCCACAGGAGCTGTGTAAGTATGACCTACTGTAATCCTCATTTTACAGCTAAGGAAAATGCTATCAAATCATTAAATTACTCATCTGATGAAGCTGGGTAATGAAAGGAATCACTAAGAGCCTCTCCTTCTGCATTTGTCTGTATTTCGATGGACTACCCCAGTTTGGCTGTTCACTTGTGGTTGCAGGTTGACTTGGCTGGTCATGAAGGACCACGCCAGCCTGGACACCCCATACACTCTGGGTGGGAAGAGGTGTGGGTCAGCAATGCCCAAGCCAGGGTTGTTTCCCTGGGCTGGCTCAGGTGAGGGTGGGCAGAGGCAGCTGAGAGGCTCAACAGGGCAGCTGCAAGGACTCCCAAACCTGCTCAGGAGCACCTTTAGAAGGGTGCAGGCTGGTCAAGGCCAGAAGTGCACTGGGAGCTCTTGCAACAGTTCATCGCTGCAGATGACCATGTTCTACTTTTGGGGATGTTTCATGGTACTTCCAAATTCAGATGTAACCATGTAACTCACCCCTCAGAACCGTCCCATCTATAGGCCTTTGGACACCATAATGGTTCATGATATGGTGACTGACACCCTCAAGATTATCAAAACAATTAAAGACATAGAAGGTTATTTTCTAGCTAGGGAAAGGATAAAAAAGTCCCAGAAAACTGTTCCTTGACGATTTTTTTCCTTCCTGGAGGACAGAAAGCTCATGGGTGTTGGTGGGACAGTCTCCCAAAGGCAGCCTTGGGATGACTGGGTGGCTGCATTGCTGTCCATCTGCCTGTGCATATGCAACTGCTGAATGCTGTGGCTTGTAGTTTTAATAGATAAGGGACATGTACAGACTAAGAGCATCTAGAGTATAAGGAGACTCAGCTTAAAATTTTCCTAACAGATTGAAGACCACGCACACTTGGTATAATGATCCAATAAATGAAAGAAATAAGTTTATAGGGGTTTTCAATCACATACAGAAGCAATAGGTTTCCGTTAGTGGATTAGTAAGAGCAATTAACCTTGCATGGCATTGATGTGATAGGTTTGAAATGTTTGCAAACTAGGAAATGATACTGTTTAAACGTCAAGTGTCCTTACAAGACACTAATGAAGTTATGTTATGCTTTAAGCTAATCAGTGTTGTCAGACATTCATTCCCTCAGTATCTGGTGATCTTACAAGAGGAGCATTGTAAGTGCAGTGATAAACAGGAGGATTAGCTGTAGGAAGTGCAGAGTAGTTGTGGCTAATACATGCGTATGTAAATGCCACCACTGGGGACAAAGGCAACATGTTTACGAATTTGGTTGGAGAACTGTTTTCCTCCGAAGGTATGTCTGATAGATCTCATTCATTTAGTTTCTGTTAAACAGTGTATAAGCCAGACATTACTTCCACTAGGCTTATGTGAGTCCTTTTATGATGTTAGAAAGAGGGTGAGATACAACTCCCAGGCATTTGGCCACCTACAACTTGACATATCTACTGTGAGCTGGATATCCAGGCTGCCTCTAGGTTTGGTGGGGACAGATGGGCTTCTCCAGAAAGTAGTTTATTGCACCAGGTTTAGGAAATTGTTGCAAGTGGAAGGACCTCAGCAGTGCCTCTCTGCACCCGGTGATCATGGAGGTATCTTACCCAACCAGCTTAGACTAGATGCCTCCCTTCAAGATGGCCTAGGTTAGATAGAAGAATACTAAGCTTTGATCTTGTTATGCTTATTGCACAAGCATACACTGTTTCCTATAATAACTTCAATGACTTATATATAAGTGACTCATATATGACAGTTTAGGAGGAGAAAGCTAATTAACAACTGTCCTATCTTTATCTCTAGCTATCAGTGTACTGTACTCTACATTCAACGTCAATGAGAAGAGCAAATATAAATAAGAATAAAATGCTGGAGAGAAGACAATCCTACATATACAATGTGGTTTTTAGCTGGAATTTATTCAGCTTCCTAAATGCATACTGTAACTTCTAGCTGCATTTTCATTTAAATGAAGAAAAGCAAATTTAAAAAGTACAAACAATCTCAAATAGGTTCTGTAAAATCTGGCAGACTGTGAAAAGTAATGTGGTTGTAAACTTACATTGTACCTGGTACTTTCTCATTTCAGGATAGGTTATTATAGTCATGTGGCTCAAAGCTGTGGGTGACAGCAACAGGCCAGTCCTCACTTTCAGAGCATCTCAGCGAACTGAGGGAGGAGAGCAAGCAAATACATTGATGTGCTATGCATATGATGCACATAGTCAGGATTTTTTGGTGTGAAGGTAACAATACATGTCACCAATTTTTAAAATGTATCTTCCTACCTGTGGAGTTTCTCAAGCATAATTTGAAGTGATTTTCCACCCTTTCAACTGGAGCTTTGCCCAAGACTCAGCTGCAAATTTGTGGAGTGCCAGCAACTCTGCAAACAATATCGCTGCATCTCTCCAGGTGGTGGCACCCCAGCCCTGTTTTTCTCTGAGGCAAAAAAAGTGCCCTGAGAAGTCTACGGGAAGCAAATGTTTTGTTTCATATCATTTGTTCCATTTCTAAATAAGCATTTAAATTTAAGAGTCACACTTAGAAGGAATCATTAGTAAAACAAAACAGGGACTTCTTACTGTTGTTACCTATGGTGCCTCATTTTTTCTCTTCAAGCTTTTTAAAATACTCTGTCATTCTGTGCAGAGACTGTTTACTATTTCATGCACTATTTACTCATGTTAAAAAATGAAGTGACAAAGAACAGAGGCAAAGGTCTCCTGCTTGCAAGGAATGGTGGATAAATTTATTTGTTTGTACTAAGGGATTGCAGTTCCACTAGAAGGAACACTTGACATTTTGATGAGTGTCTCCAGGGAAAAAGGTACTAACTTCAGAACTTAGTTTTGATTATACTAAGGAGATTACATTATTCAAAAGCATCCCACTGGTAAGGTGCAGCATTTCCTGAAACAGTTTAGTGGAAAATGCCACATTAATCAGTTCAGTATTTCACTCAAATGGCTTAATGATGGGAAGAAGTTGAAAGCACTGTAGTATGAAAACAAAAAGAGACAAAATATTCATTTAAGGGAGTAGGATCACATTTAAATGACCTCTTTCAAGAGTAAGTTTTAGAGAGGGGAATGACAGGAGGGAGGAGGCAATACTGTTTTATTCTTCTTGGTGTGCTGGTACTCACAGTAGCTCTGGTGCTGTGCTCAGCTGGAAGAAGCCATGAGGCACGCCTGAAAAGTGTACAGCCCTGCCAGTTGTGCCCATGGCCTTTCACTGACTATCTGCAGTGAAAATATAATCTGCTGTTTGCCTTTACGGTATTGGGGTCAGAACTCTGTTTAATGAAGAAGGCAGATAAAGCATCTCCAGACCCACTTTGGTTTGTCTGCCATTACAGTTAAACACAAGAGCACAACAGTTCAGCTGGAGTTGTTTCTCTTCTCTTCAGAAAGATAACGGCCAAGTTTGGGGCCAACTCTTCTGGAATAGGCAAAGAAATGAACATGAGACATGAATGTGAGTTATGGCTGTGTGCAATCACTGCACTTCTGCCTTTCACATACAGATCTGTCCATTTTTATCTTCTCACGTGCCATCCACAGGCATTCATGATATCTCTGTTAATGATGCACAACATTACCCATGTGTTTTGCTTTTGAATGTCACATTCATGTGCCTAAACATTTTATTACCCTGTTCTTTCTCCTCATGTTCCCTCATTCCCACCTGTACCCTGGGCCATCAGAAAAGAGTTTGCACAGCTGGTTCGATCGCAGCCTACACAAAGTGAAATAAAGTTGTCAATCAAACTACTAATATTGTAAAGGATCAGAGTGTGGGCTGCAATTTTTCCAAAGCAGCAACCCACAAAGGCCTCCCCACACAGAATAGTGATGCCCTTAGCAGGAAAAGTGCCCCTCGTGTGGGTGAACACATGCAGCTAAGAGAATCAAGGAGTCATATTACAATTTTTGGCCACACGACTTTGGTCCTCTTCAAACAGAGAGGAGGGACACAGCAAAGGGCCTTTTTAAGTGATGATATTGATGGAGAAGACAAATACAGGTACACAGAAGGATTCTGGAAATCCTCCCTTGACCGCTACGACTGAGATACAGCCAAATTGCACTATCTACATTTTGCTAATGTACACGCTCTAGGGAAATGCCTATACATTCACAAAATGGTAGTAACTGCCAACATGGATTTGTCAAGAGCAGATCACGTCAGACCAGTCTAATTTCCTTCAATGACAGTATAAGTGGCTCTATGGTAAAGGGAGAAATTGGAGATGTGATATATCTGGACTTCAGTGTGGTTTTTTGCACTGTCTCCCGTGGCACACTCATAGGCAGACTAGTGCAACATTGTCTAGGGGAAACTGCTGAAAGCCAGGACACAGGTCTTGAGAAAACCATCCTCAGGGAACAGCGATCACCGATTCACCATCAGCATGGCCACATTTATCAGGTGGGGTTGTATGAGCATCAGTCTTGTTTTGGGTACTATTGAATAAAGACTTGGTTGATTAACGAGAGAGGATGCCTCCTGTATTTTCATATAAGTCTAAGCTGGGAAGGATTGCAAATATTTTAGATGGCAGGGCTAGCATTCAAAAGGATCTCAATGAATAGAGATTAATGGACTGATATAAATAGGCTGCCATTCAACGAGGATAAGTGGAAGTCTCTACCGATTGACTGAAGAAATGAATTCAGTGCTGTGAGGGGGCGGGCAGTGAGACAGGCAGAAGTACCACAGACAAGGATCTGCGGCTCTTAGCAGGTCACAAATTGAACACAAATTAACAGTCATGATGCTGTAAAAAAGCAAACGCCGCAGTGAGATGTGTAAAACCTGGACTATGTAAAGCACATAAAGCAATCCTTCCCTTCTGGCAAGGCCTCAGCTGGACTATAGCCTCCACTTTTACATGACACACATAAAGAAATATATTGAGAAAAAAATATCTCAATCTGCAAAAACTAATGTAGAAACAGAGGCAGCACAGAGATTTTGTATTACTAGGAGTCCCACAGCAGAAATGGTTTGTAGAATATTACTGTATGCTTTCAAATAGGGCTAACCTGGGAAACAAAGAAATGAAGACAAAGGCAGTGGAGATTTTCAGTGAAGATTAATAGAGCTAAACATGTATGGTTTGCTTAGGCAATCATTACAAATGAAAACCTGTGAAAAGTGCAGTCATTGGGAATAGTGGGAATAATTTTGCATGTTACACACATGTAAATAGGGAGAAATCGTAGCAATCAGAACCAGAAGTTGGGCTAATATTAGAAAAGACCTCTGCCCTTGTGAACATGCAGTATTATTAAGTAGTCTCCATCAGGATGTACTGGAAGCCCAGTGTAAACCAGTCTGTTACTGTCACCCTTCAGTGCCTTAGTAAGGAAAAATCCATCTCCACTGTTAATGAGAAAAATTACTGCACACAGGTATTTTCCTCTAACATTTAAGATGATATGAAAAAAAACCCCAAACCCAAACTTATTTGTTTCTTTTGCTGTCATGTTATTACAAATTCAGTAATTCTCAGTAGGTTTTCCACGCATTAGTCCAGATAAATGCATATGTCTTTAAATAGAGATTGCTTCAAACTGAGATCATCATATATGATGTTCACTGAGCACACAAGAAAAAAAAAATTGTACATTTAGAGATTCACAAAGGACTCCTGTTTGCTTTGTCTCACCTCTTGGGTGACTACCTGAATTCCTCTGGTTTGGTCCCCCCCTCCTTTGTCATCACTTCTGAGATTTCTAGTTCGTCATTGCTGAGTAAAAGTCCAGAGCTCCTTTTTGAAGGGAGCAGAACTGCAGCTGACTGTCAGGCCATGTACACAAACATTGCCAGTCAGAAGCTGAACTCTGTCTAAAGGGTACATAAGCTGATGGAACATGTTATCAGTATTAGACAATTCCTCTGACACACCAGAGTTAGTGGCACACTTGTTGAGCTGTCAGCATGTCATCCTGAACATCATACCAGCCACGTCTTGGAAGGTGAAGAGACTATCACCTACATCACAAACAGAATAGCCTTTTGGTGTCTCTGGACACTAATAAATACTGAGTCAAATAACTGAGATGGGCCAGCAGAGTCTTGCAGTGCATGCCTAGAGGTACACGGGGCTGGAACCAGTCGCCTTTCTCCTCTTTCTTCCTGTCTTTGCTCTTGAGTTCTGCAACTGAGCGTGTTGGGATCCCTTCTTTGCTTTGCCACTTGCTAATTCTCACACGCACACAGCACACTTGGTAGTGATCTGCTGTGGAGATTTAGCCCTTTCATACCTGTGGGATGTTTGATTTTCTACAGTTTAACATTTTTAGGATAATACCTGATTTGGTCAGGTTTGTGCTCCCCTTACCGCTCCAATTACTCTTTGTATTAGTGCTGTATCTACTTCTCCACTGGTAGAGAAATAAAAGAAAGATGCCATAAAAGGACATTCCAGAATGGAAGAAGCCAACATTTTGGTTTCTGATTCCTTCTCTCTTTTTTTAACACCACCCTTCAAAATCTTTTGCTCAAACATTCTCCCAGTGGCCAGAAAACAAAAAAAGCCCTCACTTTTATATTTAAAAAATATAAAAAGAATAGAAAATCACTTTCCCACCAGCTGTGAGCTGGCGCAGGCGCCTCTGGTGCAGAGCGTTGCATGGGGTGAGCCGTGCTGCCTGGTGCTAGGTGTCCCACAGCTCCAAACCTGAGCAGAATTGCTACTTCTCAGCGCAGCTTTTCAGCCTGGAAACTCAGTGCATCTCAAGAATTAGGTATCGTATCCTTCCCTTTATTTTCTTGTGCTTTAAAATATAAGCTTTTATTTCTTCTGTATTTCAGTCACTTCAAATGGGCATTGTGGTATTGAAGCCTTCAGGGCTTTAAAAATCTATTTCATGGTAACAAACAGATTTTTTTTCCTTAGGATTTCCAACTGAAATTCTATACATCTTTTCTCACTCTTGACGTTTACCATTCCAGCTTACTCTAATTATTCTCATGGGTACAAATAGGCAGGTACGCAGTTGCTACGAATGAACGCTTGGCTGCCACTGCTTTTTCTTGATTATGAAATTTAAAAACTCACATGGGAAAAAGTAGTCATACTTTCTTTAGGTGGTGTTGACAGTCTGATGTTTAGCCACTACAGCTACTCTGTAATGGCTAAGTCTACCTTCTGTCCTTTCAAATAATGATCAGAACTTTGCTATCATTTATCTTTGGAAAACTCCACAGATTTTACCAGGCTTACATCTCTTTAGGAGACAGCAGGCTTTCCCCCATGTTCTCTTGCATGACTCCCAGCTGGATTAAATCTATAAGGATACTGAAGACAGAACTGTTGGGAAATGGAAGCAGGATAAAATCCAACAGAGGATGCTTGACACAGAACGGTCTCTCACTTTACTAAACTTTATAACACCACACTGTAAATTCACTGGTGTTGATTGAGCTACTCCAGAGTCACACCACGAAACCTGAGGATTTCACCTGGCCTCTGCAAGCAGAGGTCACCTGAACGGGAGAGAAATTGGAAGACAGGTTTTTTGTGCTGGAACTGAGTTGCAGTTACCACTTCTCTTGATTTACCTGCCATTAAGGATTGCAGGAAAGACAACAGACAGAAATAAGGAGAGGAAACATAATTTAGAACCAAAGGAGTTGCAAGAAGATTTGGCTGAGTGGTGCCTGGTGTTTCACTGCAGGGATTCAGAGGGCGGGACCTCCAGGACTGATTACAGGTGGATTACTTTATGTGGAAGTGGAGAGCACCTCCTTATCAAAATATGGGAGAAGGAAGACTGCTTAAAATGTAAAGATTTTATTTGTGGAAGCAATGCAAGCAAGTGGAAAATATAAAGTGAGGAAAATGAGAAATCAGAGAAGAATTTAATCTGAAAAATCCCTGGGGTTAGACCATAAGACAAAGGCTCTGGATATCTGAGGTCCCTCCCAGAATTTCTGAAGCCAGACAAGCTGTGTGTCAGGTCACTTTGGCCATGGGACTTCAGGTCTCACAGGTCTCTTAGCCTGAGTCTGCCAGTGAACTGGATAAAATACAAAACCACACAAAATCCCGTGAATGAACCAACCCAACACCCTCCCCTCCCAATAATGTGCCTCTTCTGCAGTGCTACAGGACTGACTGTATGGTCTCCAGGGCAGAGACCTCCCTGTGGTTTGTTCATCGTGCAGTTACTGAGAGCTGGAGGTGATCTTCCAGGGTGAGTAATAATAAAAATCTCCCTCATATCAAGGACAAAACATTCCAAGGGCAAGGGGGTCTGGAAGGAAGTGCCACTGAAGAGAAAAGCAAGCTTCATAAGCAGCTACTGCAGATGAGCTTTTAATTAAAAGAGAAATACCAGAAGAAAGCTAATCAAAGGAGAAAGAAAAAGCAGAGAGGTCTGCTTGATATTTCTTTCTTTTTTTTTTTTTTTTTTTTTTTTAATGCTGCTTTTTACTGTTTATAAAGCAAATGCTTAAACAAGCACTACTGGTGTTGTCAGTAATACTGTAACATTTGCCTTCAGTCCCTTTGTTGCTCAGGGAACATGTCAGATTTTCAGCACATTTAGCCTTGCCATTTACTTCACAAATCACAGCTGCAGAGTGGTACAACCAAGCCAATCTTACTAGAAATGAAATGCGGAGGAAATTAAATTTCTCCAGTGGTATTTCCAGGTATTCTGAGTTTAGGGTAATCTTTTCATTAATTTGGTGCAGCAAAGAGATAAGCTGTAAAAACACTCTATTCCTTTAGGATTAAATAATAAAGATCACTGGTGACAGTTAAAGAATACAACACTTGTATCTTTGTGGGTCCTCGTGCAAGTTTGTATCAACAGAATATTTTTCAGAATATAAGCACCTGATATTAAAAAGGTGGATAACAGGAGATGGATGTAAAAGGCAAAAAACTCTGAAGCCCTCAATGAAATTCATGAGTTGGTGTTTGAACTAAGATGAAATGCCTTCTTCTAAATGAAATGCCTTTAGTCAAAGTATTTCTTTCTGTAAATATTTTACCTTGGATAGTAATGATAAGCTTTATTTTTAAGGCATTTACAGTGACCTTCAGGGCAGACGGTGGAAAGAAGTGTGTTGCACTGAATGAAATGTTGCTGAATTCCAGATGTGGGATGCAGGCAGCTCATGTAGCTGTCTCTGGCTAATCCAGCAGCTAGAAAACAATGCTATAGGAATGCACCATTTTTTACCCAATGACAATTTAATTCTGTATGTTTCTTCTGCACAGGTTAAAGAGCTCAAGGAATAAGAAAATGAGAGAGAAAGCTTATTTTCTTCCTCATGTGTGAGAACTGCAAGTAATTCTAATCAAGTTTAGCAGGGGTCAAACGCACACTGTCTCACCACAGAGTAATGGCCAGGGACAAAAATATTCCTAACCACAGCGGTACTGTAATAAGATTGAGACATTCAGAAACAGACATTCGACTTAACTCTTGTCTTACTGAAGCTGAGGTTTCCAAGATCCCCTTTAGGAATTTCACTGTGGTTTAAAATTTGATTTGGAAGGCACCGGGAGACAAAGGTGGTGGGTGACAACGTAAAGCCTCCAGGCAGCTAAACACAACACATATCAAGGAGAAGAGTGGAGTGAAGGTCCAGTGCTTTTGAAAATTCACTGGAATGCTCCCAGAACCTTCTACAGAATACAGATATTTCCCTCCCTCACAGTATGACATAATAACTGGGTAGCAGAAAAAAATCAATGTTTATTTGCAAGCATGGCATGATTTTGATGTTGCATGAAGGCTTGTGCAATGATAGGCACTTTCTTGATTTTAAAATATTCATGTTTTGAAATGAAGTGCAGGTTTCTATACAAGAGAGTCATGGTAATAACTTCTCATAGTCTTCTAGTTTGTAAAACACAAAGCTTGAATTCAGATAAATATTCACAATGAAAGTTTGGTCAAACATAAATGCAGCTAATTAAGCCAATTAGACATTTTCTCCTTGATCATTATTCTGATAACTGGCATATAGTAGTGGCTTGTATGCAATAGAGGAAGTGATTTTGCAGTTTGTTTTGCAGTAGGAAATTTGCCATGAGTCATCTGAATACTGAAGTGTAGGCTTGATCTACATTTCATATATTCTTCCAATATTGTGGATCCTGTGTTTCCACAGAAGCATTATAAACATTAAAAAAGAAATTTTGGAAGTGCATATTAGTAAATTACTTTATTTCTTTACAAAGTATTTATATGATAATATTATTATAGAGAACAATAATATCTCTTGGCAAAGCTCAGGTTTCAAAATAGTTGGCTTTTCTGACTTTTTTCCTCTTTCTCCAATCTTGTTCCACTGTGAGGCACATTTGCATTGATACTATCCCACAAATCCTTTTTCAACTTAATTTTTATCTGAAATACACTATTATTGTTTTGCAATTTATTTGTTGAGTGAACAGAAGGAGAAATTGCAAGAAGGAAGCAATCAAGAATAAAGCAAACTCTGTTATATCCCGCTTTTTCCTGTTAATTACTTTCTAGGTCACCACCTCTTTTCATTTCATATAAAGATACACAAGTGCTCCCATCCACAGAACAGCAAATTAGTGGAAAACAGTTTCCAAGATATTTTCATTTTCTCCCTTATGCCACTGCTGACATCAGCAATAGATTTGTCTGAAAATGCAGCTCCTCTTGTCTGTGATCGAACAGGAGTTTCACTATTGATCTCAGCAAGATCCATTTTCAGCTCTGCATTTTCTGCATCTTGCATTGCAAATTATTGCTCTGAACAGAGGACTACTCAGAAAGCACAATCACATGGACATAACTGAGGAATCTTCCACTTTAATAAAGCATTTTCTGGAGTGTTATCAGAGGTTTCTGAGCATTTCAGAAACACTGTCTGGTTTGAGTTTAGTCTTTGTCTCTTTGGCGGCATGGCTGGATCTCTTCAACACCAGCTTTAGCTGTTCACTCACTGATTCTGTAGCCATAGACATGCCGTCCTGTGTGTCAGATGTCCTGTGCTTCACATCAATAATCTGTTCACAAAATTGTTCAATTTGGAAGTGACACATCTGATTCGCTTGACGTATCCTTTTGCAGCAGGGCAAAACTGGGGGAATGTGAGGCAGAGCACTAGCTGATGACAGAGACAATAAGGGAAAAAGGGCACTGTGAGACAACAGAAAGAGTGTAAAGGCAAATTTACCCTGTTTGCAATTAACCGCTCATGAGAAAACCTGTGGAGCAAAACCTTCCAAATGGACAATATGACAACACCTTCATAGGTTGAATGTTTTCTGTAGAAACACTCCTCAGTGTATAAATATGGTAGCCAATAATTGAAAATGTATTACAGAGGTTAAAATAAGGATACTTCCCACCAAACAGTAAATTCAAATAACATAGGCTACAATAATTTTCATTCAAGTTGTGAAACTGTGTACAGTTAATTAAATGATCTGATTGGGTGAGCATCCCAGCATATATCAAAATATGATCAAAAAGCCAGCAAAGCACAACATCAGACTTCAAGTGACTTTTTAGAGTAAGTCAGTGGCAAAAATGGTAGACACTGCTACAGGACCACGTTGGGCAATGGAAATCCCGTCAGGCCATGAGGGCTCTGGACCAGGCGGGTCCAGCCCACAGTTCTGACAGCAGGAACAAGAACATGGAGAGTACAGGTAACAATACATCTGGAAACGCATTTATAAAGGCACTTTGAAAGTGTGAGTACCGCACCTGTGTGCAGTACTTCATGCTTAAAAATGGAGAAGCATAAAGCATAGGATGTCAGCAGAAGGCTAGGTCTAGATACTGCTTGTTCAGTGCTTCGCAGTCTCCCTGCCACTGGCTGCCACCTTGCTGAACACGTGCTCCCTGCCTTGGGTTGTGAAGTGCTCTCCTCCAGATGCCCTAGGTTCTCCTTGAGCCTTTGTTCTGCTCTTCCTGACACTGACCAAGGTCTGTAACAACCACCTCACAGAGATACAACACCTGGTACCCTACCTGTATCTCTGTTCCTTCTGATGTTGCTGAATATGGCCCACATCTGAATGTCTTGCTGACCCTCCTGTCTGTGGTGGTGTCTTCTCTTGTGTCTATTCCTCCTCCCTAACACTACTTTAACATTTCTTTTAGGATCTCCCTTTTTCCCCTCTGGGGAACAGTCCTTGGTCCCTGATTACTCTTACTCTCTGACCTGTCTTTGAATGATATCATCTGCCTAATATGCTTCAACTACTGCATTTAACCTTAAACAAAGCTGCAGTTCTTTTAAACTATTCTGTTACCCATGAGTAGTCTCCTTTGATCAAATACAACATTTCTTTCTTCTTTTCTTCAGTTAGCTGATCATCAGCTTAAACTTAACTTGGCCAAAACTGAGCTCCTTTCAATCCCTCCACGACTCGCATGCTTTTCCCAGTCACTGATCATACCAACACTCTGTTTTCTGTCACTCTGTTTCACAGTCTGACTGCAAGTTTTAACACTTCTTTCTCCGTTGCTCTGTATATCTACCTTTTGCCATGTTTATCTTCCCAGTACTTCTAGACTGCAGTCCTTCCTATCTGCTCTTCTCATTTAACAATTTCAGCCAGATCATGACCTGCATGCATCTTGGATACAATGCTGTCCTCCTGGCCTTTCTCAAACTTATGTCATCATCCTTCAGCATTCAAAGAACAGATAAACTTGTTTTCCTCACCTGCTGTGAATCTTTTCCTTACCCTTACCATCACATGAAAGTTCTTGTTTTGCATCTCCCTTATATTCACTGTGTCAGTGATGATTGCTTTGAAATTCCAATTTCCCACTAATTCACAAGCACCTTTATTTTCTTCTCCCCTCCTGCTTCTTGTGCTCAAACTGATGCCTCAGATTAAGGAGGAAAGCATAGCAGATATATGGATCATGATCTAGTTCAGTCATATAGAACAAGATACCAAAAAAGCAACAAACAAAACCACCTGCAATGACTGCGTGGGAAGCAGTAGGAATGGGATATAAGGTTAATTTACTTTAGAGTTTTCAAATGATTCAGAATGATGAGGTTGCAGGCCAGGTTTTATTACTGTCCTTTTAACAGCTGTGCCTTCTCCCACTGTCTGATATGCCATGACCTGACTAACTTCCAAATGTTTTGCCACACCCAGCTGTGTGGCAATCTATTGGTGAAGTTAACATGCTTGAAAGTGAGTTTTTAAGTTAAAATTTAAAGAAGGTGGCACTATTTGTGGCTAACCTTTAAAATTGTGATAAAAATCAGGTGGTGGGGGTTGAGGATAAAGTGTTAGTGCTTTAGTTAACTTTTGTTTTGTATGACTCCTGCTCATGTACATTTAAAAGTATGTCAAGGACATTATAGCTTAATGATGAGTATTTTTTCAATAAACATATTCAAATAAATAAGCATTCTCATTTACATTAATACAGTCTCTTCAAGTTTCTAGTAGAATGAGCAACACGCAGGCATAAAAGGAAAGACAACCCCTTCTCCATAGGGCTTATAACCTTATCATAAGGCAAGATGCGGTAGTTGAAATAAACAAAAGGAGACTAAGGAGGTAGTGGGTAGACAGAGGTCTCCAGCAGTCACATAGATAGTTTTTGGGACAGCTGGTGATGTACACCAGATACAGGGCTCTTATGATGTTGTTAGCAGAGACAAAGGAACACGTTAAACACAGGTATTCTAGTTTATCACTGCCCAACTCAGAATAAGCTAGCAGTGTTTAAAGGTCATCATGCTGTGTGAATCATAGCAAAAGATTTGAAGGAAGAACACATGAATTTGGGTAAAAACTGCACTTTTTACTGTTACTTCAGTCCCTTTCTCCACTCTTGCTTTTTTATCATACAAACTTACACATCCTCTCCTTCCTCTGAGAGAGTTATATTCAACAGTTCCTCATAGGCAGAGGCTGTATCCATCTTTGTGGCTGCACAGTCCTTAATACAAGGGAGCCCTAAGCAAGGTGCAGCCTGTGGTTACTAGAAAAACTGTCATCGCACCTATTCTGCAGTTCCATGCCCTTTGCTTTACTTGCAAAGTTAAGCAGCAAATAGAAACATCAACATTCAGAGCACTGAGATCTTTAAACCTCTGCCTGTATATCCCTCCTGTACACTGAATGGGGCATACAGTCACAGAAAGGTCTGGGCATACAATTTAAACTGATGATGAAAGTGCTTAACAAGATGGAGGTTCTTAAATCACTTGAATAGGTTTAACAGCTGTACCTTGCTCCTACAGGTCATGCATCAAAATCTTCCTACAGCACCATTGCACCTCTACCACATAGCACCAAGGGAGGGGCACAAAGTCTCCTCCCCCACACTGCAGGGCAGGGGAGCGTACAGACAGATGAAGAGTGTCCCACCAGCCCCCTCTGCTCCCTGAGACTTCCCTGCACTGCCAGGAACGTACACCTCACACTGGTCACCACGCACCATGCACCGCACACTGTGCACCACGCACTGCACACCACACACTGCACACCACGCACCGTGCACCACACACCGCAGTCTGCACGCCACGCACCGTGCACTACGCACCGCACACTGCACACCATGCACCACGCACTGCACACCGCGCACCACGCACTGCACACTGCAGCACCGCACACTGCTCATTGCATACCAGCATTGCACGCACCGCCTCCTCTGGAACCATACACTATCCATCTACCCTCTCCATAAGACCTATCTCAAAGCATACAACTGCATCACTACCTTAAGAAGTCAGATGTTTCACAACATTCAGCCACCTGACTTCACAAATCTAAATCATATCTGCTTTGTTTGCAATTTCCTTTTCATTTAAGAAACTGGAAACAAATTCTGTGAAGTACACCAGGACCACTGCCACTTTTCTTCAGTGTGGTTTGTGCCACAAGCTTTCAACAAATCGTTGCTGGTACTCTATAATAAAGTTCAAGAGCTTTTAAAGAGCTTTTACAGAGCTCTTGAACTGTATAAAACCAGCCAGATTTGCTGTTCCTAGGGGATGGCTGTCACCTTAAGGGGGTGGCTGGCTGCTGGAAACATGTGCTTGGACCAATAAGTAGTCATGGTAGCACAGTCTCATTTCCCTCTGTTATGCCCTTTTACTGTGTTTCTGTTCCAGGATCATCTTGACAGGCTTTCAAAATTTTCCTGAACATAATGAGCCAGAAAAGGGACATGGTGACTTCTGGCATTGTGTATTTTAGCAAAATCTAAACAGAGTTCCTGGGGTCAAGTAGATGGTCTTTGTAACCTGAGGGCTCTAT
Organism: Balearica regulorum gibbericeps; assembly: GCF_011004875.1. Classification (NCBI taxonomy): domain Eukaryota; kingdom Metazoa; phylum Chordata; class Aves; order Gruiformes; family Gruidae; genus Balearica; species Balearica regulorum. The sequence continues at coordinate 64,711,992 of NC_046220.1, forward strand.
CCCCCCTCAATGATGCGATGCCTGCAATGGTGTTAGTGGCTTGGAAAAGACAAGACTGGAAATTACTTAATAAATGAATGAATGAATAAAATGTTATAGGCAGGGAGCCTGAACATAGGACTTAATCTAAGCAATCACAATAATATATCAACCAAGTCATAGTTTGGCTAACTAATGTGCTCCCAGTCAAGAATGGAAAGATGACCCTCAGGTTGGATGATTGCATCCAGAGGCTAGTGGTAAACAGCTCGATGTCCATATGGAGACTGGTGACAAGTAGTGTCCCTCAGGGGTCTGTATTGGGACCAGTATTGTTTAATATCTTCATCAATGATATAGACAGCAAGATCAACCCTCAGCAAGTCTGTAGATGACACCAAGATGAGTGGTGCAGTTGACACGCCTGAGGGACATGATGCCATCCAGAGGGATCTAGACAAGCTCAAGAAGTGGGCCCATGTGAACCTTATGAGGTTCATCAAAGTCAAGTGCAAGGTTTTGCGTCTGGGTTGGGTCAACCCCCAGTATCAATACAGGCTGGGGGATGAAAGGATTAAAAGCAGCCCTGAGGAGAAGGCCTTGGGGGTATGGGTGGATGAAAAGGTGGACATGACCTGGCAATGTGCCCTCACAGCCCCAAAAGCCAACCATATCCTGGGCTGCATCAAAAGAAGTGTGGCCAACAGGTCGAGGGAGGTGATCCTGCCCCTCTACTCTGCCCTCATGAGACCCCACCTGGAGTACTGCATCCAGCTCTGGGGGCCCCAGGACAAGACAGACATGGAGCTGTTGGAGCGAGTCCAGAGGAGGTCACAAAGATGATCAGAGGGCTGGAGCACCTCTCCTATAAGGAAAAGCTGAGAGAGTTGGGGTTGTTCAACCTGGGGAAGAGAAGGCTCCTAGGATACCATACTGCAGCCTTTCAGTACTTAAAGGGGTCTTATAAGAAAGACGGGGACAGACTTTTTAGCAAGGCCTGTTGTGGTAGGACAAGAGGTAATGGCTTTAAATTAAAAGAGGGTAGATTCAGACTAGATATAAGGATTTATTTTATGATGTGTGGTGAAACACTGGAACAGGTTGCCCAGAGAGGTTGTAGATGCCCCATCCCTGGAAACATTCAAGGCCAGGTTGGACAGGGCTCTGAGCAACCTGATCCAGTTGAAGATGTCCCTGCTCACTGCAGGGGGGGTGGACTACATGAGCTTTAAAGGTCCCTTCCAACCCAAACTATTTGGTGATTCTGTGTTGAGCAGTTAGCTCCATTCCTTTATCAGTTCCTAGATGGTACATTGGCATTGTATTGATAATGAAAATCTGAACAGAGCAGAATCCTTCACTAGCTATTTTCAACCTATTTAAGGGGAAGCCATGAACATATCTTTCCCAATACTTAACATATACTACTTCAGCAAGTCAATATATTGCGGGGAAATACAGCTACATATCTCAGTACATGTTTTTTTTCAGACAGAAAAAGATGTAAAAGGATTTAAAATACTAAGAAAATATTAATGTGGCTGGATGTTACTATTAAACAACTATTACATCAGCATGAGAGTATGTTGTTTTCCTCTTACATTAGTAATCTGGAGGAAAGAACACATAGTCTGTAGAGAGGGAGGGGAGAGTCTGTATTTCAGAGGGTAATTGATTCTGAGTGATTTGGAGGGAGTAATCCAAATACAGACTCGCATTCTGTAAATTAGTGCTGTCATTAAAGCAAAGGGGAAAACTTAGAGCTAACTGTATTTACAGTGAAGATTGCAAGAAGTACTGGGATGTCGGTAAATCTCTAGCACTTACCAGACAAACAGAGTTGTTAACTGAAAGGGGTCTCTCTTTTCTCCTTCAACTGCCCGACTGTTATTGAAATTTCTTTTTATGTATTGTGCTGCTTTTGCACTTATAGAAACGCACTCTTCCTTGTAGCTTGCCCTTATCAAACCACTTTTTTTATGGAAGTCTGTTTAATGGCAGGCAGATACGATTTCAATCCTTTAAGGTCATGCTACTCTCCTCAAAGGTTAGGACATGTGCTAGAGTTAGGCTTTCTTTTTGAGGTAGCTACATTATGGCTTTTAAAGAAAGACTTGTAATGGGCAACATGTTCTTATGGAAATACCATATATTATTTTAAAATTATCGTTCTCAAGGAATTTACTCCCATAGATAATTTATGAAGATAATCTATCCCCACTCACAGACAGCCTAGAAAAAAAAGCTATTCTTTCTCACGTTTCTAACAACTGGCTTGCAGTAAACACATTAATACTAACCAGCCAGCAATTGACAGCTTCACAGAATACACCTGGCTTTCCTGAAAGCTGAAAACACATAAACTGGTGGGCAACCTGAGGTTAAAGCTCTCAGCAAGAATAAAAACAAGCCCAGAGATCTCTGAAGCAAAAACCTGAGAGGCTGGAGAGGGCTGCCCCAGAGCGAGCAGCACTGGCACTTGTCACGTCCTCGAGGAAGTAGCTTCCTGAGTTGTGGTCTTTGCCAAGAGCATGAAGTCTTAACAGCTTTTCCTGGGGGGTGGGGGCTGGCGGTTTTGTTTTGGTTTGGTTTTTGTTTGTTTGTTTTTAAATTATAACCCACTCCCATTTGGCTTATATATAACTCCTCACGTCTGCCCCCCTGGGCCCAAGTGGGGAATATAAATTCCAGGTCAAATATTAAGTGATATATGTAATTTCTAGTACTTCATAATTTTTCATCCCACACTTGAAAAAAACCTAATGCAATCATATCTAGAATCTGTTGTACAGTATCACAATCTGCCATGACAGGATGTAGTTAGAAAAGTAATCTTCCAGGATTTCAAATTTTAATTGCTCTGGCAGTCTTGATGTAATCCCTATTAGTAGTGCCAGTAAATATACAAGCTAAAATGTATTGATGGAGAAGGAAAGATTTCTTTGGATTTAAACTCTCTATCAGACCAAAGGGGATTTCTCCATTTTGTCTTAGTTTGTATTTCTAAGCCACATTCTGCTGAAGCCCAAAGATGAATACACTATGTTCAATCAGCATGGAGGTCACAAGTTTATGGGTCCTTTCTAAGATCTTTATCAGAAAAAAAATATCTATTTGTTCAAGACCAGCTTTGAAAAACAGCAGTTCTTCTCTTAAGGACATGGCTGTTTCAGAAACAAGCAGATCGTTACAAGTTTCTGGATCTTCTCTTCATGGAAGTTTCTAGGGTAATTGTGGAGGAACCAGGACTATACTTGATGTATTTAATGTTTTTCTCAGTGAACTAGAAGTAAGCATCGCACTACAATGATCTAAAATTTGCGGAAGTTAAAATAATTAGAGTGCTAAATGAAACTGTGGCCAGGACAGTAACAAAAAGAGGTCTCTTACCCTGAGTTGTTCCTTATATGCAAATGTAGGAGTATCAGATAGGAGCAAAAGGACAAACCTAACGTGGAGTGCAGCATTCCTGGGGCTGTGTGGAGGTCTGGTTACACCCGTGTGAGAAGAGTATTGGCAAACTGAATATGGAAATGGGTCCAGAAAATGCTTAGAGAAAATGTCGTACAATGAGAAACTTCAAGAGCTTAAGCTATTTATCTTACCAAAATTAATAGCGAAAAATGACTTGGTTTTAATGTACGGATGCCTACGGGGGAGAAAATATACAATATTTTAGGTCCCTTAAGTTTCCCACAAAAAGACCTAATAAAAAGATACGGTTATGCTGAAACCAATTGAATTAAAATTAGTCTCTGATTTTAATAGAGGGGATGGTTAATGATAGAGTGGGATAGCTCCAAATTCTTGCTTCTCAATTTTTTAGTGGTGGGATTTGACCCAGGGTTGCCCACATGCCCCTGGAGTTTGGGCAAAGTTGATCCAGGGCCCCAGGGCGGGTGAATGGACCAGGCTTAGGTGCTGAGGAGACAGCTGTGAATCTGGTGAAACTGACCTGACTTCCTCCAGCTCTGAAAAAGGTCATCTTTTATCTGTGAATCACAATTTGAGAGCTCCATGAGGGATAAAAATGTTTCTTATTTAAACAATGCTGTGCAAAATTGTTTCATAATCACCAAAATAATTCAATATTCCAGGAAGAATTTTCTCAAACTGGGCTTAACTTTCCACATCGTGGCTCACAAATCTTAGTTTACTCCATCCAAGTTGATATGTTATTCATTCTTGGAAAAAATGGAAATGAATGTTGTAGATAGCATTAAAATCTATTCTTTTTTCATCATCATTATTGCTGTTATTATTTTTATTGTTATGATATTTGAATGTTTTTATTATCCTTTGTTAAATGCTCACAATCTGCTTCGTATTGTAGAAGATGCAGTAGACAACACCTGCCCCCAAGTGCATATAATTTCAGCCTCTGATGTAGCAATTTAAAATGCATGGCTGGAATCCACATTAAAGTTAATGGTGCTCTGCTTGAGCACAGCGGTCTGCCTGAGCATTATAAATTGCAGGATCGGGGCCATAAGTATTTGCATGTGGATATAAGATTCCCCTTAGTCTCTTGAAGTCAAAGCTTAAGACTGGAGCAGAGAGTGCGATTTCCATGCCTTGGAAAGAATTGCTCTGAAACCAGGTGTGCAGCTTTACAGATTTGTGGTTGTTTTCCATACTTTAGGTGGAAACCTTTCTCTTATCATCATTTCATGTGAACCACAGGCTCCTTCAACCGAGCAGTCTGCCAATAAAATGACTGTCTCTGTCAGCTTTGGTATGGACAGGGGCTATGGACATATTGCTCATGGCTCTAGGGAAGAGCCGGGAGGTGCTGCTGAGAGGTACCCAGCACCTCCCGCATCCCTCGCCGGGGATGGACCAGCTCTACACCTCACAGGGACACCTGCACGACTCCAGGTTTCCTGACAGGAGCTGCTAGGAACAACGAATTGGGCTCTAGGGTCACCAAAAGGGCCAGCCCAAGATGTTTTGAAGAAAGCTATTTAGGTTCAGCGAACTGGTGTTTCTGGAGGAAATTGTGTTCATCAGAAAATAATTCTCCTTGGATCTTCAGTCACTTTAATTACTCAAGTCGGTCTGAGTCCTATTTGCTTGTGTGCCTAACATTGAAAAATGCATGAATAAAAAAGGACTAAGCTAGTGGAAATTATTTCCGTGTTGCACTTTTGTTTCACTAATTAAAGAAGAAACTGATGCAGCTGCGGATGAGGAAGGCTGTGGAAGTGATTTGCACACCAGGCATTTGGGAAGGGCATCGTTCCCGCACAGTGCTGTGAGCAGAGCACACAGCATCCACCACTAAGCATGCACTTCTATATTTAGAGGAGCCTAGCAAAACCCACTGAATATAGGATGTTGAACAGAAACAGCAATTTTCATCAGTGTATTATCTTTTCCCTCTTTACACTGATTCTTCAGGAGAAAACAGCCAGCTAAACTCTAGCTGTGATTAGCAAAAATAGCAGCAATCCAACTGAAAGTAATTTCACTGTTGACTGCATTGCAGTGTATACAACTGATTTCATTCGAGATTGGTGGGAGAGCAAAAGTATCACGGCTGTGCTGTCCTTGACCTCTGCCAAGTACAGCTAGTCTCCTGGCCCAGTCAGCGTGATGTAGGAATAATATTTTTCTCTCTGAAATGACAAGTGGGTTTTTTCCTTTTCTCCTTTCAGGTTACCTATGAATTTTCAAGTGAGCTCCAGAAGCTTAGTGGAACTGAGCTGCCTCTCGTTAACTGAGTCGTCAATGGTCCCATCCCCTCTTACCTCCAACGTGAGCCTGCCTCTCTCTTCTCTGTCCCCTAACTGAGTTTCAATTTCCAATTTGTTTTTCTTACATGCTACCCTCTTGGACCAGAAAATATCCTCCAAAGTTGTCGGGCCACTTCTGTTAGAATATAAGATCACAAAAGTTACAGCTGGAGAAGAGCATGCTGCCCTCTTAAATGTGAGAAGGTGAGTGTAGCATGGGGTCAGGTGCTGCCCTCAATTATACTAGTACAGATCTGGAGAAATTTTGTTTTCTTCAATAACATTAATCCTGTTAACTGAAGGTCAAGAGCACTGCCTGCACATTTCACTTTGTACCCCCTTCCCCTTCTCCACTGCAGTTTATAAATGATTCCGATCATAAAGGATTTGGGGATATTCTGCATAGCAGAAGGTTTATAAATATTAATGGTATGATACCCTGCACGATGTGAGACACAAGCCAGGTAGTGTGTTTAGAAAGAGCTCGTTTATCCTCTGTGGGCACCGCAAGCATGGCCAATCCGAGACAGCTTGAATTTATGAAGTGCAGAGGTTTCAGGGGAAGGGAGCACTAGGTATTCAATTCCTCTTGCAAATCTAAAACTGCCCTGTGGTAACACAGGGTTTGGTCTCCCAGGTTAAGCTCACACTCTCTTCAAGTATGTATCTTCCCCAGAATTTTTAAAGATGGAGGAAGACGTGCTTTTTTCCTGCCTTTCTTCCTGACCTTCCCTCTTTGGGTCCTTCCTGCTCTTACATGTTTTCCCTTTCTGGTCCCTGCCACTCCTCCCCATATCGCTTGTCTCCCTGTTCTCCTAATTTATCCAGGAGATTTCTTCACTTCACCTTCCTTTGTTTCGCTGCCCACTGGAGAAGGCCCATATTCTACACATGTTTTCAGGCTCTGAAGAGGAGAAATTTAGCTTAGATGTTTGTGTAACTGCTTCACCTTTTTAGGAAGCACAGCTTGGAAAAATTACTCTAATTTGTATGATTTTTTTTGGAATCATGCTAGCACAATATTTAAGTAATTGGAATATGCCTTTAAAACAAAAACTACCACACTGGATGCTTCTTTATCAACTTCTGTTTGTAGTTGGATAATCACCGTTATTTTTATACTCTCCTCAGTTCTGCTGTAGAATGTTTTTTGAGTAAAATTTTTGTGGAAACTTTGTTTGAATGTCAAAGTTACCGAAGGGCTCTACCTGGATGCTCTGTGCCTGCATGGGACCACCAGCAGGGTTCTCACAAGCCAAATTATTTCCCCACGGTAGCTGCCTCCGGTGCAGTCACGACCTGCAACAAAAACTCAGCTGTGTGTTGGTGCTGCAAAGAGCACTGAATGTGCATCTATAATTAATGCCTGTAGTCTTCCGCAGAGCTTATCCTGAATGGGAAGAGTGGGAAGTTATCACCTGTCCTGTATAAAACAGCCTCAAATACAAAGATGCTGGAACCTCATCCCATGGTTTTGTTGGTGGTCTGTGCCCACTGACTGCAAAACAATATAGTTGTTTCTAAGTTTTGGGTTGTTGTGTTGTGTTTTTTTGTTTGTTTGGGTTGGTTTGGTTTCTTGTTTTTTTTTTTCTCAAAAGGAAAGCTCTGTCTTCAAACAATACATAGGTTTTTTCCATATTTTGTCTTTTCCTGCGTTAGTATTACACATAATCAATTTGCTTGGGCAAATACCAAAACTCTGTGCACTGGAGCAGGAGACAAAGCTCAGTGTTATGCAGGGGTCTGAGATCTCCCTCCCCCTAACTTGATACAAGTCACCTCACCGCAGGCACTAAAGCATCCAGACATAGAGCAGAACTTATCTGTCTCTAGATTTCACGTTGGTTCAGCTGTGTTTTTCCTGAGGTTAACACTGACATGCTTTAATACCCCTATTTATCTCCAGTTTCACACATCTAAACCCAGGGAACCTTAAGCATTCAGTTTTGTGTTAAAACCTCTCCTGAAGCCATCTTAAGCCTCCCTTTCACTTCCTGTTTTTTTTTTCTTGGTGATGCCGAAGGGAAGCGGGGGTGTCCACACAGGAGGGTCCCACTAGAGGAGGAGCGGGACCTTACTTGGTTCCTCTGGCCTTTCTGAAACACCTGAATAAGACCCATGTTGGCATTGCTGGCAGTTATACGGGACGGACACTTGTTTGCTAGGAGCTCCACGTAGACCACTTCATTTTACGGCCACCAAATGGCAGGGATTGCTGGAAGGAGCTCCGTCGTCTCTCGCAGCAAACAAGCACAGCCGTGCACAGGTGCACTGTGCCATACACTGCAATGATATTAATGCGTCAGGACAACAGCAATCCCAGTTTAAATCTCAAAAAAATGAGACTGGCCCTAGAACTTAGCAAGTACTATAGTGTATTTTACTCCAAATAATTACATTTGTGTTCAGGCAAGGGCTTTGCAGAAACAAATACAACTGCCAGTTGTGCAGCGTTTTCCTGGTGCATCAGGATTCCAGGCACAGCCGTGAGACTGACAGGGCTGTTCACAGCGGCCAGGTGGTAGACACAGCAAAAATCTGTGCAACACACCAGGAGAGAAAAAAAACTGATTTAAAGATGCTGTTGTTTTTAAAAAGTAAAGATATTCTGGAAGTATTTAAAAACTATCTTAAATTTGTCGAAGTTCCCATTAAATTCAGTGAGACAATTCATGAAAATGAATGGCACTAAATAAATTCATACAGTATTTTAGTAATTAAAGAAAATATCTCTATCCATTTGAAAAGTACTCTGAAGATACTGAAATGTAATACATTGGAACAACAGTTCTCTAATAACTTCATCTCTTTTGCATAAAATGCAGCTGCTTTGTGGCTCTGTACTTATTTATGTATACCATGTTGCATTTTAAATATAAACTGATGTGATAGTTTTGGGGGGGGGTTACTTCTTGTTTGCTTTGAACTAATGGAACATATGCTAGCTTGTTATTAGAAATCAGAGGATCTTTTAGAGAAAATCGTTCAGTGATGAATAAGCAAATGACTGAAACAAGTGAGGGACAAAGCAATGTGAGCTTTGATCTCATTCACATCATAGATTAACTGTTCAATAATTCTATCATCACTGAACCCATTTGTGCATCAGTTTATTTTTCAGTTTATTTATCTGAAATATAGGTATAAAAAGAGTTATTTACCAAACAGATGTTTTTTGCTTCCCCATAAGCTAAAGAATCATTTACAGTGTCATCCCTGGCCAAAAAAAAAAAAAAAAAAAAAGGTCTATTTAATTACCACAGCTACAGCTATGCCACAAAACAGCCCAGGTACCAGCCTTGGGGAAAGTATGAAGATAGCATTTAAGTAATGCCAATTTACTGTAATTCCCAACTGCTTTACATAAAAGAACAGAATGTTTTAAAATAAGCATTGCAAAATAGCTCCACTGATCTGCTTCTGCTTAGAAACTAGCCAAAAACCAACAAGCCACCAGAAGAAAATCACTGCAAAGCAGTGGGGCTGTTTTCCTCTGTATGCATCCAGAAAAGGGTGGTCTGAACAATCCAAGGTAAAAGGATAAACAAACGAAGTGCCAATTTAAAACTCAATAGTCTGGAGATTTACCAGATGGGTTCTGCCTTAATATTTCCCAAAGGCTTTTGAATCCCTTCTCACATATTTTTGACTCCCATCATCTAAACTTCCTCATTGTTCCTTTAAAAAAGCCATGGGCTATGTGATTGGTGCCCCTGCAAGTCCCTTGGAAGTATTTGGGACAGTGTACGCAGCATTTGGCTCTCCAGGCCTGTGGTTAAATCCCAGAGCTGCTTGTCAGGTCAAGAATTGTGTCTGAGGAAACTTCAAGGGCTCAGCATCTTTGGATTGATTGTCTGTAGCAGGGCTAAAACCCCAAGGAAGATTTCAGACTTCTGTGGACAGCTGAGATAGGTTAGTCTCTGCAACAGTGATCAACATTGGCAGGGCTCCACTTTAGGGAAGCTAGGGGTGATGTTGCTTTTCATCACCACTAGCAGACATATCACTCTTCTTCCCGCTCAGGAGAGCTAAAAAGAAGAAAAAACAGGGTTGCAAGAGGAACCTCAGAGAGAGCAAACAAGATATAATTCTCTGCAGATGCTGGGAGGGAGGCGAGACCCTCGTTCTGTGAAATTTGGAGCAAAGGAAGCTCCTCTTCTTGCTTCTTCCTACGGCTTTAGAAAGACTTTATTTTAGCAAAGGGAGTTGTCAGTTCCTTCCCTCCTGCTGCTGTTGCAGAGCATGAGGCCAGCAGGAGTAATGACGCCATAATGACGCAGTGACACCAGCAGGAGCATTCAGAGGGGACCCAGCCTGAGCAGCAGGGTCAAGCCCCTCCACGGTGCTATTTGTAAGAGGCTGTCACAGCACTAGACTTGCCTTGATTCTGCATCCGCGACTCAAAACAAAGGCTCTGTACCTATTTCCATAGTATATAAATATGGAGTAACTCTGTGGGTTTGAATGGATTTATTCTGCAGTTACCCTGCTCCCATAGAAAACAGTTTGACCCAGATAAACTGGTGAAAAAGCCACAGGCTTGGTGATGGATTGTAAAATTCCACCATTCCACATGTGATGTGACCTTCTTATTAATTACAAAATGCTCCGGCTGATTAACTTTAATTTGATTCCATAGTTTAAATATCTTCTGTGTGAAACAGAATTTGGGTGGGAAAAAATGAGAGTAAAGAAGGAGATTTTGTTCTGTGCAGCAGTCCCATCTGTTCTGGATGTTCTGTGCATTATTTCTAATTGCGTAAGGACAAGCCCACCCAGGAAGTGACGTTTGTAGAGTTAGCCCACCCCGAGATGTCAAATTTTTTAAAATGCAGAATAAAAATTATAAAACATTAACAAGGAAGATGTAATGGACCCCAAAGAGATTTTTCTATTTTAATCTATGTGAAATAGCTCATCTTTTCCCTAGACAATCTACATTTTTTACCATTCTGAGACAAGCAAGGAATCACGTCTCTAGTCTTGCCATCTTAGTATCATCAGGCTGAAACGATCAGCACTATCCCCAACAATATGCCAGCAAAAAAGGTATTATTCTCCCTTGCATCACGCTGGTTTTATGCCAGGTAGCTCTGCTGATGTTAGAATTGAGACACATTGCTGTATGACTGACATAACTCAGACTTGGTATATTTATAACAAAACCAACTTAATAAGTACAGTATGGTCTAGGGTGTGGGAGCACAGTGAACATTTCAAGAGACTGTGAAAAATCCAAACACTGTTTTCTGGCTAGGAAGCAGGTACTGGGTAAATGCTGAGATGGCCTGACCTGGCGCTGGATCTGAAGCAGCCCATCACTAGCCAGGCCCTTCCTATGGCCCGGAGCCTTGCTCTCCCTTCCCAGGGTCTGGTAGGAGTCACCTGAACCCTTCCGGATAAGGGAGAGCATCCCAAGCTGTTCAAACTATGGAGAACTCCTGCTGAATGTTATCATTCACCACCTTGTGCAGCTGCAGGTCCTCTTATCAGTATCTATCCTACCAGGCTATGGGTAGGAGGAATTAGAAACAAAACTGATCCTGCTCGCTTGGGTCACATTTACACAGATCCTCACATGAACACCCTTCATCCCTCCACACATGGGAAACCTCAACAGCATAACCGGGGTGACGCACATAAGGTATAGGTGTGTATAGGTCTGCAGGAAGAGAGAAGTATTTCAGCCAAGGATCTTCCAAAGCTAAAAAAAAGAAACACAACCTCAGCTTAATCCATTGGGATCTGTGCATAAATATATATTTGCAGACAGCTCACGTAATTACAGTAATTATGTTACAGCCCTAAAAACTTGATGCTGACTGTGTTGCTCTGTGCCATTAATTGCTAACTTCCTAATAGGCTTCTCCTTTCCATGCAAATTTTGAAATACATTGCCCGCGAAGGCAAGGTACATTGGAAAATTAATGAAAAACTTAGAGCCATATTGTTATATGGCTCTCCTGGATAAAGGTATAACTCTATATTTCATCTTAGAAATGTCAGGACAAGCTACAAAGACTGGCATTTGATATATAAAAGTGTCCTTACACTGATGGCATATAGACTTGCAAATACTGAAAACTATTTGGGCCTAACACAGTCATGGGATGTAATTATATGTAGTGACTTTTCCCAGGAGAAGGAGGGAGAAGGTCTCTTCTCATTTTAAACTTTATCTGAACCTGAATCTTTCCTAGGGTCTTCCTAGCATCTTCAAGGAGAGTGCAACTCTCTTTTCAGCAAATAAGTTTGCATTTTTTACATCTGTCATCCTCTGTATAAAAATACACATTGTATTAAGGGCCAAGCTCTATTCTCACGCAGCAACATCAATCCAGAATACCCCAGCAGAGTGACGCAATTCAACATCAAAGGCTGGCTTAACCAGTTACTGCAGTTTGCTACTGGTAACAGAGAACAGATTTTGGCCTGCGAGATATGTGTTATGTGTGTGCCTGTGTGTCTGTGTGTCTTGTTCCTAAGAGAAAGAGATGCCTGGGATAACCTAACAAGAGCAGAGTTATCCCGCCGGCTTTCCCGCGGCAGGGCTGGGCTCTGACTGAGGTCCTGTCACACTGGAGGCATCGTTGTTCTGCATCCTTACCCATTGCCACAAGTGTCAGGAGACCCTTTTGCTTCAGTAGCTGCAGGCTGAGTAGTGAGCATGAAAAGGGAGGGTGGCAGAAAACACTTTGGATGGATCCCTTTGGACCACAGAACATATTGAGATACATAACTGCATCTGCAAATGTAACCTCTGAAGTATTCTGCAAACAAAGCATGGATTATTTTCAGGAAGTTTCTCCTCAGCCTAAGAACTCGAAAAGGAAAAATTGCTGGTTTGCCTACTTAAGGCTCCTTTGGTAGCTAGGAAACAATTGCTGCCTTACCTATATCTTGTTATGCTATTCTTATGAGAGGTTACTCACTACTCGATGAATTGTTTGGTAAAAACTTTTAGTGAAAGGTGCTTCATCTGTAGTCAGAGCAACTGTTTGCATATGGCAATACTGAAGTTGTAGCAAACTCCGTGGATCAGAGGTGAAAATTACATGCCCCCATCCCAGGGCATGTAAGGTTTGCACTGCTGTATGCAAATGGACAAAGTACATGAAAATATGTTAAGAGAAGCATCGGCCTCTTTCCTTTGTATTCAGGGGATAGTAAGTCTAAGCACCCACTTGCACGCTGGCTTTCCTGTTCTCAGCCCTTGTGGTGGGTTGACCCTGGCTGAGGGTCAGGTGCCCACCAGAGCCGCTCTATCACTCCCCTCATTCATTAGACAGGGGAGAAAAGGTACAATGAAAGAAAACTTACGGGTCGAGATAAGGACAGGGAGAGATCATTCTCTAATTATCATCACAAGCAAAACAGACGGAACTTAGAGAGGGAATTCACCTTATTTATTACTAAGCAAAACAGAGTAGAGGAATGAGAAATAAAACCAAATCTTAAAAACACCTCCCCCCACCCCTCACATGAAGGCTCAACTTCACTCCCGGCTTCAACCCCCGCCCCCCCCCCAGCAGCACAGGGGGACGGGGAGTGGGGGTTACGGTCAGTTCATCACGCGGTGTTTCTGCCGCTTCTTCATCCTCAGGGGGAGGACTCATCGTTCCCCGGCTCCAGCGTGGGGTCCCTCTCACGGGAGACAGTCCTTCACAGCCTTCTCCAACGTGAGTCTCCTCCACGGGGTGCAGACCTTCAGAAGCAAACTGCTCCAGCGTGGGTCCCCCACGGGGTCACAAGTCCTGTCAGCAAACCTGCTCTGGCGTGGGCTCCTCTCTCCACGGATCCACAGGTCCTGCCAGGAGCTTGCTCCAGCGCGGGCTTCCCACGGGGCCACAGCCTCCTTCAGGTGTCTCCACCTGCTCCGGCGTGGGGTCCCCCACGGGCTGCAGGTGGAATCACTACACCCCCTCATCCTCCCTCCATGGGCTGCAGGGGGACAGCCTGCTTCACCATGGTCTTCACCACGGACTGCAGGGGAATCTCTGCTCCGGCGCCTGGAGCACCTCCTGCCCCTCCTTCTTCGCTGACCTTGGTGTCTGCAGATGTTCTTACATCTTCTCCCTCCTCTCTCTGGCTGCAAAAGCGCTCTCTAACTGTTTTTCTCTTTCTTAAATATGTTATCACAGAGGCGCTGATTGGCTTGGCCTTGGCCAGCGGCGGGTCCATCTTGGAGCCGGCTGGCATTGGCTCTATCAGACACAGGGGAAACTTCTAGCAGCTTCTTACAGAAGCCACCCCTGTGGCCCCCCCCGCTACCAAAACCTTGCCACGCAAAACCAACACAGCCCTCCAAGGAAAGTCTTCTTGGGGTACAGCCTGGAGAGAAGCATACTGGCTGCTCAGCTGCTCAACCCTCTGCACATCAAGGAAGATCCACTTCATAGTTTCCTTTCTTAGGCCTCTAGTGTTGCTCTTTAGCCGAGAGCAACCTTCTCAGCCAGGGCATCGTTATAGGAGAAGAGAGCTCCCCACTGACATGTGCTGTACTCCACAGTGGCATGTTGCATGTCCTCCACCGCTGTCTGCAGACATGGCTGCTATGTGCTAATAAAAGAGCTGTGACAATTAGCTGCATCTTCTCTGTGAGTCAGAGCAGCAGATTACAGAGTCTGTTTTGGAGTCTGGCTCCAGTGTGGATCATTTACTGTCAGAAGTGGCTTTCTTTTTGCCTTGACTTGCCTCAGATGCACAAATCTTTCAGAGGAATGCACAGTGAAGCAGCTCCTTTCTCCATTGCTACTGATTTACACCTGGCTTCTTCGAGACACTTGTGCTCCCTCCTCTCTCAGGTAAGCTCTGAGCTCTCCAGGGCACACAATGTTGACGAAGAGCAGACTGCATTTGTTTTTACCACTCCCACAATCAAGTAAAAAAAATTGCTTCTCATTTAAATTGTGCAGCAGTCTAAGCTATAAGCTGCATGAGTGGCAGAAGAACATGGCCCTTAGCATCTGCAAAAAGAAATTGGATTAAGGTTGTTTGATCTCTTGCAGGTGTTCAGCAATATTTTTGTCAGGTAGTACCTAAATTAAAAATAAATATCTTTTGGGAAATGGAAAAATGAGATACTAATGTTGGCTAGAGTCATCTCATCAGGTTAAGTCACCAGATAGATGATAAGCTGGGATGAAATGATGCTAATGATACTGAGACTGCCTGCAATGGTGGATAAAGGGTATTCAGATCTCAGGCTCTGTGGAGGGAGAGAATAGACATAGAAAGTAAAAAGGATGTAAATGCACATAACAGATAACATTGTGAACTAGTATGTTACCTATTTCCAAATGTTTCAGACAAGGAAAAACTCATGTTAAAAATTCCTGGTGTATGATATAAAACTAGTTTAGACAAAGGAGTCTCTTTACAGGCTCTTTAGGAAGGACAGGCAGGGCAGATGAGGAGGGGTGTCGCCCTCTATGTCAATGATCAGCTGGAGTGCATGGACCTCCACCTGGGGATGGATGAGGAGCTGACTGAGAGCCTATGGGTCAGGATTAAAGGGAGGGCTGGGGCAGGGGACATTGTAGCAGGGGTCTGCTACAGGCCACCTGACCAGGGAGACTGAGCAGATGAAGCCCTCTATAGGCAGATAGGAGCAACCTCATGCTCACAAGCCCTGGTCCTTATGGGGGACTTCAGCCACCCTGATATCTGTTGGAGGGACAACAGAGCAGAGAGTAAGCAATCCAGGAAGTTCCTGGAACGTGTCGATGACAACTTTCTCCTCCAAGTGATAGAGGAGCCCACGAGGAGAGGTGCCATGCTGGACCTTATTCTCACCAACAAGAAGGGCCTGGTAGGGGACGTGAAGCTCAAGGGCAGCCTTGGCTGCAGTGACCATGAAATGGTGGAATTCAGGATCCTCAGGGCAGTGAGGAGAGCATGCAGAAAGCTCACTACCCTGGACTTCAGGAGAGCAGACTTTGGCCTCTTCAAGGATCTGCTTCATAGAATACCATGGGACAAAGCCCTGGAAGGAAGAGGGGCCCAAGACAGCTGGCTAGTACTCAAGGGTCACCTCCTCCAAGCTCAGGAGCGATGCATGCCAACAAAGAGGAAGTCAAGCAAATCCACCAAGAGGCCCCCATGGATGAACAAGGAGCTCCTGGGCAAAGTCAAACACAAAAAGGAAGCTTACAGAGGGTGGAAGCAAGGGCAGGTAGCCTGGGAAGAATACAGAGAAACTGTCCAAGCAGCCAGGGATCAGGTTAGGAAAGCCAAAGCCCTGATAGAAATTAGTCTGGCCAGGGATGTCAAGGACAACAAGAAAAGCCTCTATAGGTATGTTAGTGATAAAAGGAGGACAAGAGAAAACATGGGTCCCCTCCGGAATGAAACGGGTGACCTGGTTACCCAGGATATGGAGCAGGCTGAGGTACTCAAGGACTTCTTTGCCTCAGTCTTCACTGGCAAATGCTTGAACCATACTGCCCAGGTCGCAGAAGGCAGGGACTGGGAGAATGCAGAACCGCCCACTGTAGGAGAAGATCAGGTTTGAGAATATCTAAGGAACCTGAAGGTGCACAACTGCGTGGGACCTGAGGAGTTGCATCCGTGGGTCTTGAGGGAAGTGGCGGATGAAGTGGCCAGGCCACTCGCCATCATATTTGAGAAGTCCTGGCAATCCGGCAAAGTTCCCACCAACCGGAAGAGGGGAAACATAACCCCCATTTTTAAGACAGGAAAAAAGGAAGACCCAGGGAACTACAGGCTGGTCAGTCTCACTTCTGTGCCTGGCAAGATCATGCAGCAGATCCTCATGGAGACTATGCTCAGGCACATGGCAAATAAGGAGGTGATTGGTGACAGCCAGCATGGCTTCACTAAGGGAAAATCATGCCTGACAAACTTGGTGGCCTTCTATAGTGGGGTTACATTGTTGGTGGACAAGGGAAGGGCAGCTGATGTCACCTACCTGGACTTGTGCAAGGCATTTCATACTGTCTCTAGATTGGAGAGACATGGATTCAATGGATGGACCACTCGGTGGATAAGGAATTGGCTGGATGGTCGCACTCAAAGAGTTGTGGGCAACAGCTCAATGTCCAAGTGGACATTGAGTGGTGTTCCTCAGGGGTTGGTACTGGGCCCGGCACTGTTCAACATCTTTGTCAGTGACATGGACAGTGGGATCGAGTGCACCCTCAGCAAGTTTGCTGATGACACCAAGCTGTGTGGTGGGGTCAACACGCTGAAGGGAAGGGATGCCATCCAGAGGGACCTTGACAGGCTGGAGAGGTGGGCCTGTATGAACCGCATGAAGTTCAACAAGGCCAAGTACAACGCCCTGCATGTGGGTCGGTGCAATCCCAAGCACGACTATAGGCTGGGCAAGGAACGGATTGAAAGCAGCCCCGAGGAGAAGGACTTGGGGGTATTGATTGATGAGAAGCTCAACATGAGCCAGCAGTGTGTGCTTGCAGCCCAGAAAGCCAGCCGTGTCCTGGGCTGCATCAAAAGAAGCGTGACCAGCAGGTCGAGGGAGGTGATCCTGCCCCTCTACTCTGCTCTGGTGAGACCCCACCTGGAGTACTGCGTCCAGCTCTGGGGACCCCAGGACAAGACAGACATTGAGCTGTTGGAGCAAGTCTAAAGGAGGGTCACAAAGATGATTGGAGGGCTGGAGCACCTCTGCTCTGAGGACAGGCTGAGAGAGTTGGGGCTGTTCAGGCTGGAGAAGAGAAGGCTCCAGGGAGATATAATTGTGGCTTACCAGTACCTGAAGGGGCCTACAGGAAAGATGGTGAGGGACTGTTTATCAGGGAGTGTAGTGACAGGACAAGGGGTAATGGGTTTAAGCTGAAGGAGGGTTGATTTAGATTAGATATAAGGAAGAAATTCTTTACTGTGAGGGTGGTGAGGCACTGGAACAGGTTGCCCAGAGAGGTTGTGGATGCCCCATCCCTGGAAGTGTTTAAGGCCAAGTTGGATGAGGCTTTGGGCAACCTGGTCTAGTGGAGGGTGTCCCTGCCCGCAGCAGGGGGGGTTGGAACTAGATGATCTTTGAGGTCCCTTCCAACCCCAACCATTCTATGACTCTATGATTCTAAATCCTTATGCTTTCAGGCTTTCAAAGTATTTATAGAAGTGATGTGAGCACTGGGAGTTGTGGGGACCTCATTTCAGTAAGGAAGTGTCTGAAGAACAATTTGCTTTCCTAGAAAACCTAGCAGAGCTCCTGCTCTTGGAGCCAGTGGGGGAGTTTTGTAAGTCAGAGTTTAGAAGCATATGTAGAGTCTGCAGCTGATACCTTGGTTGAACACTCTTTATCCACCATTATAAATTCAGGCTTCCCTCCCAGAAAACTTGATATCCTCTTGAGCTTACTCTCTGGCTGGGATTAGACCAGGCAGCTGGGACCACAGCTGCCTTTCTCACTCTTCCTGTAACTTAGTCCAGCCAGTTTACACTGAGCCTGACTCCCACAAGGGGATTTGTTCCCAGTCAGAGAAGATAGCAGAAGGCTTCTGGTAAACCACAGACAAGGTGACCAGGCACCCAAGGGATGCAGGCAGCTGGGTGAAATGCAGCTGGCTTAGCATCAACATTGGGACAATACACACTAATGGTGTGGCGGTGAGGTTAGAAGGTGAAACTCTTTGGGAAACTGTCAGGATCCCAACTTTAGCATGAGTGAAAGGCAGCAGACTGCCAACTGTGAGGGACAGTGGTCCTCCTCAGGTTTAATCACTTTGGAATATATAATTAGCTTTAACTGCAGCAAATTTCTTCCTCTGTTTCCAGTGCATGGGGTGAGTGTGATCTTTTCTCTCAAATAAGGACCTATGGTCCTCCTCAGGATGGTTGCTGTTCACTGCAGGTGGCATTTATGTTAATCACTGTAGAGGAGGGGTTGCAGGTGTGGCTTACACTGGGCTATATCTGAAGAGGGAGGACATTTCATGAACTGACAGGCCCTTCAGAATTATTTAAGAAGGTATGTGAACAGTTACCTGGATTTCATTTGCACTGCTATGTCATGCACCCAGAGTTTATGTGACAGACTAGCAAGGCATGGGCTAAACAGCAAAAATCTCCTTCAAGCCCTGGAGTGGCTTCTGCAAGCTATAGGTGAGGCAGTGCAGCATGGTTATTTAGGCTGTAGCTGTCACTGCTTTTCTCTGGGACCGGAGAGTCCCACGTCCAGTGCTGTCAGTCAGGAGCCTTTAAATCTCCAAAGTGGTTTTGAAAAAAAAAAAAAATTAAAAAAATTAAGAAAATATAATCCCTCCCAAAACCAATTTCCCTGCTGTGAATCGAATCATTGTTTTTTAATGTACTAAGCCATCGAAAAAATTAAGCTTCTTTCTTTAACACCAAAGTACGGCAACCGCACTTTATTTGGAGAATGCGAATGCCTCAAGCTGCAGTTTCTCTTTCACCAGCTCTCAGCAAGTGGCCGTTTAGTCTTAATTGCTCCTCACTGTGTAGTCCAATTAAGAATGGCATTAGCAGGGTAAGAACTATTTTTTAATCTGTAAAAGGTATGAGAGGCAGTTCTTGTTTTGCCTGAGGTTTCCATTCACATGTTTGGGTGAAGATCTAACCAGTTGGAACACTCTCCAAGAAATATATGAGTATTAGCAAGCTATTAGTTATAAGCAAGATAAATGTACATATGTAATTGAGTGGAGCAAAACTTCACAAAACATTTATTTCTATTTGGAAAGATGGGTGGTGCTGAACTGACAGAGGCAACTTACGAAGTGACAGTATGGACGTTTGACTTGAGACACATTTCTAAGCTCGCTTGGACTGGAGGTGACAAGGAGGAAGACAGTTTATGGTCTGACCACCTCAAAGTGCCTGTGCAGACAAAATGGAGAGTCCCTTGCTGCCGGAAGAACATTTGGCTCCAGACAGGAACTTGCGGTAAGTTGTGGGGTCCCTATGATCTTTTCTTCTACACTTGGAGGAAGCAGTTCAGAAGTCACACCTATCAATCTGGCTATTTCCCATCACTACTGACAGTAGCAATGTAGCTCCACTTAAGTACATTCATGTAGTATTTTTTCTTAAAAATCCCTACATTCTGCATGGCTGCTTTGTACTCAAAATTTATTGTTTCAAATTAATTAATACATTGGTTATGCCCATTTACACAAGTGAGATACTTGGAGGGGATTTTTTGTCTGAGAGATGTTAAGGTCTTATATGCCATCTGGTCTAAGGTCACCATATTTTTAAAAGAAAAAAAAGGAGGACAACAAAGTAGGCAGGTAGAAAAGGGCAAAGACCTGGCTGCAGCTTATTGCAGGGTGTGCCATGGGAACCTGCCATGGGATGACTGATGGGCATGGACAAGTGTTAACCTAGGCCTTTACTACAGCAAGTTCAATCTGCTCTCCTTTGACTGGAGGTAAATGGTACTGTTGCATAAAAGGGTGTAAGTCTGATGTGTGGCTGAGGGAGGCCTTCCCATTGAGTCATGAAGTTCAGAAAGGACATCCTTGCTTTTTAGTCTCCTTCTCAGAGAGTAGCCTAGGTGCAGCTAGGTCCATTCTTAGTCCCAGACTTGGTCAACGGTTTATATCTAAAGGATTATGTGTGCAGCCGCTGGTTAGAGTCAATGTTGGCCTGTTTCAGAACCCTGCCAAAGACTTTCACTGAGACAGTTTTGTGAAGAAATTTAATAGGGTGGCGGATATAACAGATACAGGATTGCCGTAAATACACTCACTGCAGTAGCACTGATATATGATGATGATGATGATAGCAAAATGGGTATTCTTCACCAAGAGGTGAAGGCACAATGCTTACCAAGAAGATGTCTCTACCTTGGGTGGAGGAGAAGGAGCACAGCCTGTCAACTGCCTCTTCTAGGTCTTCAATCTCTCCTCTCCCCCCAGGGGTATTTTCATCAATATCCTTTATACCCCAGCCTTAGTTGTTCCCTCCCAGGGGTGATGTTTAACATGATTTGGGTGGAGAGTCAGTACTATAGTCATATAGGTTTAGCATGTTCTTCTTTAAGCTCATTATCATATTCAGTGGGGTTAACTTTAATATTCATTTCACAGATAATCGAGCAGAAGGTCTCAGTCCAGGCATCATGACCTCCAAGATTCTGTGTTGAAACCATTTACCCACTTACTCCTGCAATCTTTAGCCAAAACAGGACCATCCTGCCGCTGCAGGACTCCCTCCTTTGGCTGCTCCTTGTGCCGACCTTGCAGATCTCCATCCATGAGGTTTGCATGAGAGAGAAGTGGACACCAGCATTTTTAACCACTTATGTTCAATTCTCACAGGTACATACACCAGGGCTGAGTAAGAAGAGGTTCTGCCTATGAAGTAGAAATTTTTATATAGTGACCAAATTTAAGAAAATCCACCTGAACAAAATCAATGCAGAATTGTCTCCCATCACCTGGTTGCAAAGCAGCCTTACCCACTGAATTTTATGAAAATTGCCAGATTTCAGTCATTCTGAGGCTCAGACAAGAGTCATGTTTTCTTGTTATCTGGCTAATGAAGACAAACTCTTTATTCCTAAAAGAAACATGTTTAATTATATCCACTCATTATTCTTAAGAAATGAGAATGAGATTGGGGTTTTTATCAGAAGTGTATACCCTCTCAACTAAGAGTTATCCTAATGTATCTTATGTGTGCCCTTGTTTTTCCACCCTGTTTTCTTTGTGTTTGAGAGCTTAATTTGTAGAAAGGGCATGTGGGGATCCACAGGGTAGGCTGCAGGTACCTGTGGGAGAGCTGCTCTGATGGCTGGACCTCTCTCACTCCCTTCACTGGGTGAAGCATTCAGGGAAGCTCATTTTTCAAAGAGCTTTTATTTACTGTCTAACACTTAGGCAGACCTGAAATGCACCATTACAGAAGTTAATGCATTGTATTCTTGTTCTGCACAGTTTATATGTGTCTAATGGACCTGCTTCTCTTAAGGTCATTAAATGACAAATCACTTTCAGACAGGCTCTCAGTAGAGAGCTTCAGTTTTGTTATAATAAGGTGAAACTCTGTGGGTCTTTCCTACATCTGGAATTAAATTTCTTACCTTTCTGCTGTCTTTGGTGCAAGAGTTCTTTGCACTGACACTCTGACCCAGGGTGCTACACTGTCACCCGTAGCTGTCTGAAGACCTTTCCACTCCTGGAAACAGACTGCTGTTATTGCTACAAGCCCTCCCTATGGCACAGGGCTGACACAAAACTCTTTGGTTTTTTACTTTGCTCTTCTCCCTTTCTTTGTTTTCCAGGGTATTTCCAATCTATTGATGTGTAGGTCTGTAAAAAGTGAATAGGTATAGTATTAGTTGACAGCTTCATGAATCACAGTTATTAGGAGCTTTCTAAAGCTGAAGTTAACGTAATATTCACTTGATAATCAACAATAGGTTTGAAATGATGAAATAGGTATGAAATAATCCCCACACAATGCACACTGCAGTCCCTTCAAGCCACCTCTCTTTGTAATCTGCTTTGTGACATTAATAGATATATTGATCTAGAACCCTATTCCGGAGTGGCGTAAATTACTGGAGGCAGCAGGTGAAATAGTGGCACAAGTGCACTTAACAAAGGTTTTGGTATTGATTTCACCACGGTCAGGACTTCATGCCTGGTCTTATTTCTTGATTTACCTGAGAAACTGGTGGTGAGCAGATACATGGGATCCCCACCGCCTGGTCTGCCTGCATGTTTCCTCATCCCGGCCAGGGACAGCTGCTATGCTCCTGCCCATTTCCAACCTCAAACTACAGCTTGTGGCTACATTGCGTTGCCAAGTCCTGGGCCCTTTGCTGGTTAACTGACACTGCTGCAAGCATGCCAAAGTGTGGGCATAGGGCTACCTGCTCAGAATAAAATGACTGACTGGTTGTGACAGTTAAGTGTCATTTTTATGCCTTTTATAATTGAAAAGTTTATTGCATTGCTTATAAAAATTGATGTATAACAATTTTCAAGTGGAACATTTATCAATTAAAATGCCTGCATTATGATGACATTAGTTTTTCTCTTGAGTTATGATTTCACTGTGCCTTTATTTGGCTAAGTAACATCCTGCCATGTCCAGAGGCATTTTCATCCAGAAGCTTTTTCCTTTGTGTGCTTTCCACTTGGAAGTCCCTCTGCATTTTATTGCAAAGCCTCAAAAGAACACGGCATTCTTGCTTCAGTTCAAAGGACACCAAATAAAGCAACTAGTTATAGGACTACCACACCAAAAACAGAATTTCTCTTATTACACTGTTGGCTTCCCTGATTCAGCCGAAAAACATGGTTGTGGTTTCTCACTTACTTCCATACCACTGCATCTAAGCTGGTGGGCATCCAGAACTGTGCCTCTGGTGAATCACAGGTGTGCAGTGGCATTGAACTTGAAACCGTTGGCCTTGTTGTACATGCCTCATTGCATTACTTTGTGTGTGTATGTCTCTCTCTATCTGTGCCACATATGCGATCCAATTTGCTTCCCCATCGCAAAAAACTTTGGTCAGCATCACACACAGAGACTCCAGGACTATTAAAATGTTTTTGGAAGCTTTTCCCAACTTGAGTGTGGATTTTAGGCATATGGCTTGAAACAGGCTAATGGACTCAAACACAAAGTCAGGAGAAACCCAAAATATTTGGGCACCTAGTTAACAGGATCTTCTTCCAGAATGTACATATTATTTCCACCAAAAATAACACATGGAAATCTCAATCCTTTGCCACTAGGTGGTACCCACATAAAACATTATGTTTCTCTCTTAATTGTATACGCTGTCATTTGCGGATAAGGTTTGGTCTGAATGCACTCGTGATAGTTTACATGAATGCTGAAGTCTCAAAGTTTTCCCTGGTAAAGAATCTTAATATGCTTTGGATACTTAGTTATCAGAGAATCACTCCAATGTTTTAACAAGCTAGTTTTTCCTTGATTTGGCAGTGTTATTGTTATAGGATCCTTTCAATTTGGCACATGTCTGTGCTACTGCCAGAAGACGTGATATTACCTACCACCTCCATCTCCACTCCTGGTAGCTTGTGTCTGTCTGCTGCCTGCCTAAGCGCTGTGCAGGGAACTGGTCCAAACTGGCAATCGTGGACAGGCACCCCACCCAGCTGTGTGATTGTAGGTCCCAGCACCAGGGACATGGTGAGGACCAGCTTCTGGGAAAGGGAGGGATGACTTCTCCTTCAATGGCAACAAGGACTTCTGCTGAATTCAAGTGACTGTGCAATGAAGTGTGAGATTTGATTTGTTCCAATCTTGGAGAATCACACCTTCATTAACAATATTCATTAAGGCCTCAATTAATCAAGGTACTTAAGAACATAACTCATTTTAAATATCTGAACTGTACCATTGACTTCAGTGAAGCTGCTAATGTGCTTAAAATGAGGTGAGTACTAAAGCGATTGATGGATCAAACCATATAGCCTGTTGCAGCTACCCTGGAAATAAATTGCAAAATGTTCATTGATTTAACCAGGCTGAGCTGTGCTGAAAGGCTGCACAGAAACCGTGGCGTCTTGGAGTGCTTCTCAGACCATGGCTCCCTGGTCATGAGTGCATGTCAGGATCATACCAAGACTAACATTCCTCCCCTTCCTCTGCACCCCATCTCAGCTGGGCGCCCGGGCAGCGATGCTGCCGTGCAGTGTCCCGGGGGGCTTCCCCCAGTCACCTCAGGGACTCAGGAGCTGAGATGGAGCACACTGGCCCTGAACTTAGGAGGCAGCTTCTGTGTCTGGTCCCAAATCCTTCATACCAGAAAAATCTTCTTTAAATTGATCACGAGTTTTTGGCTGTGTAAAACCTTTAAGGTCTAGCACAGAGCAGTGCTCAGTTTTTAGAGGTTTTCACTCCCCCACAGTATTTCTAATGGAGACTCACTATTTAATCTATTCTCTGAGTAAGCATAAAATATAAGTAATATGTCAGAAATCATTGTTAAAACAAACCAAGCAAATTTGGGTACATCCCAGCAGAATACATACAGTACTGAAAAGTGTAATAGTCCTGAATTTCTAGCAGAAAGGCTGTGTAGTGTGTTGCTTCATTAGAAGGTGTACTGTGAGACTAAATCACGCACCTGCACTCACACTTGGTTCACTTCAGTGTGTGACCTGTCATTGCAAGAACCAGCAATGACAGTTAGTCCTTGAGTGGGAAGAGTTGCTGCAAAATATATTTGATACTACAGTGCTGCGGGATTTAGGTTTTGATGATATCCTTGCAATAGTCTTAGATTGACTTAAAGTGCACAAGTCCATGGGACCTGATGACATGCATTCGCGGGTCTTGAGGTAACTGGCGGATGAAGTGGCCAGGCCACTCGCCATCATATGTGAGAAGTCCTGGCAATCCGACGAAGTTCCTGCCAACTGGAAGATGGGGAATATAACCCCCATTTTTAAGAAGGGAAAAAGGAAGACCAGGCCGGTCAGTCTCACCTCTGTGCCTGGCAAGATTATGCAGCAGACCCTCCTGGAGACTATGGTCAGGCACATGGAAAATAAGGGGGTGATTGGTGACAGCCAGCACGGCTTCACTAAGGGCAAATCGTGCCTGACAAACTTGGTCGCCTTCTATGATGGGGTTACAGCATCGGTGGATGAGGGAAGGGCAACTGACGTCACCTACCTGGACTTGTGCAAAGCATTTGACACTGTCCCGCACGACATCCTTGTCTCTAAATTGGAGAGACATGGATTTGATGGATGGGCCACTCAGTGGATAAGGAATTGGCTGGATGGTCGCACTCAGAGCTTTGTGTTCCACGGCTCAATGTCCAAGTGGAGACCAGTGACAAGTGGTGTATCTCAGGGGTCAGTACTGGGACCGGCACTGTTTAACATCTTTGTCGGCGACATGGACAGTGGGATCGAGTGCACCCTCAGCAAGTTTGCCAATGACACCAAGCTGTGTGGTGTGGTCGACACACTGGAGGGAAGGGATGCCATCCAGAGGGACCTTGACAGGCTGGAGAGGTGGGCCTGTGTGAACCACATGAAGTTCAACAAGGCCAAGTGCAACGCCCTGCATGTGGGTCGGTGCAATCCCAAGCATGACTATAGGCTGAGTGAGGAATGGATTGAAAGCAGCCCCGAGGAGAAGGACTTGGGGGTATTGATTGATGAGAAGCTCAACATGAGCCAGCAGTGTGCGCTTGCAGCCCAGAAAGCCAACCGTGTCCTGGGCTGCATCAAAACAAGCGTGACCAGCAGGTCGAGGGAGGTGATCCTGCCCCTCTACTCTGCTCTGGTGAGACCCCACCTGGAGTACTGCGTCCAGCTCTGGGGACCCCAGGACAAGACAAACATGGAGCTGTTGGAGCAAGTCCCGAGGAGGGCCATGAAGCTGATCGGAGGATTGGAGCACCTCTGCTCTGAGGACAGGCTGCGAGTGTTGGGGCTGTTCAGGCTGGAGAAGAGAAGGCTCTGGGGAGGTCTAATTGTGGCTTACCAGTACCTGAAGGGGCCTACAGGAAAGATGGTGAGGGACTGTTTATTGGGGAGTGTAGTGACAGGACAAGGGGTAATGGGTTTAAGCTGAGGGAGGGTCAATTTAGATTAGATATAAGGAAGAAATTCTTTACTGTGAGGGTGGTGAGGCACTGGAACAGGTTGCCCAGAGAGGTTGTGGATGCCCCATCCCTGGAAGTGTTTAAGGCCAAGTTGGATGAGGCTTTGGGCAACCTGGTCTAGTGGAGGGTGTCCCTGCCCGCAGCAGGGGGGGTTGGAACTAGATGATCTTTGAGGTCCCTTCCAACCCCAACCATTCTATGATTCTATGACTTAATATAGAGCAGAACTCAGGGCATGGTTAAAGGATGGTAAAATTTGGGCCAATATTAAATATTGGAGATTATCATATTCAGGTATCTTTCCAGGGGGCAAAAACGTTTGTATTCTGGAGTAGAGAAGTTAGCCAGGCAGTTCACTTGCCTGGCCTGCTACCTGGTATGTACCAACCTCCTTTCTCCCTGTACATCTCTGGATACAAGAAAAAGGATCTCAAGGCAGCCAGCATCTTTTCTCCTTGGGAAAATGATGATTAGAAATGGATGAGGCACAGATTCAAGGTCATTGATCATATGTTCCAAGTTTGAGTCAATATTTTTTTCACCTGATGGCCAAATATAACTAGTACCTTGTATTTTTTGGAAGTCTTTTGTTAATATTCTGTTCCTGCAGAACTTTATTCCCCTTGATTCAACTTTATCCACATTAGGCAATGTGCAAATGTTTGTGCTGGCTGGTGAGGCTATGTACATGGAGCTGGGGAGCTGTGCTTACCTTCGAGAGGACCCTGTGATTAAAATACTGAGATTCTTAGCTGCAACAGTCACCTAAGTGGTAAGTGACCTTTATTCAGTTTTTTTATCTGTGAGTTGGGGTTTCTCTCCTGCTCCTGAAAAAGAGACGTGACCAGCACACTGGGGAGGAGTCTGCAGTGAAGGAAAGGTTTTTCTCTCCACATCTCCTGCTGTGGCCTTACAGTTTGCATGTTCTAAGTAAATATTCAATAGAAAAGTGAGAGATTAATCTAAAATGTAGTGTTTAGCCCATGCATCTGGGAGAAAGATGGGAGAGCAAATGTCCCACTGGATGGATGTAGGAACTCAACTTCAGTTCTCTCCCCTGTGGAGTGTCCAGAGAGGAACTGGAAGACAGGGTTCATGCCTCCACTCCTTCTGTTCCAGCTTTTTGATAGATAAAATGATTGTCACTTCCTTCGGCTTTAGAAGAAAGGATTAAGGTACTTAACTCCCAGGGCAGGTTTAGGGCTGCAAATCCCAAATGGCAGGAATGACTCCATGCAAGGTAGAGAACATGACAGTCCTAGAGAGGGACAGGATTCAACACCCATCTCTATCTCCAGCATTTCTTTCTGGCTACCTACAGCAGGGTTTGACCTACAAGAACCTAGCAATTTTACCCTTTTTTCCTGAAGCAGGAACCCATGCACCCCATGTGGGGTTTATGAACACTGCAAAGCAAAAAGGGACCCAAGAGTGCAATAGTGGAGCTGCTGTCCCATATACACCTGCCTGTGACCTGCTGTGCACTGGGAAGTCGAGCAAGGACCTGAACCTGGCCTTTCAAATTCTTTAGATAATATGTTGACACCTCTCCTTCTGTAGCTGTAAAGAAGGCATTGGGAGCAAGACTGCATTCTTGCCTCACTCGTCCAGATTTGTTGCTACCTGTTTTGTGCCAAAGGGAATGAATTAGAGAACCATGCTATTTATAAATCTTCCATCTCTGTTGATGTAAAATGGGACGCTAATGAAATGCAAAAATATGTTATATCTGAGTGTTATATTAGAGCTATACGTAATACATTTTCAAAATTCATAGGTATTAAGTAATGCAATGTTCTGTATGATCTCCTCCATTGCTAATAGTTTCTTAAGTATTATAGTTAAAAGTTGTCAGATGTGTGCTAAAGTATAATTTATATATAGAAATACAATATGATGCTGCTTAACTCAATGCCATTCAATAATATATTTCATACCAAAGCATCACAATATATTAAGCCAAAGACATTTACTGGGAATTGACTTCAATCTTTAGGAGGTTGAAAGTAGCTTCAGTGGGATTAATGGCTTAAAGTTAATTGTTTTTGCTAATGTTTTATTTGAAATGTCCTGCTCATCAAAGGTAATGTGACATTTTGCTCACTAGGGATGTCGAGCCAAATTCACTGCTGACATAGGCAGGTGTAACCCCATTGACTTCATTAGAGCTGCACCTACTTACGTCAGCAGTGAATTTGGTATCTTGCCCTTTGGAAGAAAAGGGAAAAATGTAAAGGCTGGTGCTTGGAAATCTGGAGGTGGAGCACAGAGGACAAAAGAAAGAGGAAATACCAGTATCTGAAATGCGTTGGCCAGAGAAAAGTAGCTAGTAAAAGCAGCCAAAGCTGACTTTAACCTCTCCAGGAAGGGCTGTTTGTTAAATCTTGCTAAATAAATGGTGTGGAAATAAACTGAGGTTTTCATAAACACTTGATAGAAAGAAACATATGATTGTTTCTGGAACAAAGAATAATCATTGCCCTTTCATGAGGAAGAAACTTGTTCTTTAGAAAGAGAATAGAGTCAGTGCAGAGGTAGTGATGACCTGGAGCGGGTGTGAGGTCTTCGCATTTAGAAGTGCATATTAGTTGTGAGACGATAGAGGAGATAAAGGGGAATTGGAAGACAAGTAAGGAGGCATCTGGCCACTTGTCTTCTCCAGAACAAAAAAGGTGACCCCAGGAGATTCCAGGTGATCCCTTCCCAGTCACTGTAGTGGGAATCCCCACTGCCACCTTGTGCAGAACAGAGATAAGTCTGACTGCCTCAGGTGGAAAATTTGCCTGTATTTGGTCTGTGGCAGTGGGATCTTTGCGGATGAACCTGATTTGTATTTTTTTACATTGCGTTTTATTTCTTTCAGGGCACTTTGAGACCTCTCATTACAATGTTATATCTACTTTCAGAACAGAAACTCTGAAGCATGGATCCATTGCCACTCTTGTTCTCTCTATATGTACAGAGAGAGAGAAAGAGAGAGATGATCCTTTGAACAGAAACACATGGATCATTTCAATTGCATTTGATGGTGGACATCACACCTTCCCAAGGCAAAATCTATAGGCCTAATCAAGGCTATACCCTTAAGTTTCTTAGGCCAGTTGATTTTGGACAGCCAGGAGCAAGCCCTCTGGGTCTCCAGTGAGAAGATCAGGATATATGGCAGGTAGTCTCCTGGAAGACCTGAGGATGACGTGCTGTGTGGAGTCTGTGGCTATGTGGCTTCTTGGTCCCAACCCAGCTCCTGGCCCGGGGACAGGCTGGCAAAGCTGGTCGTGGAAGTAGTGCCGGTGATAACAACGATGTCGACTGGTTTATCACTTCTCATGGGACGTCTGAAATGTTTCCTAAAACTCTGCCTCTTAAAAGCAGGTGAAAAACGCAGTGCTCATTTAAAAAATCCTTAAAAGAGAAGCAAATTTAATACTTACTTAACCTTCAACACTTGGCACAGAAATGTAAGTGACCTTAAAAATGCAGAAACTGAAATGACCCCCCGAAAGTCCTTTTTTTTTAAAGGCTTGTGGATATTTTTGAGGGATTAGTTGAATGATTACTGCTCCCACCCCGATCCTTGAAAGGACATTTACAAGGTTGTGAAAATATGCGTGTCCTCATCCTCAGACCACCGTCCCCTCCCTCCCTATGATGTCCCCTCCCTGGTCCTGTGGGAAGAAAAGGAGAGGGAGGAGAGGTATCATACCGTGCAGGTGAGGCTTGCAGAGTGTGCAGAGTGTGCTCCTGGCTAATGCAACATCCCATGCTTTTTATTCCATGTTTGACTTCCTGCTACATGTGGCACTGCACATAATTCAGGAACTAGATACTGACTTCAATTCAGGAATGCTAATGCCAATGCAATTGGCTCTGAATGTAATTTCAAGACTCACTAACTGGCTTTGTTTTCAGTCCACAAGCATTCCTGCTGTTAATTAAGGGGCTGTGTTCAAAAGTTATATATAAAAACATATTTTCTTGAAAAGATTAGGCAATTCATTAAGACAAAATCCATGTAAGCAGAGAATCCTCTTCCAGTATTTGGTATAGCCTGAAGGAAGAGGAGAAGAGGCATATTATACAAAATAATTAGATTTTGAAGCATTTTCTGAGTGGGAAGTAATTTTTTTTATGCAATAAGAAACAACCCTAATGGAATATCTTGCCCTTTAGTCTTGGCTGTGCTGCCATTCATATATCATCATGATAACCCCTTTAAATGCCTTACTGCATAGCATGCAACCAAGAGCTATGTATTAGTTTAGAGTGCACATATAATTTTTATGGAGTGATCCCTGTGTTTACATTTTCAAAACGCTCTGAGCTTTGTTCCAACACAAATGCCTTTCAATCAAGCAGGCAACATCATATGATGATCTGATATGGCTGTTGCCTCCACTCAGAAATGCCATTTCCTGGTTTACATAAAACATAGATATTTTATAGATGGGCAGAGTATTGAAACTTTTATGAACCGACAAAATCTGCAAATTAATTATTCTTCTGAACTATCCAGGGAGCATATATTACTGGTCAGATTCTGATCTGAGATATGGCGCACAGGAACAATTGAATTTAGGTTTTAACTTCAGATGTGTACTAATATACTCAACACAGAGGAAACTCAATTTGAGCATGAAAACAGCAAGTTACTTTAACTGAATAATGATGTTTAACCACTGGGTTTGAATTCCAGTGCACTGCAGGTATAAGGTGAAGGTGAAGTGGTGAATATTCTACACACTGGTTTGCAATATGTATCAATATATTATATTATCATTATTGTGTTTACATTCCAGGAAGAGATTACAAGAATTGCCAGAACAGAAGAAAAGGCTGTTACAATCATTATACTGGGATAAAGCTGTGCAAGCTTCTTAGCTGTGCAAGAGATTGAGTGATGTTCTTCTATCAACTTGTCTAAGAGCCCAATGTAAAGGCTTTGTTATTTGCTCAAGCAGTAGAGGTTTTCCTTTATTTGTAAATTACCAGGGTTTCATCAATGCTTCCAAATGTATTTTAGTGAAAGTCAAGGTAAGTTCAGCCATCCAAAAAGCCAGTTTATAAACTAACCCAAGAGATGTATAGGACTGAAGATCAGAGATGCAGGAGGATCTGACAAGAGGGAAAGAGGATATTTCTTGTGCAGCAGAAAATTCCTGTTGATTATCTTACAGCTACATCATAAAATGTGGGTGTTTTAGGAACTCACTTCATGATTTCAAAGGCAGACTTAAGTATCCTATGCATCAAGGAAGTCTCCAAAAAGGATATTAGCATCTCCTGTACCACCTCTCACTATTGTAAGTCTTGGCAATGGAAAGAGGAAAGAGATGAAAAAAGATGGATTATTTGTCAGCCCAGACTAGTAATCTATGTAGAAAGTTCTTTCTACCCCTTTTATCCTCAACTATCTCCCCATCCTATTTCTTTTTAACTCATTCCAGCCTCTCTGTGGAGTAAGTAGACACAACTGGATCTTTCACTGTCTGAGTAGAGTGCCTCTGAATTCCCAACACCAATATTCTTTGCAATTTGCCAAGATCCTGGACGTCCTGTCAGGTTAGCTCTGCAGCTCTCCTTCTCCTCAGCTACGGGACCTGGGTCAATCAACAACTCTCCATTGGCAGATGTTGACAGGGCTCAGAGCCTGTGGGATCCTGCCCTCAGTGGCCCAGCACTGCAAATGGTACATCACTGTTTGATCTTTCTGAATATGGCCTAAATACCTGTAAAATCTGTATCTTCTAAGAGGTTCCTTAGGGAGTGCTGACTAAATGGAAGCTCTAATAACCACATCCATCGTGGTGTAAGAGAGGCTGTCACAGTGATATTTATCTGTTAGTTGTCATTTAAGAAGATGGAAGTGCTATCTTGCAAGATGGGATTTGCAGAAGTGCATTATTTATTAATTTATTTGTGGTACGTTATTTATTGGAATTTAGTTCTGTCCCACTTTGCCCACGAACTTTAATTTAGACTATGGGTCTTGGTTTACTTATTTCACAGCATCGGTAAAGTTCTGTGGTTTTAAATTCAGAAATTAATATGTTAGAAATTGTGACCCCTGTGCAGAACAGAAAGCTGGGATGAACAACCACAACACACCGGAGGCTGAAGATGGAATACACAGCCATACCACCTCCGATTAGAGACAACAGAAACCCGTAGTATCCCACACTAAATTACAGAGGACAGGACCATGATCAGTGAAGATAACAGATCAGATCCTAGAAGCAGTACAAAGGCATCAATATGCTAATTTACTAATTAACTCTGCCCTACCATGGTGATGGTTTTACGTTGCTTCTGGAGGTAGCTCAGACTTTGCTGGCTTAAGGCTTTCACCTGCGCTCCCCTGTGTAGGACAGGTCCTTTGCCCCTTGACAAGGCACAGCATGGCCTGGGGGCCATGAAAATGTTCTTTACACAAAGAACAAATCACTGTAGGTAACGCTTGTGTGCACGTGCATATGTGCATGACAGAGCGAATATTTCTCTAGGCCCCCAGCACCTTGTCCTCTCAGTACCAGAAGTATACTTAAAGGGAGCTCATCTTTGAGGCTCATTAAAACAGGCCAACTTTGAAATGTCTTGCTAAGAGCAAGCTGAAGTTCTGCTTCCTGGGATCCAAGAGCTGCCTCTGCATACTAGGGTTTGGTCTGCAAACGTCTCAGTGCAAAGTCAAGGTGGCTGTTAGCGTAGCTGTTACCCCAACTGCAAGCCAACCTGTGAAGTCAGGGTCCACATCAAAATCCCCCTTCAGCCTATGCTGTTTAGATTTGAGGCTGTAGCAGGACAGAGAGTAAGGAAGGGTGAAAAATTGGATTGGAATTGCCCCAAATGGATTGTCTCTGGTGGTCCAGATAATTTTAATCATTAGTTTATAGTCAGATCCCTTTGCTGCAGCAATCCCATTTTTGCTGGTCCCTTGGCATTCCTGTAGTCTTCAAGGTACAGGATTCCAAAAAAAAGACAAATGCCTGCTTCACTCTTTTTAACAAGCTACCAGCCATCTGGTGGATTGATTAATTCCTGGAGCATCATAATTTACATGCATTTTAATTGTTTTGAGGCTTAGATGTAAATTGTTTCTAGATTTTTTTTTCCACTACTCTGACTCCAAGCAGTGGACAACAGCGATGGTGGGGTTTTGGGAATATCAGTCCTGTAAATACTGTTCATTAGTTTATAAAAGCAATAAAATGCCTAAAACTGCATCTGCAGCAACCCTCACCATTTAAGTAGTAACATTTGTTGCTCTCTGGTGTTTAATATCTATTTTTGTCCAAACAATTCATTGGGTTGACTGCCTAGATTATTTAACTTAATATTCATTCTAAATTATTTATTTTCTAGAGTTTTACTGGTGTTCCATATGATTAAATGATTATTTCAGAACACAGTCATCCAAAAACTCAGTAGATGGTTTAAATAAAAATCCCAAACCAGCAGTTGAATCACAGTTAGCTGCTGCTATTCATAATGTTCCCACACTGTTCTTGTGAGCTGTAATAACATGGAAACTGTTTGCTGGAAATGTATCCCGTGATTCAGCACGGAAAAGCATCTTTTTCTGCACTTAATGAGAGAAAATAGCAGATACAGAAGGATGTATAAAGTCATAAAAAATACTGAAGTAGAAAGTCTGCATGGGTTTTTTGTATTAATACAAAGTCTTTGAGGTAAAATGGGCCAGGGGAACTAAGATTTTATTTTTTGTCCCAGTCATTTGGATTTTGACTTAGTAACATAGAGTGGAGTTTGTCAGGTGGTGTTAGATGTGTTAAAGCTTAAGGATCATTCGGCAAAAGATCCTAGGTTTTCTTCCCATGCACGAGTGGGGAGAATCAGGTTAAAAGAGACTGTCCCAGTTGGGTTTGGATTATGCAAACTAAAGAACACATAATTGATCTAATATTGTATGCATCAGGTTTGGCAGGATCTGCATAGAGCCTTTTGATTTTGGATCATTTCTAACTGTGGAGAACTGGTTCATATTTAGAGTAGATACCTTTTCAGTTTTGTTTTGTTTCTAGACGATCATTGGTGCTTTAAATGGGAACTCCATGCATTTTCAAAATAACAGGTTTTGGGTCAATCTTTTTTCAGTGCTTATATAGAACAGAACAAGAATAGAATAGAATAGAATAGAATAGAATAGAATAGAATAGAATAGAATAGAATAGAATAGAATAGAATAGAATAGAATAGAATAGAATAGAATAGAATAGAATAGAAGGGACCTGCAATGATCATCCAATCCAACTGCCTGACCAGTTCAGGGCAGTGATCAAATTAAAGCATGTTATTAAGGACATTGCCCAACTGCCCATTAAACCCTGACAGGCTTGGGCCATCGACCCCCTCTCCAGGAAGCCTGTTCCATTGCTTGACCACCCTCTCGGTAAAGAAATGCTTCCCAGTGTCCAGTCTAAAACTCCCCTGGTGCAGCTCTGAGCCATTCCCACATGTCCTGGCACTGGGTCCCAGGGAGAAGAGCTCAGCATCTCCCTCCCCACTTTCCCTCCTCAGGAAGCTGCAGAGTGCCATGAGGTCACCCCTCAACCTCCTTCTCTCCAGACTAGAAAACCCCAAAGTCCTCAGCTGGTCTTCATAGGACATGTCTTCCAGCTCTTTCACCAGCGTTGTTGTCCTCCTCTAGACGCATTCATATCACCACAGTGTCCCTGAACTGCAAGTGAATGCAGGGCTGTACATTGAAGTAGCATCAATTTAGAGCAAAGGGAGGCAGGGAAGCATGAGGAGGAATGTGTCTTGCAGGGATCAGTCCCTCATTTTGGTCTCTTGGAGATGCAGATTGATGAAGTGAGAAAGTGAGGCCCATATTGATCTCCAACCTCATGCCATGATAAATATCAATGGTTAAATTCTGCCAATAGGTGCCAATGGCTGTGGGCTTTGCTCTTTTCTTCCTCCTCTCATTTTTATTCTGGCTGTGGAAAGAGCAGCTGCCAGAGCAGGGGCTTAATGTTTCTGAACACCATCACATGTACAAGAAAGACCGTATAAAAGATACGCCACTCAAGCAGATGCTGATGGACAGAAGGTAGTTCTGGTGACTGATGTTATACGTAACAGCCAGCAGCCATGGAGGGCTGGAACAATCTGGGGTGCTGCAGCAGTAAGGGCAAGGGGTGCAGCCACTGGCTGGAGGTAGCTTGTGGGAACGTAATTCTGTCATGTGTCTAGGGAAAAGCTGGGGTGATTTCCATGCCTTTAATGGATTATCTCTTCAGAGAGCCTGCTGGAGGGAGGTTAGTCCTACCTTTGCATCAGAAGATATTGTTTGAAGTAATGAGATATCTATATAAAGGAAAACTATGGAATGGTGGCAGGGTCTCTTTACCCCAAATACCATATTAAGAATCTAATTGAGACCAAGCCCTTTCTGTAGCATCAGTTTGCCCAGCCTTTTATGCAAAGACAACATTGAGTACTTTTGGCGCTTCCTGCTTTTACAAGGTCTGTGATCTCCCAGTGTGTGTCTGAGAAAAAAACTTAGAAAAGAAAGCATGTGAGTTGGTACCTTGACTTTTCCCACTCCAGCAATGCCATAGCTAAGGGACAGGACCTGAAGACCATCCCTTTCATCTTGCTTCTGTACTTTAAGAGCCACTCCAGACCTCATTCTGATGTCCTCCACAGAGAGCTGGCTCAAGCTCCATTCATTGCAGGATACGCTGGCTTAAACAAGGCACTTTATATGACAAGGGATGCTGCTAGAAAAAGCATTGAAAGGACATCTGGTTATGAAACTCATTCTTTCACTCACTGCTTGGCACAGATGCAGTCTGTCCAGCAAACTGTCAATGCAACTTCAGGAAACTGATTATTGTCCATGCACACAAAGACATAGCGTTAGACAGAGGTGTTTCCTTTGGGATATTCCTCATGTGAAATGAACGTAGCAAAACACTGGGTACCAGCTGAAATGATCTATGGCATAGGATCTGGAATACAGGGCAGCCAGTTTGTGGAGGAGCCCAGCAAATCCTAAGTGAAAAGACTGCTCTCAAGTGTAACAGGAAGATGCTCTTGTGATTGGGAGCTGCATCATGTCTCTACACCCATCTCCCTAGTGGTATCACAAGAACAGATTTTTATACCCATCTGAAACAGAGGAGGAAATGCGGAAGAGATGCCTTTGCACACAGATCTCTGTGTTAGAAAGGTATCTGAGTGACTTTCACCCCAGAGAATCCTGTCTTGCCATATCTGCATACGACTGATTGATACTGCCTTGTTTCCCCCATCCAGCCCCGCCCGGGTCTGTCGCAGCCCATCCCAGAGGGAACCCCAGCTCTCGGCAGCCCTAGAGAGATGCTGATGTTGGTTATTGGATATGTTGCCTGCTTAGGCCAGACATAGTGCCTGGCAGGGAACTGCACCTGGGGACAGCTGAGTAGCTGGGCATAAAGACGGGTTGTGGCAGTAAGTGCTGAGCCTGAGCAATGATTGCAAGATCAGCCCCTCAATTAGGGAAGTGAGGCCATGACCAGACTGGAAAAAACAGGTGTACTGCAGTAATTATTATAGTTAATAATCAAACTTAGCTGCACAGGAACTACAATGATTAATTCCTCCTTTGCTTTAGGGGCCATGTTTCCTCACGGGTCTGACCCTTGCAGTCCAGCTGCCAGAGAGACTTTGAGACCCACCTCTTTCCAGATTCCCTTCGGGAGACATCATTCTGTGGGGGCCAGTGGGGGAAGCTATTTCTCATTTCCCCTTGCCATAGTCCACATCCCATTAAGCTCCTCCAGTATGTTTTTTAAGACCTGCTGACATCACATTTTACCTGCTGTCAGCCTACAGCAGGGCCATAACTGTGAACTTGCTCTGCAAGGTCAGGAACCTGGTGCCCTTTCTTCCCCTCCGCAGAGGCAGCACCGCTGTGTGAAACTATTGTTTTAATTTCTATTCTTGCACTGAGGTGGCCTCCATATTTATATAATTTCCCTGCAGAGTAATGTGCTTGTTCTTCTCGCTCCTCTGAGCAAAGCTTTGTGCAGACAAGAGGGAAGAGTAGGAGCTCTGCTTAATGTGACTTCCACAAAGGTAGTCCTAATGAGAGCCCTTCGGCTGTGCAAGAGCAGGGAAGAGACAACTTGTAGGAGAAACGTCCCTCTTTAAAGATATGAACTCTTTGAAGAAGTCTTCTTTAATGGCTTAATTTTAATATCCGTGTTTACCAAATCTTGGTTCTAGTTAGGGAATCAAGGGATATATTCTGATGACTTCTCTAGCTTTAAAAAGAAAAGTTCAGGGATAGCTACACAATTAACTGTGACTTACACATGTCTGTATAGCAACACCAAACCTTCTGTGGAAGAAATTAAATTTCTCCCTGAAGGAGAGTGATTGCATAGATGACTTATTCAAATGTGTAGATAAATTGATTTGACATGTTTTGCAGGAAGGAACAGAGGCACGCACATCAGTATCAAAATAGCTCTGGGTACCACAAATCTATTCACAGGTAATTGGATTACCTCATGTGTCTGGTACCAAAAAAGGGGCTGAAAAAAGGATCCCCAAATGATGGAACGGATTTACACTGAATTTGATCTCTCTACATTCGGTAACACTGTGCTTCACAAAAGAAACTCCCTGTTCCCACAGGGAGGGGAGCAAGAGCAACGGACACTGACAGGAGCTGCCTTTCCAGCTGTGCCATGGCTTTCTTGCTCCATCCAAGCCACTCCACCATGCAGCAGCAAAGGGAACCATTCCCATTTAGGCCAAATGGAGCATAAATCTCCTAAAAGCTGCACTGCTTTGCAGCAAGATGGGTCCAGTGTCAAAGTTTCGTATGGTTGACAGCTCCCATCCACCACCACAGCAGCTGTGGGGACCTTCAGTGTGTCGGAGCGGTGATTCCCTATGGTGCAGGCTTGTGGAGCAGCTGATGGATGCCTGGAGGCTGGAAACCCTCAGCTGGTGGCTGTGCGCATTCTTGCTGTGGTCAGGACACTTCTGGCTACCATATCTAGTTACCAATGTCTATCCCCACCTTGCTGCCTAAAGGCTGTTCTGATATTTTCATCTACGTCTTTCTATTTCATCTGCTCTGCCTCCACAGACCTGGGAGACCTGGCAGTGCCAGATGAGGAGCTGCCATGTTCAATCAGACTCAAGGTCCATCTAGGTTCAGACTCCATCTTTAATTATGGCTGATATCAGGTTTTCAGGAGAGGCAGCAGGAATCTTTTAGCTATGGGATCTTTATGTGAGATGAGAGATCCTGCTCGTTAGCAGTCAGGCCTGGAAAGCAAGGTTTAGCATTCTCTAAAAGCATATTTGTCATCAGTGTTTGTGGCCATCCTGGATAGTCTAATACTTACACACTACCAAATCTCACTTTGAACTGTATGCATTTCCTGATTCTGCTTTTTCTCTGTCACTCATACTGAAGTGCGCAAATATTGGCCTTACTTTTGTGTGTGTGTGTGTGTGTGTGTGCATAAAAAATTCAGCTCCAGTTTTTAAAAATAATGAATGCCCTTCACATCAGCAGGGACTGTTGATGGCTCACTGCACTGCTCAGTGTAAGAGTAGCCCTTGCTCCCTTCTGCTGCCAGCCCCGCACCCTTGCCTGTGAAGAGCAGCCTGGTTAACTACTGACAGCAGCTCTTGGGTGAGGCAAACCACTGTGAAACCCCACTAGTGGTGTGGAAATCCCCATCCAGACTCCTCAGTGTTTGCTCTGGTTTGTACAAACAGGAGGAAGGCTTGTGCTCCCTGCCTTCCCAGCCTTGCTTCCGAGCTGCGAGAAGAGAGGGAAGACGAGGACGGAGATGGAGGGAGGAGGGAACATAGGAAGCGATTGCATGTATTCAGCTGAAGCATAACATTTACTCATCTTCCACTTCAGTGCTAGAGTCCTATTGTGCTGTTTCCTCCCCCTTTTCATTAATTGAGGGCTAAAGCCAGAACTATTTAAGCACTGTCCTTGATGTTTCAGTGACAAAATCACCATCTTGCCTCACACATGACAAGTCCCTGCCTTTTATTGATGCTCATTTTTTCCTGCCAGAGCTCCCTGTGGAGCAGATATCCTTGGGGCACAGGGAGAGAGAGGGCTGTTGGTGCTGCACCTGCTCAAGTGCCTGGGGACCATGCTGCACCTATAATTATTTAATAACTTGCAGTGGAAATTATCACTTATCTTGCTGCAAGTGGGTGGCATGCCATGCAGGAAGTCAAACCGCTGAATGAGTGCCTGCTGCAGGTGGCACTGCGAGCCTTCCCTGCCTAGGTATTCCGACCCAAGGGGGAAAAATATTGGAAGGAAACATGCCATCCTTTGCAGCCATGGTTTGGGCCAAACCATTCTGTTTTGGTCTTTGTGTCTCAAAGCACTCTGAGCCTCAGGTTCTGCTTGCAAAGTGAATGAACTCAGGCCCTGAATGACCTACTAGCCTCAATGATGGCATGAATTGTGGTTAAGGTGTCCCATAGCAAGGTCATTCCCGCTTCTGCTCCTGCCTTCTTGTACAAATCCAAAATAGTTGCACCACTGCTTGTCACAGCTAAGAAAAATAACTACAAACATTGTGTGAGTCAGAGCTCAAGGCAACTGTTGTGCAAGCTCTCCCATGGCTGCACCTTCATCCTCACCGCGCCACTCTCAGCCGCCCTGCAGCTCCCTCCTGAAGGCAGGGTGGGCACACAGGGAAAATACTGTCGTCACTTCATTTAGACAGCATGGTAAATGTCCTAAGACTGGAAAGACGGAGTATTTCAGTACAGAGAGAGAGCGAGCGAGAGAAGTGGTTTCATGGGCTGCCAAGTGTTGAATCATGGCTGCAGATGTATCTGCTTAAAGCGACTGCAGATCTCCCACAGCCTGTGAGTGCCCCCCACGTGCGTACACACATACACACTTGCACACGCACGCACATTGACACAGCCACAGCCACCCCACGCCTGGTCACTGTGCTTTCAGCTCACCAACAGCAGAGCTGGCAGCATGTGAAGAGAGTGAAAAGCCACAGATGGGATGGCTGTGCCTTTATACCAAAGTCCAGAGAATAAGGCTTCTCTCTAAGAACATCCCAGAACAGCATCTCCCAAAACAAGTAAGCTCCACACCACACACTCTGATAGCATTTTTGGGAAGAGATCTTTCTGTCCTCTGCAATCTTCCCAGTGCGCATGCTAGATGTCTTTCTTAGGGGAATTAGTCCCTGTATTCTTGCCCAAATGTTATTTCTCCCCCCAGTCATGTAGCATGTAGTGTAGCATCAGCCACTCTTCAACCCCAAATAAATGGCATTTCAGTGCTCTTTCATTGGCTTGCTTTGGTTTGACAGGTGCCATGGAAAGGTAAGCTACTGTGATGATGGTAATGATAGTAGATGTTAGCTTTGCATGGCAGGTATTCTAAAGTCAGTCAGACTCTGAGGCAGTTAGCAATTGTCAGAAATGAAGACGTGAGAAGGCATCAGGTTGAGAAACTCCTAGGTGGCTCAGCAAGGTGCCGGTGGCACAAAGTCACAGAGATGCTTCTCTCCAGGTACAAGAGGAGAAAGCAAACAGGGCTGATGTTGGTCACATTGCTTCATGCATGACCAGAAGGTGCTCAGTGACTTTGCTGATGGCTGAGGCAGAAGACCCAGTGCAAACAAGAGTCCTGCTTGGTGCAGTCACAGGGCTGGATTAAAGGGCTTCCTTTTTCTATTAGGGACTTTACTGTTTTTAAAATAATCATCCCAGATAAGTGAAAGTCGATAAGTGAGATCAGGCTGCACTCTGCTTTGCAGTAGCTGAGCTGTGGATAATGACAAGATTACCCTGGGGGGCTGCTCCTTCACTCAGATGGGTTTGAAAAGCCAAAGCTTCATGACATGGTGTGATGACTTTTTCAGAGACACAAAGTTCAGATCAGCCCTGCCTTGCTATTACCCCTGCAGTCTGGTCATACGAGGGTCTATGTGTTAGTGGGAGGAAGGGAGGACAGCAAGGACACTGCCAAGTGTTACTGGCTGCAATGAGGCTTGCAGATGTTAAGTTTCTGACAGTTCAGGTTTCGAAGTATCTTTTATAAAGATGGCTATAAATAAAATAATAATTTATTCACACTGAAGGAGCACATGGTAAGATAATTCAAATCTCCAAAGAGCAAGCCTGAGATCATGATAAAAGGGAAAAAAAATCAGGAAAAATCTAAGAACGAGGTCTCAAACAGCAGATGAAAGAGAATTTCATCAGTCATCATCAGCTGTCATTAACAATGAAACACCTCCCCCTTCTTCTGTCCTCCAGAAAGTTCATTCTACTCCCAGACGCTTTCTGCTGAGATCTGGGCATTTTTCTGGTCCTGAGATTTCATTAGTTTTCCTTCCATCATGGTGCCCTTTCAGAGCTGCGGCCGTGTGGAGCAGACAAGCGCTGCCGTGGCTTTCCTCTGCTGCTCGCTGGTCCTTGCTGCTGCAGAGGGCTGGAAAGCAAAGCCCAGTCCCCCAGCAGCGACTCGCTGGCCTCTCCAGCAGCACCAGCGGTATCTAGGGCTGGTTTATTGCTTTAGCTGGAACCGTAAG
Organism: Balearica regulorum gibbericeps; assembly: GCF_011004875.1. Taxonomy (NCBI): domain Eukaryota; kingdom Metazoa; phylum Chordata; class Aves; order Gruiformes; family Gruidae; genus Balearica; species Balearica regulorum. Next base: position 64,753,820 of record NC_046220.1, read on the forward strand.
TGAAACCCAGAGGTTCTGACCTGGTGTTAATAGGCTTTGCTCGTACCGAAAGCACAGAGCACCGCTCACGGAGGGACCTCCAGGCTCTGCCCGGGCTGTAGCCCGGTCCCACGGAGCGGGTACCCGCAGGGCCCGGAGCCGGCGGCGCCCCGGGAGGAGCGGGCGGGGGGCGGCTAGGGGCCCCGCCAGCAGCCCGGCTCCACGGGAGGGCACTCTCGTTCCACACAAATTGAGCAGCGGGAGCATTTATCTTTCTTTTAAAAAGGCAGTTTAGCTATGACAGGTAATTTGGCACATTTCTAGTTGAAATGTGCCAAATGATTTGGCAGATAGTTCGCATACATCTGAAAATAGGAGCACCTGCTGCTGGCCTACAGGGAGGCTGAGGATGGGCGGGCGATTTTATTAGTTGCTAATTGCAGGCCCTGTAACAAAACTCTTGCATAGATGCACCAGCCGGCCCCTGCGAGTGGAGGGCCATCTTCCCAAAGACGTGCAGAGTCACTCACTTTAAAATCATTTTTTCCCAGGCGCTGGCATCTTTTCAGCCATCTCAGGTGACCCCATCACCTTGTGATGATGAGGAGCGTTACTGATCCAGGTTGCCAGTCACATTGCGTGACTGCATTTGCACAACTGAATTGTGATGTGGCAGATACAAGCGGATCCGATGCGCCAGGGATAGAGGAGGTTCATGAAAACTTTACCTCATGGTCTGGGAATATCTCTTTCCTTCTTATGAACCCCCAAAGGATCTGATAAAGTCTAAGCTGAAAATAGGGAAGGACCTTGTCACTAACGAAAACTTTATTAAAGTATGAAATGAATCCTTCATGAATCCTTTAAGAAAGGACTTAATTGTGAGTGTACCAGGCTTCTGTAATTAAATCAACTGGTTTCCCAGGATTCATCTTAAGCAAGATTTTCAGACTAGGAAAAGAACTACAGAGGTTTTGGAGAGGCTGAAATAAGTAGTTGTAACACTGACGGAGCAAGGCAGGGTTTGCTCCTTTCTTCCTGTCTAAAAATCTACAGCACAGAGAACTAGCCAAAGCTGTATTATGTTTTTAACCTAACTAACTGAACTTTCACATTTCTGGCTTTGAGTCTTATCTTTAGCTCTGTCTTAGGGTCCTATTAGCTTCATGAATGGTTTGGAGGTACATTTGATTTTCTCATAGCTCCTATCAGTGCCACATTCGATGAATATATATTTTTAATTGTAAGTATTTATTAAAAAAAACAATAAAAAAACAAAAGTCAGTTGAACAGAACACCGGGGAAAAGGCGAGCAGCAAGACCAAGCGGTAAGGATGTGACTGTTCATGACAAACTCCCCGTGCTCATCTGTGGGGTCAGAGGATGGAGATAGTCCCTGGGTGCAGCAGTCTGTACAAGAGTCAAGACTCTGCAGTACCAAGCTGGGGTGTTATTTATGCTTGAAGATCAAATGGGATCGCTTCCAATATCATATATTTTCATGCCACATCTGTCCTTAATAAATTACATGCTGACCCAAAATGCCTTCTGTGAATGTCTGTAGAAGAAATCTAAGAAAAATTAAGATTTCCATCAAAGCAAGCAAGCATGAAAAATCAAATGGACTGCGTTTGCTCATTTTAAACATTTTTCCATCCATTGGCAATGATGAAGTCCTGTTCCAGCAAACCCTTTGGCACACACTTACCTCTCGGCCCAGCACAGACAGCATATTGAATACTGGGACCAAAAGGGCTGCACTGGACATCTCTGGCTGCTCTGGAGGTCCCTTGGGGTGCAGGACCTGGCCCTGGGGGTGTCCTGCCAGCCCCGGGCATCATGCACCTCCTTGAGGATGGGGCTGGATCAGGGATGGGGTGGCCTGGCACAGTAAGGGCTGGCAGTTATTTTTCTCTGGTAGTTCCCACTCCCTGCCGTCCCTTTTATCCAGAGAGCATTGAAAATCTGGGCCAATAAATCTTTCAAATTGCGTGGCAGGAAACCATGTGCAATTTCAGGCTGTAACAATTTAAAATGGTAAATGTTGCTCATTAGAAACCCTGTAACTCTTAATAGCTTGAAAGATTAAAAAATAAGGGATTTGATGCTATCTACATGGAAAGAGACATTTCTTTCATTACTTTTACAAGTGGATTCAGAGCTTATGGAGCATCAGGCCAGGCAAAGGCCTTGAGTCAGCCACAGAGGAGATGAAGAGCAGCCCTGGCCACAGGAGGTGCATCTCCAGTCTGTCGAAACAAAAGTCCCTCTCCTGGTACAAAGGGGATGCTTGCAGAAGCACATGAAAAGAAGTTCATTTTTAGTTCAATCATAGGCTGCTAAAAAGATGCCAACCATGTATATCCAGTCAGAGTCAGGATCACAGGCTTACTTAATACAACAGATCAAAAGAAGCAATGCAGTCTGCAGGCAGCAAAAAAATTCCCCTGCTCTTGAGGTCATCCATATCTGAGTTGGAGTTCCGAGGGGACAGAACTCATTTCCAAAGCATGAAAACTTGGATTTCTTGTCCAGTTTCATCTTGGGAGCAACCAGGCAACTATTCTTCACACTCTACTTCTGCCATAGGTAAAGTAGAAACTAACTTGCCCTTGTAGTAGACAACACATGGCAAGAGAAGACACAGATGAAGGTTGTGTTGTAACATAACATCTGCTTTGGATAGCTATGTACTGTGAGAATATAGTCCCAATTTAAAAAAAGATTGAGAGTGGGACGTAGAGAATAGCTCCACAGACTGAGAAGGACCATCAGATACCCACCACCAACACAGCGTTTGCTGATGTACACTATAATGTAATTAATCTTTATCTCCTTATTATATTATGGAGGAGGAAATTAGTCGTTTTACAGTTGTGGACCTGGAATAAACATGAGCTGAATTATCGCTAATTATTAGGAAAGGATTTTCAAGCCCCATTTTACAGTTTTTTTCAGTCTCTTCACCTAATGTAAAGGAATTTTTCTTAATTTTATGTCTCACCTAGCATTGAGGACCTGGTGTTACTGATCGCACTACTGAGAAAGGAAAGGACATTAGAGGTGCAACATGCTTGCTTAGCTTTTTAATGATGATAATCACAAATTCACAGATTCACAGAATCATGGATTGGTAGGGGTTGGAAGGGACCTCTAGAGATCATCTAGTCCAACCCCACTGCTAAAGCAGGATCACCTAGAGCAAGTCACATAGGATGGTGTCTAGGGGGGTTTTGAATATCTCCAGAGAAGGAGACTCCACAGCCTCTCTGGGCAGCCTGTGCCAGTGCTCAGTCAACCTCAAAATGAAGAAGTTTTTCCTCACATTCAGATGGAACTTCCTCTGTTCCAGTTTGTGCCTGCTGCCCCTCGTCCTGTCACTGGGCACCACTGAAAAGAGTCTGGCCCCTTTCTCTAGACATTCGCCCTTTAGGTATTTATAAGCGTTGATGAGATCCCCTCTCAGTCTTCTCCAGGCTAAGCAGACCCAGCTCTCTCAGCCTTTCCTCATACAACAGATGTTCCAGTCCCCTCATCATCTCTGTAGCCCTCCACTGGACTCTCTCCAGTAGTCCCCTGTCTTGAACTGGGGAGCCTAGAACTGGACACAGGACTCCAGACATGGCCTCACCAGGGCAGAATAGAGGGGGAGGATAACCTCCCTCAACCTGCTGGCCATGCTTTTCTGAATGCACCCCAGGATACCTTTGGCCTTCTCGGCCACGAGGGCACACTGCTGGCTCATGGAGAGCTTGTTGTCCAGCAGGACTCCCAGGTCCTTCCCTGCAGAGCTGCTTCCCAGCAGGTCAACCTCTAACCTGTACTGGTGCCTGGCGTTTTTCTTCCCTAGGTACAGGACCCTACACTTGCCCTTATTGAAGTTCATATGGTTCCCCTTTGCCCAACTCTCTAGTCTGTCCAGGTCTTGCTGAATGGCAGCGCAGCCTTCTGGTGTGTTGGCCACTCCTCCCAGTTCGGTATCATCAGCAAACTTGCTGAGGGTGCACTCTGTCCCCTCGTCCAGGTCATTGATGAATACGTTGAATAAGACCAGACCAAGCACTGACCCTTGGGGCACACCACTAGCTACAGGCCTCCAACTAAACTCTGCGTCGCTTATCACAACCCTCTGGGCTCTGCCTTTCAGCCAGTTCCCAACCCACCTCACTGTCCACTCATCCAACCCACACTTCCTAAGCTTGCTAACGAGGACTTTATGAGATACCATGTCAAAAAACTTGTTTTGTGAGTTTTCTCTGAAGTCTCCCAGCCCATTAGGGTATCCAGAGCACCTGCTTCCTCCATTAGGAAGCCTTCAAACTCTATTCTCCTGATAAACTTCAGCCATACCAATACAATGATTCCAAAAAGCAGCAAATGTCTATCAGGTCCTGAGGCAGAGCTACGCTATGAGTCTGAGAGAAAGTGGTACTCAGGGAAGCAACATTTATCATCAGTGCATGGTGGAGATCCTTCAACCAGTACAGGAAAATGCTCTGAGTTGCTTTGAACTTAGTTTCCACATGATGAACATAGGTTTGATCCAACACCTAGAAAAATCTGTACAGGCTTTATTTAATTTAATGGGAATATGATCAAATTCTAGGACAACTGCACTAGGTTTGTCTTCCTGGTAATTTATAATAAAGTATACATCAGTTTCTAATACAATCTACTGCTCTTTGAATGCATTCTATTTCTTTTGTTTTATTTTTAGTTGAGGTTTTCATAATGAACAGATGACAAACATTTCTGGGGAAGATGAATGGCAGAACTCTAAATACATGTGATGTTAACTTTTAAACAATTGTTTTCACTCCACTTGAGAAACAGTGAATTAATGAAAATTATATCTTTATAATTATAGCATCTGAACAGGACTTGAGTTTATGACCTTGAGACCGTTACAAGGACTGGGTCATCTGCACCATTTTATTAATTCCTTCTGCATTCTCTCTCAAGCAGAATTACACATTTTATTATTATTTTTCTTTTTGATAAAATCTCTAGACTGATAACAAAATAGCTAGAGAATAGTGCCTGCTAGAGTTTCATAACTATTTTAATTTTCCTTCTCAGGATAAAGAGTGAAAAGTGGCATTGAATTAATCCATTCTTGAGAACATCTTAAAATTATAACGAGGACAAAGTGGTACAAAATGTATTCATTCTCACGACTTCTTCATGATTGTAACCAGAATAGCAAATGGCAAAATGTATTAATTCTTATAATAAAAATGTAATGAGGACAGAGGATGGTGCACGATGAATTAATTGTAATGGCAAACTTATAACCGTGAGGCATGGTCTTATTTGAATAGCATACTGCATTTCTGTAGAAAACAAGTACGCAACAAAAATTGCTGTAGAGGTACTAGAAAGATACCGATCTGGTCATGTTATTGTAGTATAATAGTTCCCTTTTTAGAAACAGGGTGGATTAATAGATGTTAAAGAATTATGAATCTGGTCCAATGTTTAGTAATCCTAATACTTGGAAATCCTGTTAAAGCTGGAACAAGGAAAAGCCTGTCTGAAGAGGAAAGAAAGTCCATAATAGTGGATGCCAGTAAAGAAAACATTGAACCTGGGCAAGAGGCAGTGGGATGGAAACGAGAGCCAGGCTGACCTTGTGCATACTGCTGGTACCAGCAGATACTCCAGCCTGAGGGAAAAATTCACCATGTCTTGTGGCAGACTGGAATAGGATGCCTGTAATGCCCTTTTACGTGGTATAGGCTGCCAGGTGGCCTTATACCCCACTGAAGGTGGGATAGCCCAGGGAAAATGGTCAGTTTGTCCATGTGTTCGGCAACTATTTTCCTAGCTCTCCAGTGGAAGAAAAAGTTGCGGTCGCCAATATCTTCCTTCCACTCTCACAGCATCCTCACTCAGAGCAGCTCCAGGCAACTGTCTTCAAGATATTTCACAGCAAACACCCACCTCTGCTTTAGCACAGTGTGGCACACAGCGCAGCACCGTGTCAGACAGCTCTGGCTTGTCCCCGTACACACTGGGGTGCCTATGCAGTAAGTGCAGCACTGCGCAGGGCTGCTGCTGCTGCTGCTGCAGACCATGGGAGCTACCTGGCACAGCATAGCACCAGCCATAAAGCTACTAGAAAGAAAATTAACTCTATCTCAGCCAAAACCAGGACAAGCCACTAATGAAAACTCTCTTACTACTTAACCCATGATCATTGTCACTCTGATGCACGCATACACACTGTTTCCAATCCCTGAGCTGGCTTGCAATGGTGGTGATGATCCCACTGTACATGTCGAGGAATCCCTGCCTGATTTCAGAGGTGGGCTTACCAGAAGGACACCACGTGTGCGTGTGCTCCCACCCACGAGACACTGGAATGACCATGGCTGGGCAGCTTCACACCCTGCTGTGTGGTGACAGCCCTCAGCCAGGATGGTAATACAAGGATCTTCATTTCTTCTGCCAATGGTATTTGACAACAATGCAAGGGAAACACCACTGTGGTGAGGAAAGGGGCAGTGTGGAGACTAAAGGTACTGTCATTTGCCTGGTGGGGTTAGGACGGAGATCCTAGAATTGTAATGAGTACAGGGATGAATCCCAAAACGACCTACTTCCATCACAATTTATGAATCCACCCCACACCGGCTGTGCCCAGGTGTTATTCCATGAGGGGAAAGGAGTTAAAATTGTTGTCAGTGTCTCATTCTAAGAGCTTGGAAGATAAGAAGCACTTCTCACCCTCAACAGAGCAAATGGAGTTTGTGTGTGTGTGTGTGTATGTGTATCTATGTGGTTTAAAATCGCAATCAGATGGTGATAACCACCTTATGGCAAAGGTAATGGTGTTCTTATCATCACTAAGTGGAAGGCCAATCAGGCCAAATGTAAAAACCAAGTTATTCTTGGTGCTGTTTTGAAGAAAATCCTTAATGTTCAGCCACTTAAAATGAAGCAGATAGATAGCTTAGCTTTTAAAGATGGCTTAATGACACAAGAGAGCTGGAAACTCGCTTACAGTTTCCCCCACAGGGCTCCCACTCTGCTAGTGTTGTAATGATCACTTTTCAGAAAGCTGGCCACCTCTAGCATTCAGCTGTGCTGCAGGAATGCCAATTGTAATTAAACATGTTAAAAATACTTTTCACAGCTTATTCAGGGTGACAAATACTTCCTGTTCTGCAAACCTGTGAAAATTAAAGCATCTCTCCTCCCAGATTTTTTTTTCCCCAAAGTATTGGTTTCATTTTAATGAGTCAGAAGAAGACAATTTTTGCAGAATTTTCTTCAACCCTTTCCCATGCCTTTCCAACAAAAAGGGAGGCATCATTGTCTTATTTCTGTATCAGGGGATACTGAGTCACTCTGCAGCCTGCTGACAGAGCTCACTCCTGCTCGCAGTTGGCATCCAACGGAGCCACTTGGTCCACAGGAACAACCTTTCCTAGTTATCCATCACCCTGTCTATCAACTGGTAAAGGACACCTCTGCTACAAAAATATGCTAAGTATAAGGGCCAAATAATAAGAATAAAATAGTAAAGTAATGGTAAAAAGGAAGGAAACTCACCTAGCACTGACCAGGCTGTGAATAAAGGCTAAATTCCTTAGTGAGTGGTTAGTCAGCCGAAGTACAAGTGGCCATACCACACGCATGCTCAGCAGCAGGGTGGGCACACGCGCAGTGAAGCAAACCCTGACTTTGCGTTCAGCCACAAGCGGGAAGCACACGTGAGTCCTGTGTAGCGCATGTTGAGATGCACTATGGGCCTCATCAGACAGCCATCAAGGTGTTCCCCAAGACATTAACCTCATCTGCTCTACCAGGATGACTGGGCTGTACGAATTAACCATCTGACATCCCTGCTTCATGTAAGAATTGATTTCACGAGTCTCAAAGCAACTTTCCTAGGACACTGCTTATTGTCTACCTCTGAAACACACTTTTATGGCAGTGATGTGCAAACAGCTGGGAGATTGGCATATCATTCCTGCTAGACCTGTCGGACTCATGCATTGTATGACAAGACCATGACCATAAGGGCTGCTTTGTTTCTGCTCCGCTCTACACACGGAACTACCTGTGACAACAGGGTTAAGACCCCAGTCTTCATGCTTTGGAAACAGATCTTTACTTCTTTAAGCTTAAAGAGGTTTTTAAGCTCTCAGACGCAGTTTGCATATGATATATGCCCAGTTTGCATGTTGTCAACCAAGAGATGAGAAGATCTGGCCATTTTTTTTATAATATTACTTGTTCATGAATTATGATTTTGGCCTCATTATGTCTTCATTCACCACCCACCAGTAAATTTTCCCAATCAATGAAGTTCTTTTGTTCTCTGTACTGTGAGTTAATGAAATGGATACGATGATGTGTCTGTCTCTGATAACATCAGGCTGTCCGTGATGTCCGTATTGGCCTCTCCCATCCAGTGTTCTGAGGTTAGGCAAAAAACTCAGCCTGCTCTACTACAGCCCATTAAGAAATTTAATTTTTGAATCACCCAGGGCAAAATCTATAATTTGTTTTTCAATTACTTTTTCTTTGACAGAGAATGTCAGAATTGACATAAAGGCTGTCAGGTGTGAACATGGGTCAGAATTTCACAAACGAGGTCTCATACCTGCTAACTTGAGAAGTTTCTCCTCACCATTGTCCTCAGAAGCTATAGGGAACATTAACTGGTGCCATGCAGTATCACATTTTAGGAGGCTCTTAAAAGCTAACAGAAAGTTGCAAGTGATGTACAAAAATGAATACTGGTACAATCTGCTCACACAGTGGTTCTAGGATCCCCTGCTCATGCTCCCAGTGACTGCAGATTAAACCGTGAAGCAAGGTCTCAGGCCCTCTACACCTGGGGTGCAGATCTGTGCTTGTCAGAATGTTTACAAAGTTCTCATGTTTTTCTGAGATGGTTGGCTCATCACAACTGGTTCATAATCATCTGTGATACTTCATTTACAGTACCAGTGTAGCTAAGAGAGAATTTTAATTTTCTCTCTGTGATAGTTGTTAGTGTAATTCATGCCTTGCTTTTAATTGCTAGATCAAATTACTTAGTGTATTATTTCATGCATCATCCCACAACAGAGAAGTCTAGAAAGGTATGTGTATGGCTGGCTTCTCAAAAAAAAGGGTGACTCAAAGGTAATTTGCTAAACAAAATTTTCTTCTGTCCTCAAAGTGTATTTTCAAGAAGCAGAGGGCCAAATAAATACAGTATGTAAGTGAATGCAAATCCAGTAAAATGAAAATGATTGTACCTATTTACCTCCAGAATGACTGGCCATCTTGGCACAGATAAATCGAGTTGCACTGTCTTTCTTTAATGAACACTGGCGTTAACATTAAAAGGGAAAATGCTGAAACAGGATTAAGAGTTGACATTTAGCCATCTTGCAGGACACAGAACAAAGGACAGGATAGGATCTGCTGTCTCCTTTCGCTTTGTGCCAGGAGAGGCTCTCTCCCCCAGCCAGCAAGCACAGAGGTGAGCTTCAAGCTGCCCCCAAGCAAAGTTACATCCTACAAATGTCCTTGCTGCTGCTACCATCTCCCACCCAGGCTGAAAAGATCAGCCAGCTTCACTGCTGGCACCAGGGCTGCTCTGACGTGGGAGAGGGAAGTCACGGGGTGACACAGGGAGGTGAGCCTACAAAGGGAAAGGGAGTGGGGTGCAGGAAGAGAAGAGCTGGGTGCTGGTTTTGCCATGGGAGACCCCTTGATATCTCTGTGCGTTGCACATACCCCGAGGCTGGAGGACAGGACTCCAGGGATTCACACGCAAGCAGAAGGTGAGAAGCTGCCAGACAGCTGCCCTGGCATGTGGGAACAGCAGACATGGTGGGCAGAGGTTGGAGGAAAGGTGTGCATGAAGCCCAGGTCTGTTTTCAGACTGCAAACTGGGATGCAGGACCCAAACAGCAGAAAGACTACACTGCTTTTAGCTGGTCTAGCCATGGGCTTGAATTTGAATGATGCTTAAAAACTGATGTTGGTCTACATAGTCTTTTGCAGCAGTAACTCCACGGGTTATAGGAGCCAGTGCAAAAAGGCAGGGTCCTCTCCTTGCTGCCAGACCCCTGAACTGCTGCCCCAGAGAGCTGTGGCTGCTGCAGCTGCATCAGTCCCCACCCCAGGCTCATCTCTTCCGGTTCCACATCCATGGATGACCGTGCTTGTGGGGGAGTGATGTTCATGGGCCATATCCTGGGGTGGAGATGACTCTCATGGAACAGAAGTTAGGGTGTACATAGGTCTGTCCTTCTTTACACGTCTGCACCTCTGCCGTGGTCCTGACCTGGCTCCCCCACGCTGGCCGGACACCAGCCTGGAACCACAGCAGGAACTGGGAGAAGGCATAGGTCCTCCTCTCCACCACTCATGCCCCTTCCTCCCTGCTGAGGCAGGACAAGATGAGTGGGTGGCACTTACGGTATCTACAGATCCCCTGTGCCATGGGGGATGCTCACTGGGGTGGCTAATCCAGGCAGCTCACAGCATGTTACCACCAGGACCCCAAAGCACACGCAGCCAAAATCTGGTGGGATATGCCAGCACAGTATTGCGCCTGCAATGGCAATCTCTGCCCTTGGGCCATGAGGGCTGCAGGTTCCTGCCGCATGGAGAATTGTCCTGGCTCCGCTCTTATCTTGTTGAGATGAAGAAGACATGCTGCAGTAAGGCAGTCTGGTCCTTCATGACTGCCCCTTAGATAAATGCCTTATGCCTAAGCAGTTAATTAATTGCAGAATAACCTATTAAAGAGTATATAATGTATTCCCATCACAGTTAAATGTCATCTCCTGTAAAAAGAAAGGTATTTCAGCAAATAAAAATCCTGTAAAAATAGCACTTGGGAAAGTATATTTTTAGACTTCCACAGATGTTTATTTTTGAAGTTCTGAAATTTAATTCATTTGTTGAATAAATACCCTTCAGATATCTTTTACATCACAAAGGGTAATATTTTCTCTTCTGTTCTTCTGCAACATCAAAAATAACCATGGCCATCCCTTCAGATGCTGATGGCTGTGTGGTTCCCTGTAGGACAATGGAGGCGTGAAAACAGAAGAGGGAAAATGCACATCACATCACAGCTCCCGAGAAGCATATATCACACTGTTTCAGCATCACAACACACTGAGTTCAAAGCAAAATGGTTTCATAACATTTGTGATGAATTGTTGCCATAATGTCATATCATAAGGTTTGCCAGGATTGGTGTCCTGTCAGCAGCAGTCGTCTTATAAAATACACCCCAATTCTGGCAAGTATAGGAACTCCATGTCTGTGAGTGGTTAAATGGTAGCTGTATGAATATAGAAAGATGCTGTTGCTGATGTAGAACATTTGAGTAGCAGTAACTAAAGCAGCACCTTTAATCCTTCTGCTTCCTAGGTAAATGAAAAACCAGTATGCATACGCAACATTAAAAATGTCTGTGGCACCAGGAAGAAACGTAGCTTTCAGAGCAGGGATGTTTGCAAGAAGGGATAAAAAAGGAGCTGTGAAAAGGAGGGAATGGGAAGGAGCTGTGCAGGCTGGCCAGCCACATCACAGTGAGTCTGGTGAGGTAAATAGTGGCAGCTGTTCATATCCCCCACAGCCCAAGTCGCTGCCTCATGGCCACCTCTACAGAGCACACTCATAGGCAAAACGGAATCTGAATTGCATTGTGGGAACACCATATCCTTCCTCTTGAGATGCAGGAGGCACCTCCACGCTGTGCAGCCACAGAGCCACCAGCCAGCTTTGCTCAAGGCACTGCCGACAGTGTAGCTGGGGCAGTTGTTGAGGACTCAGTGTGGCTTGTGAGACCCATGCAAGAGATGATGGAATATCTGTGGGATTAATCTGTGCCGAGCTCCATCCACCCACAACTGCAATGTATGCAATAGCCGAGTCGGCTATTCTAAAGCTAGCTCAGGCCTGTCTGTACAAACTGCAGAACAGAAATAGCCTGCAGGCAGCTCTACTTTAAGGTATTTATCTGTCAGTGTTTTCCAGCTCATAATCATATTGCAGAGTGAATAACAGGTCTACCAGGTTGGCTAAGGGGTCCTCCACATCACTATCCCCCATTTCAATGTATGTGTGTTACTACTTGGCACTACTTCTTATTGTGGACTGAAGAGACCAACTTTGACATAGAAGGCCAAACAGAGGTACAAGCCACTAACAGTTTTATTTAAGAGAGGTAATTTCTGTCTTTTGGAGGGACAGGCAAGGCAGTTCAGTAACCCTTACTGTCTAGGGGCAAATACTGTTGGTCTTTTTCCTCAAGACTCAAGTCCCTCTCACAAAAGACCACCCTCACCATCACACTACACCCTCTTCATTATAGTCTCAGCAGAAAACTCATTACAGCTGGATGCAAACCCCAGCCTTGACTCACAATGAGGAAGACTGTGCAGAGGGTGAGAGCTGGCTAGTAGCAGGAGGGAAACAGGGAAATAGAGGGCTTTGGTAAGACTGGGCTCTGGTGGGGATGGTGAGGCTGTGCTGCTATTCTGTGCTCTCCAATGTGGGTAACAAGGTGAAACGTGGCCTCTTGAAGCCCAGGCATGAGAATGGTCTAGTTTCTGTGATACTGGGCTGACGCTGTTCAATATGTTCATCAGTGGAGACCCAGAAAGCACCTTCCCACCCCAGCAAATTGGCAGATGACACAAAATGAGGAAGAGTGACCTACACAGGGAATGGCAGCACTTAGTCCAGAAGCATCTTCTGGTTAGAATCATAGAATGGTTTGGGTTGGAAGGGACCTCGAAACTCATCTAGATCCACCCCCCCCGCCATGGGTAGGGACACCCTCCACTAGACCAGGTTGCCCAAAGCCTCATCCAGGCTGGCCTTGAACACTTCCAGGGAGGGGGCTGCCACAGCTGCTCTGGGCAACGTGTTCCAGTGTCTCACCACCCTCATAGTAAAGAATTTCTTCCTAATATCTCATCTAAATCTACCTCTTGTCCTATCACTACACTTCCTGATAAACAGTCCCTTCCAGCTTCCCTGTAGGCCCCTTCAGGTACTGGAAGGCTTCAATAAGCAAGCCTTCTCTTCTCCAGGCTAAACAAGCCCAACTTTCTCAGCCTGTCAGGTTCAGACAACTGAGGGTGTCAATCCAGAAGACACTAGAGGTTCAAGCCAGTAGCCGCCCTATGAGGCTTAGCCGGAAGTACAGGGTCTGGACACCAGGCAGGACAACCTGAAGCATGGCACAACCAGAGAGTGACAGAGTGGGTCGCCACCCTGCTGAAGAGGACCTGGGGACTTGCAGTGGGCTTCAGGCTGAGCCAGCCAGGCACACTTGCTCTGAACAAGGCCAGCTGCATGCTGGGCTGCATTAGAAGGAGCGATACCTTTGTTCAAGGGATGCTTTTATTCTCCTCTACTGAGCGTTGGTGAGGTCTCACACAGGATAGAGCCCAGGTCAGGAAAAATTTGGAAATGTGGTACAGGGGAAGACTACCAGGATGGACATGACTACCAAGGAGAGGCTCGGGGAGCTGGTGTTCAATCATATGAAGAGGGGACAAAGGGGTGATCTAATAAGCACCTACAACTACCCAAACAGGACTTAAAAAGATCACAAATTCTTGCCAGAAGTGGAAGATGATGCAGAAAGGGGCAATGCCTACAAAACTGCACCTTGGGAAGGTCAGAGTGGACATTAAGAATATTGCTTTGCTAGGTGAAGAGTGCAATGCAGAGCAGGTTATCCAGGGAGGATGGGAATCTTCATTGGAGGTTTTCAGACTGGAAAGGGTCAGAGATAATGGGTGGTTAGAATACTGTAAAAAGCAGGTCTACTGACAAAATAGCTTAAGAGGTCTTAGTGTAACTTTTAAAATTCAGCTATGAAAAGCAGCTGTCCTCGAAACGATGTTGCATGGCTCTGGAAGTGAACAAGAGCAATGCTGCACTGTAAGAAAAGCATGTGCATGGCAAGGAGTGCCATGTCGAGCAAGGCGAGGCTCTGTCACAGGTCCTTGTGCTGCACAGAAGTGAATTGCCATCTCTCTGCTGCCTCTTCTCCTCCTGCTCATGGGGAAGGGTAAAATGGCACCTGAGGCAAGGAGAAAAGGGCATCCTTAATGAGATTCAGTCTTGACTCAAGCTGCAAGCCTTTTAATGAGGCACTGAGGTTACAATCCCTCCTTCCGTCAAGAAACATGAAAAACTTGTTGGCCATTCAGCAGCGCCCCACATTCCCACCACCTTGCTGCAACCTGGGCAGAGGTTTGATTGCTGCAGGGCACAAGGAGGAGCAAGCGAACCTTAGGTTCAGGAGGCAGCGAAGCCAGAGACCCACAACAGGTCCAGAGGGCATGATGTCCCAGGCAGGTCAGCATCCCACACAGGTACCTTTTCCCAAAATTTGAGGAGCATCGCTGAGAGTTGTCTCAGCAACCCAGAGAGGGTATCGCCTGCTCCTCATTTCTAAAATGTCTTCTTGCATCCCACTGCACAGTTTAAGACGTAAAGAGTAAGCTTTGGGTGCCAGCTCATGTCTTTTGGGGGTTTCCACTGCACAAGCACAGTATCCTACTGAAGCAAGGGGCTGAAGCAAGCACTGCATCGTACCTGGGCTGTGAACAGAGGAACTCAGTTTCCATTTGACAAATACATCCATTCACTGGGGTTTTTTTTATTTTTCTAATTGGGGGAGCAAATCACCCGTTACAGTGTAATCTCCATGTCCCCAGGCCCACATACGTTTTCCAGCAGCTCCCCTCAGCATTCCACATTATAAAATCAATCTCTATTTAAGTAAGAGGGGGATATTTATTTCTTAATTTTTTAATAATGTATTTTGTGATTTGTTACAGCTCTCAGTGTTGTATTATTTATTTACTGTGCCTATAGGGTGCCCTGCCACATGGTAATAGAGGAGCTACAGGAATTAGACACCTAAGCAAAAGCAAGTTCAATAATTTTGCTACACTCTAGGACTCAGTCCAAAATTAACAAAGAAGCAAAACTGCAATGCAAGGACAATACCATAATGGTTTTGCTCCCAAGTTTTTACAAACTCAGTGGAAGCAAGCTAGAAACTCCAGAAAGATCAATCATGACTGAAAGCA
This sequence comes from Balearica regulorum gibbericeps, assembly GCF_011004875.1. Classification (NCBI taxonomy): domain Eukaryota; kingdom Metazoa; phylum Chordata; class Aves; order Gruiformes; family Gruidae; genus Balearica; species Balearica regulorum. The sequence continues at coordinate 64,768,882 of NC_046220.1, forward strand.
AAAATTAGAACTGGATCTTAATATATCTCCCAAGGTGTTTCACAAGTGACTTATTTGCTATGGAGTTCTTAAAAGTTAATTATAAATTTGCACAGAGACCTAGATGAAACAAGTATCAAAGTTTTCTTTTCCTTCCTTTCTTTCCTTCTCCCTGAAGAGATGATTCCCTTTCAAAATACACTCAGAAGTCGTCAGCTCAGAAAAAAAGAGGATTGATTTAGCTTGTAAAACATCTACATTCATTAGATGATGGCTCAGCCCAGTTCATTCACTAACAAAGCTCTCACCAACTTCAGTAGGCTAGGGTTTACCTTAAGCAGCTGAGTTAATTTATCACTGAAATCTGAAAGCCTGAAAAGCAGGAGTCCTGGGCCTTGCCTGCGCTGTGTGCTAACCCTTGGGGAAGTCATGGTTGTACCTGTTGAGGCACGACAGCTACAGCATGCCTGTGTCCTCAGTGTTTGGCTGCAATGAACCCCACCGGCAGCCCAGGGCCACAGCCCCTGCTTTTCGCGAGGATGGTGCCAGTGATCATGTTCTTGGGCGGCAAGGGATGGAACAAAGCCAGATGTAGCATGTGTTTACTCATGACAACTGTACAAATCCCCATTTGATCTCCTTCATGGTGCATGGTATCTGATATAGAGAGGAGCTGGAGCTGCTGGCAGTCAGCAGCTTACTGACTGTTTCCCTTGGGAAATATTTACCAAACTTAGCAAAGCTGATGCAGGTGGAGCTGGTTCAAATTTCTTAAGGTTTGACCACTCAGTTTACAAACTTCAATTCTTCTGGCACGTCTCCGCAAAACTCCGTGCCTCTTTCCCTCCTCTCAAGATCACATTGGAGAGATTTGTGACTGAAGGGTCTTCTCTCCTTGTTGCTTCTTCCCCAACTCCAGAAGCACTCTTGGCCTCCAGAGGTACATCCTTTTTCAGGGCTATGTGCCTGTTGCTGTGACCCCTGTCACTGTCTCAGAGCGTTGTCCCACCTGCCAGGCCAGCCTTCAATGAATGTCATACCATGGCACTTAGCCCTTCACTCCACCACCAGGTTTCTGCCTTTTGGATTTTTATAAAGGAGTCTTCCCAGGAGACAATTTATCTCCTGACTATCAGGATATCTGGTGGTGTGGTGAGAAGGTGGGTGCCTGCTAAGACAGCAGCAGAGGTGATCACGCTGATCCTTCCCCTGCTTGTTGCAGCCTTCCAAGATGCTGTGCTGCTTCAGACACTAGAATGAGAGAAGGACAAATTATTTAGTTTTGTTTCTGCTTTCTGGAGCTGATGAAATGGTAAGTGACTAGGCAGGAATTACAAAATCCAGCAGTGAGAGGCTCAGCTTTCTCCAATCCTACTTGGAATATTTACAGAGGGAATAACGCCATTTTATTGCCCTGCAGGAATGGGTGCCTGAATCATACCTAACAGGAGCTTCCAAGAAAGCAATCTGCGGATCACAGGTTTCTTCAGATGGGGCATCCTTGACACACCAGTTTTAACTGAGTGTGGCCTATAGGCAAAGCATAGCAATTTGAGTAATGCTCTTCAACTACTAACTCACTGATTGACATCAGGCAGCCAAGGGTGATTAGAGCCAACCGCAGCTGGCTCTGTTCAAGCCAACCAAAAGCTTTTCAGCTTACAAAGTCAGAGCTGAGTCTTTGGTGGGGAGAGTTGGATCTTGGCTCCCTTCAGAGGGAACTCTGACTGCATCTGGACTAGCCAGGCTCCTCATGAGCAAGGTGAAATGCGTCCTCTGCCGGGGCAGAGCAGTGCTGCCCTTACTGCTCAGATGCAGAAATTTGGGCTGGGAGCAGAGAGCGTGCTCTGTGGTGAGGGCTTCCCAGCAGACCTGCGGGGTGGTGAGCTGCTGCGGCAGCTGGCCTTGGCACAAGGGCTCGCCCCATCCCTGGCAGGGCTTGCGCTCCCTCCCCAGCCAGCGAGGCTTACTTTTGAACACTGCAGTCCTCTCTACTACTGCCACATTCCTGATCTGGATTTTGGCATCAGATGCTGCCAGTCTCACTGAATGAGGGGCTGTAGCACACGTACTCAGCTGTAGCTGCTTTCCTCTTGCAGGTGGGTGTTCTGGTGCTTCCTCACCTGACCTCCCTTGCACCAGGACATGTGGACATAAGAAATGTCCTCCTGGGTCCAAGAGACTATTCATCCCTCCCCATAGTCTCTTTTGTGGTGCAAACGTAGATGCTACGCTGGGAGAGCTTGTCAGTCTGGCTGTGACCTGCCTGGCCACCACCTCTATCTGCGTGCACATTTCTACACGCTTCCCCAGAGCTGTGGTGGCAGGGACTCTGGAGGGTACCTCCTTGCACAGCTCCTTTAGCACCTCTTTAAGGATCTGTTGTCCACTAATTTGCCCAACCCCACGTGGGGCCTGCTGGCACTGTCCATCTCTGTTACTTCTTGTAGCAACAAATCGCACTGCTGACTGTGTAGAGAAATATTTTCTTTCATCTTCTTTAAATTGATCTCCATCTAGAGCTCTCTGGTTCTAGCGTTATGGGATTTAGGGAGTAACAGTTCTGAAGTCACCTTATTACTGCCTGCACGATTTGTAAAAGACATTGCTTCTTTACATGGCCGCAAAGTAAACATAGCGAAGCAATACTGGAGATTTCCATTCCCTTTGTTGCTTAGGGGAGCTGGAAGTCATAGACTCCACTGATCTTTTAAGAGAGTAGCACATGTTTTAGACCTGGCTTGTGATGACCAGTGGTGTTTTCAGAAGGTTAGCTGCTGAGTTTCTCACAGGTACTTTCCTCAATTAACAGCTGTGCCTCAGGGATAGGAATTAGCTACTTTCCTAGCTTACGTGTTTGTGAAAATACTGCCAGGTACACACCTGCAATTTTTAGAGCCCAAATGCCTTTGAAAAATTATAGGTCAGTTTTGAAAGCTACTCACAGTTGCTTTAAGCTGTGTAAATACTTTTCTTCTAGTAACCAACGTCTCGTTGTGGTTTTGAGTGAATCATTCAGAGACTATTCTCATTAGCACTCCCCTGTCATTTAGCCCTGAAATGTGTGGCACAACTTGCAGAAAAATACAAAGCCTTTTGATGCCAATCTTTAGAAAGTCTGGCCAGGGATGCGATGGCACCACTAAACAGTCTATGCTAACACACTCTAAAGCAGAGTGAAAATCTTTAGCAATCTGCCCCAAAAATCTGCGTACCAGTTTCTCCCCCTGGAAACCAGAGCCAATAAAGCAGGCTGACCCCAAAGGGGCTGTATGCATATTAATTGGCCCAAGTTTGTAAGGTGCTTGGAGATAAAAATTGTTATGAGGATTCCGGGAATGGAGCCAAAACATGAGTCCCTGCTGGAGCCTGGAGTATTTCTGTGTTGCTCTACCACAGGAATGATTGTTATATTCTCTTAAATCTGCTGGCTGCCTGTGTTGCTTTATTTCATCTTAGTTGTTGGAAAACAACTTGCTCAAGACCTTGAGTCAGCAATAAATTAACTTTTTCAAACAAAAAAACATGGCACACCCAGTAGATCAACTGACCTTTAGCCCTGAACATAAAATTGAGAAGTGCATTACTATTTGCTCTGTGAGGCATCAGGCAGCTCTCTGCTCCTTTGCATCCTCTTGTGGTGCTGCTGGTGTTATTCTCAGCTAAGCTATTACAGTGCTGCAGTGATTCAGACTCTAAATAACTTGTAGGCTTCTTCTCCTGAAGCACGTTAATAGGTTACGTTCACTTCACAATTGCTAATTTTATATTATTTCAAAGGATGATTACATATTTATGTATTATTTATTATACAAATCTAGCATGATACATTATTTACAGCTGTATTAACAGTATTTATTATTTATTATGTTACTGTATTAATATATATTATTTCAAGCAAGACTTTTTCCAGTGTTGTTTGTTGATTCCAGTTATTGGACTTAATATTCTGCAGAGTAGACAGTACTGTCCTATGGGCTGAAGCTGCTGAAATCTAATTACATCGGCCGAGATATGCCATTCACATTTGCGTTAGAAATATTTTATAACTTGGGGACAGATTGTGGTTAGCTCTGCCTGGGTATAAATGAACAGGAAGAGGGATGTGAGATATCTGCTCTTCCCATCTATATGGTGTACTCGTGCAGAGTACCACAGTCCCGACTTTCTTTTTCTCTGCCTGCAAGCCTGGACAGACCCACAGACTGCCACAGCTGCTACAGACATCCAGGGAGATGCAGACACCGCCATCCCCTCATGTTGTTCCCTCTGAGGGAAGCCAGAATCATGGGAAACATGTTGCACAAGCCCCAGTTAACTCTAGGCACTGGCTGGTATCACTGAGTGGGTTAGGGAGGTGGTTTCTTGAAATGACATTGCTGTGGCAGCAAAAGTTCTAGTTTAGAGGTGGTTAGACCTTCACAAAAAAGTCTTGCAGGAATAAGTTATTTTTGCAGGGAATGGAGCTACACCAACAAAGGCACTTCCAGTCCTCTGTGGCTTAACCTCACCAACAGACCTCTTCTCTTGCAGGAACAGAGTCTGAGCAGTCTGTCTCTGAGAAGATCTGCTCTTGGGTAGATCAGAAACAAACCTTGAGTGGTTTGAAAGGCTGGAAGGCACCTTATAGCAGAAATAGGAACTGAGCCTCAGCATAAGTTTCAAACCAGTAGTGGCTTTAACAACAGTCACAACCCTTCTCAGGAGCACTAGGAGCAAGCTTCTACCTTAAAGCATGGGGGTAGGTTTCTTCTCAACAGTGTCCAGCTTTGACTTGTCTTCAAGGCCCATCTTCCATTCCCACCGTGCCAAATGCACTGCCAGCCCGCCTCTTCGTGTCTAAAGTCATGCTCAGGGGTCTGATTTGCTTACGTGTAGGTGGGCTTATTCAAGAAGTATCTGACCTGCTGTATGTGTCTCTCTTTCCAGCTCCTCCACCCTGGTCCCCAGTTCTCCAGGCTGGCATACTTGGCTTGCACCTTCTCCCATGACCTCTCAAGGGGCTCTGGAGTTCACTTTAAGACCTCCTTTTCCTTCAGTGCTCACTATTTACCAGGCATTTCTCACTACTGGTAAGTGCTCAGAGCATGTAAATCTTAAAGAGAGTAGGTTAGGGACTCCTTGCCCTAACTAATCTTTAAAGGAAGCACTGTCCCAGGTGGGTTTCAGATATCATCTGAGGCTCCAAAGATTTTAGTAGCCTAAGCCAATTTGTTCATTGCTGTATCAAACCTTTCTGCACTGCTGAGCTCCCTTTATGTCCGTGGGGTGTGTTATTTGTGTTCTGTTCTCTCCAGCTATGCTGTATTCCTGTCTTCAGTCCCCCATATTCTCTGCAGCTGACTCTCTGTGCCCAGACCTCTTTGGAGTGCCAGCTTGCCTCCCTTCTGGTCTTCCCAGGCTGCTTGACTATTCACCTTCTTTTGGTTTTGCTGTCTGCACCTGGTAAACTAACACCATTTCTTCGCCTCTGTAAGAAAAGCTTTTGTGCATCCTGGTTGATCTTCATACTTGTCCTGACTCATTCCTAGTAACAGTGGTGGAAAAAACAGCTGTTTATCTCAATTAAATTTTGATTGGTAATTAGCATCTACCTGTCACTATTATTCAGTTTCTTCCAGTGTCCCCTTCAGCTATTTTCTATTCTATTTTTTCACCTGGTTTCCATGAGAACCATCTCACTATATCTCTATCCAGCCAGCCCTGCCATATATTTGGTTCGTGTCAGAAAAGAGCAAATACAGAACTGTTTACTCTCAGGTAACATTTGAATTTGGGGCTTCAACAGTTTAAGCAACACTCAGAATATGGTGAAAGTCACCTCCTCAAAATATATCTGGAGCCCTCCACATGTCCATATCCTTCCATAATAAATGGAAGTCTATCCTATGGTACACTGTCAGTCTTCACCCAGCCTCCCCATCTGAACAAAAGCTTTACAGATGTACCTCCACCTGTAGCAGGGACCAACAACAAAGAGGATGGTCTGGTATCCTTTTTCTTGGGACAACAGCTAGCTTCCTTGCAAATCCCACCAAAAAGCCTGTGTAGTGGGCAGCCAGACTTCAGACATGACTCCTTCCTTCTGTTTTGCATTCTGGGCTTGTAAGAGCTCCTTCTGGAGCTTCATTGAGCGATTCACTTGCAGTTTCCCTGAGACAATGAGATGGGTGAGAAGGGGCTGCTCTACTCCGAGGGGGTATGTAGCTCCCTGGCACAGAGAAGCAATGGTCCAGGCTTTGCAGAGGTCCCAGCTGGAGCAGCCAGGTGACTGGCAGCCCCTTAAGAGCCAGGGCAGGATGTGAGCCCTCCAGGTTTTTGAGTGGCAATAAAGGACAATACGGGGATCTCACAGTACCCTCAGGGCAAAGAAGGTGCAACAAATTAAAGATGATGTAATTTGTGTGAAAGACATTACAGAATAATGCCATGCTACGTACAGCCTCTGAGAAAAACAATACTAAAGGACTGTTCAGTTCACAAAGCTGGCCCTCACCACCCAGCAAGAATATATTTCTATACTGTTAGCTGGGTTTGGCATATGTTGACAGTTTCTAAATATTAATAGTTCAGATTTTGTCAGCGCATGCGTCAAGTCTTGTCCACCTACAACCTAATAACAAGATCAGTAATAATGCTTTTAAAAGACAGTGGTTCAGCTGGTGGAATATCTCTCTGTATGGAGGCACTTGTTTCAGTTCAGCACCTACTTCAGCTTAGGGATGTAGTCCTTAAACTGCAGGGGAGTAACAAACAGTTGGAAGGCAGTAATTAAAACTGCTCCATGCAGGTTTCTGAGAGTGTATCCTAATTTCACCTTATATCTAGCCTAAACAGGAGCGCGTGATAGCAGGTACAGTGCATGTGGAAAGGTTTGCATCAGTTAAATCAGTTCAGTGTAACCTTGGCAAATATAATTTAAGAAAAGTCCAAGATGATAGAGCCGTAATGTCTTTGACATGCTTGGTCAGAGGCTCATGGAGCCCTGCTTGTTATTAGTTATTACAATATATGACAGTAGTATAAAAAAGGAACAGGCAAAGTCCAGTTCTTCAGGCAGCAGCGGCTTCAGCTGTGCTACAAAAACTACCATGAATGCTAGACAAGATGAATACAAATCACTTGATAAGAAAAAAACATCAAGCATTGCATTTTTTTAGCAAAGTTTCCTAAGGACTGTCTTGTGTGATCTGGGGGCCTGCTCTGTGTGTGTGTGTGCCCCTCCTCAGTAACCTCCCTACTCATTGACCATTTTCCACTTCATCTGGCCGGAGGAAAAAGGCCTCGGAGATGAAGTCTCTAGAGGCTTTGTGGGGAAAAAAAAAAAAAAAGGCAACAGGATGGTCAGTGCTATCTTCTCCCACCCTTCTTTCACTTCTTTCACCCAGGAAGCACTTGTATCTGAGTCTGCTGGGCAGGAGCAGAGGTGGAGGAATGGATAGAACAGGAGAAGGTACTGAGAGCTGAGGAGAAGCTGGCTGTTAGCCAGGTCAGTGACATGGCGGTTCCCAAGAGCAGAGAGTGAAATACATTTTTTGCATCTGTAGAGCAGAGGAGGTTTAGGAGAGGATGGGAAATGAGAATGACTTAATGAACCTCAGCCCAGTGTCTCTTTCAGACTGAATCACTGCCTCTTTGCCTCTGACCTGTTTTGGCTTGGGGCTTGTTACTGCTTGGTCAGACTGGGTGAAGGAATGGTAAGCCCTAAAACTTCACTTTATCCAACTCCATCAGCTTGCCTAAGAAAAGATACTGCTTCTCCCTTTAAAAGTGTTTGTATTCCATCTTTAGACTGACCTCAGCACTGCTAATAAATTGTTAGCATCTTCTGTTTGATATGTCATATGCTACCTTACGCTATAAGTGTTTTTTCAGATGCTGTCACCTACTTGACCTGGATTGAATTCAGCCTGTAGTCTGGAGATAAGAAGATCTGTCTCCCACATGCAGCCCATTAAACTCTCTGGAAAGGGTTCAGATACAAGTATTTGGTGGAGCAGGCTTCTTAAATAACTTTGTGCTGTGGACAAGGAACCATGACTCATAACTCAAATGGAGGGTATGACGCTTGTGCAAACGTTGGGGTTTTTATTTCCAGATTGTTATATTGCTGGATTTTCTTTAAAACTTTGTCCTTTCTCTGCTCAGTAACTTCCTGTCTTCCTTCATGAGATGTATTTGTCCCAGACCTTCCTGGAGAGGTGCAAATGCCCACGCAGAGGTGGGGCAGTTCTGAGAGGAACAAATCGGGGCCGTGAAGAAGACTGCCACTCCAAGGAGCTCCTGCCTGGTGTTAAGGAGATCTTGTCAAACGTATTCTGCTCCCAAAAAAAGCTTGTTGATGTTTATGCTTCCTATTGTGTTTATAAGGGCTGTGCTTCTGAAGCTATATTAGATGTATACACTCACATCCACCAATTGACTTTATTGGTAGCTATGTTTGGTCTATACTGTTTACAGATTAGGAGCAAACTCCTGCCCTGGAAGGACGTTGCCATCACCTTCAGTGGAACTTCACCACAGGTAAGTGACCATCAAAAATACATTGAAAGTCCTGAAAACCTTGTGAAAAAAATCGTAAAATACCATTATGTTTGTCAAGTACAGTCAGGTCTGGTTAATCACATCCTGTTTGCAAACATCCAATTTTATCAATTAAAAAAAAAAAAAAAGTCAAATCCTGTTCCTATGTCCTATTAAACTATTTTCTGCTTTAATCTGTGGGATGCTGAGACAATGCCAATAAACGAAGCATGATTTAATCAGCTCTGATCTGATCTGACAAACACCTTCATTTGGAGGCTGATTACTCAACTATCCATAGAATATTCATGGACCCTACAAGATATTCAGCTCTCCCTCTATACTTGCCAGAGATTTCTGCTGGAATTATAAAACTTGCTGCCTAACATGTATAGAAGAATAATATTAGCCTTTCCAAATGCTTTCGGGAGTAACAAATCAGAATAAAATTATCATCTATACTCAAACAAGCTTTTCAAAACTTATGCAGTCTGTTTGTTGTTTCTTCAAGTGTGGGGGAGATTCCCTCTCTCACAGGGATGGCTGCTTAGGAGCCATATGTGGGACATAGCTCTAAATATTCCTCGTTTAGGACGCTCACTAGATGATCAAAGGCATTTGTGGTTAACAAATTTAAATTTTGCACCTCTCTCTAATTTAAAACTGGAGTTATTTGAATGCCAGTGGTGCCAATCAGTACTTTTCTGCAACCACTGTTGCTTGCACATGTATTTTATGGCCTTACTTATCTCAGGTTTGCCTGGCTTGGATATGTTATTCAAATATCCTTTAAGCCTGCTTATGTAAGGAATGCTAATTGAAGGGGAAAAATAATCACTCCAGTTAACAGAAATATTTGCAAATGTAGGTCACCACTTTTGCCTGGATTTTGCAACTGAATAGCAAAATTTGATCATTTCATGTTTGGTTGAAATAGTGTAATTATAATCTTATTTATTTTTACTTTTCCTGATTCTTTCCAATCATTGAGAGTTTCATTACTGGCTACTGCAATGTCTACTGTAGCACTGATGTTTTATAAACGCATAGAATCATAGAATCATAGAATGGTTTGGGTTGGAAGGGACCTCAAAGATCATCTAGTTCCAACCCCCCCTGCCATGGGCAGGGACACCCTCCACTAGGCCATGCTGCCTAAAGCCCCATTCAACCTGATCTTAAACACTTCCAGGGATGGGGCATCCACAACCTCTCTGGGCAACCTGTTCCAGTGCCTCACCACTCTAACAGTAAAGAATTTCTTCCTGACATCTAATCTAAATCGACCCTCCTTCAGCTTAAACCCATTACCCCTTGTCCTGTCACTACACTCCCTCATAAACAGTCCCTCACCATCTTTCCTGTAGGCCCCTTCAGATACTGGAAGGCCGCAATCAGATCTCCCCAGAGCCTTCTCTTCTCCAGGCTGAACAACCCCAACTCTCTCAGCCTGTCTTCACCGTGCTCCAGCTCTCTGATCATTTTTGTGGCCCTCCTCTGGACTCGATCCAACAGGTCCATGTCTTTCTTGTCCTGGGGCCCCCAGAGCTGGATGCAGTACTCCAGGTGGAGTCTCACCAGAGCGGAGTAGAGGGGCAGAATCACCTCCCTTGACCTGCTGGCCATGCTTCTTTTGATGTGGATACAGTTGGCTTTCTGGGCTGCAAGTGCACATTGCCAGGTCATGCTGAGCTTCTCGTCCACCAAAACCCCCAAGTCCTTCTCCTGAGGGCTGCTGCTCTCAATCCATTCTTTGCCCATCAAGATCAGAGAGCAGATCCTCCTGGAAACTGTGCTCAGGCACATGGAAAATAAGGAGGTGATTGGTGACAGCCAACATGGCTTCACTAAGGGCAAATCGTGCCTGACAAATTTGGTGGCCTTCTATGATGGAGTTACAGCATTGGTGGATGAGGGAAGAGCAACTGATGTCATCTACCTGGACTTGTGCAAAGCATTTGTCACTGTCCCGCACCACATCTTGGTCCCTAAATTGGAGACACATGGATGGATGGACCACTTGGTGGATAAGGAATTGGCTGGATGGTTGCACTCAAAGCTTTGTGGTCAACAGCTCCATGTCCAAGTGGAGAACAGTGACGAGTGGCGTCACTCGGGTCGGTACTGGGACTGGCACTGTTTAACATCTTTGTCAGCAACATGGAGAGTGGGATCGAGTGCACCCTCAGCAAGTTTGCTGACAACACCAAGATGCATGGTGCGGTCGACACACTGGAGGGAAGGGATGCCATCCAGAGGGACCTTGACATGCTTGAGAGGTAGGCCCGTGCAAACCTCATGAATTTCAACAAGGCCAAGTGCAACACCCTGCACGTGAGTCAGCGCAATGCCAAGCACAACTACAGGCTGGGAGGAGAATGGATTGAAAGCAGCCCTGAGGAGAAGGACTTGGTGGTGTCGATTGATGAGAAGCTCAACATTAACTGGGTCAACTTGTTGTGTTGAAAGGTTTTAACTATAGGATCAAAGCTGGTTGACTCAGTAGCCTCTCTCTAACTTGCTTGAATTAAAACCATAGCATGAGGTGTATGTGGATGGCGCTTTGTATTTACAGAGACCCACAACCCAGCTGCTGAGAGCCTGGGCTGGGAGAGTAGGGGACAGTGCTGTGTGGTCCTCACCACAACCATGCCTCTGCAGCGGCTCTAGGCAGGAAAAGCTGTGACACAGTCGCATCCAGCTGAGCTTCAGGTGTAAGAGTGATCCTCTCTAACCCACTGGGAAAACTCGTCCCGGTGGGTTAAAGATAACATGAGGCAGAGGAGCTTTCTAGGGATTGGAACTTCATGGTTTTAGTCTGATACTTGCTACAAAGGCCATCAGAGTCAATTAAAAGATCCCTGCTGCCGCTCACTTTGCAAATATATTCAGATGTGTGCTTTTCAACCATTAGCATTTTCAACAAAAAAAGGAGGAGTAATTTTGTGGGGTTTTTTCCCATTGAGAACTAGGTCCTTAAAGGTTTAGCATTAGCAGATTAAGCTATTTCAGTGCAAATAAACAAAATGTTTATGTACAGTGTCTTTCTCATTTGTAAAAGACACTTTTTTCTCACTCATATCACTCCAGAGCGCTTGAATTAAAGAACTGTAGGTTTTGCCCATAATTTGCTATGTCAATTCTCTTCAGACCAGGCTATACTATTATAGACAGAAGGAGAAATTATCAGAAGATTACTGTCTACTGTTTTGAAATACTCTTTTTAAATGAAAGAAAATTTGTTACACAAATATGGACATGTAAGCAAGCAGTCTCCCATCCCCAAACCATGTGTCATGCTTAGTTTTCTCAAAATTCACAGGAGGTAAAATTTCTAGATTTTGTGTTTCAGTGTTTTTCGTCCATTGAAGACAATGGAACAATCTTCCATTAATTTTGTGGGATCATGATTTGACCCTTACTGACTTTATTTCTCTCTTTTCTCACCTCTTTCTTTCGCACAGCAGGCAACATTATAGCTTCCACACAAAGGATACAGCCTGAAAAATAGCATCTTGACTAAGAAAGAAGAATGATTTAAAAATTAATGGAGAGAACTATTACTTTTCTGTACATACTATACTGTACACAGCTCTGAAAATTATAGTTCCCATTATTTTAACACACCAAAGCCTTTTTTTTTCTTTTTTTGTTTAAGGTGCTACTTTCCAATTTCTGTTCTTGTTAATAATTTAACAGTTTAAGAAGATGCTGTAAAAGTAATTTACTTCATTGTGTCTGTTTCTTCACAGTGAAACACTTTCCAGGTTTGTTTGTTGGATGGGTTTTTTTCTGACTTTGAAGAGTGGAAAAGAGAATGTGTCCTCCGATCATGCAGATTTCCCATAGAATCTGTCTTAAGAATTTATAGCTGAAAATACCAAAGTACGTTGCTTAGGGATTATATAATGAAGGAAAAGGAAGGATCAGAGAATGTCCCCAAAAATCTGCTCCCTGAATTTCATTCCTGTTCCTGTTTGTTAACTTGGAGAGGCTGTAAGATGAGGGAAAGATGTCCTGGTTAGCCAATGCCGTGTTCAGCTGCCTCTGCATTTGCTGCTAAAGGTAATTTCACATAAGGTTATTTGTCCTGAAGAGGAATCTGATGGTAAAAAGACTTTTTCTTCCATAGTGCGGACATATGTCCAAGTAGCTAACTGTGGGTCAGCCCCTCCAAGCTCAGGAGTGATGCATCCCAACAAAGAGGAAGTCAAGCAAAAACACCAAGATACCCCCATGGATGAACAAGGAGCTCCTCGGCAAAGTCAAACAAAAAAAAAAAAAAAAAGGAAGCCTACAGAGGGTGGAAGCAAGGGCAGGGAGCCTGGGAAGAATACAGAGAAACTGTCCAAGCAGCCAGGGAGCAGGTTAGGAAAGCCAAAGCCCTGATAGAAATTAGTCTGGCCAGGGATGTCAAGGACAACAAGAAAAGCTTCTATAACTACATTAGTGATAAAAGCAGGATGACGAAAAATGTGGGTCCCCTCTGGAATGAAACGGGTGACCTGGTTACCCAGGATATGGAGCAGGCTGAGGTACTCAAGGACTTCTTTGCCTCAGTCTTCACTGGCAAATGCTTGAGCCATACTGCCCAGGTTGCAGAAGGCAGGGACTGGGAGAATGCAGAACCGCCCACTGTAGAAGATCAGGTTCAGGAACATCTTGAGGAACCTGAAGGTGCACAAGTCCATGGGACCTGAGAAGTTGCATTCGTGGGTCTTGAGGGAACTGGCGCATGAAATGGCCAGGCCACTCTCCATCATATTTGAGAAGTCCTTGCAATCCGGCAAAGTTCCCACCAACCGGAAGAGGGGAAACATAACCCCCATTTTTAAGAAGGGTAAAAAGGAAGACCCAGGGAACTACAGGCTGGTCAGTCTCACCTCTGTGCCTGGCAAGATCATGCAGCAGATCCTCATGGAGACTATGCTCAGGCACATGGCAAATAAGGAGGTGATTGGTGACAGCCAGCATGGCTTCACTAAGGGAAAATCATGCCTGACAAACTTGGTGGCCTTCTATAATGGGGTTACATTGTTGGTGGACAAGGGAAGGGCAACTGATGTCACCTACCTGGACTTGTGCAAGGCATTTGATACTGTCTCTAGATTGGAGAGACATGGATTCAATGGATGGACCACTCGGTGGATAAGGAATTGGCTGGATGGTCACACTCAGAGCTTTGTGGTCAATGGCTCAATGTCCAAGTGGAGAACGGTGATGAGTGGCCTTCCTCAGGGGTTGGTACTGGGACCGGCACTGTTCAACATCTTTGTCGGCGACAGACAGTAGGATCAAGTGCACCCTCAGCAAGTTTGCTGAACGACACCAAGCTGTGTGGTGTGGTCAACATGCTGGAGGGAAGTGATGCCATCCAGAGCGACCTTGACATGCTGGAGAGGTGGAACTGTGTGAACTGCATGATGTTCAACAAGGCCAAGTGCAAGGTTCTGCACGTGGGTCGGCACAATCCCAAGCACAAATATAGGCTGGGTGAGGAATGGATTGAAACCAGCCCTGAGGAGAAGGACTTGGGGGTATTGATTGATGAGAAGCTCAACATGAGCCAGCAGTATGCGCTTGCAGCCCAGAAAGCCAACTGTGTCCTGGGCTGCATCAAAAGAAGCGTGACCAGCAGGTCGAGGGAGGTGATCCTGCCCCTCTACTCTGCTCTGGTGAGACCCTACCTGGAGTACTGCGTCCAGCTCTGGGGGCCACAGTACAAGACAGACATTGAGCTGTTGGATCAAGTCCCGAGGAGGGCCATGAAGCTGATCAGAGGGCTGGAGCACCTCTCCTATGAGGACAGGCTGAGAGAGTTGGGATTGCTCAGCCTAGAGAAGAGAAGGCTCCAGGGAGATCTGATTGCGGCCTTCCAGTATCTGAAGGGGGCCTACAGGAAAGATGGTGAGGGACTGTTTATGAGGGAGTGTAGTGACAGGTCAAGGGGTAATGGGTTTAAGCTGAAGGAGGGTCGATTTAGATTAGATGTCAGGAAGAAATTCTTTACTGTTAGAGTGGTGAGGCACTGGAACAGGTTGCCCAGAGAGGTTGTGGATGCTCCATCCCTGGAAGTGTTTAAGGCCAGGTTGGATGAGGCTTTGGGCAACGTGGTCTAGTGGAGGGTGTCCCTGCCCGCAGCAGGGGGGGTTGGAACTAAATGATCTTTGAAGTGCCTTCCAACCCAAACCATTCTATGATTCTATGATTCTATACTGCAGCGTCCCTTGGGGCTGACTCTGATGAGCTGCAGCACTCACCAGATGTCTGCTTGGTCTCCACAGGTTTTTACATAGCAGTTTCTGTTTAAAATGATACTGTTTCTGGGAAAATGATATGATTATGTGTCTTTCAGCCACCACTCCATGTTTTTAAGGAATAGTGTTCCTGCTGCTGAAGCTCTCTTGCTGTCTCCTCTCTACTCTTTTTTTATTCACAGCTTTCTCCTCCTCCCATACTGCACCCCATAGCTTTCTGTCTGCTCCCAAAGGTGTTGCAGAAGAAGTTAATAGATTTGCAGCTGTCTTCAGGATCATAGGCTAACCCTGCCTCAGGTCCTCCCAGAAAGTTGGCCATGGCCCACTGGAGCATTACTTCTCTCTGTGCTGCCTGTCCCCTGCCCCCAAAAACTCAGGAGTTAGGCTCCCGTTGTCATTGAACTGGCTGCTGCTTTCACTGCATCACTCAGTGTGAGGCTGCAAGCTTTCTTGTGTCATGCCACCACTGTTAATGCATTGGTTGAAAATGTGAAAAACAGTGTGTTCAACCCAGAGAACCTCATGCTGTACTGCAGCAGCTCAGGAAAAGCCTCATTACAACAGACTGACTGGCTGAGGCTGCAGCTGAAATCAAGTCACACTCCTCTGCTCGTTTTCTTTGCATCTTCTCTCACTGTTCAGTCTGAAAATACCTCTCTGCTTGTCGTTATACTTCTAACTTTTCTCTCCCCGCATGGTTTGACTGCTGAATCCTCTGAGCATCATCCAACACTATCCGGCAAGGGCACAGCCTCCTCCAGCAGCATCGCTGCCCAGCAATCCCCCACTGGCTGCTTGCACTTTTGGCAGAGCAACTCTGCAGCAAAGACCTTCGCTGGAGGGTTTGCAGCTCTGCTGCGGTTGTAGTCATGCCCATGGCTGTGGGAAAGCAAGTGCCTGGATGGCAATGCCGAGTTTTGGGATCATGCTGTCTCTGCAGTCCCATGGCTTGTGACACTTGTCCTGCATCGCAACCACACAGTCCCTGCCTGAGGAGCCCCCTCAGTGAGGGGAAAACCAAAGTGCAGTGGCAATGAGCTATGTCCACAGCACTGCCCGCCAAGGGCTCAGTCCTGCCTCCAGCTAAGTCAGCAAAAAACTGCTGGTAATTGGGACAGGCTCCTGCTGGATGGTAAGAGACAGAAAGAGCATAACTACTATGCTACACTTTGGAAAGCAAAATAAAAGCAGTTTCTGACAATGAAACTTATTTTATATCCTGGCTGGTAAAAGAAACCATATTAAAAATGCACAGAAAGAAATGAGGATACTACTCCAAAAGTCTGACTTTTGTACAGGAAATGTGAATGAAGACTAATATCTATTATGTAGAACAACATTTTTCATGTCACACCAGATAGATAGAAAGCTTTATTTTGAAGGTTTGAAGCAATACAGTTGTTATCAAAGGTCATTCTAGGATGTATTGTGCTTCAGCCAAGGGAACACATAAAAACTTCCTGAGTAAGTACAGCAAAAACTTAAAAATATCTAACAGTACTTTGAAAACCATTTAAATATGAAGTTACTGGGTCCCATTTTCCTTTCAGGTGTGAAGGTTTGCATCAATGGCATTGCACTGCTGTGGCAGGGAAATAATTTGAGTGGGTTTTTTTAATTATCTTACAATGGAATAGAAGCAGAATTAGTTAAACCACAGAATCATGGGAAAGCAAAATATATTTTAAGTCAGTTGGGTTAGTGCCAAATTAAAGCTAATGGGAACACCCAAGCGGTGTCTCATCTAAATGATTGCTGTCCTGCACATCAGAAGAGCTCATGACTCATATACATTTCCATTCTTAATCTCATACATACGCTTTAACCGTTGTCTTCATAGTTCATAAATAGTTGCTAATATGAAGCTTTTTCATACATTTTAAAACTGTTTCAACTTGTACAAATTTTATACAAATCCCTTCGCATGCTGCACAGAGTAAATAGAAGCTCAATGACTATAATACCCTACAGAAATCTGTGACTATAAAAAGGTCCTAAATTTATTCTTGGATGGGATACTCCAAAATATCTAAGATGTCAGGGAACACATATTCCATTGACTGAAATAATAAGCATGCATTAGAAAATTCCATTTCTTGCCAAGAAAACTTTGAAATAGTTGTCTAAAAGCTATCTACATGCCCAGAGAAATACAACCTCAAATTTCTCTACTCTGGTATCTGTAATTTAGCAGTGAAATCATAGAATTTCTTTCTTGCAATAATGCATTTAGAGTAAATATAGAAAATAAGCATATTTGTTGCAGAGTGAATACAGCAATTTGAAAAATAATAGTAAGTTACTTGGGCTACAGAAAAAATATCCAGTTTATTAGTAAATATTTCAATTCTGACAAAATGTTGCTTTCTCATTTGGTTTTAATAATATTTCTTTCCTATATGTTTAAAATGGGGGGGGGTGGGGGGGTGGGAAGGGTGTTGGGTTTTTTTGTGCTTTGACTTGCCAGCACATACCTATTAAAAAACAATATCTCAGAAAATTCAAATTAACATATCTCAAATAGTTTTTATTTAGAAATAAATTTAGATTTAAATTATATAAATATGTAATATTTATATGTGTACATACACACACACATGCACATACAGATACACATATACATATACATATACATATACATATACATATACATATACATATACATATACAAATTGGCTGACTCGAGGCAGGCCAGGATCAGAGATTAACATCACAGCATGGATGAAGAACAGCAATGAGGTGGTTCCAAGAAATACGGGAAAAATACAGAAGAAATGAGGGTAAAATCATGTCTCACCCACCTTTTCACCTGCTGTGATTTCTGTGGTGGCTGGGAAGTTGTGAGAGCCTACAGGGACCGTTACAGTTCCCTGAACACTATTTGCAATAATGCAATTGGCAAAGGGACACGTTTTGGTTAACATCTAGAAAAATGCCTATTTGTGTGGCAGATACTGAATGTCATCAACAAGCAAAGAATTGGGACAAGGTTTCATTTTCTTTCCTCTCTTTCCCATTGTAAGAGGCTGTTAGCAATAGGCGTACACTAGCTCCTGCATCAAAATGATGTGTATGCAGAGTGTTGGTTGTAGTACTGCTTGCTCAGGTGTGCAGGGTCACATCAGAGCAAGCACGTGATGGAGAGCATTATGGAGCACATGGGAACACCTAGGACCTGGAGCAAAGGCCAAGGCTCTGTTTCTTCTCTTCCTTCACATCTTCATGTTTGTCATGTAAGTCTTTGGTTCAGTATTTCTGCATTTTATCCCAACTATGACTAGGCAAGATTTAGGAAGGATCCCACTGAAATTAACTTCTAAGTCATACGGGCTTTGGTGGGAGTCAAGTTAGACCTAAATGCAAAGAGGTGGAAAAGCACACAGCAGTGATTTCTCATGTTTCTATAAAGTGTTGGTCACAAAGCTTGAGGATCTCAGTACTTTAGGTTGCGATGAGCGCTCCCAATTCCCACTTCCAGTTTGGAGCTGGGAGGGGTCTCTCTGGATGTCTCTCTTGCTAGGCAATTACAGCCCAATCAAAACTTCTATGTAGGGCCTGAAAAAAGATGATGTTCAGGGTCTGGTACAATAATTGACGTGTATAGAAATGTGAAATGGAAATTAAATTAGTTTGGGTGGAAGCAGCCACTGATGGACTATATTAACAATATGTTTCTGATTCCTGTGAATGGAACCAAAACTGATGGCGAAAGCCTAGGTCTATTAGTGGAGATGGCTTTTTTAACAAGGACCTTGTACACCCTTACAGCAGTGGTACTGGTTCATTTCCAGGACATTCTTTTTTCATTCTGGAACTACTTCCTAGCTTCTGTTGCATTCATGCACCAAACATCGGTAAAAAAGAAGCATTGCAGTCTGATGAGTGCATTATATGAGTTTTAAGAATTATCTACTGTATTTACACAGTTGACCTGTGTGAATATAGAAGCATAGCTCTGGCTATGGTCTGCTGGATTAAATAAATGTCAATATTTGTATGTTTTTGAAAGAGATTTATTCTGGTCCTCCACTAAATTTTATGCTAGTTAAGAAGAATATTACACCACAAGAAAAGTTTTCCATATCTTTAAAGTACGAGCATAGATGATCTTTAAAATACTGTACCTGCCATTAAACTAGGAAACTTAAAAATTATATTGTAGCTTTGTGGTCCGAGCAAAGGTCTGGGAGTTTGGCAGCTCTGAAACTTCTGCTTGTATATGTGGCCAGGATGGTTTCGTGGTCCTTGGTTTTAGCTACCCCAAATCCTTAGGCCCCTGATGTGTAAGACTGACCACTTTTTACCCATGATAGCACATTTAAAGGAAAACTCACGTGTTTTTATTTTGGTAGCTGGCTCTCCGGTCAGTCAGCAGGCTGGTCTGACATACTCCTCAACAATTTGATTGTGAAATCTGATGCAAGAGAGGCAGTGGGAACAGGAAGACAATAAGGGCTATCTCTCTCACTTGCTGCATGCATTTAGAACACCAGAGCACTATAAAGGTGTCCTGATGTCCTGCTTTTAGATTTGCCGCATTTGTTAGCAGGAGGAATAGCTTGATTTTAACCAGCTGTATAAAAGTCATGTTAACTCAAGTCAACTCATATAAAATTCAAATAAAAGCTTTTATTTCCATTTCCAAACCAGTCAGCATGAGTTTAAAACAGATGATGCCAGAGAAATGAAATAAAACTACCCCCAGTTTGCATACCTCCAAGATCAAAGCTCAGAGGTCTCCCTAAATCTGACCATTTGGGAGACAGCTGATGGTCCTCCTGATGACAGTCCTTAGATAGCCTTAGAACAAGGGGTAAATGTCCCCTCAACACTGGTGATTCACCACCTGCATTTCACTATCAATTATCTTTACCCATTGAAACTTTAATTCAGTATCAGCTTGTACATTAGCAGCCTGACACAAGCATCTAGATAGAGTGTGTTCATTCCACTGATTACTGGCTTTTGATTGAAGCCAGACATGATGGTGGTCCATGGTTCTGTGAGATAATCAGTTTGGGGTGATTGAGATACAGCAGAAGGGAAATGGCAGATCTGGGGCTAAGAGAGAAACAGCCTGGGGTCAGCTGGACTGTGTGGGTAACACAGAGACTGAAATGAGCCTGCTTTAACGAGGCAGGCTCACTCTCTCTAGCTTGCCCTGCACACTGACACTGGGGAGCATCGCAAAGCTGAGAGGTGCTGTGGTTCAGAATACTAGCGTAGGAGCCCTGTACTGCTTGAGCACCAGATTGCGCCCATCTGTCCATTTAGATGCTGACAATTAAGTAGTGCTGCTGCAAAGGGTCTCTGTGTGAGGTCTGCAAGAGCTTTTTCCCTGGGATCGCTTCCTATTGGCTTTCTCATCAGGATTACCCATTTCCAGCAGCTCTCACTTCACATCTCTGCAAGAACGTAAGAGATGATGCTCAGTGACAAGTATCTGACTAGAAACATGGGACCTTACAGCAAACCTTTCCAGCCTTGTTTTGTAGAAACCAGTGAAGCAGGCAAACAGTCAGCCCCTCTGAAACCTCCTCATGGGCCTGAGCATGGGCTTTGCTGCTTCACCACAGGCACAGCACCATGCAGAACGTTCCCTTGAGTGATGTGAATGCTGTAAGAGGGTCCAAAATCCATAAAATGACACTCTCACCTCAAGACAGTGGCTACATTTTGCCTTTCATCTCCCACAGTTCAAATCCTTAACTTCATGTATAGCCAGATGTAACAAGTCCTCCTGTGCCTGTTGGAGATAAGGCAAAATGTGAGAGGAAAACTTCCCTGTTTAAGACACCGTGTAACTGAGGGAAAGTTGTATTGGGCTGAAAGCCAGAATTTCTAAGAGAATCTCTTCCAAAGAATGTTGCTAATTTTTCCACAATGCACCACTGTCATTACTGAGCTAGGCTTTACATTCCTCAGCCAGGGAAGAGAACCTAGGTCTCTAAAGTAACATATCTAAGACAATTCCCTCTGCACGCCAAATTGAAATTCCTGATTATGCGATCTGCAAACCCTACTCTAATCCCTAGACTGAGAATATAACCAAGGTATCCTGATACCCAAGATTGCATGCGGCTCCCACACAGTTGATTTACCTCTAGGATGCAGCGTATGTTCTGTGGGTTTCTAAGGACTGCTCTGCACGCTGCATGATCACCTAGGTGCTCCTCTACAGTGTTTCTGAAGGCTCCAAGTCCATTACTCCCATCAGATGGAGCAGAACATCAGGCACCTTGGGAATTAAGCTATTGCTTTTTTCTCCAGAGGAATAGTCCCTAACTTGGAGTAAAACCTCTTCATCTCTGTATTTAGACTGAGAACTTCATTCAGCAGGGCTGTTATATCAACACTTTTCACCCAAATCTCCTTCTCCTGGTGTATCTACACGGCCAGTCTGCAGTCAGTGGATGCTCGCCATCTTCCTCAGCAGCTTCTCAGGATGAGGGGTGCTAAGAAGGGTGCTCTGCTGAGCCCTCCTGCTGGCACTGGGATCACAGAGGTTCATGTCTTTCACTGTTCTTCAGTGAAACCTACTGTTTCTTAAAGTTGAAGGTAAAAAAAAAAATAAATAAATACAGCAGATGTAACTGTGGTGCAAAGATTCTGCAAATACATGAGGTAGCTTCTTGAGTCATTTGCACCAGACACCATGCGTGGAGCTGCAGGAAGGTTGGCAGACCTCCCCTCAGATCAATGGTGGCAGCAGGCAGCTGCTTGTCTGGGCCGGAGCGCCATAATGCACTGAGGGAAAGGCCTGAAGTTACACATCCCCAAATCCTCAGTGACGGAGCAGTCCAGTGTGAGTTAAATAGAGAGTGTCAGCCGAGAGACTAGGCTTTGACAATAAATTTCCTTGCCTTCATGGATCTAAAGTAAATCAGACTTCACAATGTACCCCTTAATGTAACTTTAATGCAGTTTGTGTGCATTAATTCCCTTCAGGTCCAGTCCTTGTCATTAATATTGTGTATTGGCAAACAAAGAAGGATTTCTTAGAAGAGAACCTTGCCAGCTGAGGAAAATGTTTGATTTGCCTTGGTGTTGCCAAGCATTTCTGTTTGCATTTTTCAAGGACATTTGAACAAAAGTATATCTCTGCAAATTTAATTTTATATCCAGTGTCCCTGCTTGCAGTCTTGCAATGTACATAGTAATTTCAATGTCTGTAATTAAAAATTGCAGGAAATATGTGCAGGATTAATAGCTCTTAATTTTCATTGATGAGTTCTAAACATTGATCAGTACAAGGTTCACAGAACTGGCTTTCCCTGTGCTTTGTTTTGCCTCATGCCATATTTTGTCCAAGAACCTTGTTCAGCTTATCACACACGTTGGTGTTTATAACTGCTATATTGGCACAGACAAGATACAGGCAGCATTTCAGAGTCCTGTGTCTGTGCTAGTTCAGTGTACCTCTCACAGATTCAGAGTCTGGACTCCTGGGAGCTGATTACAGGAGAAGATTAAAAAGGCTGTCTTCCACACACGTGTTCAGAAGCAATGGATGGCATCTGCAAGACTGAACCAGCACACATCTGCTCAGAAGGAAGAAAAATATCCCCCAGTTAGAAGGGCACCATCATCAGTTACAAAGGAAAACCTTCAGAAATGTTTGGCCACATTCACATATATGTAAATACAGATACATATATATACACACATTCGTATGCTTATATGTGCGTATGTATGTGTGTTTATACATTTAGAGGCACATATTAAAATATATGAGGTATGTTCAAGAAAGACTTTGTTGACACAGAAAAGTGAGGCACCTTCTTCCTTTTAGGCATCCAGCAGCTGGCAGAGGCACCCAGCCTGCCTACATCAGGTCATGGGGAGAAGCAGGCAGCCCTGGTGAGGATCAGCACTCTGACAGGATAAGAGGAGTAAACAGTCATGAAGATCTACAGGCAGAGTGGGCGACACAGACAGGAGTCAGGTGGGGAGGGAAGAAGTCCTCCCCTAAAGGTTGTGTATGCATTTCATGCACTGGTGACATAAAATAAGCAAATAGTGATAGAAGAGCAATAAGAATGCAAGGTGTTCTTATTACAGACTATGCCTTCCCTGTAAATGTTCCTTGTGGTACCCTCCTCTCCTTAACCTTTGGCCAAAAAGACGCTAGGCTGTAGCAGGTAGGGCTCACTTCTCAAAAGGAAATGAATCCTCTAAGGCAGAAGTGGAAATTATAACGGGGTCTTGGGCAAAGAACTAATCACTCTGCTACAACAGAGAAGATAAAAGAGTAATTACTCACTCCAGCTGTTTTATGAAGTAGAAGCTGCCTTTATAAGTATGTGGTGTGGTGGGTTGACCCTGGCTGGGGGCCAGGTGCCCACCAGAGCCACTCTATCACTCCCCTCTTTCACTAGACAGGGGGGAAAAAGTACAACGAAAAGCTTATGGGTTGAGATAAGGACAGGGAGAGATCACTCACTAATTATTGTCACGAGCAAAACAGACTGAACTTAGAGAGGAAATTCATCTAATTTATTACTAAGCAAAACAGAGTAGAGCAATGAGAAATAAAACCAAATCTTAAAACACCTCCCCCCACCCCTCCCATCTTCCCGGGCTCAACTTCACTCCCAGCTTCAACCTCCGCCCCCCCCAGCAGCACAGGGGGATGGGGAGTGGGGGTTACGGTCAGTTCATCACACGGTGTTTCTGCTGCTTCTTCATCCTCAGGGGGAGGACTCCTCTCATCGTTCCTCTGCTCCAGCATGGAGTCCCTCTCACGGGAGACAGTCCTTCACGAACTTCTCCAGTGTGGGTCTCTCCCAAGGGGTGCAGACCTTCAGGAGCAAACTGCTCCAGCGTGGGTCCCCCATGGGGTCACAAGTCCTGCCAGCAAACATGCTCTGGCGTGGGCTCCTCTCTCCATGGATCCACAGGTCCTGCCAGGAGCTTGCTCCAGCGTGGGCTTCCCACGGGGTCACAGCCTCCTTTGGGTGCCTCCACCGGCTCTGGTGTGGGGTCCCCCACGGGCTGCAGGTGGAATCTCCACACCCCCTCATCCTCCCTCCATGGGCTGCAGGGGGACAGCCTGCCTCACCATGGTCTTCACCACGGGCTGCAGGGGGATCTCTGCTCCGGCGCCTGGAGCACCTCCTGCCCCTCCTTCTTCACTGACCTTGGTGTCTGCAGAGTTTCTTACATCTTCTCACTCCTCTCTCCTGTTGCAAAAGCTCTCTCTAACTCTTTTTTTTTTCCTTCTTAAATATGTTATCACAGAGGCGCTGATTGGCTTGGCCTTGGCCAGCAGTGGGTCCGTCTTGGAGCTGGCTGGCATTGGCTCTGTCAGACACAGGGGAAGCTTCTAGCAGCTTCTCACAGAAGCCACCCCTGTAACCCCCCCCCCCACCGCTACCAAAACGTTGCCATGCAAACCCAACACATGCAGAAACCACCTTTATAGGTTTGGGTCAGAAGTTTGGAGAAAATGTACTGGATATTGCCCCTGGAGGTCACAGGGGCTGTGCAACTGCAAGGACCCTCTGGAAACCACCATGGCCTTGCTCAGAGCAGCGTCAGCTTCAAAGTTAGATCCAACTAACTAAACCCTGTCATAATGGAGATGGTTTTCTGCAGATGCAGAACTTCTAGGAGCATGCCTGCTTCCTGGAAGTGTTCAAGGCCAGACTGGATGGGACTTTGGGCAACCTCATCTAGTGAAGGGTGTCCCTGTCCATGGCAAGAGGTTGGAACTAGATGATCTTTAAGGTCCCTTCCAACTCAAACCGTCCTATGATTCTATGTTTCTATGATTCTATGATTTTAAGGTTAAAAAAAAAATATAGGTTGGGACAACAATCACTGAGGTGAATCTGAAAGTATCTTCTGTTACTGAGAGAAAAGAAAACATCTTTGTGTTATAAATGCATTATTGCCATTCTTACATTCAATCTGCTTCGGAAACACTGATCCAAATGCTGCTTATCTTGCTCAGGCATGTGAACTCTTCTCACAGGCACATTAAGCTCTTCATGAATTAAATGAGAATATAGCCAATAAAATAGTCCTCACAGAGTTGCTGCTCTTTACCTGATGGTTCAGTGTTGCTTTGGGGTTAACTTTGTTCTGTCCAGCAAGGACAGGGTGGTGACCAGAGCTCAGAGGGGACACGTGAAAGAGACAGAGCTCAGTGCTCAGTGCTGGGGACATGGAGGCTGAAGGTGGGTGGTGGTGGAGGCAGACAAGACAGCAAAGCAGGTGTCATCAGTAGAGGCTCCTCAGCGCACATCAACCAATTAGTAATTAACAAACACATGCTGGGGTATATCACTTTTGTCTTTTAGTTTAAACAACTTCTGTTACTCCCTGACAAACAACTTCTGTAACTCTTCTGACAATGAGATGTTCTGGATGGATGGGTTGACAAAAGTGGGTGTGATGAAGGCTGAGTTGCAGTGGCCAGACATTGAGGCCCCAGCACAATGTACAAGAGTAGGTGCATGGGATCACATTTAGTTCTCCTCTCTTTGGATAACTCAACTGTCATGCTCCTGGGAAAGGGTCCTGCTGCAGAAGGTCACACCTGGGACCACCATGCCCTGAAGTGCAGCCAAGTGTCTATGAAAGAAGCCACCCAGTGTATGACTCTTGAAGAACTGCATATGGTGCCCTGGTGATGAACAGGCTGAGCACCTCTGATGAATCCCAAGCAAAGAAACCGAAGGTGACTGGACGCTGGGCCTGAGAGAAGGCAGTTTGGTTCACCTGCTTAATCAATTATTTCCCTATGTCACCTCACTGGCAGCAAGCTGGTCAAGAGAAATCCTATCAGGCTCAGGAGACTGGCTGCTGAGGCAGAGTTCACATGTTAAAAGCTTCAGCAGCTGAAACAGATGTTAATCTGCATTACCTGTCTACATGCAGGTAAACTGCACAGAGGGCAGAAAGGTCAGCTTGTCCCATTGCGATTCACAGGCTGCCTCGTTGGGTTTCTACATCTGGCTGCAGACCCAGCACACACATCCACCCACATGCATATGCATATCAAACACAGTTAATGGTAGATAATAGCAAAACTTAATGAGCTTTCCACCTCTTCTCTTGACAGCATTTGCATTTTTTAAAGTCAACTTCCTATTTCTTTATGAAAAATTTTCAAAAGCTGCGTTCTTCTGTCAAGCTCTAGGTTTCCATGTAAGTTCAAGCTAATGATTGAACTTGGTATGTCTGCCAGCTGTGTTGTTGCAATATCTACAGTGGAACATTGAAGGTCTGTGTTAGTTTGGGACTCACAAAAAGTAATTCATTATGCATAATGGTGATGTTGGCAGTGCATGCCAAATGGTTAAATCTAATGTAGCATACAGTTTCATTAAGGCACAACAAAATTAATCTATCCCTTCCCACCAGGAGGTTTAAACAAAAGCAATGGGGAAGGAGATGCATGTAAAAAGCAGCAATTCATTAATGAAATGAAGACATGTAAAATAATTAGGCTTATAACAATAGATTAGAGGAGTAAATTAACCCTTTTATTTTCCAACCAATATGCGTAAGTCAGAACCTGAGCATTGGGACTTATTATGTAAATGCAATCTTAAGTGTCTTCTGATTTCCTTCCAGGGAAGACATGCACAAGCAGATGAAAATGAAGCCACTAGTTCCTTTTAATAACTTTATTCTGGTTTGCAGAACTGCCCGTGGTGATTGTTTGCATTCAAAGTCAGTGACTTGACTTCAGATCTCCAGTAGCAAATTGCAAATGAAAGAGTTAACTCAAAGAATCAAGCAGAAAGAGCTACCACTAAAATAGTGTGCAAAAACTCATGTAATTAATAATACTGAAACTAAGGGACCAGTCTAAATCAACGGAGAGATGGAGCTTTCTCATGCCTGATTAGTAATGATACTTAAAAGGGACAATTGTCTTTCCTTAATAACTCCTGTGTCCCTAGTAACACAGGATAATGTTTTAAACAACGTGTCTAAACAGTATAGATGCTGCTTGCTTAAAGGTGCAAAGGGAAGAGAAATGCTTGAAAAT
This sequence comes from Balearica regulorum gibbericeps, assembly GCF_011004875.1. NCBI lineage: Eukaryota > Metazoa > Chordata > Aves > Gruiformes > Gruidae > Balearica > Balearica regulorum. The sequence goes on from NC_046220.1 coordinate 64,795,645, forward strand.
AGGCTACATTTATTCAGGATAAGAAAATCCCCAAATGCACAGACCTTTGAATTAACCAAGTAATCAAGAAAATCCTTGGCCTTCTGTACTTTAATTTTCTAATTTAACTGAACACAGCAGGAGCTTTCCCTATGCTTTCTTTTACGGCTCTCAGCTCTGTCCCAGAGGGAAGAAATCCTCCTAAGCACCCAGCAGTGCTTAGGGGACGAGGTGAATTCAGGGCATGGGGAAGCCTTTGGGGGAGCTCTGCAATGACTTCAATCCCAGGGAGCACGGGACTCCCACCCCCAGGGCTCGCTCTCTCTGGCGCTGGAGCCTAGTCTGCATGTAGCATTGCCTGGATGTGAGTAATGAAGCATGGATGTCACGTGCTAACGAATGTCCTGTCCCACTGAGCACCCAAAGCGGGAATGCCGTCATGCTTTGAAACTCATGTGAGAGTCCATGGGAACTACCAAGTATATAAGGCCACATTAAAAAGCCTCAACATGTACGCTGAGAACCCAGTCTTTCTCTCCAATTTCCAAAATGACTCTGCCAGCACGTAGAGTGGGAAATAAGGTTTGCAGACAGCAGTAGTATCACAAGAGGTAGCCTTGTAGGCAATGTGAATTTATCACCCCAAGGGAAATATATCACACCAAACGTAGCAGCAAGTCCATACCCCAAAAGATATGGGGGATTCAGAAGGCCTCAGGCAAGCAGCTGCAATGGCAAAGCCGGTGGCTGCACCCAACACCCCACCATTGCTGACCAATGCAACAGTACAGGGCACACTGCAAATCAGGTGGACATGGCCGATAAGTATCTGAAATGAGGCAATGGCCGTAACGTTTTTTATTAAGTATTACTGTTAATTGTGGCTGAAGAAGGAAGATGTGGGAAGCTATGTATTTAAGAGGCTTTGGTCTGAGCCAGCTGGAGCTAATCATCTTGTTCAGGAGCCCCTCGTCCTCTGTGACGATCACTTGTAACTCCAATGCTCAGCCTGTGGTTCCAAGGGATTTCTGGGCAGGGGAATGGCACAAAGATGGGGAAAAGTGATGGACTTGGTCCAGACTGAGTAAGCTGAAATTTTCTTTTTGAATTGTTCTTTCCACACTGGGATTTCCCTTATGTTTTCTACAACTGTAATGATTTTAGGGGGCTGATTCTCCTCAATCCAGTGTCCTTGTACCTTCACTGGTACTTCACTGGTACTTCACTGATTTCAAGGGAAACATATAACTTAAAGTGCCTAGATACTGATGCCTGATGTAGGAGGCAAGGACATATTGATTTTATTGGGGTAGTGTTATCTTAGAAGGCAGCGACATACCTCCTCTGAAGTCTCCAAGAGGAGAAGGGCAGTTCAGCAAGTATCTTCATTATTTAATGGGTCTTACTTAGTGAAATTGGTGCACTTCTTTCTGTCCTGGCCATTCTCTTATCAAGCTGCCTAAGTGAGGTGTACCTATATACTTGATGAATTGGCTTTAGTGATATTGTTTCAGAGTTAGCTGACAAGCGTTAAAATGAATGGACTCCAATGTAATTCCACAGGTAGTCACTATGTTCATTGTTATTGATTAAGTGAGTATTTTAAAGATAAATGTGAAGAAAATATTTTTTATTTTATTTTATTTATTGAGCAGTGGTGGTATGTCACTAAACTGGCTCTATGCCCTCTGTATAACTCATTAAACTAAGTGGCACTGCATAGTTGGTGACTTGAAAACTCCTGAACCTAGATGTAAATGTCGTTAGTTCATGGCTGGCAGCCAGAAATCCTCTTTTCTGGAAAGCTGAGATATATCTAAGCCATTCTTAATTTTTAAGTGTACAACTCATCTTAACTTCTTAATTGCAAAGATATGCCAAGATGTAGCTGATATATCTTAGATAACAATGACACTTGGGTAAAGATGCCCTATTTTAGAATAAAATAGTCTTACAGAGATGAGCCAGGGGCTCCTGAGGTAATAGGATCCAACAGTGGAACACCAGTGAAATATCTCAAAGGAATTAAGGTGTGTTCCTCTAAAAAGGTGATATGGCCAACAGCCCAGCTGAAGCACCTCTACAGCAATGCATGCAGCATTGGCAACAAACAAGAAGAGTTGGAAGCCACCGTGCTTCTAGAAAGCTGCAACCCAGCTGCCATTACTGAAATTTGTTGGGATGAATCCTGTGACTGGAGTGTGGCTACTGATGGCTACATGCTGTTCAGAAGGGACAGGCGAGGAAGGAGGTGTCCCGTCCCACTCAGGGGGTGAGGGTGAGGTTAACTTTTTAATTCTCTGTGCAGTAATGAGAAGTAACAACAATTACTTCAGAGGTTCAAACCAACTATAAATTTACTTAAAATTCAGTGGAACTACGACAGATAGAGGCTTGGCAAAGGTCATAACAATGCTCAAAATTTAGCAGAACTATGAAAGGTAAGCATTTAGCAAAACGTGTGACAATATTACCCTAATGTGACGAAAATTAAGTTACAAAGAGAATGATAGAGAGGAAAAGAAAGAGAGAAAGAAAAGAGAGAGTGAGAGAGAGAGAGAGAAAAGATATCACCACCCTTGGATCCAGAAATGTTCTCTGCTCATAGTTGCAGTCTTCAGGTGGTGGGTGCGCACCGAAAACTTATGTTTCCACTTTTTATAACCTGATGTGCCCGCCCCATAGGCGGGGGTCTGTCATCACTGAGCAGGCTCAGTATGTGCTCAGGAATGTTCAGAAATGTTCTAGAAATGAGTCGGTGGGTTGTGGGGGTCCAGGGGAGTCACTGCCCCCCCTCCTTCAGGGCTGACCAAGCGAGCGGTGATCTGTCACAGGCACATGGTGCACAGAGCACAGATGGTCTTCGTTTACGTGCTTCAGGAATAGAGGAGTGGTCTCACAAGACATTATCCTGCCTCCGCAGGCTCCGTCCTTGTTCAACACTCCCTGGTCATCGTCAGCCCATCCCTGTCCATGTCAAGACGGGTGTTTGCGACATTCACTTGTTATCAGAGCCTCACAGGAGGGACAGAGGGGTTGCCCTCTATGTCAAGAAATGGATAGACTATGTAGAGCTATCTCTGAAGAATAGCCACAAGCAGGTTGACAGGTTATAGTTAAGAGTTAGAGACTGAGGCAACAAAGGGAACCTTGTGGTTCGTGTTTACTGCAGGCCACCCAATCAAGGGGAGCCTATTGACAAAGTCTTCTTACTCCAGGTACAGGAGACATCACGCTCACAGACTCTTGTCCTGCTGGGGGACTTCAACCACCCCAACATCTGCTGGAAAAGTAGCACAGCAATCCAGGGTGCATTGGGGATAACTTCTGAAGCCAGGTAATAGACAGCCCCACCAGACGGGACGCAGTACTGGGGACCTGATGGCCACCAATGCAAGCGAGCTAATTGGTGACATCAAGATTAGAGGTAGCCTGGGCTGTAGTGATCATGCATTGGTGGAGTTTGAAGTCCTGAGGGATATGGGTCAGGCACAGAGTAAAAAGTCAGGACCCTGAATTTTAAGAAAGCAAACTTTCAGCGATTCAAGAATTTAGTCAACAGGACCCCCTGGGAAACTGCCCTCAGAGACAAGGGAGTAGAACAGAACTGGCAGATTTTTAAGGACATTTTCCATAGAGTGCAAGAGCTCTCAATCCCCCAGTGTAAGAAATCAGGAAAGGACAGCAAGAGACCGGCATGGATGAGTTAAGACCTCCTGGTCAAACTAAAGGGCAAGAAGGAAATGCGTAGGCAGTGGAAGTAGGGACAGGTATCCTGGAAGAATATACCAATGTTGTCTGGTTGTGTAGGGATGCATTCAGGGACGTCAAGGTGCAGCTGGAGCTGAACTTGGCAAGGGATGCAAAGAATACTAAGAAGGTCTTCTACAGGTATGTCAGCCGGAAAAGGAAGGTCAAAGAAATCTTACCACCCAGCCACCCCACCCTGCCCAATGAAAATGACTGGTGAACTTGTAACAACAGATGAGGAGAAGGCTGTGGTACTCAACAACATTTTGCCTCTTTTTTCACTGGCAATTTCTCTTCCCATACCTCTCGAGTGGATGGATGGCAAGACAGGAGCTGGGGGAGCAAAGGCCCTATCACTGTAAGAGAAGATCAGAACTGTGACCACCTGAGGAACCTGAACATACATAGGTCCATGGGACCTGACAAGATGCATCCCAGAGTCCTGAGGGAACTGGCTGACATAGTTGCCAAGCCACTCTCCCTGTTATTTGAAAAGTCATGGCAGTCAGGTAAAGTCCCCAGTGACTTGAAAAAGGGAAACATTGTGCCCATTTTTTAAAAGAGTAGAAAGGAGGACCCTGGGAACTACGGACCTGTCAGCCCCACCTCTGTGACTGGGAAGATCATGGAACAGATTGTCCTAGAAACTGTGTTAAAGCACATGGAGGACAGGGAGGTGATCTGAGACAGCCAGCATGGCTTCACCAAGGGCAATCTTGCCTGACCAACCTAGTGGCCTTCTATGATGGAGGAACAGGGGACAAGGGAAGAGCTAGGGATGCCATCTACCTGGACTTCTGTAAGGCCTTTGACACGACCCCCCACAACATCCTTCTTTAAATTGGAGAGATATGGATTTGATGGATGGACTGTTTGGTGGATGAGGAATTGGTCACATCTGGAAGGTAGTGGTCAATGGCTCAATGTCAAGACAGAGATCAGCGATGAGTGGTGTCCCTCAGGGGTCCGTACTGGGAACAGTACTGTTTAGTATCTATATCAATGATATAGACAGTGGGATCAACTACACCCTCAGCAAGTCTGCAGATGACACCAAGCTGAGGGATGGGATGTCATCCAGAGGGACCTGGACAAGCTCAAGAAGTGGGCCCATGTGAACCTCATGAGGTTCAACAAGGCCAAGTGCAAGGTCCTGCACATGGGTCAGGTCAACCCTCAGTATCAATACAGAATTGGGGATGAAGGGATTGAGAGCAGCCCAGAGGAGAAGGACTTGGGGTACTGGTGGATGAAGAGGTGGACATGAGCCAGCAATGTCCCAACTGTCCCACTCTCTTCCCCATACTGGTCCTGGTATGGCAGTGGTTTGGCTATTGGTTTCAGCACAAGTAGGACCAGGAGCAGCATCAGCCACAATTCTGTTCTCTCTTGTTCATGAATCTGCAAAATCCTTCTCCCTGGTGCTGGTGATTCCTGGTGTACAGTCAGCTTCTCAGTAAACTCCCATGTTTGCCTATGTTTTTAAATGAAGGAGAAAAGTAAAATATGTAAGACAGCATTTCTGTGGAAACTTTTGAATTTCTACTTTCACATGTCATTACCCGAGCAAAGAAAAAATAGCCCAGACTGGCTGTCAAACTCACTTGAGTCTTCAAGACCAGGACTGAGACAAGACAGAGTTTTATTTGTATACCAAGCAAATTGCATCTGGGAGCCAGTGGGATGTGACAAACCTGGCAGCCAGTGCTGCTATTCTCAGAGTGCCACTCTGGAAGAAATCTTTGCGGGATTGGGCCCCCACCAAATGAAGGTGGTGGTCTGGGCAGCTGAGCAGACACAGAAGAGCTCGTCATCCTCTTTCCCCATGATTGACCTTTCCTGGGGCCAAAGCAGCGTGATGTAGTTTACAGCAGACTATGGACTTTCCTAAAAGATGTGTTTCGCCATGCTGAGCCAGTGCTGGAGTACCCACCAGGGAGATCCATAGAAAGGTGAGGACAGGAATGGTAAACTGGTGGAGAATATACAAAGCAATATGTGTGAGTGTCTTTGAAGGCCACTTTACACTCTCTGGTTGCTCAGTAAAGCAAAGGAGCCAGAGGCTGAGATTGTGTCCCTAAATCTACTTCAAAATCACGAGTCACCAGCTGGCAGATGATTATAGAGTATGGCCTTTCTTCCATCAAACTAATGGAAATTTTGAAAGTAATTAATAGGATCCTGAAAAATTCCCAGAGCCTTGTTTTATTTTTAAATTAACACATTTTTCAGTGAGATTGGAGATATAGGCCTAAATCCTGCCTTCAGTTATATCCACATATACTGACTGAAGACAGCTGATTTTCCTATTAACTGATGGCAGAACATGACATGCAAGGATCTGCATGTTCCCTCTCTGTAAAATGGAAGAAGTCTGCAAAAATGGACATTTTTTTATCTCTTCATATAAAAGATAAGTGTGACTCATTCAATTCCTCTTTAATCTATTTTATATTTACTGTTCTATATAGTTATTCTGGGCATCAGTGTCCTCAACAGTTACTTAAAAGCTGCACTTGCCAAAACCTGTCAATTATTGCATCAGTCAAAACTTGCACAGTCACTGAGACAGCAGCAGAGAAAGAAGAAATTTTAAACTCATTTGGATGTCAGAATTTTGCAGTGGAACCCCATCTCGGGTGATATCAGTGTCAACTTTTCAAGCAATACTGTGCAAGGCAGTTTGAAAGAAATCCTGGGTGAGCAGCTCATTGGACAAGGGAGGGTAATGGTAGGTGTCATCAGGGAAGTCTGGCTGAGGGTGGCGAAAGCACGTTGCAGACAAGTAGGGTTAGCGCTAAGTAAAATGAGGTAGAAAAGCACATCATAAGTGGGTCTCTTGGCATGTGGGTGGCTAGATCAGTCAACTCAAAAAAGAGCCATGTGTTGCTTAATTTGCAGCTCCTGGTATAAAGATATCTATGATGTTGGCCAACACCCAGAATCAACCACACAAGAAGGGGGGCACCTGGTCTTTGAGCACTTTGAGGCATGATGGGTCTGACAAAGCCATTGATCCAGACAGCACTGGGGGATAAGGCTGATATGGACACAGAGATGCATGGAACCCTATGTGGTCCAGCTGTGAACACCAGGGCTGGGAGCAGGACACTGTTTCCATTGAGGGACCTCATGACCTGCTGCTCAGCATACATGTGTAAGTGCGTTCTCCTGGAAGTGGTACAAATCCCAGAAAGCTGACACCAGTGATGGGGTGCTGATGGTGTAAATGAGGTCACAAGCTGATCCTAAGGTGATGCCTCTTCTCTACATATATATATTTAACTTGCTCAGTTAACTTTTTATCCTGAAATTATAGGAAACTGCTTTTATATCATCATGAATAGTTTCTCTCTGCACTCCTCTGTCATTTCAACCCCATGCACTTTTTGGACTGCAGTACCTGAGGCTAGTAGGTTACAGACCAATTCAGAGAATAAACACTATAAGGCAAAAAACAGAGCGTGTTTTCACCCATATTGCTTAAAATTAATGTTTCTCAAAGGTAAACCACAGCGACAGTAAGTCTCAGGTTAGATCTAGAGCTGGGGGGAGGCACAGCAAGGAGGTCCCATGCCTGCTATAACTCTCCTGCAGGCTGCAAAGTCCCCCAGCCAGCATGAGCCCTCCTTGGGTTGCCTGTTGGACACGCTTACCCTCTTTTCTCCCCTCCAGAAAACCCCATACAGACAAAAAAAACCCTCTTTATGTTGCTTTGTTTACTAGCGGGGGAGTTACATCAGAAAGCTATCACCAACAGTCTTTCTGCTGGAATAGGTAAGGAACTGTGCAGGACCAGAAGTTAGGTAAAATGGATGTATGCACAGCCTTAGGTAGGAGATAAATACAATTACATTACACAGATATATGCCTCAATGCTTACTAAGATGCTTACACATTTAAAAGTGCAAACAATAATCAAACTTCTAAACCAGCTATTTTGGGGGGGGGGGGGGGGGGGGGGGGGGAAGCTCTTCTAGAAAGACTCCCAACTAGTAACCAGGCCCAAAACAGCATACATGAGGAAACTGGCAGCCATCCACTATTTGGGTAGCAGCACGAAGTAATAAAACTCAACCCAGCAAAATAATCTGCAATTCTTTTTCCTCAAGGAATCAGTGCTATGGATGTGGGCCAGGGAAATACTATAACATTTACCGCTATGAACAAATAAAATTCACAAATCTAACAGTTGTAAGGCTCTCCACTAGCTTTTACTTTACATTGCGACATATCTTCTTTTATCACCTTCCTATTTTTATCAGCTGAAATGTTTCCAGAGAGAGGACATAAATGTTGATCAGAGAAAGACAGGTAGTGTTAAAATTTTTTCCAGTATAATATAAAGAATGTGTCAATCTTGTCAACACATGATTTTTCTTAAATGGTCAACATATGGTTATTTTTTCAAGTTGGAAAAGAAGAAAGACTTTTTCACTTTTCAAGGTGTATTTTTTGGTCCTGAGTTCAAGCAAACAGTTTCAGTAAGCTAAAACGTTTATTTTATTGAATAATGATCTGCCTAGAAAACAAAAAAAGTCTTTCTGGAAATATTTAGCTTTGTGATGCTTCTATATGTGCTCAAATTAAGTGATTCTGTTAAATATTTTCCTGGATCAGGTCAGATAGTTAGTTCAGCATTCAGGATTAAGGGTCATGTCTTCTGGCGAGCACTGGGCTAGTACAGGTGTTCATGTAGATGTGAGGCATCTGGGAACTAAGATCAGCATTGGGAGTTTTTCAGAAAAAAATAAGAAAAAGAACACCTGTACTACAAAAGATAATGTCAAAAACAATTTGCCTTTCTGATTACCTTTGATAGACTGCCAGTCAGTAAGTTGTAAATGGGTAGTAGGCATGCCTCAAGCCTTCAAAGGGATTTATGACCATCAAAATGATACTGGAGATACTTTGATTTTACAGATAAGGCACCTCAGAAATTAAGTCCATTTAAACTCCCTATTTGGAGTTTGGTTACTGCATAATTGCAGAATGAAATGATGGTTACTGCTGCTGGAGGGAATATAAAGGAATGCAGATTTCCTCAAAATTTCCTGCTAGCAGAGATGGGCAGGTCTGCTCAGAAGAGACTTTCCACTCCTGCCCCACCATCTGCATTGCTGTGCAGGGACCTTGCAAGGGATAAGATATTACCTGGGGTCACACAGGTCCCTTGGCACCAGTGGGATGTCTGACAGGCATCGAGACGAGATGGACTGACATAAGCATCTTCTTGTTAAACCAGCTCTTCTTTGATTTAGTGGCAGACAATTCTCCCTGATTTCAGTGGAAACAGGTCTTTGCTAGAACTCATCTCAGAGAGCAGAGTGACTTTTTAAATAGTTTCAAAGAATCCTATTTCATTTGTCTTAGCTAGCCTGTCTCAATAGCTCTATAAGCTGCAATTTTCCTATAAATTACTGCAATTTTCCTATAAATTCAGTAAGTAGCCCTGGGGGGACAGCTGCAAACGGCACGGTGATGCTTCCAGGGGTCACTCTGACACAGAACCAAGCACTGGGCTTCACTTACAAACCTGTCTAAGGCTGCTGGTGCGTCACCTGACAGCAGTCTGCTGCCCCACTTTGCTTCTAGAAGCTTGCTGACCATGCATGGCAGGAGCCCTTTGGGACACCAAACACGTGAGCTGGTACACAGAGGATTTTTTTTATTACAGATTCCAACATGTTGACCCCCAAAATGCAGGATAAGCAAAAACAGCTACACAAAGTAACCTCAGACGTAACCCCCTTGCTTTAGTTAAATCTCCACCAAAGCCTCAAGGAAGAAAGGGAAGATGTAAGCCCATCACCGCCCTGACTCAAGGCTTGCCCTGTGGTAGTGTGACTTCCCAAACTTCTCTACGGCTGCCCAAAGAGCAGCACCGTGGTGCAGAGCAGGACTGGAGTTGCTCTTGCAATAGGACTGCGAGTCTGTACAGGGATGTGCTCCTCAGACTGGGGTTCCCTCCATCACAGTTTGGTCTGGAATTATTAGGGAACAAGATAAATGAAATCATCTCTGTCATGTCAAATGTTGTTGGATGGATGCAGTTCCAAAGATAGTGTCTGCCAGCAATAACAAAAATGACATTGCCAGCCCATATTCTGGGCTATCTTCCCTCTTCCAAAGGGCGCAACATGCAGCATTACAGGCTGCAGCACGGAGATTTACTCAGGGTAGCACTTACTGTTGTTACTACTGAAACATTTCTAAGCCCATGGGAATCCCGGTTTGTCTCTAGTAGAGCCTGTAGCAACAATCAAACAGTAGACAGACTGCAAGAGGACTGAGATATTCACAGAGGATTCAAAATCTATGTTTTTTCCTATATAGCTATCAACATAGTCAAATAAGAATAGAAGTAAGAATGGGATCATCAGGGACTCAAATTCTAGCAATTTACTAGAGGCTGTTCCGGGGGGAGCATAAAGGACAAAGGCATCAGAGAGATGGGTTTACCTAATATTAATACAAAACAGCAGCTCCCAGTTGATTTTAAAATTAAGCTGGAAAGGGGTCATTGCTTTTTTCCCTTGTTCTCCCACTGCCACCCTTTTTTCTCCCTTTCTGTTTATTTGGACATCCCTTCTCCAGTTCCAGGCTCTACAAAGGGATCCAGAAGTGATCTTCACTGCTTTCCTTACAGTACATCCTAACCAAATCTGTGACTCTGAGCTTTAGACCTGGAGCCATCCTACACAGGATGTTAATGTCATTCTCAGGATCACAGTTTTTGTAAGGTCTCCTTTTCAGGTAAGACAAGCACCCTGGTACAGCACCTGCTTCATTCCCCTGAGTCCTGTCTAACATTTTCCTGTTCTCCTGAGCTCAACTTTTGGTACACACTGCACAGGCTGCAGAGTTGTTCTGTAATTCACTGATGGCCAGCAACTTTTCCAAGTGAGCATGGGCAGATCTGTGATTCTCTGTGAAAACTAGGCAAAATTCTCAGCTCCACATGGCTTATATATTGAGCTGGCCTTGACAGTTTTGGTTCAGCTTTTAGCTTTTCCACTTTTTAAAATCTGCAACTTAAAGTGAAGCTCAGCCCTCTGAGTACATACCACACAAACTGAAAATGCAGAAGTAGCTAGGACAAACCGTGAGTACATATTCCTTGCCAATGGGGTGGCAAGAGGGCTTTATAGAGGACAGATTTGGATCTTCCCAAAAGTACAGAGGTGCTGAGATTCAAAGGTTTGTTTCTTTATAATTAACACCACATGCAAAGTAGGTATCTAGCCTTGGATTACCTCTCAGCTCTGATGGACTTTTGATTTAGCAGGCTTTTTCACTCTTAACATACATAATTGAGAACTGGCTTCTGTTTCTGGTATTTACTGTATTAAATTTATGTTCTAGGACCATAATAATTACTAGCAAGATTGCCTATATACATGTACATGTATATATATATTTTTCAAAACACACCTAAGAAGCAGAAAGGAAAAGACAAGGGAAGAATTGTATCATTTATTCAGACAAGAGCTAGTTAGAATGACCTAACTAATTTTCTGGAAATCTGGACCTAATGCATGAAATACAGTGATGTTCCCGAAAGAACTGAGAAAGCAGGTAAAGGATTTGTGGCCAAGATGACTTGTATAGAGCCAGGAATGTGAAAGCTGATGTTGATGCTTGACAATACACCTTTATTTTATAAAAAAAGGCAATGAACAACTACTCAGGGAATGTGGTGTAGAGATCTAGAGCAAAGTGCCTTCCATTACCTACTGCCTGTGGAGCTGCAAAAACTCTACAACTTTGAGTTTTGAATGCTTAAAGAAAGGGTCATAAGTGAAGTCATCTCAGCAAACCACAAAAGGCATCAGCTGCTACAGGTGTTCTTTAATCATCATCAAAATGTTACTGGGGACAAGACACAAATACTTGGCAATGTTTAAGACAGGAATTGACCTTTTAGGGGAAGAACTGTAGTCTGTTCACACAAGACCACAGTATAGTGGTCAAAGTGTACTTTGACCATTGGAATTGCCAAAATTGCAGCTGTCCTGGGGATGAAATCCTGGACCTCAAGTTCAGCTTTTCATGGAACACAGAGTAAGCACCTACACCTATTTTGAAGTGGCAGGAATATTCTCTGCATGTTCACCAGAAATCTTAGACATAGGCACTGCAGCAGTGTCTGAAATGACTGGGTGCAAGGGGAAGTTGTACCATCTTTCCCTGAAGATAAGGAAAAAGAAAAAGTGAATTTCATTGCCTATGGACCGTGCCACAGAGATAACATGGAAGACTGAAATTTAAAATGTCCTTTTTATTCACAGAGGATGTCCTCCGCACTCAGGGATGTGCAGGTGCCTGGCACTTCCAGTCAGATGCCTACCCTCCACAAGAAATATATATATCTATGAAGCCATGTTGGGAGCTTTTCCTCAGGATTTTCAGAGCGTCAGGTGTGTGGTCACCAGCCCTACTTGGAGCTGGTCCCAACAGCAACACAACACTTCAGATATTCATGGGTCAGCATGGGTTTAGGAAAGGCAGGTCCTGCTTGACTAACCTGATCTCCTTCTATGACAAGGTGACCTGCCTAGTGTATGAGGGAAAAACTGTGGATGTTGTCTACCTGGACTTTAAGGAAAGTCTTTGACACTGTTTCCCACACCATTCTCCTGGAGAAACTGGCTGTTAATGGCTTGGACAAGCATAAGCTTTACTGGGTAAAAACCTGGCTGGATGCCCAGGTCCAAAGAGTTAGGGTGAATGGAGTTACATCCAGTTGGTGGCCAGTCACAAGTGGTGTTCCCCAGGGCTCAGTACTGGGGACAGTTCTCCTTAATAGCTTTATTAATGATCTGGATGAGGGGATTGAGTGCACCCTCAGTAAGTTTGCAGATGACACCAAATTGGGTGGGAGTGTTGATCTGCTGGAAGGCAGGAAGGCTCTACAGAGGGATCTGGACAGGCTGGATCAATGGGCTGAGGCCAACTGGATGAGGTTTAACAAGGCTGAGTGCTGGGTCCTGCACTTGGGTCACAACAACCCCATGCAACACTACAGGCTTGGGCAAGAGTGGCTGGAAAGCTGCCTGGTGGAAAAGGACCTGGAGGTATTGGTCAACAGCCAGCTGAGTATGAGCCAGCAGTGTGCCCAGGTGGCCAAGAAGGCCAACAGCATCCTGGCTTGTAACAGAACTAGCGTGGCCAGCAGGACCAGGGAAGAGATTGCGCCCCTGTACTCGGCACTGGTGAGGCCGCACCTTGAGTCCTGTGTTCAGTTTTGGGCCCCTCACTACAAGAAAGACATTGGGGTGCTGGAGCATGTCCAAAGAAGGGCAATGAAGCTGGTGAAGGGTCTAGAGCACAAGTCTTATGAGGAGCAGCTGAGGGAACTGGGGTTGTTTAGCCTGGACAAAAGGAGGCTGAGGGGAGACCTTATCGCTCTCTACAACTACCTGACAGGAGGTTGTAGCCAGGTGGGTGTTGGTCTCTTCTCCCAAGTAGCAAGGGATAGGACAAGAGGAAATGACCTCAGGTTTGTGCCAGGGGAGTTTTAGATTGGATATTAGGAAAAATTCCTTAACCAAAATGTTTGTCAAGCATTGGAACAGGCTGCCCAGGGAAGTGGTTGAGTCACCATCCCTGGAGATATTTAAAAGATGTGTAGATGTGGTGCTTAGGGACATGGTTTAGCAGTGGACTTGGTAATGCTAGGTTAATGGTTGGACTTGATGACCTTAAAGGTCTTTTCCAACCTAAACAATTCTATATTTCTATGATTCTATGTTAGGGACTAAGCACAGAAAATCAGCTTCCCTTGCATAATGCTCCAGACCCAAATCATTGATCCATCACTAGCAAATGGGCATACCTTGTTACCAAACTGCTTGTGTTCAACATCTCAGATTGATAAAGAAGCAAAAAATTGTTACGTGATACCTGCAAGGCATAATTTAGGAGCATTTTTGTTTCTCTAATTTGATTATGTTTTAAATGGGTGCTCTCAAGTTCCCGTGTCTTGCTCTCAAGTGCCTGTCTTGCTTGAATAGAGAAACAATAAGCTTTGTGATTGCCATTGCTTATATGAAACACTTGTTTGTGGGAACTTGCTGTACTTGTATTTCTCTGATAGTTGCTCAGGCTCTTTCACTGAACACAACCAAAGACCTTTGCTTTCACTTTGCATTAGGAAGGTGCAGTGGATTTCTGAGAATGGCAGCTGAATACAAACCTTGCTAGGGCAGCTGGCACACACCCATAGGTTCATCACAAATTAATTTGCAGTCCTGTTTTGCCTCATTGTATTTTTATCTCAGTGAAAACTCTGTTCACAGTAGCTATTAAATCTATTAGCCACATCATGGTAGAAAAGTTGGGATACTTCCCCAGGATATTTTGCTCACATTTTCACACTTTATGGTTAGGAGTTGTTTGGTGAAATCTGAGTAAAAGACTACTCCTTCAGCTGGAAGAATTTGACCTCAGGAGCTTGCTTCACTCCAGGTTGCATAGGTCAGATCGTAAGCATTTCAAGGAAAATGTTTTGACTCACCTCAGGGAAAGATCAAGCCATAAATTTTGTCTGACATTTTTCCTTTTTGTATTAAAATGAATTATTTTCTTACCTGCATAGGATGTGTATTTTACATTTCAATTTCCAGAGATCCAGTGTCCTCGTTCTCCCCTGCCAGCCAAGCGCCCTGTCCACCTGAACCACTGCATTAACACCAGATCCCCTCCTGCTCACCTGAGTTGTACCTCGGTGCAACTTCAGGCTGTGGGACAAGTTCCTCCTTTGTTTACACACAACCTTTCCCAGGTTATCATATCCATTGTCTATTAAAATGATAGAATAATGAGCAAGAAAACAACAACAAAATATTTTTTAAAGATTAAAATCTATCCTTTTTATTATTTTAACTCTACTTTTGTTTACTTCGGGTCCCTCTGGAATAACATCCTTTCCATCAATAACCCTTCTAACTAAAGGAGACAGATAGTTACTCTGAGTTCACTCCTACAGAAGATATATCTTAAAATTATTCAATCACAAATTAATTTTTAAGACTGCAGCATTTGTCTGCCATGTTTGCAAGCAGAAGATCTGACAGCTAGAAACACATGTTAAAAATTATGTCTGGTTTTCACTCCTGAATGGTAGATATCTGCTCTGTCATGCTCGTGCACAAGCAGTTGATTGACAACCAAAATGGAGGAAAATGAGTATATGCTGTTAGCACGCACATCTTTGTGCTTTGAGCTTAGATGTCTAACTTGTAGAAAAATAGGTGATGCCTGTCTGGTTTTTGAGAAATTGTCTCTTAGGCAAATATAGAATACTGGTTTAAAAAAAAAGAAAAAAAAGACTGTTCCAGGCTTTATCTGCCTCCTACAAAAATTGTTTGAGCCATTTCCTTCAGGCAGAGCTGGATGGAGCTCTGTGTAAGTATTTTCAAACCACATGGCATACACTTTCAGAAGTAGCTGTACCCCTCTTTTCTTGTAAGTGTTTGTTGTAATGACTGGCTAATGTCACATGAAGATGCTGGAGATTTATGAGTTGCCATTGTTGTTTTTGTCTGTGCTCTCCGAGGGCCACAACCTCTAGAGCTCACTTGTGTAACATTTTTGCAGTGTGCATTTCTGAAATCCTGTTTGTTAAGAATACTACATCACAACAAAAGTGTTGAAATAGCACCAGGAGACACTGCTCTTTTCTAAATTCAGAGAATCACATGCCCTAATTCTGCTTAAGGAAAACTAATCATATTCAGCCTACGAGAAAAAGAGCTGCATGCAGTTAGAGATGGCATGATCATTTGCACTGGAGGTAAAAATGAAGGGCCATTAATTTTATAGCATTAAATGAAGAGAAATGTTAGACCTCTATAATTAGCTTCAATGAATACATTTCAAAGACATCTTCACAAATGCAAGTAGGAAGCGTGTATCTATATATACTGTTGAGAAAAAAATACTATATTCAATCCAACCTCATATACAGTATCTGCAAATGTAAATGTATATACCTTGACAGGCTTCTCATTCTTTAAAATTAATTTAACTCCTCTGGCCTACTAATAGACATAATTTCAAAATGGCAATACAAAGATTTCATTGCAATTGTTGATCTCCAGTCACGTATGGTCCTCTGAACATAAGCTGTGATTTAAAACCCATGCAAATTCTTCAGTACTGGTTGCATCATCCAGCTCTATAACAGATTATCAGCCAATTTAAATGTTTTAAAATCATTTTGTGCTAAAATTGTATGCTTGTTTTTAGTTTCAGAGTTTGGGGTAATAATAATAATAATAACAATAATAATAACAACAACTATAAAGTATAACTATATTGTTGTTGTTGTTGTTGTTTTTATTTCACGTTTCTTTTCTACTGGGAAAAATTTACTGCAATTGGGATCAGTATCTGCAATGATTAGTTTGTTGGAGAGGTGCGCCAGAAAAACCAAGTGGGGTAGTCAAATACAAATGAAACATGAGTCTCCATAATTAAAGGACCGTGACATTTCACCAGCCCTAACACTGGGAAGGGATGACAAAAAGTCTCTGTAGAAGGTATCAGTGGACTATGGGAAGTCAACAAAATATGGAAACCAACAAGGCCAAGAGCTTGAAACAAAGCTAAGAAAGCCTTGTCATCCTGGGAACCTGGTGCTGCCATGCAGTCAAGTAGAAGTTCCTTTTGCCTACTAACCTTCCTCTGATGTGATGATTCACAGATTCACAGATTGGTAGGGGTTGGAAGGGACCTCTAGAGATCATCTTGTCCAACCCCCCTGCTAAAGCAGGATCACCTAGAGCAGGTCGCACAGGATGGTGTCCAGGGGGGTTTTGAATATCTCCAGAAAAGGAGACTCCACAGCCTCTCTGGGCAGCCTGTTCCAGTGCTCAGTCACCCCAAAGTAAAGTTTTTTCTTATGCTCAGATGGAATTTCCTGTGTTCCAGTCACTGGGCACCATTGAGAATAGTCTAGCCCTTCCTCTAGACATTTGCCCTTTAGATATTTATAGGTATTGATGAGATCCCCTCTCAGTCTTCTCTTCTCCAGACTAAACAGACCCAGCTCTCTCAGCCTTTCCTCATACGAGAGATGCTCCAGTTCCCTCATCATCTCTGTAGCCCTCCACTGGACTCTCTCCAGTAGTTCCCTGTCTTTCTTGAACTGGGGAGCCCAGCACTGGACACAGGACTCCAGACATGGCCTCACCAGGGCAGAATAGAGGGGGAGGATAACCTCCCTCAACCTGCTGGCCATGCTTTTCTGAATGCACCCCAGGATACCTTTGGCCTTCTCGGCCACGAGGGCACACTGCTGGCTCATGGAGAGCTTGTTGTCCACCAGGAAGGACTCCCAGGTCCTTCCCTGCAGAGCTGCTTCCCAGCAGGTCAACCTCTAACCTGTACTGGTGCCTGGCGTTTTTCTTCCCTAGGTACAGGACCCTACACTTGCCCTTATTGAAGTTCATATGGTTCCCCTTTGCCCAACTCTCTAGTCTGTCCAGGTCTTGCTGAATGGCAGCGCAGCCTTCTGGTGTGTTGGCCACTCCTCCCAGTTCGGTATCATCAGCAAACTTGCTGAGGGTGCACTCTGTCCCCTCATCCAGGTCATTGATGAATACGTTGAATAAGACCAGACCAAGCACTGACCCTTGGGGCACACCACTAGCTACAGGCCTCCAACTAAACTCTGCGTTGCTTATCACAACCCTCTGGGCTCTGCCTTTCAGCCAGTTCCCAACCCACCTCACTGTCCACTCATCCAACCCACACTTCCTAAGCTTGCTAACGAGGACTTTATGAGAGACGGTGTCAAAAGCCTGATGTCTATAAAAGTGTCATTACAAGCACATTTTTATTGGATTAAGTGTCCCTTCCAAGTTATTTGCTGCTATTATTTTAGATAACTCTATTATCCAAGGAAATTATTGACATCTGCAGAAATACTGGTCCTTTTAAAAGTACTGTTGTCAGAAGTTTCCACCTTTAGTCTAGCTGAGTATCTCTTTGTTTTCCCCAGAGGCTGCAGAGAGCACAGGTGCTCTTATCTCCCTTCAGGAAACCAGTCACTGACTCCTATAATGTTATCTTGACCCTTCTTAGTCCCTTTTCTCAGTTAAGAAAACCCAGGCCTTTTGAGCACCTTCGCCATCAGAGATTTTCAATGGTCTTGAATGCACACCACTAAAACTGGCTGTTGTTTTCCAGTCTGTATTAGCCAGGCAACAGCCCTCAAAAATCCAGTTTAGGTCCCGCTGAAATCTCAGCCTCAGTGCGGACAGCAGAGATGCCACTGAAGTTTCTTCTGGCCCATATCTTACAGCCAAGGTAATACCTTGCAGGGGCACTTTGTGTGCATCCACTGCCTGACCTTCATATCAGACCTTCCTTTCTTTCCCTGTCTCGTCTACAAAGGCAGTGGTGTTGACCTTGTCTCTGCCAGACCTGCCTGCTGCAATCCTCTCTCTTTTTATGTTAAAGCAAACATTCAGGTATTTCCTGTCATTCTACCCCTGGTGCTTCTGGGAGAAACTCCCCTTAAATATCTATTTTTCTCCTTGGACTCTTGCCTCCCTCCTCTCCTTTGCTGTGACTCATACTTGCTGAAGGTCATGCTGCGAACGTCTGTGAAGAACCATGCCAGCCAGCTGGGAGTAAAGGTACAGGGGAGATCTCGGAGCTGAAACCTTCCTGCTAATGCTACCCTGATGCTCCTGTGATGCTCCATAGTCCCCCAGTCTCTCCAGTCCAAATCAGGGCTTGATCTGCCCTCAGTTAGTGCTTCCTTCATATTTCCTTACCTGCCTGTCCTCACCCACTGTTTGCATCTGGTTATATGTTTGGCTTCTATGGGTATAAGGAGTGTATTTTCATTCTGTGCTTGTGCAGAGCTAAGAACAAGTGGGCTCAGTATCTGAGGTAGGGTCTAAGTCTGGCTGGGTTAATACTGTCACAGCTAGAAACAGAAAAAAGGCATGATCCAAACAAAAACTTATGACAGATAAAGAAACATCCATGAAACAACCAGCCGAGTTCCTAGCTGCTCTGTTGTAGCTGAAGTTTCATTTAGATCAGTGCAATCACACCAGGGACAAACATGATCCAGAGCCTAACTGGCATGGGGGTGAGGTCTCCTCAGTAGCTCCCTGGGTCTGACTCAAGCAGTGCCGCAGGAGTACAAAAGACCTAGTGTGAGTGGCAATATGGAGACTGAGCAGCAGGAAATCTGGGCTTTTATCTTCGATCAGCCACTAATGAAACATGTCACTTTGGGCAACACCTCCCATCTCTTTTTTCCACTTACACCTTTATCTGGTCTCCATGTAAACTTCTCCAGGCAATGATTCATTCTTACAACTGTACAGCACTGCACACACAACAGGTGATGACTGCCCAAACTAACAAAGAACCCCCAAAGCAATAGATCACCCAGTCCTGTGCTGATAGTCCTTTTGATGGACCTTTTCATGATGCTTTTGATTTGTGATTTGAAAAGCTGGTATGACATGAGAAAATAAGACAGCCATGCCTACCAAGGAGTTAAACCAAATGAGTTTAAGATCCAGGGCAGCTGGGCTGGGTGGCCAGTGGGCTGAGGAGCCCATCAGCAGGACACAGCATCCAGGGTGCCCCCATCGGGGTACACCACTACCCTGAAGGAAACAAGACCTGCTGCTGGAGCCACAGTGCACTGGCACAGGATGGCCCCAGGTGAGGGAAAGTATGGGCCCATCAACCTTTTTATTCTTTTAATTTGAGGGAAACAAAGATCTCAATTTGCAACTGAAAGACCAAAAATATTAATCAGAAACAACACAGATCAAATGCATACTGATCTACAAGCCACAATATGAAAAGCAAATAGTACAGGACTAGGAATGTGTGACATTACAACATTTTTATACAAACTGTCTATATGCAAAAATATATTAAAAAAAAAAAAGTAAAAAAGAAAAAAAAAGAAAAAAGAAAAAAGAAAAAAGAAAAAAGAAAAAAGAAAAAAGAAAAAAGAAAAAAGAAAAGACAGACACTATAACAAAACACCGAGCTCAGGAACCTGAGAGGACAGTCCTGGGCACAGTTAACTAATTTAAAATTAGCCATCCATATTTCTCTAGCTAGATGTAAACCAATGGGCTCCAAACAGCCTGACCTCATAAAAACAGGGTGAGGAAAACAATAGAGAAATAATCCTTTCAACGTGGTCTCAACAACTCAGCATAACATCCTCACACCTGATGTGAGTAACAGTCCTTCCTGCAGCCTCGTCCCCTTGCAACTCCATGCTGCCTTGATGCTTTACTCCATGAGAGGCAGTTACTAGAGAATTTACTTTGCTCCAACCTATTTCTGCTGAGAACCTAGGAAAAAGCTGAATTGCAGTTTTGTCTGCTTTTCCATAATACTCCAGATCATAAAGATTTCTCAGTTTCACAGGGTTCTTTTACTGTTTACTCAGAAATAAGTAACAATATATATTATTTCTCTTCCCAGAATTTTATACAGACTACTGGCCAGAGAAAGGTGAGGATTTTGGGGGGGTAGTAGAGCTATAAGAGTAGAGTTTCAAAGGCCCAGAGATCCTTTGTTTTTTGAAGATATTTTTGTCAGAAATACCTTATTGCTACGGTGACTTTTAGGTTTTTGTTTCACAGCAGAGATGCCAGTCTGTCTATGTGGATATGCTGTATAGCTCCTGAGCATATTTTTTTGTTTTCAGATATGCTAAATTTGTGTCCAGACCATATGGTTCTTTCCATGTTAAGCCCAACCACATGGCAAGATACTTCTCATTGCCAATAGCAATGCTGTAGGTTGTTGACATGTGCAGTGCTATACTAAAGCCTAATCAGCAATCTCCACCAAGATGAAGTGATTCTTCAACTATTATACTCAATCAACTTTCATAACTGCTTCAAGCAATTAATATAGAAGACTTTTGTACTGAATCAACAAGAAGGAATCCTTCCACCTGATTTCTTATTATATGTTTCTCCTATTACAACTCAGAGATACTGGAAAGACTATGTGCTTCGGCAGGGTCCCCAGGAAGGAAGGTTTCCTGGCTCCTCCTCACATGCCAGTGCGCTGAAGCTGCACAAGGAGCTGCTGTTTGTGTCAAAGTTTTGATGCATTCCTTTGCATTTTTAGGTTCTGCTTTAAATAGGTAGCTGAGAAGAAAACACTTCTCAGCAGAGGTGAAGCTAGAGGTAGACAGAACAAAGAGTTCTTCTGGAAGCCTAAGAGTTCTTCTAAAGCCTGGCAAGGTAGCAAAGTGAAGGGAGACTGGTGGAGTGGGTGAATGATCTATCTTCTGGAGCAGGTGTTCGCATTAACTTTGGATGTTTAGAAGATGCTTCTGTGTGAGACTTGAGTCCTGGCTACCTTTTGCACCCTTCTGGCACATCATGGACTGCCAAGGTGCCTCCTCATGACTGCTTGCTCCTTGCACTCAGAAAGCCGGAGCTCGAGCTCTGAATTTAAACCAGGAGCTTAAAGGTGTGGACAAAAAGTTTGCTAAGGCACTTTCCAGCATCTGAGTGTGGGCTGATCTGTCAGTGTAGAAACAGCCACAATTATTTACGTCTCATCCAGGGAAAGGATTGCTGCAAGATATATTGATGCCTGGCAGCGATATTGATTTGCGTCTGTTGAAATTACTCCCCAGGCATTCGGCCACACCAGGGTCACTGGAAGACGTGGCTCCCCAGGCATGCACCCGCAGTCGCTGGCAGGACTGGTGGGGGTGGCTTACCCCTTCTCTTTGTACTTTTCCAGCTTTCAAATGGGGTCCCATTTGTCTGGCTGTTGAGTGTCTAGGAGCTTTGGGTAGTTGAATGATGTTTGAAGTGTTTGTAAATGGCTGAAAAGAATGATCAAGTTGTTGAGATGAATGAGGTTTGCACAGGTGTGCCTTTTTTGTGTGTGTGTGTGTGGACTTGTTTGGAGGCTCCTTGAAGTAAATTGGGCTGACATAGGCTTGGATGCATTGCTTTAAAATTTGGGTCTCATTTCCTCAATGTGCCCTATTTGGGTGAACATTTTGTAAGTGAGTGGTTCATCTGCGGGCACAGAACTGTGTGCAAAGTCCGGATTAAGGTCTGGACATGGTATACTTTTTAGTGTCTCTTGAGAATTTTCTGTCCAATGGCTCCTGATTTCTGCATGCATATGGAAAAATGTACGTCTAAAAAAAAGATGGTCTGGAGGTTTTGGCTTATCAATTACGTAATGATTTATTTACCCAGAATTGGAATTATAAAATCTGAAATACACTGATACCTCATATCCTTGTTATTGCAACCCCACTCCAACCCCTGCTATTACTGATGGAGAAAGACAGAAGGAACCTTACCACGGCAATACCACCTAAAGACACTTGCCTCATTACA
Source organism: Balearica regulorum gibbericeps (assembly GCF_011004875.1). Lineage (NCBI taxonomy): Eukaryota > Metazoa > Chordata > Aves > Gruiformes > Gruidae > Balearica > Balearica regulorum. Next base: position 64,817,754 of record NC_046220.1, read on the forward strand.
GTCAGCATCATCTCTCAACCCATTTCACATCATTTTTAGAAGTGATAACTTGAAACACTGGTATATATTTTACCATATTTAGTAATCATTTTAAATTATAAGTAATTTATTTTTTCTTTAGACTGGAAGATTATAATATTTTAGCCCTCCAAAAGCAAGCCAACACTCTGCTCTTTGCAGACGCATGCTTTCTTCTATGATTTTATTAATAAGACATATATTTACTTCACTCTTTGCTGTTTACTTCTCCAAATAAATTATATTTAGATTTCACATTGCCAGGGTTTCACTCCTATTTCTGAGTGGGAAGAATAGGATCACTAGAAAAACATGATCTCTTTCATTAGTTGTGAGAACCAGAGATAGCATATACCTCTGGATAGAGATGTGGGACTTGGTATAACCAGGCCCTTTAGATACTCCAACTGACACAATCCTGATTTTAACTCTGGGGAGATACTAGCCATGTTATCCCTTAGTCAGAAGTACCAGATCTGCCAGGAAACTCAGCTTTTATCTATGCGGTATTTAAATGGCTGCATTATTCATTAATTGCTCAGGATCAAGAGCCTCACTAAGCTTGCCCACTCACCGTCTCAGCCCTAGCTCATCAAATCTGTGCAACACAAATGTCTCCGTCCCCTGTCTCAACCAGGTGATATTGGAGCCTTTCAAGATTCAAGTCCCCACACCTACCTCTCCCAACTAAACAAATAATCAATAATAGTTAACAACCATTCTGCTACAACATTTCAAATTCTTATAACCCAAGTATTAACTAAATTAACTAGACATGCTAGCCATTCCGTGGTGGTAACCCTCCAGTCATGTCCAAACCATTCTCTTGTTGTCTGCTGTTCTCAGCAAGAATGATTAAAGCTTGTGTGACACCTTTCCTTGACAAAACACTTAATTCTATATCCCATCTCTGTGTGGTTTCTGGGGCTGGGAGAACAGCACAGCTACAGCTCGTAGTTTGTGTCCATTTTAGGAGACACGCTCACACAGCAGCAGCTTTTCTGGCCCCCATATTGTTTGCAGCCAGAGTTCCAAATAGCACTGTTTTTCTCAAATGGACATAGCTTCTTGGATCCCATCATCATCCTTTCCCTTTCCTTTTCCCTTTCACTCCCCCATCCCCCTTTCCCCCTTTTTCCCCTTTCCCCCTTTTTCCCCTTTCCCCCTTTTCCCCCTTTCCCTTCCCTTCCCTTCCCTTCCCTTCCCTTCCCTTCCCTTCCCTTCTTTTCCTTTCCCTTCATTGACTAGAATGGCGGTATGGGACAACTCTTACTTCCTGGATAATGTTCTACAACAGAAGTAGTAAATAGTCACGAAAAACAAATATAAGTTTAATATTTTGGTACCATTTTCCACTAAACCAAATGAAAGATAAGAGGGACTAGTGATTACCTTGTCTAAACAAGGCTTCCTTGCTTTAAAGTCCTGCTCTACAAACATAAGCAGCCTTTGTCAGACATTACAATGTCAATGTTTCCATGTCTAGTAGTAATAGGTGTGATATGCATGATCACATCTTTAGTTATATTGCCTTTTATGGTGGAAACAATGATCTGTGACATGCCTATGCTATTTAGCTTTTTCCAAGAGACATAAACACATCTACAGCAACTCCACTTTTCATGTGCCACCACCGGTCTGGTCTCATTTCCAGCTGTATCTCTGGCAGTCAGAATCCATATTTCATTTGATTTTTTTTTAAACTGATTGATACATCTATGAAAGCTTTTCCTGGATTTTGTTCTATAGCTATTGTCAAATGCTCTACCAAGTGCTTTTGCAATAGCCAGATCTCTCCCAGGATCGCATTCAAACAGTGAATCATAAATCTTCAGAGAAAATGAAATCCCTTTAGTGTTGGATAACATTTGTGAAGCTCATTTTGGTCATCATGATTAATGTTATACGATAAAACTCCACTGACATTGGCCTCTCAGAAATAAAGTTCTGAAACCTTTTATGTGTGAGGACTAAGCATCGTTGCCTATGTAAGTGTACTGACTTCCAGTGTTTACTAATGCCGATGGAATATATGTTAAAACTCTCCAGATACAACCTTACAGATGTATGAGCACAGCACCAGCACGCTCTTTGGAAGCACCTGTGAATAAGACAGACTTTAGCTCAGAGTGAGACCTTAGTAATTACCTCAGTGTTGCAAAACACTTCTTACAGTTTGCCATCTTGCTTCTTTGATATCCTCGATCAATAAATCCATTCAGAAAAAGAGACTCATCTGTAAGTTTTCAGTTGTTTTCATCAACTTTGCCGTCTATGCTTTCCTTGCCATGCTCACAACACACTTTCTAGCACTGTGGGCACATGTTCTCACCCTTTTATTACTGAATGATCCACCTGAGATCAGCTTGACAAGGCCAGGCAGCACAGCCCTGGGGCAGCTTACTGCAAGATACTGGTGAATCTTCATCCTTGCAGGTTTTCAAGACTGGAGTAGACAAAGCCATGGCAGACCTGATGTGATGCTGGTGAAAGTCCTGCTTTGAGGAGAAGGCTGGAGTAGATGTTTCCTCCCAGCCAGCATTTCTGTGTGTCCAGTATAAGTTAGTGGTCCATTCACTCTGAGCCAGAATACTGGAGAATGCTTTGCAGAGGATTTTTCTGTGAACTAATGGTGCCATTTTCATCCTAAGTTGAGCACTATGCAAATCCTTGGAAATTTTTTGAAGCTGTATAGTTCATTGTAACACCTCCTTTTTTAAATGCTGGGCACTGTCTTGACTTGCGTAAATTGCTGTAGTGTATGCAGATCATTGATAGTTTTATCAATTCCAGCTTTGATCCTGGTGACTCCTTCTGCCACTTGTCCATTTTCATGCCATTCCAGACCCCCAGATCTCATACTGTACAGCACTCTCTGCTTTCCCTCAGCTTCAGGCGGAAGTGGCTGACTACATTTGCCTGGCAATTTCTGTCTTGTCAAAAGTTGTTTCTGAGTCCTCTGGTTGTTCCCCAGAGCGTCTGGCACAATGACCTCATCTCTAATCAAGGGTGTGGTTAAACCTTCCAGCCTAACAGTGAGATTGCCCCCTCAGGGTGTGATCATTCAGAAGACTTCTGTTTTTTCCCTTTCTTCCACTTGTCTCTATTTTAAAGCATATAAACCATATGCTGAAGAATCTTATGAAAGCCAATGCATTTATACAGAGTGCAGGATTCCTCAAATTTATGTATGACAGTTTCAGTTAGCCCTCTCTGCATGACTTAACTGAAAACTATTATGAACATCAAGAGTCTGAGAACCGCTGATTGCCAGAAATAAAGCTGCTTTCTGATGATCTGTCCCCTTGGTGGTTACAGCTTGCAGAGATGGGGAAAGTCCTGTTTAAACCATCTCCAGTTGTCCTTACCACATCCAGCAATTTCATCGTGCCATTTTTAACTGCTCCCTTCTGACACTCGGGAATTTTTCTGAGGTTCGTTTTATAGCTAGTGACAGGTATTGTTCAGCAACTGGCCAAAATCAAGGAATCTACAGACTTCTGGTTCCATTTGTCCCAGTGCACGATGCAGGACCTGGTCCCACTGGTGCATTTCAGAGCCCCTTGGAAGTACTGCTTCCCACAGAGAAATACCCCAGCCAGTCAGACGGTAGCTGAGCTTGCCCTTTAGCCAACTCCGCAATGGCTTTTCTCAAGTAAAGGAGGTTAGGGACAAGCTGACGACTGGTAAGGTCCCCTGACAGCCAGGCTGCTAAGGCAAGAAGGAAACCTCCAAGGACGAGACTTGTGCATCCTCTGTGCTTCAGAAAGTCCCCTTATGAAACCTGGCTTCAACTACCTCTGCCTGCCCTTATGCTTACTTAATCATCTCAGTACCTCTCTTATTATTACTGCAGAAATATTGTGTAAAGTCATGTTTTATGTTTGAGGTGGTTTAAACTTAATTTTTTTGTCGCAGGGTTTGGTGGGGGTTTTTTCATTTAGAGGTTGAATTATGCTGTCAAATCAGGTCTGAAAATAATCCTGTGACCTTGTTTGGCTTCTGGTAGACATGACTCTTCATAACGAAGTTTTAATTGCTTTATGCTGTCCTTAGTCAAATGAGGTATTTTTGAAACCCTTTTGGCCCTGGAATTTAGTCTACAAGTCTGATCCTGGTGCATCTCAGTTCCTAGATTTTTCCTTATTCAAATCACCAACTTTGCTTTCTGCTGGCCAAATAACTGCAAAGTATTTCTTCTTTACCCAGCTGAATGCTAGGAGTCTCCCTATAACTATCATACAGTGCATGTTAATAAGACAGTGTACAGTAATGGCAGCATTCGTGCATGCTGTCCTGCAGCCTCTGATGACAGCTGAACTTTATAAAAACTACATTATCACTTAGTGAAATGTGTCACCAAGAAAAGGAAATGAGCCCACGAGCAGTGAGGGCATAAAGCCCATAGTTTCTCTGCTCTTTTTAGTTTACACAATACAAGAATTAATTTTTTTCATAGTGGTATATTTAGATTCATATCAATCTGCTGCAGTGTTGAGCAAGCACACTTTCATTACTCCATCATCCATTTTTTTTCCAAAGATATTTTTCAAAGCCTTGAAAGCATGAAGTATCAAACTGTTGAGATTCTATCAAACGATAAAACACATGGGCCTAATTCATTGCTGGTGTCACGTAAATGATCTATGGAATTACATCAGAGATCATCTTGGGTCCTTATGTCATTATGGCGATTACATACTAGTTTTACCAGAACTAAAATAAAATTGGAAGCCTAAACTATGTTTTTATAAAACATAACTGCTTTACACAGTTTATTAGATGTGTCCTCTAGCTTGCAGTATACTGTAGAGTAGTCATTTTATAGATAAGCAAGATGTTCTTCTGCCTACACTTGGGTACATGCTATGTTAACATTCTTTTCTTAATATTTGCCAACATATTTGGAGCTGTACCTAAGGTTCTTCATTAGAGTATGAAAAGGTCCTGTATAAATCAATGAATAAAATAGTTACTTCAGGGTTTATTTTATTTTATTTTTGAAGGCATACTTTAACTAGATATATGATAACAAGCACATATGCAAAAGCATATTGAGACAGTACTTTACCACGAATATTTTAAGGAATGCAAGGAGTACTGGAATAGCCAAAATGGCATATATGCATATTATGCATGCACCATAGTGTCTATATATGTACATATAACTTGAATTAATTATTTAAAGAAGTTGCAGAAATCATCTCACTTTATGATAACATTGATGGGTTGTTCTACTTGATGGTCATTTAAAACTGAATAATGCCCCTAAAAAATTCAATTTTAAAATAATATAGCTAATCATGGAAGAAGCGTTCCAAAAATAATTTTATTTTTCAGTTGGTAAGGATTAAATAACAAAGTCTGTGTTCTTTATTGCTGATTTCTACTATTAAACCAACTACATATAAGCAGTGCTGATTGCAATACAAAGAATTATTCTCCTGGGTCCTACTTGTATTCATTCTCGTTCTACACTTTAAAAACCCATTCATCAATTACTCTGCAGCAGCACCAGAGCTTAGCATGTGTATATTATCTTTCGCTCATATTCCAGTGCAGTCTGCTGGAGAGGAAGAGAAAGACTGCAAGTGTGTGTAGCATGTGTGACTCCCCTGCCATACGCGCACACACACATAGATCTGTGTATACATTCATAGCGCATCGCACGTAATTGCCAAGAAGCCCTTCGCAGGGGGTGAATATAATAGTCTTCGTTCCCCACTCCCCAGAATCTCTTGATAATGTTTGGAGTCCGCTCTTGTAAACAGCTAGGTGAGCATCAGTGCCAGGAGTTTTTTGATATGCAGCATAAGTGAAATGCTGCATAATATAAAATGATGGCGCTATTAATCCTATAGCACTGGTGATGCCCAGCCCCCCTCTGCTATTGATACCAACACCATTGTCTCTGGCTTGAAACTTCATCAGTATGCAAACGGAGTGTCACTATGATGGGTGGTAACTTGGTTGGATGCACTTTCTACATTTCTGGCAAATGAGTATAATTATTTTCAGAGCTGCGGGCAACTCATGCATGTTTTATCCTCCATCTGGACCTGCATGGTACACAATAGTGATAAAAGATGATTTCCCCCCTTGGATGTTCATAGGCCATCATCGACACCGTCCTGATGAAATGGTCATGTATCCCCTAGCACTTCTATATCTGCCACAGCTTGACAACAAAATTATTTCCCTATAGTACTAAAACACTTCAAATATTCAAGCCCTCTGTGCATATATTTGTGTTTTGAAGCATTCAGCGTTAACGTAATGTGGTAATTTATAAACTGACAAATTAACTATGCAGAAATCTGAACGGGGCCTTATGAGGTCTGCAAAGCAGCAGAAAAGAAAGCAAAAGCTTTTTGCGCTCTGTAATAATAATCTTATCAAGTGTCAGAGAGAGGTTTTAGTCTCCCATTGTTAGTGCTCTTTTCAATCCTGGGCTTAGTTACTGTATGCTGAAGCTGAGATGCTTTGAATCCAACTGTTGTCATGATTGCAGCTCACAACAAACTGTATCATTATTCCTTCAGCAAAAAGGGAAAATATGAACTTCCATCACTGACCATTCAAAAGGGAAAAAAAATGAAGGCAGAAAGTTTAAATAGAATTTACCAAAACTAAACATTCATGTCCATGATAGAAAATAAAGCTCATCCAAGCAGGAAGAATCAGTATCTGCAAAGCTCACGAGAAGAAGGAGAAGAAAAGAAAGATCAGCTTCCTTTGTTTCTTTGTTATAAAATCATTTCAGTGATTAAAATCCATCGCTGTGATCACCCTCCTTAGTAAGCGCAGGCTGTCCTTACAGGCTCACCATTGATCCCTAAATAGACAGACACCGGGACTCGCACCACCTGTACCAAATGAGGCAAAGGACAGACACCCCTCTCACACTGCAGGAGCCTGATTTCCCCCAAAATAAATTAAGGACTAATTTTGCTAGATCCCAGGAGAGGACTCAGTGCCTTCTGCTGCCCCGTCCTCCTGGCACGGCCAGGTCCGATGGGTGTCCTGACGGGGCACGGGCAAGCCGGGCTGCCTGGGCGCTGCACCCCTCGGGGTGTCCCCACATCCGGCTGAGCCGCCTGTGCCACCACCCTGCGCGGGGCCGACGGCATCAGCACTCCTCATCGCGGCTGTGCCAGGGTCTCCATGGCAACAGTGTAATAGATTTGCCCTTAGTCAATCCCAGAGGCCACGTCAAAGTGCGATGCAAAATTCGCTGGAGCCTGAATTCCTTTCAAGTCATGGCTCATGTGTCAGGAAACAAGTCAGTACGCAGACAGCGGTAAACACAGGGACAGAAAAAACCCTTACTCTCCTGCGCCACGTGCTCGTGGTGGCATTCAAATGCCAAGACCCCTCTGGACCCCACTGCTGTCTCGTTTCCTGGTTATTAATTCACTTTTTGGACAGGAGCGGCGGTGGGACGTGGGCAGCCATGGTGGGCAGAGGGCAGCCTGGCAGCCCAGAGGTGACCACACTCTGCCCCTGGCCCCCAAAACCACTGTACCGCTGAGGAAAGTAACTCCATCCCCAGGGCACACAGAGCACCCCCCGAGGGGCCAGGGCTGCCTCAGCAGCACCCTTGGTGCCATGCAGCACAGGCAAGAGCAGCTTGCAAGTGAAACACCCTCACTGCAAAGTTTTCTTAGTTGTTAGCTAAAGCACAGTAGGTTTGTTAATGGCTTGCTTGGCTGTGCTAGGGAAAATGAAACAACCTGCAGTCCTGACATCTGCAAGTCCTGGCCAGGCATGGGGCTTCTCTACATCACCAGTACAGCTGTCACACTGGGATGTTTCTTTTATTTCACAGTCTCAAGCTAATACAGTTGGTAACACTTCTGCTTGCACTTTGTCTCTACATTTTCCCCCCACACAGTTGCTCCAGAGTGAGGGAAGCCATCTCCATGTTGGTGGAGGTCAGCCAGCCCTGACTTGGAGCTGTGGAGAGAAGGAGGCATCCCGGGACAAGAGCCGGTGTTGCTATTGCCGAGACCCAAACGCATGCGTAAGAACCTTTCCAGTCCTACAACTAGACCTCACTTACTCATCCTTCCAGACAGGTGCCCCAGGCGCCTTCTGCACCTGCTGCTCACGCATGGGACGCACCCCAGCAGAGACCTGCCCCGGAGGAAAACTGAAGACTAGCACAGTGGCAGCGCACCCCATGCCAGTACGTCATGCTGCATCCTCTGTAAACCAGCAAGTGCCCTGAACTCAGTCTCACAGCCCTTTTTACATGGCTTCTGTTGGAAATGGATTGCTTGAGGCATTTGTTGGCAAACTGGCAGCCAGGCTCTGCAGTGACACAGCAGAGCCGGTGAAGGACAGCCAGCACCTTCCCTGGACTTCTTCCATGACTGATTGCTTTTTTCTCATTTTGCTCAGCTCCTGGCATGCATGGCTATTCTGGGAGCCACACCATTCGCAGGGTGAAGACGGTCTGGTGAAGGACTCACAATGTCTGGCTCACGGGCTGTGGCTGCTCTGCTGGCTGCCATGCATTTGCCACACACCCCTCCACCAGGGTGCGTGGGCCACCCCACAGCAGCCCACCCCGGCCCCCCTCACTCCCCTCTGCCAATGACCAGTGCCCCAGGGTGCAGCAGGCTGCTCCTCACTGATAGCTTCCCAGCGGGGCTCACATGGAGCACGGACAGACAGCAAGAGCTTCTGCAATGCAGATTATTCATTTTAAATGTGTTTTTATTTCTTTGGCTGGTAAGATGGTTTCTTTTCTGTTTTATTTGTCGCTTGTCTTCCCTAGCTTGTATGCTGAAATTGGCACTTCATTTTCACTTCAATCCCAGCCTAATATTAATGCAGGCAGCGGTGTAAGAATGTGAAAAAAGAAATCCAATCCTTGCACTCCGTGAACGCACTGGTGATGGATTAAATACAACATATTTGTCCTTATATATGGTAGAAATAGTTATTGCATATCTGAAGACACATGGTATTATCTAAAGTACACTATTCAGGCATGCAAGCTAAGTTGCCTCTGCTGTACTCTGAGCAAACGGGATCAGGCTAATGGTGTTTTGTGTAAATGAGGCACATGTTAGATTGAGTGCCTTCAGGTCTGTTTATCTAGTTACAATTTTTCTCTGCAAGAGCCTTTCAGTCTCCAGTTTCCTTGTACAAATGTCCCTTGCACTGGGTATCTGGGGGATGGGGGGAGGTCTAAAGAAGTTCAAGATTTTACAGCTGAATTGAATACTGAGGAAAATGCATACCAAGGTCAGGCTAAGAATAAAGAAATTGATTCCAAGGGCAGCAGCACGATAGAAAAGGCCTAGACTCCAGCAAGATGTTTTCCTTATTGTTGTTCTGCTATATAAAAAAAGTCGGTTGTAATAGAAGGTGACAATGGAGGGAAAATGTTATGGAAACTGAAGATAGCAAAATTTTGCAGGTGATTTATCATATATGTATTTTGATTGCTCCTATCCCACTGTTCAGCTTCTCTGCACAAAACCACGGTGTGGCAGACCCTGGTAATGGATTCCTTCCAACAGACCCCTGCCAGTTCTGGTCATTGATCCAGACGTATATGCTGGCTCAGGAGCAAAAAGGCTGCATTTACACCCTGCCATGAATATTTTCAGGAGTAAGCTATTTCACACTTTACTGTTATTACAGTTTTGAATATGTGTATAATGCAGTACTGTATATCAAACAAACCCCTACATAATACTGCAGATGTGACCCATTCTGTTTCATCTATGGTACCAAGGAATGGGAGGATAGCAGAGCAGAATTAAGAGGTTTTCTGTTGTGGCTCTCCACTAATTATTACAGTATTTTCAAGACAGTACCACAAAGTGCCATATGGAATGTACTTATATCCAGATAGATTTCATATTGTGTTAAAATAGGCAGCTTCACTTAAATCACATTGATATCTACTATATGCTCTAAAAAGCCTCTGTATACAGCAGTGCAGAAGAAATTATGTAATTATTATTTTTTTTTTTCATACCAAAAGACAGTGGAGTTTTTCTAATCCACAAGGAAAAACTGAAATGGGTAAGCAGTGGTTTGGGACGTCCGTAGACCAGAAAGCACAGTCTAAATTTGCACAAGGCATACATAGTCATTTACAGACCAGCTCATTTCACTTAACCAAACATGGGAACACTTTCAACTAGCTAAAAAGATATTCATGAAGCAGAAGGGCTTTTTTTAGAAACAGATAGAGCTGCCCGGGAGTTAGATCAAAGGTGAATCTAAAAGCAACGTCACCGAAATGGGCAAGGAGCCTCCCAGCTGCCGATGGATGTTATTTTGCCACAGCTCCTTTCAACTTGTCTTGGAGTTGGTTGGTCTACTTGCACAAAACCGCTGCAGTTTTGGTGGTTATTTCAAGTCATGCAAAAGATTTTTTTAAAAAACGCGCTTATAGAGAAAAGCAATAAGAAGTGTTGAGCAGGGATAGGACCACAAAACTTGTCTAGAAATCACCCCAAAAAGCTAGAGGATGAGGTTCCATGGCACAGCCCTGAGCCAGCAGGAGGGGGGCAGGAGCTGGGGCTGGGGCTGGGGTATCACATCTTCTCCCACCCCAGAGTCACCCAGACAGGCCCACGCCTCGCAGGGCTGCCGCCCACTCCTGACCTCTGCAGCCGTGCTCAAATGCAATTCCCTTGCGCTTCCACAGGGAAAATGCCCTTGCCAAAACCCCAAGGCTTTAGGAGCTGTTCCTGCTCTAATGTGAGAGATCTACAGCCAGGACAAGGAGCCCCCCCACACACAGCCTGTGGATGGGGTAAAGCCCTCCCTACCAAGTATTTGTATCACTCAAACCGGTTTCAGAGAGAAACTATTGATCTTTATTCTTACCCATACAGAAGACACTTACCGGGCTCAAATATAAAAAACTAACTTTATAATTTAAAGTCTGTTTGTAGAATTCTTGGGATGGTATCATTCTCTCAAGGGCACTCCCTAAATTGATTTAACATTTATCCATTGGGTATAATATTCTCTATGAAGTAGGTGTTTGCCACAATTTCCAGAATTCCACAAAGTCCAAAGACTTTCAGTACTATATAAAAAAACCCAAAACTTTTTCTTAAAGATAATTGACTTAATTTTTCTGTCCAACACCCTTTACAGAAAGACTACATATCCGAATACAAGACTATTTATGATTAGAGAGCACTGCTGAAAACTATTTACCACTTTACCACTGCATATTCCTGCACTCTACCTCTCCTCCTAATTCTGTTCTGAATTCTGCTAAATCTGGTTCTGTTCTGCATGGTGGCAACGAGTTCTGTAATCTGGCTTACATGCTGTGTGAAAAAGCAATTATTTCATTTTCAAGATGACACCTTTAGTTTAATTAAAGATGGCTTTATTCATCCATCATGCACCTTTTCCATACTGTTTATTATATGGCATATTTTGTGTCCCTTTTTCTTTGGAGCTCTGCCTGCAGGATCAGCCTGCGCTGGGAAGTTCCAGTGAAGCCATTTCCCGAAGGCTGGAGCCATGCACGTTCTTTGCGCGGGCTCGCCTTCACATGCACCTCAACGCCGGTGCTCACTCAGGGGACAGAGCTCAGCATCCTGCCGACCTCGGGATGCTCCTTGCAGGGCAAAGCATGTACATGAATGCTGCTGGTCTTTTCCACACCTCATGACACAAGAGCTTTTCCAGCCCTCTAAACCTTTCTTGTCTCTGAAGTTGTCCCTGAGTTTTTACCATTTCTGTCACACCTATGGGATGGGAGTGGTGAGAACTGAACACAACCTTTCAGGTGAGAGCATACGCTTGATTTATACAATCACATTGTGGTCTCTTGCATGTTATTCTTGAAGCTATTCATGATGGATCCTTATGCCCTGGTAGGGTTGCTGACTGTTGCTGTTGCTGAGCTAAGGTCTTCATCTGTTTGTCCACAGCAACGACTCCCAGGTGACTTTTGCACGTGTTCGAAAATTATGCCTGGGCCTATTTTCTGAATATCTGCACTTAATTGCTGGTATCTCCACACAGCACTATTTGTGAGCACAATGAACGAGCTCTGTCAGGTACCTGATCAGTACACTCATTGCGGACGTGCCCTGTTGACATACCCTTACCATCTGAAAAATAATGTATGCGTAGGACAGACCATTCCCTCCTTAGAGCTCAGCAACACTGAGCCTCACCTGCCAAACTGCTGCCCCATGTTCTTCTTCATTGTCTCAGCACAGGAATTTCCTCTAAATCTTTTCAGTGTTTGACTAATGTCAGGGTTATTACAAGAGCTCTAACTCAACTTCCCAGCTTCTTTTTTCTTTATTTTAACTAACAGGGTAAGGAATGCTAATTCTAGAGTGGGACTTGGTTCATGTTTTTTATTATTAAACGAAACAAAGCACCATCCTAAAGAAAATGTCAGTCATTTGAAAGCTTGCTTCTTTTTTTTTTTTTTTTTTTAGTTCTTGTCTGGAAACAAAAATTTAATTTCATGCAGAACAACAGTTCTGGCAGAAAAAAGGATTTAAGACAATTTAGCTATTTTTTCCTCTGTAGTTTTGATATGATTAATTCCAACTTTGCCCAAATATTTTTGCTTCAGCATTTTGACTTTGATAGCAAATCATACATATAAGTAAAATAGTAATTTAAATGTTCATATCATGAAACATTGCAACATAATTAAAACTGTAAAGTTCAGCTGACTCATTTTGACCTTTTCCATAGCAAATTTCATTGAAATTAACACATTCCTGTGAGACAATGTGATTTAAATGTTTGCTTTTTTTTTTTTTTTTTTTTTAAGCAGAAACCTGTTCTATTAAAAACACATTCAAAAGTTCCCACTGTTAACCTTTGCCATTGCAGCAATTTACAGCCTATTCTTCTTTTGTGTCCCTCAGCCAGTTTCCGAAGCAGGGGAGTTTTTCCTCTGTGTACTTGGCCGCTTTGTTTCTTTTGTAGCTTCTCTTGGTGGACTATACTAAAAGCTATTGAAAGTCCAAATCATTTTTATCCTCTATTAGTTTATTAGTGCATTCTAGGAGATTAGAGAGTCACCATTTTCCTTTGAAGAAATTGTGCTAATTAGATTCCATTGTGATCTTTAATGCTTTTATATTGTTTTTAATTATAATTCCAACAACTCAAAAACTAGCATGCCAGATTTTCCAGGTCATTCACTTTTGAAGGCAAATACAGCGTTTTTCATGCATAAATTTTGAGATAAATTTTCCACTTTCAGTGAGGTTGTGTTTGCTTCAGCTCAGCCATTTCATCTTTAAGCCTTCTGGCGCTGCTGGGTGCCTTCCAGTGAACAGGTGACTTACACCTTTACAATTTGTCACTTCACTTCAGTATCAAGTTTTCTGGGACACCTCTACCTCCAACAGTACTTCATTCTTAAAATTAAATATGTTTTCTGAGCAAGAAAACCATGATTAGTTTTTTCAAAATTATTTTTGTGGAAGCTGGAATAAAGAAAATTTGGTAGAATAATTTTGCCTATCTATCCAGATTTCAGATACCACCAACTTTCATACATACAAAGACTGAGCTCTGCTGTCATCTTGTCCAGTACTGGTTTTCAGCAGGGTAGGAACACTCGTAGCAAATCAGCAGACTGATCGTTGCTGGGTTTTTATAGACGCTACGGAAAAGGAGAGGTAAGTGAGATACGAGGATAACAATGATAGTGTCTTGCAGAAGTTTACAGGGAGCTTCCTCAAAGTGTCATGGGAAACTTGGTGGTAAAAAAAAAAAAAAAAAAGTATATTAGCCAGCAAATAGGATGAATAGCACAGAATTATAATTAGTTAAGATGGGAAATAATCTAGTCCAATCACTTCCAAAACTAGTACAGTAACCTGACAATGTGTCTGACTTTGTGCCTGTGTAAGTGCCTGGGCAATCACACACGGATTACATGGGGAGGTGGCAGAAGCAATTACATGTGCACTACAGATGTCATTTTTTATTAAATTCATTATTTTATAACTTTTAAAATACATGTGTTCCTACCTATTTTTTAACATTATTTTGAGAGTGGAGTGGAGCTTCATAGGAAGAAGTTCCTTTTGGTGAGAAGCAGAGGCCAATCAGTGCAAGGACAGAGCTGACAGCAGGTAGGCACACCTGGATGAAGGCAACATGTGAGGAGGTGGCATCACCTCTCTACCCATTATATCCCAGGAACAAATTCAGCCCTTGGCACTGGGTATAAAGACACCACAGCCCACTTTTATCTGTCCTGATAGGACATGGAGTTGGGGCAGGGTCCATCTACTTTTTTCATAGAATCATAGAATCATAGAATCATAGAATCATAGAATGGTTTGGGTTGGAAGGGACCTTAAGGATCATCTAGATCCAACTGCCTTGCCATGGGCAGGGACACCCTCCACTAGACCACGTTGCTGAAAAGCCTCATCCAACCTGGCCTTAAACACTTCCAGGGATGGGGCATCCACAGCTTCTCTGGGCAACCTGTTCCAGTGCCTCACCACCCTCACTGTAAAGAATTTCTTCCTAACATCTAATCTAAATCGACCCTCTTTTAGTTTAAATCCATTACCCCTTGTCCTATCGCTACATGTCCTCGTAAACAGTCCCTCACCATCTTTCCTGTAGGCCCCTTCAGGTACTGGAAGGCTGCAATTAGATCTCCCCAGAGTCTTCTCTTCTCCAGGCTGAAAAACCCCAACTCTCTCAACCTGTCCTCATAGCAGAGGTGCTCCAGCCCTCCGATCATCTTTGTGGCCCTCCTCTGGACTTGATCCAACAGTTCCATGTCTGTCTTGTACTGTGGCCCCCAGAGCTGGACGCAGTACTCCAGGTGGGGTCTCACCAGAGCAGAGCAGAGGGGCAGAATCGCCTCCCTTAACCTGCTGGTCACACTTCTTCTGATGCAGCCCAGGACACAGTTGGCCTTCTGGGCTGCAAGCGCACACTGCCGGCTCATGTTGAGCTTCTCATCAATCAACACCCGCAAGTCCTTCTCCTTGGGGCTGCTTTCAATCCATTCCCTGCCCAGCCTATATTCATGCTTGGGATTGCAACGACCCACATGCAGGACCTTGCACTTGGCCTTGTTGAACTTCATGCAGTTCACACAGGCCCACCTCTCCAGCCTGTCAAGGTCCCTCTGGATGGCATCCCTTCCCTCCAGTGTGTCGACCACACCACACAGCTTGGTGTTGTCAGCAAATTTGCTGCGGGTGCACTCGATCCCACTGTCCGTGTCGCCAACAAAGATGTTAAACAGTGCTGGTCCCAGAAACGACCCTGAGTGACACCACTCATCACTGGTCTTTGCTTAGACATTTGGCCGTTGACCACAACTCTTTGAGTGCAACCATCCAGCCAATTCCTTATCCACCGAGTGGTCCATCCATCAAATCCATGTCTCTCCAATTTAGAGATAAGGATGTCATGCTGCACAATGTGAAATGCTTTGCACAAGTCCAGGTGGATGACATCTGTCATTCTTCCTTTATCCATCGATGCTGTAAGCCCATCATCGAAGGCCATCAAATTTGTCGGGCATGATTTGCCTTTAGGGAAGCCATGCTGGCTGTCACTGATTAATTCCTTATTTTCCATGTTTCCAAGAGGATCTGCTCCATGAGGACCAGGAGGATCTGCTCCATGATTTCCAAAAGGATCTGCTTCATGGTTGGTTTGGAGCAGCAGAGTGCTTGAGAGGTGAATAACACCCAGGCTCTCCCCAGTTTGAAGTAAAACTTCTGAAACACCTGTTGTGCAGATTTGGGGCATGCACTGCTTTGATCTATTGATCTTCTTGACTTTTTGTAACGTAGACAGAATCAAAGGTGGCTTGGATCAACTTTATTTCAAGAACTGATCCAGTTTTGTAATCCTATAGTGCCTGCAGCCTGGAAAACAAACAAGCCTTACGCAAAATTCAGGACTCTCTGCACACCCAGTTTACTTCTGAATGCTACCGAGTGTTTAAAATAAGTGGCATGGCCCCAAGTCCCAGGTTTTGCAGAGCTGCATGAGCCAACCATCTCTCCCTTCAGCAGCAACAGAGTTAAAAAGAATTTGCATAAATTGAACATTTGCAGCAAAACATGACAGACAAAGCTGTGATGCAATGAGAGGGAAAGACTTTAAATCTGAAAGCAGATATCTCAGAGAAGGCTATGTAGGTCAACAAGAAAAGGTGTCGCTTTGAAATGTCTAATACCCATATTGCTGCAATCCTCACAAGGGCTTCAGAGATAAGATGACCCACGAGTTAAGATGCCGATGTCAGGTGGAAACCAATTACACAGCTCTTACAGTAAATAATACAGTACATAACAAGGGCAGGGGCAGACCGGTGTTAATTGCCACCCCATACAGGTGCATATGGGGAACACTGGGACTGAGCTTTGGCAATCTCCTACCAACAAAGTCTGCCACTGGCTGATGAGGAGCAGAAGATTGCAGAGCAGCGCTGTCCTCCATGGGAGCAGAGAAATGGTATCCATTGTCACTCTGACTTATTGCTCCTTTGCCTTCTTCCAAAAAAACCTTTTGCCTTTGTCCTGTACTCAATCATCTATGCTGTTTTGTTGGGTGCCACAAATACTGGAACTATTGAATTAAAGGAAAGACATACCTGGGTCTCATACATTTTTGTGATAGGTCCCTCAGTATTTCTGGCAGGAAGATTTTCTGGGCATTGGCCGCATCACAGGGTAATTGCTTTCGTGGAAGAATAGATGCAGTATCAAGGAGGCTGGCAGAGTTTGTGGTCTGCACACTCTTGCCTTGAGGATTTGTTTCTGCCCACCTGTCCAAACCAGAGACTGGGAGGACCCTGAGAAAAGGCGAAGAGTGACTGCAAATTTGCATCCTTTGTATCATGACAATCACTTCATAAGTAAACAAATAAACAAACAAACAAACAAACAAATAAATAAATCTGAACAAGCTTAGCAGGAAAGGCTGTAAATAGTAGTACTTCAAAGTATTAAAGGAACGTGTAGAAATTACATATATCTGAGGTTATAACCGCCTGTCATGCAGATCAAATCCTCTGGCTTTTATGCACCCACTGGCAAAACTATTCCTTGGCAACTCAGAGCATCAAGCCTATTTCTTTTGTCTTCACCGGGAATATTTAGAATTTATTTCAGTGAAACAGGAATTACTGAAACGTCCTTTATTTAGAGAATAACTTGCCCAACTTAAAACCCCTCTGGGTGCTGATTACTGTTAGCAAAAACAGAAAATGGAATAATTAAGGAGTAGACAACCAGACCAATCAGGGATAGCTTTCAGTTATACAGCTTTTATTTATGTGAGAGATCACCAGAACAATTTCCAGTCTTTTTTCCATGTTCGCGGTGAGCAATTCCTTCAGACATGACTCAACAGCTATCCAGTCACATACATTTGTACATTCATACACATTTCTCATCAGCTAATATCTGCCATTTCCTTGGTGTGCTAATCCACATACATGAAAAAAAAAATTAAAATGCTATTTTATCAGTGAGTTTTGACACTAGGGTGATCATTTCTTTTTTATTTATTTTCCTCATGTTCTTACATGGTGTTGTCAGTCATAATTTACAATAGAAGGTAAACAAAAAATATCTCAAGTTCAGAAATTTGAGAGTGGGAAGAGAAACAGTAAGGAGGAAGAGAAACATTCTTTTTTTTTTTTTTTTTTTAACTTTCAGCTATGCATTTGCCTAATAAGCCCCAAGACAATTAGGATCTGATGCTCTGAGGTGTTTTTGTAGGGCCTGCCACAAAGCCTGCTGAAGCTGGCAGAAAGAGTCCAATTCCCTCAGCTCCCGCCTCGCTGCGTGCTGGGCTGGGGAGGTACCAGCCGGGGACGTGCCGCTCTTCTCCTCTGTGCTCCCACCTTTCCTGTGCTTTGCCAGTCAATGCAGGCAGCTGGAAGGAAACTTGCTCTCTTTTATTGCCCTGGGGAAACGCAGAAGACAGCTACAGCCAGTCCTTCTGTACTTTAGAATGAATACGGACACAGGAGCCTTTTCACCACAAGTTCCAGGCGTTTTCCTTTTTAATAAATGGAGAGCTACGGCAGTAAGAGGACAGATCTTTCTTATCTCCCTTTTTCCCCCCTCTGCCTTTCCCTCCGCCCAACAAAGCAACAGACAAAAGAAAGTCTCCCTCTCTCCCCCTTCGTTACCCACTTGCTCCTGTGACTGACTAATAACCTGATTAGTGTGATATTCTTTGTGAGATGTGCTGCAACACTCCGCTACAAAAGAGTGATTTTATTATACGGGGGGAAATATTATTTTTCTTGCTTTGTGTATTGAATGGTGATAATGGTTATGATCTTACATTTCCATGGTGCCTCTCCTCCCAGAGGACCTCAGCTTGCTTTATAAACCCACATCCACACACCAATTCCTCTCCTATTAAAGCACGGTCATCTTTGCGATGAATGGAGCAGTGATGCAAAGCATTACAACCCAGCTCTCTAGGACAGAAAACACAGCCTGCCCGGTTCAGCTAGAAACAGCAGCTGGGGGGGCAGGAGATAGGGAAGGTAGGTGTGGAGAAGAATTACTTCTTGCTGCCGAGAGGACCTGGGATCACTCACATGAACCAGCATTACTCTGTAAATAAATATGGTGTGACTTACCTCTGGAAGGGGTCAGGGGATCTGCCTCTACTATTTAACAACTTGTCCCTGTGCCTCCTACTGCAGGACACCAAGTTTGTCTGGGTATGTCACTAACAATGACTGACTCATTTTGAAAGGCAAAGGGAGGGAAGGAAGTGACAATGATCAGATAAATTATTCACTACCAAATATTTGCTCAGCTTTGATTTGGAAAGAAGAGCAGTTGTTTAGTGTGAACCGGCATCGAAAACCAGAGAAGTTTCACCTTAATGTTCAGGGAAGAAGTGGGTTTTCCAGATGGGAAATTGCCGCTTTCTAGACGCCTGACGGAGGTAATACCAGCCCAGCTGTCGCTGCACCGCCTGAACATCAGATGAGGGAACACAAGGAGGCAACACTGCTAACCGAATTTAGCAGAACCTCTGCCCCAGCCAGAGCACTTTTTGGGGAGGAGGTTATAGTCACAGGGATCCTTCAGTTCATGTGTAAACCCTTGGAGCCTGGGGGACGGTAAGGTGGTTAAGGGCTGCAGGAGATGGCTACAGTACTAACCTGATTTTAGACATTTATTTTCTTTGGGTTTGCCCCAGACTTTTCTCTAGAGGCAAGCATGGTGTGCTGTGGCTACACTGGGTGCTGGGACTGTTGTGTGGCTCAGGCACATCCAAGCTGGCTCTCAGCAAGCCCAGCCAGGTACTGGGAAAGTCAAGATGTGACAGCATGAAGTTCAGTGTGGGATGCCAAACTGGTGCAGGCAGCAAGTCAAATATCTAGGCAGTTAGCAGGCACTGCTTCACACTGCTGTGATTAGGCTGCTGTCACGGCCTTCATCAGCCCCAGACAGTTGGGGTACCGCAATACTATGCCGTAATGTAGGTGCCATGTAGCAGCAAGTTGATGTTGACACACTGCTGCTGACAGGGAACAGCAATGTGATAAAAGGGACAGAGGGACTTGGAAATGAGAATTCTGCCTTTCCAACTCATTCACATCATCCCCTTTTCTCCTCTGCAAACAACCCTGAGCCTCTGCA
This sequence comes from Balearica regulorum gibbericeps, assembly GCF_011004875.1. Lineage (NCBI taxonomy): Eukaryota > Metazoa > Chordata > Aves > Gruiformes > Gruidae > Balearica > Balearica regulorum. The sequence goes on from NC_046220.1 coordinate 64,837,406, forward strand.
TGGTTTCTTGCCTATCCACAGTCACCCCTCTTCTCTCTGCCCAGCATCCTGCCTATGCAGCTTACTGGGAGCACGCAAATAACAGCAAGTAAAACAATATAACTGACTTTTCTTTTACATGCTTGCACTTTTGGCAATTGGCTATTAAATAACTTCATTCATCTTTACCCCACCCCTTAACTATTTTGTGCCCTGTATGCAGGGATGTGGTTTCTTTTCTGTTTATATTAGCCCCTAAGACAGATTTATTTTATCAAAGACCATGAGCTTGGCTACTGCTATTTAGAGTCAATCAATAGCGGGATACCCTCAGGGAAGTGTAATTCTGAAGTGGAGTTGAGGATAAGACTGTACAGCCCTGCAAATAGCTTGTTGTCATTACCCTTCCTAAGAGCTGTACACCTGAGCTGGCAAGGATAGGTGCAGCCACAGAAAGAGCCAAAAAACCTAAATACACAATGTCTTGAGGTGTCCTGGAGTCTACACCTTGTGTAACCCTGGTGTCCTACACCCCATTTAACTCCAGGTTCCTGCTTTGCTCTTAGGCTGGAACCAGTAGACCTTACATTTATTGTGAAGCAGCCCAGCTGCACTGCATAAGCTATAAGGAGCAAGAACATAACAAGTGAAATCATTCAAACCCCACCCTGCAGCTCCCCTAGCTGACCTCAGCGAGGCCCTCTCCCCCACGCAGACTGTGCAGAGCGCGGTGGTGCAGCACTGAGCCCGGGGTCCCCGGCGTCTCTGCCACCACCCGCCCTTTGCCTCCCCGGGGACCAGGTGAAGAGCCCAGCTGGGATGTGGGGGGAGAGATGCCCAGAGCATTTGCAGTGGTAGCACAATTTCTGTGGAAAAGAAAATACTGATCTGCTTCTGTAGTGTCAGAAATGACATAATCTCTCCTCCTCTTTTGGTGGGGAAGAGTAAGGTGATCCAACAGAGCAGGGGAAAAATCACTCCTTGCACTTTGGAAGAGGTCCTCTGGAGATGCCATGCAATTGCAAGTTTTGCCAGGTTTGAAATTTAGTGGTCAAGATTATTGCAAAGACCTGGTTGGAAAAAAGCAGCACCTTCAAAGATTGTTCTTCACCTGCCAGCAGCTGAGCATATGAAGGCATCCCACGAAGCCATTCCTCATCTCTCTGTATTAGAGCAGGAGGAGGGTATTTACCTAAAGTATCATCCTCCCTGTTGCATATGAAACAGCTTTCAAAAAACAGAGGCTGGGAGGGAAAAAGTTTGAACTAGAGATCACTTAATTCTTTCAGCTTGCAGCAGATCAGCCTGTGGTCTTATAATTTAGCCACATCCTTCATGAGGACAGCAAAAGACACCTGCCCAGTTGCTGGATGACTCCTTTGCCCATTTTCAGACTACTAGAGGTCATCAAACATACAAAATAAAGAAAACCCAGGGCTGTTAACAAAACTGCCTCCAGTTTGTTAGCCTCATTCTCAGAGCTCATCAAATGGTTTTTGCTGCAAGTTCAAAAAATACTTTTTTTTTTCCTGGCAGAGGAAGCACAGAAATGCCAGACGAAGCCATGCCAAAGCTATGAGAGGCTGAAAACTGGTACCTTTCCTAGGAAGCACTGGGAACCCCCAGTTGTGCTGGTGCCTCAGCTCTCAGGGTGATACTAGGCTGAAGCACAGTCTCTGCTGTAAGCATTTTCGTAGCATTTTTTTTCTCAGAAAACTGAAAACTGGCTATTGTTTGCAAGATCCAGAGATGAAAAGCAAGGCAGCAAGTTGCTTCATTGACAGATTTATGTTTGGAGCTTCAACTACTTTCAGATAAAGCAAGTAGTGTATAAGACAGCAAGTTCTGTCAAGTAGCAAAGAAATCTTGGGCCCAGAACAAAAAAAAGCACACACTCTCTTATTTTTTTTCCCCTTCAAAGTTCTATATTGATTTTATTAAGCTCTCCCAAGACAGAAAATTGTGGCAAGCACAGAAGGTTCACTTAGATACGCAGGTATTTTACAGGAAGGAATTGCCATGGTTTTTTTCCCCACCCTCTCTCATCCTGTGTAGTCTCACATTTAAGAGGTTTCGATGTTGCTGTTTTGTTTGGCAGTGGTGCATGGCAGCGGAGGGTGTGCTCAGTGAGATGGGACACTCCAAAACTGCCACAGCTGATCGAACTGTGGAACTGGGCAGGCAGGAGAATAGATGTTTCCTAATGCAAATAGAGGTGGCACTCATATTTTAAAATGAGTCAAGCACTGATATTGGGAAGAATTTGTTTTATGATATGAGATTGCCACAGGTTTTTCAAATGACTAGGAACCTTGACAACTGGCTATCTTGCATCTGATACATTTTAAATTAAAAATCCAATGTGAAAATGTGTCCTGAAATTAATGACCATTGTGCGCCCAGCAGTTTATCTTACCATTTGTAATGCAATAAAAGAGGATCAGATAAACACAGGCATAACCTCTGCCACAACTGATAATGTAAAACATCCCTTGTATCATTTGTCTTTCCTTTAGGCAATATACAAAAGACATAAAAATGAACAATTCATGCCTAAACAAAGAGGAGCTTGAAAGCAGTGTATGTCAGATGTTTACTCTAGGTCATTATTAGGGGGTTCAGTGGATTTGCTTATAAACATAGGTTACTTTGTGGGTAGGGAAATGTGAGAGATAAAGTGTTTTCAGAAACAAGACATCTCTTTTAAAGGCACAATGTTGCTTTTTCTAGCACGCACAGTAAGTTACAGATAATGTTTTTTTATGGGATATGAAACGCTGTCTCATGAGCAGTGTAAAACATAATGTGCTGTAGAAACAATGCTTTTTCTCTCCACTTTGTGCAAATGCCATTTTTCATTACACAGTGAATCTGAGCTTGCCTGGGATTGAAATGAGATCAGAAGAGCACCCTATGACAGATGGGTATGCAAAGCTCTGATGTGCTGGGGAAAGATCTACTTGAGACCACTGGGAGGTGTTCCTTTGGTACCTTTCACTTGAATCTAAGTTTGAAACATGGGATCTTTCAAGAATGTCACATCTTTTTATGTTATCCATTTTAACCATTCTTATTCATTGCTGAGTTTACACCCAGTCCAACCAGAGGCAGCAGAAGAAAAAGCGCCTAAACAAACAGAGAGAGCCTTGGGGATTCAGTAATGGGTACAGAGCGTGCATGCCGTAATCATTCTTTTGATTTGTGTTCAGATATGTTTTCTACTTTCCTTGCAAAGAATGCATGCTTTCCCTCTGGATTGCAAATAATCTGAATCTGGATAAAACCATTACAAAGTGCCCTTCAAAACAATGAGCCTGCATTTGAAATGAACATGCAATGGAAAAGCTCAACATGACGATTAAAAAACTTTGGTTAAATGCAGAGGAGGCGGAGCACAGCAAACATCCTGCTGTGGCGTTTATTCTGTTCCTTTCCTGACTTCTCAGCCCTTCCTTTAAAGCGAGTCACTACCACCTATGAGCATGAAGATGCAGTTTCTGTCTAATTAACCAAACAAAGCCACACACACCGACATAACCCCTCCAGAGAGGAAACCTACTTCCTGCAGCCCCTGCCACCCACTCCCGGGGGTCACCGCGCACTGTCCTTCACACGCTGCAGCACTTCCCAGGTCTTCCCAGGCAGCTTTTCCGTTCTCCCTGCGGCTCGTGCGACTTTTCGCATGAATACCAAGCAAGCCACCTCGTGCAGTCACGTTGCTGTAAATATACAAGCAGATTGAAATGAGGTGATTAACATGGTTGCTTGGCAAATATTCATTACGTCTTGACAGGTATTCTCACTTAGTGATCTTAGAGTGAATATAAGCGTCCCATTTAAAGGCACAGGATGTTGAAAGCAGAAGCAGCATGGGTGGGTTCAACACCCTCAAGGGTTGCAGTAAATGCAGGCTGGGTGCATCTCCGGATTGCATGGGCAAACCTTTAACGACAGCTAACGAGCACTTGGCAGGGGCACGTAAATAGCACTAGAGCAAACCATTTTTATGTTGTTAAATTTATTCATTGGGTCTATAAACCAACATTACAACCGTGCTTGCTCTGCTCATGTCCAAGGGAAGAGAGGGACTAAGGCATCGTGCTTGGAAGAGTCACCTCGGTGTCTTGGTACCTCTGGAAGCCCTCCCTCTTTTCAGCTTCCTATTGCAAACAGCAGTGCTCAAGCCACTTGGGCAATCATGGGCGCCCAGTGGGTGGGCTGCTCCGCACAGCTAATCCCTGGGCATAGCGCAATGAGCCTTCATCCCAGGAGCACCTGCCCAGGATGCAGCTCCAGCGGAGTCGTGCTGGAGTGGGGATTTATTGTATGCCAAATAAAGACTTTGGGATTTGGTGCCTCATCCAGTTCTGATTAACACGCACTGAGAGTCCTGTCACTAGCTCAGAGAGAAACTGGGCCAAGTCTTACACCCTTTTAAAGTTGTTTAAAGTCTTGTCACCATCGACATCCATTTGCCATGCTTCTAAATGTCAGGATTTAAAGTTGTTTTCCTTAGACTTTATTCAGTAGCTCTCTGTGATCTATTCCATTTCATACCAAGTTAAATTGTGCTATTCTATAAGGATGTATATTCTATAGGAGCCGTTGTCATATTCCCTTCTAATGGAATCAAGCACAAAATTCAACAAGCTTTTAAAATTCTATCTGTTAAAAAATGAGCTAGTAATATGAAATTCCTCCCACATACTCCCACTCTACTGTTTCTCTAAAATCTATTTATCTTAGTCACGACCTTATGAGCATGAACAGAATGTGGCAAACATTTCTCAGTGTAAAAATGTGTCTAAACTTTGGAAAAAGTTGTTATAGCTGAAAAGGTATAATTTCCACACAGCATTCAGGTTATATACTGTGATAAAAAAATACAGATGACAGAGAAGATGTTACTTCGTGTTTTACACTTAACTTGAAATTACTTTTCTCTGTTAATTTTGATGGAGTACTGCAAGTTACTCTCAGTCCCCATGGACATCAGTGGAAGCTGAATGTCGTCAGGCCTTGCTAGCAGACATTCAGTAACTCACAGGACTAAGCCCTTTAGGAAATAAACAATTTCCAACTGACAAAACTGCTCATTTAGGGTAATTTTCAGCTGATATTGCAGCCAAGGGGAATTTTTCATTATCTTCAAGGATAACAGGACAGTGCCCTCAGAAAATGGTAATAAATTAGTAAGGGACACAGAAAAGGAGTGTTCTTAAGTGTGTTTTGGCATTTCGTGAAAAATCTGAATTTCAATAAGTAGAAAAGATTAAGGAGCATCCAAAACAAATGGGTTGGTTGAACACTGGCTGATGCTACTAGAATTGATTTGATTTTTCTAGAACATCCTTTATTTTTCCCGAGAAATGAACACTAAATAATAAACAGGCTTAGATGACGATATCGCTAAGGATTAGTTTGCATCCAAAACAAAAGTTGAACTGACCAAGGAAAAGAAAAAGACTGTCCACAGAAACATTGGGCCATCCGTATGTACGTTTTGGGATAGATCCAAGAACAATATGTTCTGGAAAAAAGATGGCGTGCCAGAGAAGTTCACCCCTGGTCAGGCATTCCCTAAACTCTAGAAATGTGTAATCTGAGATACCAAAAATATGTCACTGGCATGTTCAGTATTTATGGATGCCATCTAGCAAGCATGAGGTCAGAGGCAATGAACTTGCTACATAACGTTGTTCCATATTACTGCATATGATAAAAATGAATGGACTTTTTTCCACACTAAATGGCAGTATTTATTACACCATATACAAATGTTGAACCAGGGAACGGTGCCTACTTTGTTCACATTTGTAGTACTAGTCTGGAAGGTGAGACAGGTTACCGTGCTTCAAACTGAGAAACCTATTTAAAAATGCATTTCTTTTTAATTTATAGTTGTCACTTTGAAAAGTGTTCCACAGTTGCATGGCCCTATAGAAAGTAACATCATTCGCACTCCATTTGCGGGAGCAATGTACTGCAAGCGCATTAAAATCTTTTCCATTGACTTATGAGTCAGAGAAAGAAATGCAAGTCACACGCCTCTCACTTACCCGAAGTCTGCAGCAGCATGACTCTGCTGAGTTCACTCCAAGACGTCTGTCCTGAGAAAAGGTGTTGGTTATAGATGAGCTGTGAAAGAGTATCTTGAGAGAGTTTAGAAAGACTCCTCCTAGGACTACAGATGTCCTTCCAGGCTGAACAATTTGTACTCTGAACTTTGTTTTTACACAATAAAAGCCTAGACGTTTACTTCAGAAACAACTAAACAAGACCAATCCCTCCCCAACAACATGCCAAAGTTTAGATTTCCTTCAGCCATCCATCACGCTGTAATCCGCATCTTCATGTCAATGTTTTTCTCAGGAAAAAAAGCCATATAAGCAAATGAATTTTGGTCCCAAGTATTAAGTCACAACTCAAGAAGTCCAGTGAATGTTTCCTCCAATAAAATTCCTACTTCTTCTCTCGGTACAGCTTTCAATCAGATTTTTTTTTTTTTTTTTTTTTTTTTTTAAATCCATTTCAGGATATGGTGTCTGATTTTTCACATATTTTGTAGATAGGTTAGACCTGGTATTAGGAAAACACGTCAAGATTGAGATCAGTAAGACCGGGGGAGAAAGGAATATAATTAGGCTTAAAATGGAAATTCTGATGGGTTTTTGTTTATGAAGTAGCTGCTGGCACTTATGTGACATCTTTCTCCTCTCTCTAAGTGCATGAATCCATCAGCCAGCAGCCCATAGGGAGTGCGCAGGATACACAGGCATGCATGCTTTTCTGGGATGACCTTCCTTATAGCTCAGTCTTTCAGTTCCAGTCCTTCATTATCTTTCCCAGTAACAGGCTTTTCCTGCCATCTCACCTGAACTTAAATTGCTGCAGCTTAAGCCTAAGACTTGTCTTGGCCACCATGGATGTGAAAACAAATTATCCCCTCCTGCAATTTTGTGTTGCTGTGTTTGTTAGTGTTGATTCCTCCCTCTGTCCTCTGCAATGTAGGCTAAAATAACCCCAGGTGGTTTGTTCATCACTTCCTTTCTAGACCCCTGGTCTCCTCTGGACTTTCTACTGTTGATCCACATGTTTTTCAAAAGACATCACCCAACACAGGACACAGCCCTGCAGCTGTGCAGGCAGTTCGGTCTCACTGGGGCTGAACTGAGTGGAAGGATTTCTCACATGTCTTAAGTTTCTGTTTATACTCCTGTAACTTTTGCTGGTTTTGCAAGTATTTCTTCTTCCTCAGCTCATGATTCACAACGGTCCTCCAATGGTTTCATGAAGAACTTGTATTTTGTCAGCTGGTCTCTGTACTATGTTTGTTTGATGAAGCCTTCCAAAGAAATACCTTACATTTTACATTATTGACATTCTACTTTTTCAGAGCATCTTCCCCAGTTGTCAGAATAATTTTAATTTTAGCTTTATCTTCCAAACTATCTGTGGTCAGTCCCAAGGAGATGTCTTTTAAAAATTTAATACACGTACTTTATTTTCCCCCATATAGTTTGATACTGAAAATATTGAAGAGAACTGGACCAAAGACTGACTTCTGCAGAACCTTATCACCTACAACATGTTTTAGTAGTCCTGGCTGTTTCTTGTCACCCAGATATTTTTTGCATCTTAGAGGCTGCACCATCCAGGCTATTCTTAGTTAGGTTAGGACAAAGCCATATGAACTGGTACAAAAATCTCCCTAAAATCAAAATATTGGATTATTCCTATTTCTCTGCCTGAAAATTGTTCAGACTGACAGGCATTGTTTATTCTTGGCAAATCTATGCTTGCTTTCTCCTAGATGTGTAAAAATTATTTGAGTTAATTATTCCAACATTTTTCAGGAACCAAGAATAACCTGGAAGCTCCATAATCCTGAACTACTCCTTATTTTACTCCACTTCATAGAGATAGGCACTTTGTTCTTTCCCACTCTCTGACATCTTATATTCCAGAGCAGGCTGTTAACGATACTACCAATAGCACTGAGACTACATCCAATAGTCCTTGTATTACCCTGTGAATGAGGATCACTGAGCCCAGGAAGTGTGAAAATATCTGATTTACCTGCCAACTCCTTGAGCATTGCATCATGGCAGTTCTTCATAAAGTGAAACCTGGTGGAGTTATATTGGCCGAGGAAAGCAGTCCTGTGACAGTCAGCATGGGTTTGCTCTGGTGATTGACAAATTGTCCTACATGAGTCCTCAAATACTAACACTACCCGTAGTTTGATTATGATCAATAGATATTGTGATAGGCCTGTGAAAAGTGCTGTATGATTACTTTTACATGAAGGCAGTACAAAAATGTCTCTTAATTCAAAGTATCAAAATATGAGCTGAGAAGCTGGCAGATAAATTATTAGAATACAGTCTTTGCACTGATAAACTTTTGAACTTTCATTGAACTTGTATATTAAGAATAGGCAGTTTTTCCAAGAGGAAAATTCAGTAGACAACCTACAATTTTTCTTTCACATATTTAAGGAAGATGTTCGATCTGGTAAGGAAATAATAGTAATTTATGTCTTTGATAATTGAGAAGGATTATAGTTCTGTACACAGAAAGAAGCAGCCATCACCTGCTCTCTGAGTCACGGTCCTATTAAAGAGGTAGATACCACCTTAACTGGGTGAAACTTCAATATTTTGGGTTAGGAGACCAAGGAAGCTTCCATCCCCCTGTGAAATGAAAACATCCCTATCAGCTTCTTGCTGTCTCACTCCTGCCTTAAAACTTGGCCCAAAATTATTAAATCCATCTTCTTCCTCATGACCTTTTCCTTAAAATAAGACAGTTGTTTCCCCTTGTGCACACAGAAGCAGGCTCTAGGGACAGCTGCCCTAATAGTTAAAAACCCGTGTTCTTCAAGCTGGGCAAATTTGCAATTCTCTGTCCAGCATGCTGCTCTAAACAAACTGGTATAAACTAAAGGTTTATATATAATTCATGATGCAGGTGAATTTTTTACTACTGACCCTGCTGTGAAGGAAGACTGAATCCATTAAAAAGCATCTTCTTCCGTCAGTGCACAGGGCACAAACTAAAATTTCCTGACCAGGTTTATTTCATCCTACATAAAGTACAACTCAAGGAAATGAGATAAGCAGGACACACATGAAGGACTGATTTGCAGACAAGCCACTCCATTCAGTCATTGGGGGTGTGAAGGCCATGTCTTTTTGATGCTCATGGAAAAAGCCCATTCCCTTAAAATCCCATAAGCCATGAGATCTACGGTTGGGTAGTGATGTTCAGGTGACGGTGTCACATCTAGGGTGTGTAAGCATGGAGCACCTGTTCATCCCATGAAAAACAGCACAGATTCTGGAAAAATTGGCTACCAGTAGTTCTGCTTTCCCCACTTCCCCTGGGTCCAGCTCACCTGCACAACTCAGTGAGGTTAGATGGGGTGGGGAGAATCTGAAGGAAAATGATTGACAACCACAGCCCTCCCAAATTTCATTGGCCTTTTTTGGGGAAGGAGATGGTGAATGATCCCACCAACCCCCAGGCTGGCCACATCAAGACCTTCCCATCTCTGCCGAAGCACCGTGACTGAGCTCTTGCAGCTTGCCCACTCTGTTCCCTCTGGTCTGTTGCTTTCTCACACTTTGAATGTGAGCCTCCTACCCTGGATGGTCTGATGCTCTGGAGCAGGCTTCCATGCATCTTTCTCCTCTCTCATCAGGAATACATCCTTTTCTATCCTAATTTTTCTTTCTGGTCCAACTATTCAGTAATTCCCACCTGTGACCTCAATCCAGACCCTTTTCAAAATGGAAATCTACTATCTAAGCAGGCTTTAACTCAGTTCTATGTTAACTATTTTTAGAGTGCTGATGACTGCCCTACTTAAAGAAGTCCTCTGCAACAGCCATTGCACACACTGCTTTATTCTATACTTATAAATGAAAATTTCTGTAGTCATTTTCTTTCCTCTTTTCTATTAACTTATAGAAGTGAGCATTGCACATATTTCTGTGAGGTCAGAGGTGTGGGATGATATAAATCTGGCCAAACACATACCTACAGATAGTGTAGCCACCCTAAGGACTCTTAGCAGGGAAAGGAGAGAAATCAGCAATGCCAGAGCAGGAGCCTGTGTACCCTAAAGCAGATGTGGGTTGATGAACTGACAACTTCTGAGATGAAACCCATCTCTAATGAAGGTGCTCCCATGATGACAGTCTTCCAGACAGAGCATGTTATGTTGGTCTCCCAAGAGGATCTCTCTGAGTACTGATCTGCCTTTTCCAGGGTATTTTAACTTTAATTTCCAGGATATTATTGTAACTCAATAATCTGCAAGATATAAAAGTATGTAGCCAGAAAACCTGTTGGTTATGAGAAGGTAGACCCATGGGTATCTCACTGTGCCCTCCAGCACTGCAGAAAGGGTTCACAGCTCTGCTGCTCCCCAGGCATTTCTTGAAAGAGCTTGTGTTGGGGAGCAAACTTGGCATGGAGGCCAATGGGCTCGCAACAGCCCACGTGTACCTGGGCGAATGCTTTGACCCACCAAAACCGCATGGCTGCCTCCAAACCACCTGCAGGGAATGGTCCTTGAACAGTGCTTGGAGTGTGGGCCGCTGTCAGCCACCCTGAGCTGGGACCATCATGAGGACTTCACCATGAGGATGATTCTGTCCCAGCACCTGGGAACACTCCTGGGCATGGCTTGTTTTACCCCGTCATCTTCAGTAGTATTTTTCCTCTTTCTCAAAGCTTCATGCCCAGATACTGCCAAATGCTTTGATCTCCCCAAAAGTGGCAGCACTAGCAGTTTAATGTCCTCTTAGCTGCTGGTCAGGAGACAAGTTGCAAGCTGTACTGAATATTTCCCAACAGATAATTTAGCCAGTCTTAGCTCCATTTGTTTTGCTTCTAACAGTCTCCTGGCAAGGTTAAAGATTAGAATCATTCATGCAAACTGAGGCTTTCCTGCTATGGATAGAAACTGGTACAGATAACTTCTTCCTTCCTCATTCAGTCATGAGTTTAAACTTGGACATACCCTTCCTGTCTAGCAAAGTTTGTCCAAAATGTTCCCATAGATGGTTTTTCATTGGAAAACGTGAAGCTGAGGGAACTCAAGCCCTCAGCAAGGCTGTGCATCTGCCACCCAAAAGACAATGCAAGGCAAAAGCCAAACCCAACAAGAAAATTCTCACCTCTTCAAAATGAAATAATTTCAGTCTTATCAGAATCAGATTATATCAAATGAAGTTGAAATAAAGTGTTTTTTCCAATTTTCTAAAGTTTAATTTTTGAAGCCAAGTCAAACAAAAATACTTGAAATCCCAGCTTTTTCCCCTTGTTGCAGCTTTGTTACAGTGTTCCTGCTTCCTGGACAGTGGAGAATGAAGGTCTGACTACTCTTTGTGTGGCAACTGATGTGCAGAGACACTCAGGAACATCAGGCTGGCAATATCCTGGGCACAAGCGTGATGACTTCTTCTATCATCTTATCTGTAGAGAGATTGAAGTGAGGCAAGTCTATTAGATTTTATTTTCCAACATAAAAATGTTACCGTGAGAGAGCTGGTCACGTATAACAACTGCTTCACCAAAGACACACTGCAGCCACCCTTTCTTACTCCCCTCATTTTATTTGAGAATCTCTTTCTCCCTTCTCCTCCTTCCCCCACTTTTTGCCCTGAGGAAATCAGGATTAAGATATTTCTTTCCACCTTCTTTGAAGTATTCCAAAAGTTTTCTCCCTTTAGCAATATTGGGTACTCTAATTACAATACGTACTTTACATGCAAATTTTAGTGATTTGGTTAAAATTAGTTTCTCCTGGAAGGTGAGAAGCAGTGTCCCCTGAAACAAAAACAATTTCTTTGAAGCAGATCAATAGTACATGGGAAAGCATTGCTAAATTGTGTACCTACCTTATTGCATATGCTAACAAACTTATGTACAGAAGTTTCAAGACACAGGTATACTGGAGAGAGTGATAATAGTGGAGTAAAACCAGCATATGAGACTGTGACAGCAATTTTTTTCTATCAGATTCTGTGGCAAATAAACTAAACTGCTAAAAAATATAGAACTCAAACCATTTGGCTCTCACTCAAACTGTGCAGTCATCAGCAGTTTTAGATCATAACAGAGACTGCCGTTGGTGGTTTCATTTCATACAAAACATTAGTGAATATCTAGCTCTTAAGAGCCAGCAAAGAAGAGATGTGAAAGTAAAGAAGTTTCTAAAATAAAAAAGAATTGGGGTGTGTGCGTGTCTGTGTGTTCCCCCAGAAGACAGTTCTAGCTCACTTTTGCAAATCCACAAGTTGAAGCCAAAAATACAGGAGTTTCTGTGCTACCTTAGATGAGATCAGTGCATCCTGGAGACGCAGAACACTAAGATACTGGCAATTCACTTGGCTTTCTTACACAATGCCAAACGAAACTGGGTGAATCAGGCACCAAGCAGGGAGGTTCTTTTCTATTCTCAGCTCTGCTCATAACTGGCCTCATGGCTTTTGGCAAGTTCTTCACATCAGAAGTTTCATGTGAAGGGAAAGGTGGTTAGGACCAATGGCTTTAAACACAGGGGCCAACTATTATGCATCTAATTTTAAGTGATATTAAATCTGTGGCATCTGAGAAACAGAATACCTTTGAATACTAGATTGTTTATTCAGAAGTTTGAGTACAGATTTATATAACAAACTTAACACTCACTGGTGTGGAAGTTCCTACCTCTATCTTCCTATCTGAAAATGGGGAGAACATATGAAATATCCGCTGCTGTGCACAAGCTATATATTGTTGCCTGGAATAACTGGAATTGCTGGCCTGGGAGTCTTTCCCATCCCTGCATTCTTTAACCGATCTGAACAGCCTGATGATGCTCACCAGAAAATCCTGCGCTCCCACATCCTCTGATTTGGATAAGTCCTCATACTTGCATGGTGCAATGAATCAAGATAGGCACACATATGGAACCCAGATGAATGTGCCCTGTTGCACATGCTCCGTTGAAGCATGTGGAGGACATAGTACTACAATCTACAAGATTAGCAGAATTATCCAAAATCAAGGGAAGAAAAAGATCTCTTTGGGACTGATTAACCTCACATTTGAGAAATCCAGTTACAGCAAGGTTTTCTGAAACACCTCCCTATGCTGGTTTTGGCTGGGATAGAGCTAATTTCTTTCATAGTATCTGGTCTGAGGCTGTGCTTTGGATTTGTGCTGAAAAGTGTTGATAATGTAGAGAAGTTTTCGTCACTGCCGAGCAGTGCTTACACAGAGCCAAGGCCTTTTCTGCTCCTCACCCCACCCCACCAGCGAGTGGGCTGGGGGTGCACAAGGAGTTGGGAGGGGACACAGCCGGGACAGCTGACCCCAGCTGACCAAAGGGATATTCCATACCATATGATGTCATGCTCAGCCTATAAGGGGCTGGGAGAAGAGGAAGGAAGGGGGGGATGTTCAGAGTGATGGCATTTGTCTTCCCAAGTCACCGTTACGCGTGATGGAGCCCTGCTTTTCTGGGGATGGCTGAACACCTGCCTGCCCATGGGAAGTGGGGAATAAATCCCTTGTTTTGCTTTGCTTGTGTGTGTGGCTTTTGCTTTAAACTGTCTTTATCTCAGCTCAGGAGTTTTCTCACTTTCACTCTTCTGATTCTCTCCCCCATCCTACCAGAGGGGAATGAGTGAGTGGCTGCATGGTGCTGAGCTGCCGGCTGGGGTTAAACCACAACACTCCCTTACCTGCCATATGATTTTCTATTATAGCCATATGCAGACATAGATTTAGCTTTCATAGAATTAGCCTGTCCAAAGCCTTTTGCACTCTGTGTTAATGCAACATGTGCAGAGGGCAGTAATTTTTCCCTGATATAGGCAGAATAATGGAAAAGGAGACATGGTGTTTTCCAGAAGCCAGGCTGTAGAAAGTGAAGCACCTAGTTTGAAAGATAGATCAGGAATCCTCCAACAAAAAATATTTTCATCAAGATCCAGGAAAGACCTCATGATCTGTTGACTTACTTATGTGATCTCTAGCCACTTGGCAGGTTCTTGTTCAAGGTTCTGCTCTGGTAAACTTTTTCTTGTCTATAGGAGTGAAACAGCTCCAGCATAAGAAACTGAGAGAACAATACTTGTTATACAGCTTCAGGTATCTGCGAAAGCTTTACAAAAATAGTAGTTGTGAGCAGGTAAATAGCACAAATGACACTAGCAAGAAAAGGAATGAAACATCTGCCTTGGATAAGCTTAGAGAATACAAGAAAAAGTTAAATGTCTTCAAATCATGTGGCACGATGAACTCCAGTTTAGGTGCTCAGGGGGATGGGCTGAGTCATTACTGTTATCCCTGGGGAACCCCTGAGCGATGGGCAAGGAACCAGAAGGCCTAAAATGATGCAACTTTTGAACAGAGGGAAAAGGGGAGGAGACACAGATTTGCTTGATTTCATTCAGTTTCTGTGAAAAACAGTGTAATGTCATGTTTATAAAGGGCAGGGGGTGGGGGGTGCGTGTGTTTCAAGATATTTTTACCTTGCATTGGAGAAGTTTTTTAATGTTCTTATAAAGACCAGAACAGACCCCGACAGTAAAAAGCTAAATGTGTCCCTAACCCGTACATCAAGGAAAGCTGCTAATAATTCTGCTGTGACTTGGTAATGGCTACCTGGGTTTGTTTCCATCCCCTCCATGGTTTTAGTTGGGTACATCCAGGAAAGCTGCCACACTGGAGGACATGCTGGGCAGGAAATCCTCCAGAAAGCTCCCTGAGCGCACCGCCGTCAGCATCCCTGCTGCCCACCTGACTCATGGGCATGTGATCACGCACAAGCATCAGAGCTGCACCACATGGCATATGTGTTCAATCAAAAAAATTCATATTTTGAGTACTAAATATTTAAAACAAGTAACGCAGGAACAAGTTGTACCTCATGAATTATTCACAGTAATTTGGAGTTTTGAAAAGTGATTATTTGATAAACTGTCACTTGTTCATGGACAATTTGTAATCAGAAAGAGATGAGAATCATCAATATATTATTCATTATAAATTATTTGTTCATTTCTAGTATCAGGTTGTCTATCTATCTGAGCTGTTTACTCACACTTAGAGCTCCTCTCTGCAGTCCTCCCCAGTGTAGCTTCAGACAGTGCCCAAGGCTCCCGTCACTCAGCTGAGGTCTGTGGTCACGGAGCCGTGCCAGCACAGCCACCCCTCACCCATCCCCACTGCACGGGTGATGCTGTGGCACTGGCTGCACCCTCTGCAAATCTGCTCTCCTGGGGCTGACTGGGGTTTAGGAGCAGGAGAAGTGCAGAGAAACTGCACGGTGCAACTTGAGGAGGAGGCAACATGAAAGTAACTGCCTTTCTCGCCCTCTCCTCCTCCTCCACAAGCAGAAAGGCTGGGAGGTAAATGAGTGACTCGCTGGTTTCAGGCATTTTGCAGGGTCAGGCTTCCCTGCAAGCTGGTGTTTGACCGGTGGGGATACAGGCTGGACCGGTGGGGCCCCAGCCCTGCTCACAGCAGTGAAGTGGGTAATCAGGCCAGCAGGGTGATGAAGGGGTCTGCTCCTTCTCCTACTTGGTTATTACCTTTGATAACTACACACAGAACCACCTAGATTTTTTTAAAGAATCTTTGGCTGGAAATGCACCTTGTTTTCTTCATCCATTTTCAGTGGCAAAATGAAAAAAAGAGAGCACTGTGTAAAGGAGAGACAAAATCTGATATTCAAGTTCTTCCTTCCACCTCCAGCCCAAGTTTTTGCAACGATTTTTGATAGACCTGCACTGAACAATGGAATAGATTTTTTTTGAAAAAAGACCCTTCCAAAATAGCAAAGTGGAAATTAACACAGTAATTTTCTGCAAAAATATCTTAGCACTTTTTGATCAACATGTTATTTCTGCCAAAGCAGGGCTCAAAATGATCCCCACAGTACACAGAAGAAAACCAGACAAGTCATGTCAGGATACCATTCATAATATTCTCATGTTTTGCTCCTTTCGTGTTGGGAAATTATTTTATCTTCATTCATCTCTATCTCTACTCTGCCAGTTTCTAAACCATGACAGAACATTGTCTTTTCCTCTGCAATTACCTAGATTTCCTAGCAGGTTCTTGCAATGGATGGTAGCAAGCTTTTTGGAAACCCGAATACATTTCATTTACCAGTTATTTACCTGATCTCATCCCTATATAAAGTTGTGCTATTGTGACTAAAGGTATAATTTTATATTGCATAAAGTTATATTAGCTTAGTTTAGCTGATATAACGTTACACCCGTTATCATTCATGAATATGTAGACACTGATTATCAGTTGAAACCTTGCTTATCTTGGTCCATCTTGCACTGGTGAATTTACAGGTACAGGTTAAATGCATATAACACATTTGAAGACTTTCTTTAAAAAACAAACACACAAACAAAACCCAAAAAAACCCCAAAACCAACCAACCAAAACCCCTAAAAACAGCCCCCCCCCAACCTTGCAGACATTACATCACGTTAACTAAAAACAGAGTCTGTGTGGTGCTGTATATAAGCCCTAAGGGATGGGTGGCAACATTTCTCTTTACAGAAGATGCAAGGAATACAGATCTTGCAGAAGGAGCTAGTAAGTATATCACATCTTAAAATGCCAGCTGCTCAAGCCATGGCTGCTCTTAGTGTTTCATTTCAGGATGTATTTCATTGATATTCCTTCTTCCTATTCTCATTTAGAGCAAGTAGAGACTGAGGAGAGAGCCTGGGAAGCTGACAGTCATCAGGATCTAGAAAGCAGGTTGTGGCTGAGGCGGTGGAAGAAGAGCTGGGAACACAGTCCGAGGAGAGCAGGTTGCTCTCCTACCTTTACCTTCTGAAAGCCCTCATGCACTCCCAATCCCAGCACAATTCCCGTCCCAGGGATGCTGTTGGAGATTGCCTCAGCCATGGATTTCTTTTAAAGGAACAGACTGCATACAGAGATGCTCTCAGCAGCAACTTAGAATAGCTAGGCAGGGCGTGTGATACCTGCAGCATAATGATAAGCTGGTAGCTGCCAACAAATTAATTAAAATAGCCTGATAAATGCACCAATGTTGAGAAGTATATGAGTGCTTCAATCCCAAAAACTGGTAGGAAAGAAAGGTACCCATTCAGAGATAATAATGCAGCAGTTGCTCCCTTTCTGAATCAATATTCTCCATCAGAAGCTATACAGAGGCTGCTCTACCATTCTTTGGTACCAGCATATGTGCCAAGAAGAATGTGGTTGGTGATGAATAGTATTTGTCCTCGATACAGGATTTGAACAGGAATAGATACAGAAAGGGACATGAGACAGGATGAATTCAGAGGATGACGACTGTGAATTTTTAGGACTGAATGTCAGAAAATACTTTATACGGAAAAAAAGGCAGCCGTCTTAGATTTGGCAGGTATGCAGGCATTTCTTTCCAAACTAATATTTTCTATAAAGATAGGGGGACATATTTAAGAGCTGTTTCTGTCTTTCCCAAGGCATTGTCTGTTTTCTGTTTCTATCTCTTAGATCCTATGGGGCAAAGAATAGCTTTGTCTGCCCAGCCCACTGTCATGATTAAACAAACCATATGAGGACAGTACCAAAAATACACAGAAAGAGCTTTCATCTTAATGGGATCAGAACTGAAATGATGCCATTCACATAAATAAACAAAATACCAGCTGTCTTGAAAACCAAAAACATATCTAGCAGGTCTTCAAATTGCAAATATTTCCAGACTTCCACACTTTAAATGTAAGTCCTTGTCTAGCACCTATGGGTGTTGGGGATCTGATACGGGCATTCAGCTGACAACTGCAGCAGCTAACGATGTTATGAGTTCATCGGCTGTTTGCCGTCACTCCCTACTGAGCAACACAACTTGCATAGCAGGGCTGGCAGAAAGAAACGTGTGACTCAATGCACTTTTTTCAGCAGGTTTAGCGAACACATGGTCGTGCCCTGGAGCAGCCAAGGTAGGACGACACACGCTTTCCTACCCGCTCTGCTACTGAGAAGCTAACTTCAAGCAAGAAAAGCCAAAAAGGCAACTGTCGTAGTAACTTCCTAGAACTCTGCAGCAATATTTTCCAGACCTTGTCTTTCAGAGTCTTAGTGCTGTAGATTAATTTCCTAGGTGCCTTTGTTAGAGGATAATGAACCATTATTTATGTCAAGATTATGTGATTTCAAAAGTCAAAGAGATCACCAGAAAACTGAAAAGGTTATATTTTATTTTCACAATTGGTACAATGAAATAGTAAAATTATAATTTATTTGCCATTTTGATTACAATATTTTTTGAATGTGGCATGGTATAATGATGACTGTATATTTCATATAATCGGCTATGTAGCACAGAAAAGCAGTCTATTCTGGGTGGACTGGAGCCAGCATTCTGCATGAGCATTTTAGACAGAAATATTGTAATCTGCCTAATGTCGTCTAATTCTAAGCACTTCTCACATCTCTTTTTGTATTAGTAGTGTCATTATGTGACATTTAAACAAGGAAAAAGACTGTAAGATTAAGCTGAGCAGTTCTTACCTTATTGAGCACCCAATGACATCTTTCAAGTGATATCAGGAGCAATTATTATGCTATTTATTTATTTATTTATACAGCAGCTCCCTGAAGAGTCTGTTGGATGCTCTGTTGGATAGCTCATCTTCTCATTTGTAAGATAGCTGAAATTTGGTTGGACATATATGTCTGCTTTAAAAGACTTGGAATGGAAGAAAGGCAGGAGAGAGACAATCTCCTCTTTGGGTTTTGACATAGAAGGATCAGAAAATCAGTTTTTTTAAAAAAAAAAAAAAAAGATGTGGCAATAGGCCAAGACCCCTCAATGGATGGATAGTATGGAATAAGGAAATAAATACACAAGTAAGGATGTGAACATTGGTCAGAGAGGCATTATTGTCTGTGAAAGGCCTGAATTTGTCTGAGCTGTTGGATGGGGACATTGAGAAACAACTGAGCAGCTTGTGAAACCGATTTGTATCAAAATATCAAATTCCAAACTTCTCTTAGAATAGTACTTGTTGTCAGCTGTAGGGTGGATTTAGAAATGGATGAATATCTCTATAAAATTATTATAGAGATAAACCCCACCAGGGATGTATCACTGCTGTGTCATTGACCTCCCAGATGTAGATTAAGAAGGAAATGCAACAACTGATGTACAGCTTACTTATTCTTGGACACGATAACTGACAAATGTCTTGCCAAATAATCACCGAACCTACTAGACATAATATTATGTATGTCAGATGTGGGTTTGGTAGGTACTCAGAAAAGTATAGAACAATCGATCATAGAAGATAAACTTGGTCTGACTGAATATGAAAAGATTTAGTTTAAATAAAAGAAAGTCAAACAAAAATAGGTCTAGCACATTGCCTACATCAAAAATAAAACTGCAAAATAAATTTTAAAAGTTGCTGATAAAGTCTAAAGTGCTGACGAAATTGACTGTGTCAGATCCAGAAATACTCTTAAGTAAAAGATAGAAAAACTATTGGAACTGAGAAAATACAAAACAGCTTTTCTGGAAAGACTTTAGAAACGGCTGAATAAGCTGCCATTTTCAAAAAGCTATTAGGAGTAAGCAAAGAACACATAAAATAAGGGAAAAACTACTAGGAAAAGCACTTCTTGGAGCTCAAAATTCAGGTTTAGCTACACCTTACAAAGAAAATTAGGAGCAAAGTACAAAAAGTGAGTTAGTCATATAAATAGCAAGGAAAAAAGGGTGGGATAATGGGATAATGGGCTTGCTTTGCAGTTAGAGAAGGTAGAGACCAGGGAAGTATGACTTCACATTTAGTTTGCTGTGGTTTCAACAGAAAGATGATGTTGAGCAGGGAGGTAAGAATAGGGTGGCTAATGGAAATGAAGATTTGGAAACAGAGCTCACCACAGCCGAGACTGAAATAAAACTTCAATAACTTAATGTATTCAAGCCAAGAGGAGAGAGGGGCAGTCAATCACCACCCAGAGCAGTAAAGGACCTGGTATGTCACATTGCAGTTCCAGGAGCAAGGACTTCTTTATAAATCTTTCCAGTTGAAGTAATGCTGCATGACTGCAGAATGACATACATAGTCTCTGTATTTGAGGACGGAAGAAAAAGGACTTGAACGACAAGATTGTTAGACTCACTTCAGTATTATGAAAGGCTTTAGACAGAAGAAAGGGCAACAGAAACTTTGGAAAGGTGAATCACAGCAGGGCAACTTATTATCCTGTTTTACTAAAGTATTATATTTTTCTAAAAAGAAGCTTGATTAAATCTAAACTGTATCACAGTAAAATGTATTATTTACCTATTATTTAATATCGTGCCACATGAGAAACTGTTAGAATGGTGAAAATAGGAGTGAGTCAAATTTTAAGATATACATTAAACTAGCTAAAAGAGAGATAAAACAACGTATCTCTGTGAAGGAGAACTACAGGTGCAGAGACTTACCACCGTAGCCTCTTATCAATACATTTCAGAGCACATATTAATTCATTCTCTCACCAAGGCACAGAAAGCAGAGCTGTGGAATGAATGTCAATCGGAATATCATAGAGGAAAAAATCTGAAAGAAACTGAGATTCAGACTACAAAACATGATTAAATTTAACCATCCAAGTGCAAGATCAGGAACTTGGAAATTATACAAATTATTGCTAAAAACAGGGAGCTCATCAGCTGGAAACTGTATAACAGGAGAAAGATTTAGATACCCTGATCTCTCTGAGGATGACAATATCCTGCTACTACCGGCATGTGTCCTCACAAGAAAAACAAATACAGAGGATGTATAAGGAGCAGCAATGCCGCGAGATGAGGCCTTGGGGACACAACATCCACACACCGTTCTGGCTGCTGTGTTTCAAGGAACACGAGTTAAAACAGAAACAGACCTGAAGAAAGACAACTGGCCGTGCTACGGGATGGGAGACGCTTTGGGGAGTGGAGGCAAATACAACATGTCTAGTTTAGTAAATAAATGCTAAAATGGACTAGAGCTGCCACTTGTAAGTACTGGGAAATGAGGGGTGCTATTTAAGCTAAACAATATATGCAAAGGAGAGCAGAGGACATCAAATGCTCATAAATACCCACAGGCCGAAAATCAGAAGGAAGTTTCTAACCATCCGAGAAGTGACCTTCTACAACAAACTTCCAGTAGAAATACTGAGAGCAAGAACTCTAATTGTTTCTAGGATGGATCAGGATAAATTCATGAAAGGGGTGGTATGAGATAGGTTTGTGAGGCCACAGACTAAATTCAGAGTCCTTGGTCGTGCTGCACATCCTCCCATCCTCCACGTTGTCATGTCAACCCCAGCTGGCAACAAAGCCCCACACAGCTGCTCACCCACCTGGCTGTGTCCCCTCCCAACTCCTTGTGCACCCCCAGACCACTGGCTGGTGGGGTGGTGTGAGGAGCAGAAAAGGCCTTGGCTCTGTGTAAGCACTGCTCAGCAGTAACAAAAACATCTCTGTGTTATCAACACCATTTTCAGCACAAATCCAAACCATAGCCTAGCTCCTTCATACTAGCTACTATGAAGAAAATTAACTCTACCCCAGCCAAAACCAGCACAACTGCGAAGGAGACGGAGAAGCAGAGCACAGACCAAGGTCCTGCCAGATGCCCATGTTGTTAACTCCCTTGAACTGGTGCACCTACAGTCAGCAGATGGCAACTTCTAACCTACAGAGTACAACATATTAATACAAGGAATTGCCATTTTCCAGTTAGAATTAATTTCTTAGTGGAGTTACACAGCATATTACAAAGGCTGATTAAGTGTCAGTAATGTTTTTTTCTGATTTATACCTTCCCAGAGTCCCTGATGATCCTTTGTGATTGTGTTTACACATCCATGCATGCAAACACACAGCAGCCATAATTTTCTGCACTGGAAAAATGAAACTGCTTTAACTAAATTACAGTTTGGTGTGGATGCATACTTTACAGTAATTGATACTGTTTTCTTGATACTTTCCTGTTTAAAGCTCAGGGCTTCCCGACCTGGTCCTCAGGTCTAACGTATTCACTTTCCGTCAGGCAGCGCAGCATCCCTGTTACTGTGCGGCAGCTCTGCTGTACAGCCCTGGCACGAGGCTGGGTGTTTCTTTGCGCAGGGAGAAGTGATGGCTCAGGAGACAGGTAATGTCCCCTTCACAGCTGAAGCACAGCTGGGGTTGGATGTGATGCCTGCACATGGTGACGACAGACACGGTGGTCTGTGTGCACTAATGAGAAGCATCAACTGTCCCACCTTTGGTGACACATTAGCAGAGGTGGAGGGTTAAACGGGCATGGAGATTGAACCACCAGTCACCAGGAATGTCCCAGACCACTGCTGAAGCAAATGCGCTGGAGCTGCACTTGCAGAGGTCGCCTCACACCTACTCTGCTGCTTTGGGCACCTTTCCTCAATTCACTTAAATAATTAAACACTGTGTTAGTCCACACAGCATGTAGCAAGAACGACTCCACCACCCCCTTTCCACGTACACAAGACTTGCATTCCTCTCCTGACAAGGAAGTCTCTTGTCATCTAGTCTGATGTAGTTAAATTGACGTATCTTGTCAAATCTTACCTAGCGGCTGACATTAAATTGGAATGTACTAAAGAGATAATGGCTAGCAATATTGTTTCCTCAATTTGCACAATGACTTATTTAAAAACAGAATAAATATTAACTGATTCTGCAAACCTGCAACTTTCAATTGCCAGACCATTTCTGTACTTTAATTCTTCAAAGAAAAATTGTCACTTGCATAATGCTTCTGAGTGAGGGAAAAAATACAATTTCAATTTTCATATCTTGTAGCATTGTAGGAAAAGATCTTATTTCTGGTCATGTTGTATCCTGTCTCAGAACCAATACATAGTTTAAGCAGTTAATGCATTTATCAACTCTGCTGTATAAAAAGTACAGAAGAACCTATGCAGTGGTGTCCAAGACACCTCATGTATTAAGGGAGTCTGAGCAACCTCTTGGGTGCTTCTCCACCTTGAAATTTAACTTTACATCTTATCCATCAACTGAGTGAGAAGTGACAACAGTTCCCTTCTCTCCAAGGTAACCGTGTGCTGGCTTTGCTGGTAGGAAGGCAATCCTTTCAGCAGTGTACATTTCTTCATGCTGTGAAATTTCACAGATTACTCATCAAGAAAACAGGAGAAAATTATTAAGGATGCAATATCTCATTTAATGATCCAAACTCACCTTCAGTTAAATTGGTCCGGACAAATTGGTCCCGGCAAATTTGCTCCATAGAAATAATGATTTGCCCTTATAGATATAAAAGAAATTTCTCCAGTCATTTTCTTTAAGGTTAAGATTTTTGAGAGTAAAAGAACTTCAGTATAATATTCCATGGGACTAATCTATCTAATTTAGGAACCCCACTAAAAAGTCCCATTCTGAACTTGTACATTGGAAATTCTTTTATTTAAAAAAAAAAAAAAAAAAAAAAACCAAACCCAAACCAAAAAAACCCAACCAAACACCCACCAAAACCAACAAACAAACAAACAAACAAAAAACCCTATTATTTTGCTCTATATTATGTATATAGACAAACAAGCACATATACACACCCACAGGCATGCACAGACATGGATAGACATGACTCAGGATTTAGTATTGTGTCAATTAAATCTACTAGTATCACTAAGATAGGAGGCATCGTCAATACAGATGAGGATCACAACATCATCTCGGAAGCACTGGATGATCTTGGGGATAATCGCAATACAATTAGGATTAAATTCATAGTCAGATTGAAGGTTATGGGCTGAGACATCAATGACAGGAACTTTGGCCAGAAAACATTATGTCGCATTGACTAGGAACAAAACACCAAAGAAGAAGAAAGGTCTTTTGATATCAGAAAAGCAGGGCTTGAATCGGAACCACCAGTGAGGTGCAAGACTATATGAAATGTGGCAGAAAAAAGATCATTGCCTTTAGCAGAGGAAATGAAGGCTAAGGGAGACTGTCACCCATGTTTACAAACAGGGGAATAGGGAAATGCTATTTGAGCAAAGGGACAAGAACATATGTATATAAGATTGACAAGAATAAATGTAAGATAGAAATGAAACAGAGTTTTCCCTGGGGGAGCAAGGTGGTTAAACAACCTTCTTGTAAGAATAATGGAGTCAAGAAACCAAATGTTTCAAGATGGAGCTATTAGAAAGATCAACCCCACTACAGTTCAGCAACATTGACAACTGCTATTCAAGAGAGAGCTGAGACTGGTATGATAAAGGTATTGTACATGAGGAAAGAAGCCATAAAGATCTGTGAGTAAAATAATAAGACAGTTTATTGGTCTAACCTGAGGAAGGTTACTAGAGGTTTGATCTTGAGTTTAATTTGAGAAAGATAGTTGGGACTTTATCATTATTAGGTCCTCTTCTATTGAGCATCCTTTGTAATGTTTATCGGTGTCTTTTATGGGCTGGGTTTTTTATTAATAGCAATGTTTCACTTTTCTAGCTTCCAGTCCATCTTCTGTCCAGAAAGAACAGGATAGCTAGGAACTGGAAATAAGCATCTAAGCTGTATTATTATTAATTATTATTTTTAAGATCAACCTGTAAGTAGCTTTTCATATATATTGGATGTATCAGATATCAAACCCAGATCTCATTCATTTTAGTCCTCCATTTTTTTCTCGTCATATATCTAATGACATTTCCACTGTTAGGAACTGACCCCATGACCCTGTCCAATCCTAACTGGCTCAGACCCATTTTGTCCTTTTTTCTCTCTTTTCTTTTCTGTGGGATCTAGCATAACTTCCTTGTTACTTGTAGGAATCCTTTGCCTCAGGCTATCTAGTTCAATACAGGTTCAAAATCCTTCAACTTTTCCATAGCCATGCTTTTGGCCCTGCAGTTCGAGGTTTTGAAGGGGACTACAAATTGCTGAAGGTCCTTCAAGCTACCCTTGCTGACATAGTGTGGTGGGTTGACCCTGGCTGAGGGCCAGGTGCCCACCAGAGCCGCTCTATCACTCCCCTCTTTCATTAGACAGGGGAGAAAAGGTACAATGAAAAAAAAAACTTACGGGTCGAGATAAGGACAGGGAGAGATCATTCTCTAATTATCATCACGAGCAAAACAGACCGAACTTAGAGAGGGAATTCATCTTATTTATTACTAAGCAAAACAGAGTAGAGGAATGAGAAATAAAACCAAATCTTAAAAACACCTCCCCCCACCCCTCCCATCTTCCCGGGCTCAACTTCACTCCCAGCTTCAACCTCCGCCCCCCCCAGCGGCACAGGGGGACGGGGAGTGGGGGTTACGGTCAGTTCCTCACGCGGTGTTTCTGCCGCTTCTTCATCCTCAGGGGGAGGACTCATTGTTGCCCCGCTCCAGCGTGGGGTCCCTCTCACGGGAGACAGTCCTTCACGGCCTTCTCCAACGTGAGTCTCCTCCAAGGGGTGCAGACCTTCAGGAGCAAACTGCTCCAGCGTGGGTCCCCCACGGGGTCACAAGTCCTGTCAGCAAACCTGCTCTGGCGTGGGCTCCTCTCTCCACGGATCCACAGGTCCTGCCAGGAGCTTGCTCCAGCGCGGGCTTCCCACGGGGCCACAGCCTCCTTCAGGTGTCTCCACCTGCTCCGGCGTGGGGTCCTCCACGGGCTGCAGGTGGAATCTCTACACCCCCTCATCCTCCCTCCATGGGCTGCAGGGGGACAGCCTGCTTCACCATGGTCCTCACCACGGGCTGCAGGGGGATCTTGCTCCGGCGCCTGGAGCACCTCCTCCCCCTCCTTCTTCACTGACCTTGGTGTCTGCAGATGTTCTTACATCTTCTCACTCCTCTCTCTGGCTGCAAAAGCGCTCTCTAACTGTTTTTTTTCTCTTTCTTAAATATGTTATCACAGAGGCGCTGATTGGCTTGGCCTTGGCCAGCGGCGGGTCCGTCTTGGAGCCGGCTGGCATTGGCTCTGTCAGACACAGGGGAAGCTTCTAGCAGCTTCTCACAGAAGCCACCCCTGTAGCCCCCCCGCTACCAAAACCTTGCCACGCAAAACCAACACACATAGGAACCCATAAACTTCATAGAGGGACCGAATGCCATGCAGAAGGTCTCTGCAGAGTCCCCATGAGCCGGATGGCGAGGTAACAGGATGAAAATCTTTCACTCTGTCATGCAGAAGGGGAAGCTAAGCCCACTGTCTGATTTGCACAGCCATTGATGTGCCCTCTTGTGCAGTCAGGGAGCTTGGCAAGCATTCATTATGGCATAACAATCCTGCAAAGTGCTGCCTGATTCTTCCTTACTGCTGTGCTTTTCTGTGCTGCTTTATTCTCTGAGGAATCATTTGTTTTGATTTATTTAATAACAGGAATCAAGAAGACATACTTATTTAACCTAGGCTTAGCCCAGACTCTGCAATCATTACAAAACTCTTAAATGAACCCAGGTGAAGAACTTTGGGTGCTGTGTCCTGTCAAGCTTGACCTCTACCTGCACAGCAACCTGCCATTGCCTGTCTTCAGTTTTCACAAAATAAAAACCCAGCAGGGGATAGTAAGAAGAGGCAAGAGAAAAAGAGGCGGCCCTAAATGAGATTATGGTAAAGCTGACTAACCTCAGAAGTAATGCAATAGTAGTACAGGCTGTTGAGTAGTTTCTACAGAGACTGCTGTCATTGGCTTTTAATTTTAACCTGACACAAACTTTCACTTCTTATATCCTGAGGCTCTGCAGCCAGAAAGTGTCATTTTGCTGCAAATATTCATCAGAGGTTGGTTAAAAGACCATGATAGTAATTAGCATTTACTGGGTCATGTTACACAGTGAAACCCAGGCCACTGGGGACAAAAGACCCTGAAAGGTGACCTTTTTTTACCTGAATAGGGACTAACCTTATAGATGGTAAAATCAGTGTTTAATATCTGAACTCAAAAGCTATTTAGGTGTGCAACTGCTCTTTGCATGCAGTCACTGGTAACTCATGACAACATACTTCAGATTATCAGGCCATGGTGCTTTTTTTGCCCCCTGAAGTATCACTTGATTTATTTCTCAGGCACAACAATGAACAGTGAGCTGCTTTTCCACATCTCCGCAGCTCAAGAGCATATCTTCCCCTTCATCCTGATGTGCTCACTACCACCTGAGATTGCTCCCGTCATCTCTGCTCCCTGCTGGGGAATGTAAGGGAATAAAGAGAAACTGGGTGCTAAGGAAGGGTGACTCTGCTTTCCCAATCAAGAGACTACATTCCTGTTGTTTTAATGTGATTTATACATGTTGTTTAAGGGACACATAGGTAGAATGACAGGGAGTTCTTTGTTAAAGGAAATGAGAATAAATAATAAATACAACATTATGAAAATAACCCAGGAAAAGAAGGAAGATCTCAGAGCAAATGCAGCGAGCTGCTGCCTGCCAGCCTGTTTCAACTCTTCCTGCCTGTGGAAATCAAATAGCAGAAAGGCTGCAGCTCAAAACCCCCTACGTCCTCCGGGAGCCCAGCAGCCTGCGTGTCGGAGGGGACGGCGGACTGCGGCTTTCAGCGCGGCTTCCTTATGAACATCCTCATTACCCACAGACTTGGCGTTTCCATCCTCCTTGCCTTCGTGGCAGGGAGGCTTTCTTGTGGGATGCGAGATCACATCTCTGCTCCCCTCTCCTCCTCTCCGCAGGGACGGAAGGGAAGAAGTTGGGATTTGGGGTCCCCGGGGAGAGACCGGCTCTGCTGGCGGCGGGGGGGTGCGGGTAGTGGGGTCCCGTGGCGCTGCACCCCTCACCGCTGGGCAGACCCCAGCAGTCCCCAGTGCAGCCTCCCAGCTGGTTCTGACACTGTTAAGTTGCTTCATGCAAAGTCATCACAATCCCCAGGTAAACTCCAATTTCCTCTTTATCAGGTTTAGCTGAAAAACAAAACAATTAATTAAAAAAGCAAAACACAAGACCTAAACATTATTTATGCCCCTAATTACCTCATTCTAGTGGGTATTTTAGTCCCTGTCTGGTCAGGACATTAATTATCTTCATAAATACAGCAAAAGTTAAATAATAAGCACCCAGGGCTACAGAAGCACTGCAATGATGAAGCTTAAATGAACATATAAATTTTATTAATGGATTCTTTATACAACTCCATATATTATAAATCAAACAAAAATCCTATTTCCATCTTCTAAGGTTGCAATGAAAAAGCTTTAACATTATTGAGGATAATTTTTATTAAGTTTAAAACTCCTTTTTTGCAGTAATGAGACTGTTGCGGGGATAATTTAATCTGGTTTGTCATGAGGCACCTCAGCTTGTTAAATAAGTTAATAAATGACTATGCATTAATCAAAGTGACAAAGCTATGAAGAGCTGAGGATGGAAGACAATTCTGGTGATAGTATTAATTAGCATTTAATTAGAAACTTAGGGGCCATAAATAAAAAAACATGGGAGACACATTTATGCAAATTGCTTTGAAAGCATGTTGGAGTTTTATTTGCTTTAGGAAAAAGCCCTTCCTTCCTTCCACCCTCCCTTCCTTTCTCTTTTTAATTTTTTTCCACACCGCACATAGCAAAGTTGCAGTGACATCACATGGATAGAAATGAGCTTATATTGGTTGTATTTTTTTCCAATTAGAGGGCTCTGCACTTGAATTGTGCTTTTTTACTCTCTGGCTTGAACGGAAGGGGTTTTTTTAGATTCTTGATTTCCAGACAAGCAGAAAGAAAGAAGAGACTTTTATTTCTGCCTTTTTACTCAAGATGTGCATCTCCTTTCTCTAAGGAAGAATTGATGTCAAAATGATGCTGCTGCAATTCTCTGTACGCAGCAACCTCTTCTGTTCAAAAGCAGGAGCCTCGTTCGTTATCTCACATTACAGAACAGAAGCAGCATTTATAATTATAGCCCTTTTGTTATTTCTCCCCACAAGGTGCCCATTTCAAAATGGACAATTCCTGCTAGCAAAGAGATAATATATCACTCTGTTACGTATTTCAGGCTTTTTTTTTTTTTTTTTTTTTTTTTGTCCGGAGGAGCAGACTGTATTATTTGTTGCATTTACACAAGAAGGTTACCTGCAGTAAACCTGCTTTTTCTATTCACCAGTCTATCTCTGTCATGGCTCATTTATGTGTGAACATGACTGACTGAAGCCAACATTATCCACAATTGACAAGTGCCAGACCTACAGTTCAATCAGCCCCTTCCTTAAGATAATGCCAAGGGCCAGCTGTTTGAAGTAGTGGGACAATAAAGTGGAGAGAGACAATCAGGGTCAAATTGATCCAATTCCCTGTGTATAAAAGGGATTCTGACTAATACACACAGCTCTTTTTGCTCTCCAAGCACATTAGACCTTAAACAGGGACCTGGCCTTCAAGGAAATGTGTGACTGACATGAAAATGCTGAATTTTTAAGGTAGTTTCTTTAGCCATTTTCTTCCAAAGCCTTTCACCAAGAATATAGTGCAAGCCCAAGACAAAAATGCACCTGGTACCTGGGGGGTTTTTGGTTATTTTTAGTGAGATGTTTAGCCCAGTGATGACATAGAGTTCATTCTCCTTTTCCTTTTGTTTTATATTTGTTTAACAAATCATTTGCATCTGTTAATAAAATTAAACCTGAGAAATGAATAAGAGGCAGCTCCTTTCAGTGATGCTCCCAATTCCCATTGCCAATATAGTGAACTGAGTTCCTGAATACATTTCTTTATATTAAGTCTCCACAGAACACAGCAGTTAACACAAATATTCCTTCAAAATTACCAGCTGCTTCTATGCTGCAATACATATCAGGTCTGGAATTTAATAAGATATTTTACTGAACTTCCAGAAGATAAAGAGCTGACCAGTAGTCACTAAAGACTCAAGAGAAATTTTGATACCTTCAAGCATTAAGATACCAAACTTTTACATATTTCCCTTCCTCCATCCCCTAATTAATAAGCCCCTGGCGTTGCCTGTGAACATAGATCTTTTTTTTTTTCCATGAATGGAGACAGATCTACATATTTCAGTAATCAGAAAGGTTTTAGTTTTTTTACCTCCACCTCTCATTTCCCAACTACCACCTACTTAGCACATTGAATGACCTACAAAACCAGATTTATTACCTTCCATTTCCAGTACAAACCCAAAAGTAGAAGGCCAAACCTGTTGTGTGGACCATGAGTTGGCTGGTTCTGAAGTAATTTTAGTGTTTTTTAAATATTCTGTGAACCAAGTCAAGGGGATAACACATTCAGTACTAACTTTTTTGTTTGCAGGTCCTGGTCTGCTTGGGGGTCTTGCAGGTCTGGCTGGTCCCCTCTGGGCAGCATGTCTGCAGAGCTCGGAGATCTGCAAGTGCCTGCCATGACTCTCATCTGTTTCAGTTCCCACCTTTACCCATGAGTGAATACAGAGTCCAGAGTGCTCTGGAGGAGAAAAAACCAAGAAGGAATAGGAAAAGAGCTGGGTCACCTAGGTCTCTTTTCAGGACAGAATTGGCACCCCTCCAACCATTCCTAACAAAACCCTGGTTTGTCTGCAATGTGGCCAAATACAGGTTAATACAGTGAGGGCAGCAGAAATGAGATCAAGTGAGGATTTGGGTGCACTTTACTGAGCCTCAAATGCCCTTAATGGTGTTGGGCTGCAACCAACAGGAGTAGGTGTGCTTCAGTAGCAGAGCCTCTTTGTAGACATAGCATTTTGGAACTTTCCCTCACTCTTTTATGGCTTTTGTGTAAGCTTGCATGCTCAATTTGGGTGCTTCCTCTAAAAGCATGGTGTTTCTGTGTGTGTGTTTCTCAGTGGACAAGAATTTAACCTCTATCATATTCTTGCTCAGTTAATGGAAGGGTTTGCATGGCATAAGTAATCAACAGCACAGCATGGGGCTTGGTCCTGCAGCTCTGTAGGTAGTGAGAAAATTTCTGTCTCCTGGGCTCAGTCCAGGTCTTTCCATCACATCAAACACCAGAGTGTGCAGACCTCCAGGAGGAAGCATGTGGATTATGGTCACCACTGTTGGAGGGTAGTCAAAGTCAGTGTGACTGTGTTTGGACGTGGAAAGACTCCTGTTGGGGGTTATGCCAACAGGGAGCATAACTGCACTACTCTGAACAATGTCTGGAGAAACCCATTCCTCTCTATCGATGAAGGAAGGAAACCTGAAGAGTTCAGGCTAGCCCTTACAAATAGCAGCCAGTCAATTGTGTTTGGTGAAAAACTTAAATAATAATTAGTATAGAAATTATATCTATGCAGGTGAAAAGCATTAACTCATGCAAACACCATCTAAAGGATTTTTTAATGTCATGTTAGCAGACCCCAATATATCGAAAAAATGCCATTGCACCATTTGTCTTTATAATAAGGCAGCTAAGCTTTCCTACAGAGCAGCATAAGCTTTGAGGATTACACAGAGCACACCACATAAACACAGTGCAATACTTACAACTTTTATCAAATCGCGTATCCAAGGATTTGCTCTGTACATTATCTTTGTAGTGCTCTCAGTTAGAAAGGCTCCAGGATTTGGGACTTGTGCATAAACACCACACTTTTAGGGGTGTCTGCATTTCTGAGTAGTAGATCCTCAGACAGCTCTTGTCTAAAGAAGAACAGTATCTGCCTCATGTCCTGGTTTCAGCTGGGATGGAGTTAATTTTCTTCCTAGCAGCTGGTATAGTGCTGTGGTTTGGATTTAGGATGAGAATAATGATAACACACTGACGTTTTGGTTGTTGTTAGGCAATATTTACACTAAATCAAGGACTTTTCAGCTTCTCATATTGCCCTGCCAGTGAGGAGGCTGGGAGTGCACAAGAAGCCGGGAGGGGACATGGCCAGGACAGCTGACCCAAACTGGCCAAAGAGATATTCTGCACCACATGACATCATGCTCAGCATATAACTTGGGACAAGCTGGCCAAGGGCACGACTGTGGCTCAGAAACTAGCTGGGCATCAGTTAGCAGGGGGTGAGCAATTGTGCTGTGCATCACTTGTTTTGTATATTTTATTATTATTATTATTATTCTCATCATCATCTTCCTTTTTCTGTCCTATTGAACTATCTCTATCTCAATCCATGAGTTTTACCTTTTTTTTTCTGATTCTCCTCCATCCTGCTGGGAAGGGGAGTGAGTGACTGGCGGTGTGGTTGTTTTAGCTGCCTGCCAGGTTAAACCACAACACCCAGGTAACATTTCATTGTGTCATTAGTAGGTCTTCTCAAACGAGATGCAAGAATTAGGTGTGTAACAAATCTAGCCCTATTTTATCTTTTTGTGAAGCACTCATTATCGAACTGTGAGTCCACAGCCTAAGTCTTTCCAACAACACAGGGAAAAGAAGAAAACTGAAAACAGAGCACTAAGCTGACTTTAGGATATGACTTGGGCAGCTTGCAGCAGGCATTATATGATACAGTTGCCTTCAAAAGTAGAGAACTGGGCGTGATGGCACAGCAAGTACCTCCCAGTCCTATCTGCCTATGAATTTACATTATCAGAACAACTCTAATTATAATACTAGAAAAATTTATACAGACAAATAAATTATACCTTTCCCGAGCTTTATATATCCACACTGATGGCTAGTCAAAAAATTCTAATTACCTCTCTAGTTCCAGAAAACATTTCAATATACACTGGAACTTGGCAAGCTTCCATGGTTTTAAAATTTTATTGGGGAGCAAACATCTCATGTACAAGGCATATAATTGCATATGAAAGTGCATGCTCTTCCCTTTCATTTGTTAGTCCCTGCTTTGATGTGCTTCAGTTTGATTTTCATGGGCATGGGAGGATGAAAGCGAAATCTGGAATGCTCCAAAAAAAAGCTAAAGCAAGAACCAAGGTAGTCTCTCCAGTCCTGCACTTTTGTTCAGGCAAGTGATGGAACCACATCTGGATACAAAACCAAGCCAAACCTGCTTTTCTGCAGCCGCTCTAAAGTTTAAGTTAACCAGGGCTCATTAACTTCACCAGGCAGAAGATCTGATACAGTGATCTCCAGGCCTTCAGAAGGAAAGTTGAAATGTTACAAAGCACAGCCCTCACACTGTGGCTGCGACATGGGCTGTTTATGTCAGGAGCTGACCTGAGGAGCATTTCAACACAGGCATCTCTCTATGCTGTGATGCCAGGGAAGCTGAAATACTCAAAATGGACTGCTTCAGTTCCTCTCATTAACATTTTTGTATTTTCCAGGTTTTAACCAGTGAACCCTTATAGCACTTCTTAGGAATAGGCAGAAAGCAAAGTCTGCACATGTGGCTCCATGGAGGGGAGAGATGCAGACAGCAGGCATGAAGGCAGCAGGACTTTGTCATACATCTGGAGGCTCTGTGTGCCCAGTTGCACACCTCCTTACTCCATTGTACATCCACATATATGTGTATATGTCACAGCTTAGAAATGTCAGCTCTTATCTCTCCCCTACCAATTGTGTATATATAGTCATGGGCTAAGGTGACATAACACCAGTTACTACCCTGAGCTATTATGCATGTTTACTGATTTTGCCTGGTGTGATTACTACTTGTATTGTGAACACACTGAAGAGTGCTTGAAGTTCGGGCAATAGCACAGAGAGAAGTAATGCAACCACAGAGTCCCAAACCTCTGCTTGCTTTGATAGTTTGCTCATACTAAATATCTTCCCACTATCATGTTAGAAGATATACTGAGCTTTTTATATATACGGTTTTCCTTACATCCTTTCAGATTTATTACATGATCCTTTCTATATGTGCCCTTGAATTTGCTCCCCAGTCCTTAAGCATGCACAGAGACTGGAGCGGGAGTCTGCATCAGCTCACCAAGACAAATTTCAGGCTCCTGCTCATTTCTGTATGACTGCATTCTGCAGCATGCAGCTTGATGTTCTGCCAGATGAGACAAAACATAGAGGGAAACACTGCAAGTGAGTGGTGAGACTCTGGGTGAAATTACCTGTTTTGGAACAGAAGAACACCAGGGGAAAAACCCAAAATGGTGAAAATGGGGAAGGGAGGCGGGTTCCAGAAATCACCCCAAATTGCCTTTTCTGGAAGCAGGGGAGCTAGTCATTAGTAGTCTCAAGAAAAACAAGTACATTTTGAGGACAGGAAGCAGTGGATGTGGTAAGGCTGCCTCCAGCGGCTGGCTGGAGGTTCAGGGAGCTGCTGGGAGGGAGCAAAGGTCTCCACCCAGGAGCCCGGTGATCTCCACCAACCACACAGGCATGGGAAAGGGGCTCTGGCACATTGGAGGCAGCACCGCTTGCCAAGGGCAACCCAGGAGCCCTGCCTGACTCCAGTCCTTCCGCCATCCACCTCCGCAGCAGGGGAGTTTGATATTGCATACGTTTAAAATCACTACAATGATGTGTGGTCAGCTACTATTTTAGGGTATGTCTGTGGTGGAGTGACCAGTAGCCAAACCTGTGCCCACAGTGCCGCAGATGTTTCTGCCTCCCTTGGTGTGAGCAGCTGGCTTTGAAAGAAGAGAGATTTCCTGAAGTAGATTCCCAACGGAAGTATTTTACATTTCTGAAGGGCTCATTAGTGAGAAATGAGAGAGCAAACTATTAGTCCTTTGAAGACAAATAAAGCTTTTCTAAACCACATCAAATAGAAATGGGCTTGAGCAACACTCTCTACACTTTCTAATTTTGTGTAAACTTCCAAGGTGTATTGCTCTGGGCCCCTCTCTCCTAATAGGTGGTCTGAGGCCCAGACACTCCCCTTCATTGTGAAGAACAACGTATTAAAGGAGAGATAGGTACCTCTTCCTTTCCTAAATATTATTCTGAACTCTGTTTCTTAAGTTTCTTCATCTATAAAATGGGAATATTATATTCTTCACAATGTATTAGGGCTAATTAATGGATGACTGTGCATGTGTTTAGCCATACAATGCAAGGTCTTATTACATTAAATTTAATCATGTCCCATTTTTAGGCTGTGAAAAATGCCTCTTCCACCAGAGTTACCCAGAGGTTGACAAACAGAGTTCATCCTGGAGTAAGTTGGGACCTCTGTGCTTAGTTCAGTAGGGTTACGGCAGACCTCAGCTATGGGCCTGTGATAGGTCTAATACCTGTCACTGTATGGAAAAGTTACATGTAAGTGATAGGTGTGAGGTCACTAGGAATACAAAGAAGTCATTCCAAAACCCAATAGCTTTCAGAAAGAATAAACTCCTTTCTAAGTATTTTAACAATCCTATGAAATTCTGCAGTAACACTGTATATTTCTAACATATTCTACATGGTGGTTGGAAAAACTGAATGGGAAGGTTACCATTTTCTCCACAATTCCAGAGTGCTTTGCCAAACACACTCATCAGGCCAGCACCAAAAAGTAATAATTTTGATGCTGGACACGGGATCTGAAAACTAGTTGAAGAAAATGAGAATTTGCCTGCACTAAACTGGGGACTCTGTCTACATACTAATTCCATTTGATTTTGTGTTTACATCAATGTGAAAACCTGATGTTAGCTACAAGGCTTGCCTGTCTCCTTTCTGTCTTTATCTCCTTGTGGATGACAATTCTGGCAAGCGGTAGCACTGAGCTGGAAGTGGAGGGTCATTGAGCATTGACAGTCCTTTATTCATGGAGTAACACGATGGAGCAGAGTTCTGGTTCAAGTTTAGCAGAGCTGGGCTACCTGAGTGGCCACATCTCTAACAGGGAGTCCCTCCTCGGGGACCCTGCAAGCCCACATTGCATGGTACTTACCTGTAGTTATAGTTCTTTATACTAAGTGAGCTAAATCCCACCATATATA
The DNA here is from genome assembly GCF_011004875.1 of Balearica regulorum gibbericeps. Lineage (NCBI taxonomy): Eukaryota > Metazoa > Chordata > Aves > Gruiformes > Gruidae > Balearica > Balearica regulorum. Next base: position 64,873,170 of record NC_046220.1, read on the forward strand.
TAAACTAAATCCATCATGTAAGGACAGATAAGGGCAACTGTGGTCATCTGACCTGACCACTTTTGTAACAAAGGTCATAGGACTTCCTGAATTAATTAATAAAGCTTTTTCATAGAATATGTTTACTTCCCCAAATCAGAGACAGAACATGCTGGAGATGATGCCTTTCAAAGGGACATACCAGAGCTGCAATGCCTCACCTGTGAGAAAGGCTTTTGTGGCCTACTGAGCTCTGGCCATGGGAGAGGCAGGAGCAGCCAAAACCTGCCTCTTCACGGTGGGTGCCTGCAGGCTCGGGGAGCAGGGAGCTCCTGGTGTCCTCCCTGGGTGGGAGTGATAAGCTTGTGTCCGTGGTTCAACCCCGGCCGGCAGCTCAGCCCCACGCAGCCACTCGCTCACTTCCCCCCCATCAGGATGGGGGAGAGAAATGGAAAAGTTAAAGTAAGAAAAATTGTGGCTTGAGATAAAGACAGTTTAATAGGTAAAGCAAAAGCCATACATGCAAGCAAAGCAAAACAAGGGATTCATTCCCCACTTCCCATGGGCAGGCAGGTGTTCAGCCATCCCCAGGAAAGCACTGTCCCAAGTAACAGTGACTTGGGAAGACAAACGCCATCACTCTGAACATCCCCTCCTTTTCTTCTTCTTCCAGCAGCTTTATATGCTGAGCATGACATCATATGGTACGGGATATCCCTTTGGTCAGTTGGGGTCAGCTGTCCCAGCTGTGTCCCCTCCCAACTCCTTGTGCACCCCCAGACCACTGGCTGGTGGGGTGGTGTGAGGAGCAGAAAAGGCCTTGGCTCTGTGTAAGCACGGCTCAGCAGTAACTAAAACATCCCTGTGTGATCAACGCTGTTTCCAGCACAAATCCAAACCATAGCCTCATACTAGCTGCTATGAAGAAAATAAACTCTATCCCAGCCAAAACAAGCACAGTTTGGAAATCCCAGAAAAGCCTTGGAGGGCTTTCCTTAACAAATTGAACTTTTTCTGGAGAAATTCTGAAGCTTTTGAGGTTTGTCTCAACTCTGAACTCTGTTTTATTGCTAGCACTGTGGGACACTGAGCTTACTACAATGCACATGATGAGAAAGATTTCTCTTTCATGTAGGATATGAAACATCACACCACAGCTACTACCCCTCTCTTCTGGAGGAATGAGTGCAATAAGACAAAGCTTATAATCATTTACAACAGCCTAAGGGCAAGTAACTTCTAAATTTTCAAGAGAAATCACTTCTTCTTGCAGGACTGCGTGTGCTGGCTGGTATTTCATTTAAATAACATACATGTCCATTGAGAAGGTTGCCATGCAAGTGCTATAGAAGAATATTCTTTTTCAGAGTTTTTTGTGATGGTGAGATGAGCCACTTTTTACCATTTAGGAAAATGCAGGGGTTCTTTCAGCACATTGATGCCTTTCCTGAGACTGCCATCGAGGCTTTGAAAGCTCTGGCAGAATTTTATCGATACAAACAAGATAAGTACATTAAGACATCAGTCTATTTCTCTTACCAGTATTCAAGAAGGCTGATGTTTCCAGGTCACCGTACTGAGTCTGAGCCAGATTTAGACCCTGGAAAGTCAAAATATGCAAAGGGAAAACTTCTGTGCTCTGGGAGGCACTCTTTGCAGGTACAAGCTGTCTTGGCCACTGAGCCTAGCTGAGTCACAGGTGGGCTTTTCACAGAGGATTCCCAAAGAATTCATCTCTCTTCTGACTCATGGCTGTGTGCTTGCATGCATGAGCTTCACCTAACCAGGCAGTGTACACCACTCTCTCCTCTGCAGTGTCAGTCTTGTCCCTTTGCCATCCCCACAGTAACCCCCTATCACTGTCCTGAATGAGCGATTCACCCTGACAAGGGCTGCCACATCCAAACCAGTAACTGCCACCTCTCTAGATATGGCTCAGATGAAATACATTACCATGAAATAATCTGGTACCCAGCCTGCTGTAACCAGGGTCTGGCAGTGCCAGGAGGGAGCTGCGTGTCAACTCATAGTTGCATAACACTATGAGTTTTGGAGGCTTTTTTGCTGCAACTGTTGATAAAAATATACCTTTTCCTCTTTGATAAAATAGTTCTTGGTAGACTTTTAGAAAATACGATTGATGATTGACAGTCTGGCATTGAGTAAGGGATTGTCTCGTATGCTACGAGATGAACACATATTCCACTTTTCTAGGAACAGCTCTTAAGGTTCTGGCTCACACCCTTAAAGAAGCTGTCCCCATGCCAGATCTGCTCTAAGCATTACTTAAACTAAAGTCTTTTATGAATCTAGCTCCCATGGAAAAAAAGGCTGGAAGGGACATTGAGGACAGACCCTGGCAAATCCATCAAAATTTATTGTTTCATAAACAGATTAAGTAAAATGTAAAAACAGGTTTATGCCCCCAACAGTATGAGTAGAAGTTAAAACACTTCAATGGTCAAAAGAAATTTGCTGCTAATTCCTTGCTCAATTTTTTTTCAGGGATGGTTATTATGCATTTGGTTTTACGTTGATATTTTTTCTTAGCTGAACTCTCTCTTTTTCCTCTTGGCATTGAACCAGTCTGCTTCCTGATCTGTTTACAGAGTGGCCATGTCCCCTTCTCTGCCAGCAAAGACCAGGAGCTGGGAGCCTTTCCCCGAGGGAAGGCTGCCATTGCTGTGGCAGTCCTAGGAGCCTCCCTCTGCCTGACTCCCATCTGAGCACCTTCACTAAACACAGGAGACCAGACTCATATACATAGTTCCAGGTGGGATCTCTTCAGTATTGCACCCTTTGGCACGTACAAGGTATTTTCCTAACTCTAATGATGCCACTTAGGGTTGCATTTGTTTTCACAGGTCCATTACATTTATAACTACTTTATGCTCAGCAGAGGGTCTCAGGACTTTCTTCTGTTGCCAGCCAACAGCCTTATAGCAGAAATGTTTGTTCCCCAGTGAGAGAATGACCCTGTGTATGCAGCAGCACATCCCACACCACATCTATCAGTTCCATCCACTATTTCATCTGCTCCTTCCTCTGAGATCCTCCCACCCCGTTCAGTGCCAGCAATGCTTCCCACACCTCCAGCAGCCACCACCCAGCCCATTCTAATTTCTCATTCTTCATTTGGACAAAGAATGTCTTCACAAAAGTAGCAAGAGGAAGCCTACAGGGCTGACTGCATTTTTACAGTCTTTTTCATTCCTGTTTGCAGCCTTTCCACCAGCACACAGCTCCCCTACCTCCTCCTCTGCCACATTAACATGCATTCCATTCCGCCCCACATTCCCCACCCAAGCAGACTTTTGTCATCAAACTGGTGGCTATTACCACAGCTTGGAATTTATATTTTTACTGTGTAATCAAAGTCCATAAGCAATCTCACAGAAACCATTTAGCATGTACCAGATCTAGAGAAAAAACATCTTTCTCCTATGCAACAGGAAGAAAAATGCAAAAAATCTATATCCAGCCTCTCTGCCTCCTCAGATTTATATTTCAAATATGTTGGGGTTTTTTTATTTAAAAAAAAAAACAAAACCAACTGAAGAATGTCTGCCACTGGAGACATTAAACCACATTCAGCTGGGAAGTTTAACTTCCCAAAAAGTTATGAGCCCACTAGGAATGAAGTAGCCCTGGAAAAGGTGATGTTAGGATCTCACTTACCAAGGTCAGCATTTCTCATTCATCGCGGGTCAGTGGATAATCCTGCCTGCTCAGAGCAGAGCATGAAGAGGAAGGGATGGAACTCCTCATAATGGTAAAGCAAAAGTGAAGGCAAGGAAGGCTGACATCCAGAAACTTTTACAGATACTCTAAAAATTGGTCCAGGATCAGCCCACTTACAGCCTTCTTCTGTAGGTATCTTTTTCTTGACAGTATCTTTGTATCTTTCAAACAGCAGCCCATGAGGGACAAGGCAGAGCCCTGCAGCACTGGAAGAACTGGGGACTCTCAGCAAGGAAACACAGGAAAGTCCCACCTGCACCATCTTGTATCACCCCTATGTGCAGGACCCAGGCTCCGCTACCTGCCTCCGCAAACCCTGGCAGTGTCTCTTGCTGCGTGCACCCTTGGGCCAGGAGCTACTTTGGGGTTTGCCATCAGCCACATCCCTAGTGGTGGCTGTACCAGAGGCATCTACCATTTCTGCACTTGCAGGAAGGGGTCTCATGTCACGTCACACTGTGACAGCTGCCATGGAGGCTTTGGGCAGGAATCAAATCAAGCACAGAGGCTACAGAGGCTCACATTTGTTGGTCTATGAGGCCTTTGCAGACATGGCCTGGTGTTCTGCCTGAGTGCTCCAGAGGCACAGACATTCCCTGATGCCTGCTGAGATGCACGGCCGCTCCTTCAGTGACACTGCACATGCACCTTCCTCATGTGTGAAGGCCGGGCTGGACACAGCTTGAGCTCTTTTAGCACCTGTATCCACCCAGAAAGGCACGGCCAAACTAGCTGTACCTCAGGCTGCTGGGAGTCAGGGCCTCCGTCCAGGATCAGTTTCTCCCTCCCAGATGATGGTGGAGGGTGTGTGCTGTCTGCCTCTTTGCTGAACAAGCCTGCAAAGTGGGTTATAGGCCAGAAGCCCATCTTCCCCAGGGACCCATCTGCTGCATGCTTGCTGTCATGGGGTAGGGAGACACCCGAGTCAGGGGCTTGGTGTCGTTAGATATAGCTGTATGACTGTACAGAGCAGCATGCCTCCTGCCATGTACCCTGAGGTGTCAAGTGGGGCCTTCATTAGTTTACAACGGATTGCTGTTGCAAAACATGTCAGCATCAGCACTCTTCCTAGCACAGTTTCATTGTTTCTTTCATGCTTTGATGTGTCTCGAAGCCTAACATGAAAAAATCAAAAAGCAAATTGTCATACACTGTAAGAGCAGGAGGGCTTTTAGGTTGTCTAGTCTCCTCCTCTGAATAACATAGACTGTTACGTTTCCTCCAGATGTTGTTTCAAGTCTAGAGTCTGGACTGATACATCCAAGCACAAAGTGCCTGGCACCTAGAACGGAGGGATCCTGGTGCCCGCTGTGCCCTTCGGCCAGGGACCGATAAGCTGAGCAGCTCCTTGCGGGAAGACCACGCTCTCTGGCTGCTACTGCCGATCAGGTCCTTCCTTTGCACTGAATCCTGGCTCTTGTGAACAGCATGAACCAGAGCTGGCGAGACAGACCGATCTTCCCAGGCACTGGACGAGCTTCTCCAAGTCCCATGGCAGCACCAGCCACTCCTGAGCCATACATCTGTTATCGTGGAGCAAGTCTTTGTATATGTGGCAAATGGTCACAATGCAGTAATTTCCTTTCTGGGCCCTTGTAGTTATTGTTGTGCGTGTCCTGTTTTTCATAATTATGTGATAGCTGTGTCAGTGGGAACTCCAGTAATCAACAGCAGAGCGGAATATAGCAGGTCTGACATAAAAGGAATCCAGTAATTAGATTTGTGCATTCAAGGTTTAATTGTTTAGCATTCTTTGTCCAGTGCTTGTATTATTTTCTTCTGTTACACAATGGTTATCTCCATAGAATAGATTAGATTTCTATCAGACAAAAATGACTTAGTCTATAATTAACCAGTAAAATGTATATATTATCTCCAAATCCACATGTACACAGACACAACAAACAGCTTGACAAAAAGGACATGAAGTGCACTGTGTTTTACATTACATGTGCCACTGAAAATACTACAGAAAAATGTATTCCCATGGTACTATGAGCAAAATGAAAGATAATGGCACAGAAAAATGAACAAAAAACACCAGCTGAACTATGCTGAAACAGAAAATGTAAGGGACTGGTAACAGCCAAAACAAAATTCTGAAAGTGAAAACTTAGAGAAAAATTTAGACAAAAACTTTACCCTACTGATACATTTTCAGCATGAAAACCTGAAAAAATGCACCATAGAAAAGACTGTTGTGTGGCAAGGCCCTCTAGAGTTCCTGTTGCTATCATAATTGCAGAGTAGTTGTGTACAAAATGAAATAGAGAGACACCTCTGTATCCTATATGCTCCATTATTCAAATTATCTGCCTGCTTATAATTACACTGCTTGTGGGAAAAAAATGTTGCAGAAGGAAAGAGGAAAAAAATACTTTTTTCTCTGGATATTTTTTCTCCTATTGTGTATGTTTCATTTGGATGATGGTGTATTGTGGTTTGTAGCAGAGGATTTTGTGCCTGGAATAATGAACTGTCTCCTAGCATAAAATACCTATGCTCACCGTCAGCATTCATTGAGAAAAAGATGTTAAACACTGTAGTGATATACTGCAGCAGCAGAGAATTTCATATTAATCATATCCTGTGATGCCAAAGGCGCTGCTGGCATCGTCTGTGACACTGCTGTAGAGCTACTGTGTTTTTCATTGTCAGTGTTGATAACTTCTGCTGAATTCAAATTTACTATAAATAAATTCCAGATTAAAATATGCTAGGAAATCCTCTCTCCTTTAGAGAAATAAAGCTGATATTTAAGTCTTAAACAAGTTATTTTCTCCTTAAGATCTTTGCATACAGTACACAGTTTACCACAGGCTAAGCTGAGATGTGAACAAACAGGATGCTGTTGGCTGCTCTGGGGAGCCACCCATGGGGATGCTGTTACTACAGGGCAGGTGTACACCAGCGTCTCGCAGAGGGAAGAGTTGCTCCACATACACCACAGACAAGAGCATACCCACAGTCTGTAATCGAGAAACAGCTGATGTGGTCTATCTGCATGCCCAAAATTGCTTTACAGGAATTTTGTCCTGGAACCGTATTTTGAGCAGAGATTTATCCTGGCACCACGGGGGATTTAATTTCTCCTTTTGTTCCCTGTCTGTTGCCCCTTCCCCCTGCCCTCCCCCTCATCAGAATGCTGGTGTTTCTAGTATGAGACTGTGTTTCTTTCTAATTCCCCAGTTTCAGACACACATGGGAGGTGAGTATTGGTGACATATGAGGCCCCTGCAGTTGCAGGGCAGGAAGAGATGGAAAGTGAAGGTACTAACACTTCTTCCTAGCTGAAGATGTGTGCCACCAACCTTTCCCCTCACATGATCCATCATGCAAGGACACCCCTAGTGTATCATTCAAAACAAGTTGTGCTTGCATCAACCCACGTGCCTTCACAATGTCTTCACATACAGAGTTACATTAACCCCAGTGTGTCAATAGGTATCTAATACAGAAAATCTAGATTTTAAAAAGCAGAGTTGAAGATCACTTAGAGCAGTCACATCCTTCCCTGACATTGCAGGGCTGTTTCTTACAGTTTGGAGATGAAAAGCACCAAGTTACAGATTTCACACACGTTCTTGGCATGTTATTCCACTTTCACAAGCAGGAAATATTTTTCTAATCTTCATCTAAATTTACTCAAGCTGCTGTTCCCACACTGCTGATAACAAATCTTTGGAAAGAAGTACTCTGCAATAACTGCTTCACAGATTTCCCCCTCCAAACTGCAGGCCTGGATTGTGGTGATGGAAAGATCCTGCCTTAGAAGTGTGCCAGCACTGCAGGGACGATACTGCTGCCATCAGTGCTGGGGCTGCCTGCTCATGCAGATATACGTGGGCAAAGCAGTTTGACAGTAGTTTGACCTGGATGTATCCAGCAGGACCTTACAGCAACATGAAGCTCAACACAGGCAGAAAGCCTGACCGAGAGCATGGGTAAATGGTGAGACTCACAGCTAACCTGGTTAGGGCTCCCAGTTTTTGCAGTCACTCTGCTTGTTTGATCCAATCTAATTTAAATTGGTCAAAGCCAGCACAGACATATTCAAAGCTAAAGATGCATTGAAGGAATGCCCTTAGGAAGGAGGAGAGCCTCTTCCAAATCTGACAGTAGTATTTTTCTGGTGAGAAAAAGGATGGTGCTGAGAAAAAGACAGAGAAAAAGTTTTGATTGCTTCAGTTTTTAAAAAAAAAAAAAAAAAACAAAAACAAAAACAAAAAAACCCACAATGAAACATTGCATTTTTTTGAAGTTTGACTCTTGTTTTCCCTTCTTTCCAATATATCATAGCTAGTTTGAACTAGAAGCTAGAATACTGTTACAAAGGGAGAAAAATTACCTTTACAGCCACAGCACTTTGGAAGTCCATAAGGACTCAAGTAAAATATAATATGGTTCACGTTCCATCACAACATCCCAAAAGTTTGAAGGTTTGCACAAAGAGAACCCAGATCTTCCAAAACACTTAAGATTTCAGATCACCAAAACCTGAGAAATGCTAAACTTCATCAACCTGCCTTTTGTATTTTTCCAATAGAAATAAAAGTGCGTATAAATGCTGAATGCCAGCCATTTGTACAGGCTGAATATCTGAAATGAAAGCCTTTAGTACAGACCTGAACTTCAGAGCTTTTTGGAAGCAGTAACTCAGCAGGGTAGTCAATAAGACTTGTAAATCCATTTACTGCATCTTTTAGATCAATTTCTTTCTGACTTCTTGTACAACATTTCAAGCCTACTGAAGCCCCAAGACATTCTCCTCCTGTGGTGCCTTTAGAATAAACCACTCAATCATCAGAAAGAATTGCGTATTTTCCTTCACAGCCATGACTTGTGACTGGTATTTTAAGCACTGTTAAAGCTAAGGAGCTGAATGCTGGAAATACAACAGTAAGCAGATCTTTCACAAGTTCCTTCCTTTCTCTCCGTACTTTTGGTTTTGGCTTACTTTCAAATGAATGACTGATTCAATTTCTTGTTACTGTTCTTTCTCCCACTGACAAGTCTTAATTGTAAGCCAGCAACACACTGGCTGCATGGACAAAATTAAAAATGCAATCAAAAATCAATAAAAGCATGCGGAACTTTTTATTACTGTTTACTTTTACCTGTGTTTGGCTTTATGACAAGTTATGGCTTGGCAAAACATTTTACCATAGCCTAGTTTTTCTTGTTTAAAAATAAACTGTTATTGCCCACTGCCCTTCAGTAACTTTCCCAAGGTTTTGCCTTGCATCAGGTAGGAACATTTTGAAAACAACAGGGAAATTTATTGCAACAGCTGTAAAATTTAGCCCCTCTCCTCTAGAACATAATGTGGGAAATAAAATTCCAATAAGATCTTGGTCATGAGCCATTTTTTTCTCAATGGTTCAGGGTTTTTTACCCATATGATTACTTTGATGGGTACCTTAAGGGAAGAAGAGTTAAGAGTTCTCATTCTGCTCTATTTGAACATGTGCTACAACTCAGAATAAAACCACAAAATGCATCCAAAGCTGTAACATCCCCAAGCTGATATAAATAAGTACCTATCTTGCCTGCAAGAATTGATTCAGATTATAACCTGTGTGTTGCCATTAATTCAAGGCTAATCTACACACAAAGGTATCAAAGCATATATGGTGTGAAGTGAGGGGATAGGATAGAGTCTTGAGCACCCCACAGCTCATCAGCCATGGCTGGGAACATCGAGTCCGGCAAACTCAGATGGGTGCAAGGCAGGTAGTGCCCAGCACCACAGCTGGTTCTCAGCCAACTGCGGTCAGCTCCGGAGGAGTCAATGTGGAAAATGAAAATATCTCAGAAGGTGACTTTGCAGTGAAGGTGTAGCCTCTGGGTGAAGCTTACATAGTCTGGTAACTGCTTCGTCACTTTGAATGATACCTACCATCCCCTACAGATTGCTGGACTTGGATTACTGTTACTAGTGTACAGTAAAATCATGTTACATAGACCTACAGGTTTTCTGAACAGCTGCTGCTGTTCTTCACTAGAGCTTGATCAGCTTCTTTTATTGAACAATGCATTTAATTTGGTCCCTCGTATTACATCTACACACAAATTTCAGTGTTTTCATTATTTAGAATTATTCACTGAATAATGCATGGGAACATGTTGCAGACTGTGTACTTACTTGTGAATGCTGTGCCACAGTTATTGCTTGCTCACTAGTTGGACCGTGTGATTGGTCACTGAAGACAAACTATTTTTTTCTCCCCAGATCAAGAAGTATTTTCAAGTTGCATGTTTTAAAAATGAGAATAATCGGTCATAGGTATTTTTCGCCAATGCTTATAACATTACCAATTCCTTTGAACATCCCTAAGAGAATAAATTTTGTGTGTTCACATGTGCAGTTAATAAAATGTGAAAAAAACCCATGCAAATGTAAATGAATAAATAAAGTCAGCTCTTAGCCTAGTGGGCAGAATACTTACTGAGGAAATGGGGAATCTGTGCTCAGCTTCTTTCTCAACCTGAAGGCATGCAGTCAGGTCCCTGCAGCTCCCATCCTTCCCCAGCAGAGTCCTCCACATAGGAACACCCTTCACCCTTTGTTTTGAAATTTTCCCCTTCACCAGTCAAAATGAGTGTCCTGAAGCAACAGGCTGGGGAGGGGGGGGAGGGATGGTGGGAGGTGAACAAAAAAAAACCAAACCAAACCAAAAAACCTCAAGAAATCCTGATTTTGTAACCTCGTCACCTGGCAGCTGGTGGGAGAAAGTAGCCATGACCTGAGGCTCTTTTCTGGAGAAACCCTCTGAACCCAGCAAGGGCAACGGCGGAAGGTAGCATTGGCAGGGCAAAAACCATGGCTGCTCACCCAGGACCAGGGCAGTCACAACACTCTGGGTCCTGAGGGGATGGAGAGCACCCAGGGTACAGCTCTGGTTCAGGCACTGGGGAGGAGCAGGAATGGAGGAGGACACCTGGCTTCATGTCTCCTGCTGGCTGACTCTGGGTTGCTGCCTAGCCAGTATTGGGAATTTGGGGATTACCCTCTGGAGCTGTGTTACCATTTCCATCGGTTACACAGGTCCTGTATTGACCTCTGAACCATCCTGCTTGTGTTGGACACCTGGATTTTTAAACAGCGCAAAGTCTGCGTGGGAAGTCCCAAGCAGATGCTCTGAATCTGGCCCCTTGTTCCTACGTTCACTTATTTCTCTACCCGTAACCCTGGAAATTATCCTCACGTGTGACTCCTCACCGCCATAGGGGAGGGACTCTGGAAGAGCTGACAGAAACTTTGCATCCCTCCAGCTCTCTGTGTGCCATGGCCATGAGTGCGTCAAAGGCATGGGGGCAGGGGAGGACCTCCAAGGCCAGGCCCAAGGAAAGGCATAAGACGGTCCTTCACATTTCCAATAAAAAAGTAAGGTTAACTTTTTAACAGATAATTTTTCAAAAGGAGAGGGAAGGTCTTCCAAAGCTGCCATAGAAACAAAAGTGCCAGAGGTGAGGAAAGGCCAGGGAGACGCTGTGAAGGGAGAAGTTTTATAGGGAAGAAGTATAAACAATATTTGATGGGTACATTTTTAATATAAAAGCCACAAACCAGTGAAATGGGTCAAAAAACAAGCCCTGTGCAAGACTTTGTGTTTCTAATAAATGTTATTGATTTTGTACATGCCAGGGTTTCAGCCTCAAAAAATTATGGTGGTTTCTGCACTATATCCTGTGCTTTGTTACCCAAAACATCCAACTGTAAGAGACAGTAACAAAGAGAAAAACTTTTTAAAAACTTGTTTGCATTTTTTCACCTACTGTGCTTAGATCTTTTGAACCATAAGGTACAACATGGTGTAAGATTTTTATGTCTTGAATAACTGAACTCACACACATTTGCCATTAGCTGCCTTCACCTGCGATGTCCATTGAACAAGAAATATTGAACGTGAGGACAACACTGTGCAGCAGAAGATGCTGTCAGAGGAGTGGAGCTACACAGTGAACGGCCCTTGCAGCAAATCCATCTCCCCAGAGATGTCTTGGAGTATCTCCCTCTGTCATTTGCTGGGTTTATTTTCATGGTCACATCTTTGCTTTGTGGCAGTTAGTCGTTCTTTCTGCCACTATGCCTTACTCCATCCTTTTTTCCTGCTTCCTCTTGGTTTACATCCTTCCTTCTGCACTTTGGGTTTCTCTTCTCCTATTGTCCTTCAGAAGAAAAGGAAGTCTCATGTAGGGAAAGGCTCAATTTGTCTCACTTCCTCCTCAAAGATGATGGAATGAGTCACCCCTTGACCATGCTGCCCTCCAGCACTCAATCCTCCCTTATCTCCCAAGAGCCAGGAGAATAACTTGGACTTCCTTCGTTAAATACACTTAACAACATCATTCCGATGCTACAAGGGTCGGCTGATATTTGTACAGACCCTAAAAGCGTGTAATGGGCATGGTGATAACTGATCTCCTTCTCCAGGAATGCTGCTGACTGAGGAGCCAGGGGAGGCAGTAGCCACCCCAGAGCAGCCGTCCTGGCTGAGGACCCAGCCCAGGCAAGCGTCCCAGCAAAACCAGGGAGCAAAAGGCAAAAGAAGCATCCCCAAATGCTCTTCATCCTGCCACAGGGACAGGGGAAGAAATCCTTTCTGCAGGGTCTGGGAACAATAGGATGATGAAGCTACAGTGATCTTACAATGCATTTCAAGATCTTTTTGACAACACACAGCCCAGATTCACCTTTAGCTGGAGGAATCCCACCTAGCTACCTCCCTCCCTCCTAGGACACTCAAATGCATTAGTTTGAGTGTGTTCCTCCTGCTTTGTTGGCAGTGAAGCATCTCATGTGTCAGCATGAAGATGCAAGTGCCCATCAATGCAATTAGAGAGCCCAGATACTCAGTGGGGGACAGCAGTGCTGAGGAGCTGCTCGAGCAGTGTGGTTTCCTGCCACGTCTGCTTTGTTTCACATCACGTAGGAAGTTCCTTGAACACAGCCCCTGTAAACAGAGGTGCAGATGCTCTTAAATTGCCACCTGCACTTGGTGGCACAACACAAGCACACGCTAATATTGTCAAGTTCAGGCCCCTCAAGGCTTGCATTTGAAGACAGCTCCTTGTATGTGGCTATTTTCCATCTGTAGCACAAAAAACACCAGCTATTGAGAAGCACAGCCAACAGCAACATACACTGAAATTAGTAAAACTTAGAAAGTAAAGCAGCAGGCTCCAGCCTAATAACTGAATGCCATGCACTCTCAAATGGCAGGCTCACTTCAGATGAGCTACCTTGGGTCATTTGCTCCAAGAATTAGTGGGGCTGGGAGCATTACCGAGGTAATGATCATCGCCTCCGGGGAAAAGCACCACACTCACAACTCCCCTGCACCTGGGTAGAGAAAATGGAGGTTGCTGTAGTGGACCCTATGGATCACAATGTAAAAAGGCACTCCAGTACTGTTGTCCACATCAAGTCTGTGCCTAAGGCTACCTCGTCACCCTTTGTACCTTTACAACACATATCTGGGCGCTTGAGGACATCACCGATCTGTAGCTGACTCAAGCATCCTCCGTTTCTGAGGATTGGCAAAGTCAAATGCAACACCAAGTTAATTTTCCAGCACTTGACTCAAAGCAGGCCTTTGCCTCGAGGTGTGTGAATAATGGATTAATTCGGTTTGTTGGTGACACCAAGAACAGGTTTTTTTGTTATGAGTCAATCTAAAGCAGTTTATCTGCTTTTTGGCAAGGGAGATTTCACAGTAGCTTAAAATGCTTAATTTGACCCCAAAACAAGATATTTCATTTCCTTCTTTATACGGGGAAGGAGAATTTTGTCTTTTTCTCAAAATCACGAAAAAAGGCAGAGGGGGAGTTGAGAAAGCTTAGGGTGGATGTCTTAACACAAAACAAATAAAGTTGCTTCAGCAATCTTTTTGCTTCCCAATTTTAATGCAGTTCCATATTCAGCATGAGAAGAAAATTACTCTTTCTATGATTCATTCTCATGTGAAATTCAAAGTATTTAAAAATGTGCTGGATTTTGGAAAGTTTCCTATGTTGCTATATAGCTTTATAGCTCAGGTAAGACGTTGACTAAGAAAGCCCAGCTCAAGCAAAGACTTCTACCATGAGCAAGAGAAAAATCCCAGGGTGCAGGGTGGCCTAGCACAGCACGGTTTGCAATGTCAGAACAGCATATGTAATGCTGGATGGGGGTGAGGAGGTGGAAAGAGAAGGAAAGAAAATGGGGAAGTCTGAAGAAACACAGGATGTGCAAGAGACACCAGCAGGGTGAATCAGTGCGATTTTCCCGCAACTGTGAAGTTACAGGAGGGGCCACGGGGCAACACCCATACACAAACTCCAAACTTCTGAAACCTTCAGGCAGGGTACAGGTGGTGGGACTCATGTCACAGATTTGGGGTTGAGTTATTCTCTTTAAGCAACATGGCCATTTGAAGAGTCCATGAACTCTTTCCTGTCTTGCTGTCTCAAGCATCCTGATTTCTCCCCTTTTAAGGGGAGATACTCAACCGTATGTGTTTCTACACATAATGTAAAGATGTGATTAGGCTAAAAAAAGTGATCTAAACCTGTCATATATAGAATATGCATTATTGCTTTCCTTTTAATGGCACATACACAAGCAAGGAATGCATTCCTGCTTGCCTCACTCCTGGATATGAGCTAAGAGCACAAGCAAGCTTCACAGGCTTAGCCAAAACAACCAAGGTGCCTGAGACAGGTCTGAGGCTAGCTGGTCACTGGGGAAGGTGCACCATGGCTGTCTACATTATAAATGGCACTGTAAACACAAGAATTACATCATTGGGGTGTTAGAAATGTGAGTACTTGGACAAAATTTCAGCAGGAAGCTGAATAGCTGCATTCATCTAGAGAAAGAGTGTTCCTATCTTTCAGTCCCTCAAAAGCTGCTTCAGCAACACAAGGCAGTGGGAAAAGGTCACTTTCTTACTAGGCAAGAAGTATCCTCCAAACCTGGGGTAAAGATCTGTCCTCATGTAGGACTTCAAGCAAATTACAGGGCAGAAACAGAGGATGGAGTCAAAGCTGGGGCTACAAATGAATAGCAACAGAGTGATGCCAAACAGTGCTGCTAGTCAGAGGTGTCTGGGGCTGGGCAATTGCAATTCAAGCTTGGGGAGACTCCTTCCCTGCTAGCACAAACCAGAAGGAATACAGCAGGTAGGTGGCTGAGACATGTTCACACCTGTCCCTGGGCCTGCAGCAATATGAGCTGTTCCTCCAAAACATATTCCTGAATTCTGTCCTGCCCCCTTGACCAAAGTCAAAGCTGGTTTCCCAAAGTCCTATTTGCATTGCCCTCATTAAGAGATTCCGTGCACGTCATCATGATACAGATCTATGGCCTTAAGTGAAGACTAGAGCAGCTGCAGAATATTTGATGTTGCAGCAGAAGCATAAATTTTAGGTAACAAGAAATATTTCTTTATCCTAGATGTTGACAATATTTCAGTAGAGTAAAGAAGAAAATAACCTGCAAATTAAAGATTAGAATAAAACGTGCCAAAAGCAGGTTCTCAAAAAACTGCCATGTTAGTAAATTGTCTTTATTTGAAAGCAGTAAGGGGGAAACTACATCATCCCTCTGCCATTGCGTACAAAGACTCCCTGTTTGGGATCAATGAATAAGCATGTGCAGCCAACCTTCTTGCAATTGCCTGCAGGTTATGAATTTGGAAGTTGGTGGAAAATTTCAGATTGAGCCTGAATGTTCACTCGCATCTGGACTTTAATGTAACAGCCTAAAGGGAGTGTTGCTCTAAATTTTAAATCACACTGAACTTGATGAAGGGCTTGACATGATCTACAGGAAAAGGTCAGAAAAGCTGTAAATGTTTATTTCAATCAGATTAAACCAGTGCTTTCAATCTTGCTTTTACACTTCCAATGATGTAGTCGCTTACTGTCTCTGCAGAACCCTTCTAGTGCTTTTCTGTCCTAGGAAATCTTTAGCATACACGCACTGAAAGGCGATGTACGTGGCATATAGGACTGTAAAAGACCGGGGTAGTGGAATCTGCGGGCAACTGCATCACAATTGCTAACTCCATCAGGTCGTCGATGGAAAAAACAGATGGGTAAGAAAGAGGAAGATTTGGCTGATTCAGGAACGTTAATTCCTTTAGCAGGAAGGCTAAGGGCTAGCCTGCTGATGACAACACGTAATAAAAGGTACTTTCACTGCTGAGAATATATATAAAGAATATAACAGACAACACAGCTTCCCAGTGATCGTGTAAGAGACTGTCCAAAGGGGATGTGCAGCTGGGAAGTCATCGCACTGCACTGCAAGTACCTATCATTTGGGGAGGAAAAAAATCAAAGAAGAAAATGAGACTAGATAAGACAGGCCAAAATCATTATACTCTTCTCACAGAAAAGAGATGTCAGTACACACTGAGGTGCTCGTGAAGGGTGCCAGAAACTTCAATGGCAATGGACAAAAGAGGAACATTTTATCAACTGTTTGGGCCAGTCGGCTGCACACATTGCAAAACACAGATGTGTCTGCCCTGCAGCACGCTTAGGAAAAACTCACTAGGCGTTCCTGATCTTCAGCTGTGTCTACTCTGGGCTATAAAGCAGCATTGCCAAGCTGTGTTTGAACACTACTTAAATGCCTGACGATTTCTATGGCCAAACTGCTAGAGTGTGAACTCAGCCCCATGCCCTATGTAGGAATTTGGAACCATCGTGTCTAAAGCCAGCTGAAGTGTACACCTTCATTCTTGAAGCAGTCTGCTAAAATTATCTGGTATAGGGAATAAATAATAATGACAGGGGTGTCATTACTACTAATATGTTCTTGCACATACAAAAATGAGACATTTAAAAAATAAAGAAACTTTATGTTTAAACTGCAAAAGGATGCCACTTCAACTCACAAAAGCTGAGTTTAACCTTGGTCAGTTTGACACAACCATTTTACAACTGCATGGAGCTACTTGACACTGACATGTGGTTCTTGTTCTCCTGCCTTAGGATATCAAAGCACTATTCCTTATTATTTGCTGTGTGCACTTTCTTGATCTTTGAATCACTGAACTGATTTGCACTGGCACCAGTAACCTACCAGATTTATTTTTTTCCCCTTGTTTGCCATGCACAAAGTTTGATCACTGCCTTTTGTGAGTATATTGCTGATTATTTCCAAGACAAATTCATGTTTGTGATAATTTAGAGGAAAAGCATTGCCCAGGGACAAAACACAAGAATTTAGATGAATTTTGGAGTTGTTACATAACATATAGCCACAAACTACCTCTCCAGTACCAGTTAATTTTTCTCTGAGCCCAACTATTGACAGTGCCTTGAAGGCTATTTAAAATACCATAGCAAGCATACTTCAAGAGCACATGCTTTCTCATGGTTGGACTCATAACAGGTGAATTCTTGGTTTAGTTTTCTCTATACGCTCTTCCTCTCATTTCCATCCATGCTCTAATTCGTGAAATGCCTGTTCTACAAAGCAAAGCAAGTAATCTTCAACGCAGCAGGAGGAAGAAACCAGTGAGCATTCATGATATTTGCGGCAGGTCTTAGTATTATGATGCTGGACAATACTAAAATCTCTTGACTTCAAAGAATGGTTTCATATCTCAAGCATTTCATGCCGAATGTTTGCCAGGATTTTTATCTTAGTCCAACTATTTACAGTGGCTCTAATGCTACATAAAAGATTGTAGCAAGACATCCTCAGGGGTTTATACTACTATTTGGCTTTATACTTCTTTCACTACTTCCAATAAATCATGAACTACTTCAGATGTGTCAGAGGGCATTGCATTTCTTCAACTACAAATAACAAATGATGAATAATACACATTGCTCATTTTTTTCACACCCCAAATTCCTATCTAGCTGTCCAGTGAAACCAACTGTTACATTTAGTCTGTTTTTGTGCATGTGTCCTGCACATTGACTGTGAATCTCTCAGATTTCATGTATGAAGATAATTCTCTTTCAGGGCTACACATATGTATGCATTGTGTTCAGCTCATTTACTGTAAATGTGAATGTAGTAGTTCTTCCTTCCCACTTGAACAAACAGAAATATGTGGAAATAAGGGAAATATTATATGCTAATAATTATTCATTTTTCTATTGAACTTTGGCACCAAAGTAATCATGTGAGTAAGCACATAGCAAACCTACTTTGTGTAGTCTGTGCTGAAGAGCATGACTTCATTCTTGCTATCCAGACTAACTAGCTAGTGCAAATATGCCTTTAAAAGATGTAATCATGCATTTGAAAGGTTACAATCTATGTTTGTGGTAGCTATAAATTAAATATTTTTGCTCAGTCTCCCTATTAAAAGAACATCAGTGGAGGAGGTGCTTGCATTTTGGGGAGGGCTGGCTGGAATAAGAGGAGACATATACGTCACCAGATTCAAAGAAAGGAGTTATTCATTCTCTTGCACTCAACAGTGGTTATGATGCAAAAGTGAGTTATGAAGCCAGTTAGACTGCCCCAGTCCTAACACAAGTTTCAGCAGCTTGTGTTGGCTTTGGTCTGTCTGGGCACAGTTTACATCATTTGTGAATTATTGTAACAGAGTACACAGATTCACAGAATCATGGAATCACAGAATGGTGGGGCTTGGAAGGGACCTCTGGAGATCATCTAGTCCAACCCCCTGCTAGAGCAGGATCACCTAGAGCAGGTCACACAGGATGGGGTCCGGGTGGGTTTTGAATATCTCCAGAGAAGGAGACTCCACAGCCTCTCTGGGCAGCCTGTTCCAGTGCTTGGTCACCCTCAAAGTGAAGAAGTTTTTCTTCATGTTCAGATGGAACTTCCTGGGTTCCAGTTTGTGCCCATTGCCCCTTGGCCTGTCACTGGGAATCACTGGAGAGAGTCTGGCCCCATCCTCTAGACATCCACCCTTTAGATATTTATAAGCATTGATGAGATCCCCTCTCAGTCTTCTCTTCTCCAGGCTAAGCAGACCCAGCTCTCTCAGCCTTTCCTCATACGAGAGATGTTCCAGTCCCCTCATCATCTCTGTAGCCCTTTGCTGGACTCTCTCCAGTAGTTCCCAGTCTTTCTTGAACTGGAGAGCCCAGCACTGGACACAGGACTCCAGACGTGGCCTCACCAGGGCGGAGTAGAGGGGGAGGATAACCTCCCTCGAGCCACTGGCCATGTTCTTCTTAATGCACCCCAGGATACCTTTGGCCTTCTTGGCCACAGTGGCACACTGCTGGCTCATGGAGAGCTTGTTGTCCACCAGGACTCCCAGGTCCTTCTCTGCAGTGACATTTTCTTCCAGTCACGCAGCCCTGGGTGCCTTGGGAGCTGGCTTTGTCAACTTCCTCCTGGGGGAGAAATCTCTTGGGAGAAATCAACCTCCTATCCCTGCAAGACCCTTGGCTGTTGTGTCATGTATGGAGTGGGAATACTACCTGTGAGTGACAGAGACACCCCTCTGTCCCATCCTGGAAACTCAGGAGCTGAATGTCATGCTGATGGTTCTCTATTTTAAAATAGGTACTCCTAAAATATCACCTAAGAACTGAACGCACTTTAGCAAAAAAGACGTGAAATAACCCACAGGCATCCTCCAATCTGTCACTACCTGGTTTGGTAGGTATCACTAAAGCCAACCTCTGCTTGCGGAGGAAAGACTTGTAGCACTACCCTCACAGTGCTCTTTGGGGAAGAGTAGAGGTAACCATGAGGATAACTGTTGGGAGCCTGTGAGGATAACCAGAAAACTTTTGAATCAGGAATGACAGTACATGTTTCAGAACAATAGACTTTAAAATATTTTTAACCAAGAGACAAGGTTCCTTAGCTCCCCATAGGTTTCTTGTTTACAGTGTCACATTCAGTACTGAATATAACCAGCTTTACCTGTAAAAAATCTGCCAAGAGAGCCTATGAAGAAGGAAAATTTCCTTTCCAGCCAATCTCTTTAGGAGCCATGTCGAGACGCTTTTCTCATATGTTGCAAACTTCCTATCACCTGGAAGGCAGCTGTTGGCACTCAAGCCTGGGAAATTCCCAAAGCTTAAACCTGAACAGGCTGGCTGCCTTCTGCTGTGTCCTGTAGATTAGAGAGGACTACTCTAGAAAAACAAAACAAAACACCTGATTGCTTTTTGCTAATTAAAAAGTCCTTACTAAGCAAACCATAGCATTTGATTACCATCAATTTAAGAAAAGGCTGTTCAATAGCGGGTAATTCCCACAGTCAGTTCTGGTATGAGCCAAGAGGAGAGTGCAACTTGCCATAGGGATTAGGAAGAAGAGGTTAAACTTGGTCTTTCTGGAAAGGTACACAAGAGAGGAAAGACTGGTCAAGATCAGCTGAAGAAATTACCCCCACTAAGTAAGCCATATTTGAGACAACTGCTTTCAATGGGATCCCATCAGAAACTGTTTAGAAGACCGACTAGTCACTCAGTACAGCTTCATCATAAGCATCACTTAGTTTTGTTGAGCCCAGACTCTGTTTAAACCGAATTCCCAATCAGCATTTTTACAACGGACCTTAGAGGGGAACAGTCTGGGAATGTGGTTACAGCACAGGTGGTTCCTGTCAATATTACCCAAGTCATGCTGTAAACATGATAGGATACCAATGTTTTGTAACTATATCCATCATTAGAGCAGTTTCTACAGAGCAGATAAGATCAAAACAAAAGCTGGTTGACCCTCTTGCATTTAAAGATTCTGTTATCTTTATTACAGAAATCCCTGAATGCAGCTTACTTCCCATTACATATTTAAGTCCATGTTGACTCTGACACTCCATAATTCTCTCAAGATCTGAAAGCACTCTTTCTCTATGCTTATTAATTTTTCATGGTACTTTGAGACAAGTTAATAATAGGATCCAAGTCATCCACTGTCCCACTGTTGGGGAACCAAAATGCACGGATGAGAAACTTAGTGCTAATGGCAACGCTATTCAGATAAAGCTGTTTTTATCCAGCTGTGGCAGAAAGCTAAACAGCCTGCTGCTACTGATCCCTCCAATTTTTTTCTGCTTTCTGGAAGATAGTAAACAATCCCACAAGTATTACCAACTTATAACTTAATTTTCCTTCCAACTACTACATAAATTATGTTATTGCAATTTATATCTGAGGTTCACAGTCTACCACACTGGTACTGTCTGCACAATGGAGACATAGATTGATTAGCCAGAATATACTGCACAGCAGCAGCCATTCTCCTGTCTTGGAAAGGTACCGGGCTCAGGAAGAGGACCCACCAGGGAAATGCCATATAGTTTCAAATGGAAGGATTCTTTCTGTGCCGATTCCCATGCCTGTGCTGGAAACATAGGTGATGCAAGGAGACATGGGCCCATGCTGGGGTCTTTAGATAGATAGTAGCATAATACAAACATTTACCCATGTCTGACAACGGCAATTCAGGAATTATTAATTATCACAGGAAGCCACAAAGCACTTCACAAAGAGTGATTTATTCAGGTAACGTAGCCACTGCTGTATTTGTGATTAGTCTAATACAAACAGTAGGATTCTTGTCATTATTTCTGTGCCAAAGTTTACCGAAGTAAATTCCCGCCATTCACAAAAGTACAGCCTTGCTTAAAGACTGAATCTGTTGCACAGGTTTTGCTTTTTGTTGCCACCTGAGTCACATGCTGTGGGTCTCCCTCGGAGTAACATTTTACTTAATAGGACCCTAACCTGAGAAAGCCATCTCTCTCCAGGACAGATGCAGAAGGCAGGCAGGTTAGAGGGAAAACTGAATCTTTGGAAGCTCATGGGAGCTTCAGGATATTGAATTAAACATCCTGGTGCTCTTTTACAGAAGGAACCATATTAGATCCACATGCACGAAAGCAGAATTCCAGGAAGCTGGTGCCTTTGCAGTGGCTGCGTAAGGTTACTTCACAGACTACGAGCTCTCACCTAACGTTTGCACCAAAGAGTTCCTCACGCAATAGTTATGAAATTGTAACTGGAAATACTGCAGCTGAGGCCCTGCCTGGTTTGTTGAAAGGACAGAGCGGCCACCTCATGAGCTGAAGGCACCTCTGTTCGTCCCACCCTGTGCTGTACCGTACCCGCCTGCAGCTCCGCTCTCTCACCTCAGGTTTTGAAGAAGGTTGCTTACCTCCCCTGAGCCTTCTGGTACACACTGGAAATTAGGAAGCTTCTGGGAGGTTTTCAGGAGGAATTTGCTCAAGATATGAAAGGAATTGTGTGGCACACTCCACCTCCAGCAGAGGGGAAAGAAGTTGATCATCTGCTTCTATCAGACTGTTTTCTACTGCCCCAGCTGTAATAGCCACTGGTCACACCACAGCTCAGAAGACACAAACAATGCAAGTCACCTTGTTTTCTCTGTCATAGGGATTTTTCAGCATCTTCCCTTCAGCAGCCGGCTGAGCGTTTCACCCCAAAGCAACCTGCCCCCCTTTTCGGTTCCCTGTGAAAGCATGGCCCCAGAGTCCAGCTGCGCAACTTTCTCTGCCTTGTCTTTAAGCCTCCTCAGACATACTGCACAATTTTTTACTCTACAGTCAACATAGTTTCATCCCACGTGGTTCACTTGGGGCAGGATGCTGCAGTGGGCTGCTGGCACGCACTGGGAGACCACACGCCAGGGGACATTTTGTTCCATGGGGAACAACAAGGAAACACAACAACAACAAAAAACAACTGCAGAAAAAGTGTGCTGTCACTTGACCTCATGCAAGAGAAAGGGAAGACAGCAAGCTTCATGCCCCTGAGCAACTGTGTGATGCTGCACAGCTGCCCCACTCCAACCCTGAGCTGACTGCCTCTGGCTAGTGGCAGGGAAGGATCCCCTCCAAAAGCGCTCACAAGAGCTTGGGTGAAAGGTTTTAGCTACAACTAAAGCTAAATGCTGCAGTGTGCTTCTATGCATTGTTGTCTACAGGAAAGTCAGAAGCCTATTAAAATCTGTAAAAAAACCCCAAACAACCCAAACCAAAAAACTAACAACAAGAAGGTAGGTTTCTCCTAGGAGACATTTTAACAAAAGTAGGAGTTTGGTGATTGCATACGGTATACAAGAAACTAGAACAGTTGTTCCATATTGGAATTTATTTCAGGAAATAAAAAATAGAGAAGAAGCTGGAATGCCTTTATGCATTGTATCACACACACATAGGTAAAACTATGTGTTCTGTAAAGGGCTGTGGTTCCCATATTGCAACTGGAAAAGCTTTTACATTTCAAAAACATTATTTTGCTACATACTGGCACCATCTGAAGTGTTAAATACAATCCAGGGCTTCTTAGATGCCACTGAAAATTCAAATGGTTTGAACAACAGGAGTGATGAGCTTCACTTCAGGCAGAAGCCAGTATCTCCTCTTCCAGAACAACAGATATATCTTTTAAAACCTGTATGGGATTTATTACAGTGGTGCCTATTAACATCAACATAGTTGAGGATGTGTCAGTATTTCCATTATAAACCCCTGTTTTAAAGCGTTTTATAACTCAGCTGTAAACATATGCCACTTGGCAGAGACAGATACAATTCATCTGTTTCTATAGTAGGACTTTAAAAAGTGCGCACGCGACCGCAAACACACACACACACAAAGCAATTGTGGGATCTGAGGCTTTAATGCAGTTCTGTAGCCCAAAATTATCTGAATCAAAAGAATTGTCTTCAGCCTGGACATAGTTCTTTACTTTCACTGGTCTCCTGTTGCAGCCAGTTATAATTTGTTTTAGAAACCCTAAGAGCAACTGCTGTTACACTGTACCAGCTTCTCCCGAGAGTTATAATGTTAGTGCCAGAGGAGTTTCACCTAGGGAGGGATCCTCCCTCATCCTCCCCATGAACATTTCTGCAGCAGGCCTGTTGAGCTATTTTGTAAACAAGCAGCAGTCTGAAAACCTCCTTTAGCAGGTGCCTAAAAAGGCTACCTTTAAATAGGAGATTTTTTTTAAACACTAGGCTGCAAAGAGTTTTAATAGATTTGCAAAACATCAGTGAATGTAACAGAGCTGCCAAGAAGCAATTTGTTTAGGTTTTATTTTTCACTTTTGTTCCGCTTTTTATTTTGTTAAAAAGAAAACAAAGGAAATTCAATTAAACGCTTCTCCATTTAAGCAAGCCTGGCTGTTCCCTCCCCAGCCACCCTAGCGTACTCCCTCACATCCATTTCCAAATCTCCAAGCAGCACTGTGTCTCCCATGGGTCTCCAGGCAGAGCAGGACAGGCTCCTCCCGGGGCACGTCGGTGGAGCTTTGCGGTGAGGGGTGGAAGCAGGGAGTCACCCCGCAGCTCTGGGCAGATCCCCCCAAGCGTGATGTACTTTACACAGACAGCTGTGGCCCCGGCAGCCACTGACGGAACAGGCTGTGCCTGCCACTGTGCTTCTCGGTCCTCTTTTTAGCGACATGCTTTAAGGAAGTGAGAAGCAGCATTGACCACACAGGAACTCTTCACGCACAGAAACTCAGCCGCCTGCTCCCGTATGCTGCTGATCCAGAGACTTATATCAGTAAGAGTGTTCCAGACTTGCATCCAGGCTTCACACTAGGGATCCCTGAAGTCTGCTGTGGGAACTGTGATTTGCCCCAGTATATAGCATAAGAATTTGTGGAAAAAAAAAAACCCAAAGCCAGATGGATTTAGTCTTTTGTAATTACAGCTTCCAGAGACCTGTGTCTCGCATTTGCTTGTATGTGTAGCATCGAGAGGGTAGTTGTGCTGCCAGTCATGAAATAAATGCAGCAAGCTGAAAACCACCGCTGTTTGGAAAAGCCAGACATCGAGGACCCAGTGAACAAGTCAAAGAATATTCTTTATAGCAGAATTCCAAAACACTATCATTTTTAAATTTAATGACAAATCCACAGCATAGCAGTTCAATAAGCAGTTTAATTCCTCACAGTTCTTACATACAGAAAATCATCAGAATTTCTGGCAAGTGAAACATCTGCAGAAAGTCAAGAGCTGCACAAAAGAGCATTCACTTCAAACAAAGGCACAGAGGCAGCAGTCACTCAGGCTCACGGATAGGATGGGATGACTCAACACAGAGAAGGTCTAAGGAAGATCTGTGATCTCTCTGTTGCACGCTCTGCACAGGGCTCACCCTGCTGCCTTAATTCTTACCATGGTTTGTCCAGTGGAGAAGCATTTTGTACTTGGGAAAGAGGAAACAAGCAGTTTCTCCAGGGCTACCTATGCCCACAGTTTATCAAGACATATGGTTGCGGACAGAAAACATGTTGCCTGGTTGTTTTGTCCCCATTGCTGTCCTCTGGCCTTGCCATAGCATGTCCTTGCAGGGTGTACATACTGCTTGGAAAGACCAAAGCTATGGATATCAGCTAGCAAGCCATCCTGTTCCGTGCATCGGTCCACAAACGTTTCACCCAACTGCAACAACCGAAGAAAACCTTGGGCCCAGACACCCCCTGTCCCCACACCACGAGGCATGTTGCCCCTGCTGAACACACTCACCTGTGAGCACATGCTTGAATAGCAGCAAAGACAAAAACCCCAGCAAAATTACTGGCAAATTCAGGCCCTGAACTCAGCTGTTGCTAAAGCTTTTGCTCAGACCTATCAGTACAGCTGCACTTCTCAAGCACTAGTCCAAATGCTAGAAACATCTTTCATTTTATTTCCCATCAGTAGAAAACAGAGACTCTAGATTGCTGCTGGTAACAGATAACCTAGTTGCATTGTAAGTAACATGGGGTGAGCAATGAGATAGCACAGGGATATTGCCAATGTGTGCTAGAAATATACATTATTCACCAGTTCAGCAGGACAAACAGGTGCATAAACTAGCATTTTCACACTCGGCTAAATAGAATCAGTGCCATTTTAGTGCATCCAATTAAATCTTACACACACTCCCAAACTAAACAGACCATCTGGGTACTAAACCACTGGCAA
Source organism: Balearica regulorum gibbericeps (assembly GCF_011004875.1). Taxonomy (NCBI): domain Eukaryota; kingdom Metazoa; phylum Chordata; class Aves; order Gruiformes; family Gruidae; genus Balearica; species Balearica regulorum. The sequence goes on from NC_046220.1 coordinate 64,898,779, forward strand.
CTAAAAGACCAAATCATCCTCTGTCTGGTTTGTCTGGACTTTTCTAGGAGTGGAGAACTTGTGCCTTGGCAGTGTGTGCGCTTAATGATGCTCTCCAAATTCTTGTCAGTAATTACTGTTTTCCTGATTTGATTCTTTCTGATGAAAGACCAAATGCTGGAAAATCTTTGCCTTTTACAAAAAAAAATATTGCTTCTAGTGAGCTTCTGGTTTTAATGGCATGCATTTCCAGTGTAAGGAAGTCAACATGCTAACAAAATGAATGACATCAAACTCTGAACTGCATCGTATCACTTCCTCATGAACCACGGCCACTTCTTCCTCGACTGAGAACAGCATATATGGTCTCTAATTATCTCTGAGAGGCAGGAACTGGCCAGTATAAGAGTCAAGGTTTCCAGACAAAACTAAACCAAACCTGGCCAAATTCTATTTGCTACAGTAAGGTAATGCAGCCCAGTATGAGGAACAGTGTAACACTGTATATGCCTTGCAAAATGGTGAAATGGAAAAAGAGAATTGCTGAGGTAAGGAAAACGTCCTGGATCATTCGAGATGGAGAATACAGTGACAGCTGGGAAAATGCAGGCTGTGAAACTAAAGCCACTGTGCTAGAGCAACAGTTTATCTTTCTCATATGGAATAGCTTTCCCTTCAATGACTGAGGGTTCAGAGCAGCTTGAAAACTCTGAGTACAGTCTCCCTCTACGATCACATCTCCATAAGGCAACGCTGAAGTCTCTTTTTCAGTATTTAGGTATCATCTCACACTAAAATTTCCCAACATGCCTATTAGGCTTCTCAGTTGCCCATTATATGATTTAGACATAATGTATGAAAGACCTCCTAAATGACTAAGTAGCAACTGAGCAATACTGCTTACAACAGACTATCAAAAGTCTTGTAGTGCTTAGTGCTTTTAATTTAGACCCTGGATTCTTGAGAATGGTTGGAGAAGCTCAGCTTTCAAAACCAAAGTCCCCAGACCTCACAGCATGACAGGAGTGGAGAAGGCCTCCTCAAGGGTGTAAAAAAATGCAGCGCTGGGTCAGACATTTGTATTGAACACAGAAGGGTGGTGGAGCAAAGACATCCTGAGTAACCAGGCAGTCTTCCCATGGTTACTGCTGCATCCACACTACACATGGAAATCAGCCATCAGGTGGCTAGAGAAAAAGGGCTTTTAAACTCAGGAAACAAAGCACCTTTCAAAAATTTCTCCTTACCCTCTCCTGCACCAAAACCAGCCGGAGAGGGATGATGGTTGTCAATGCTGTCAGTATGAGCTGCTTTTCACAGCTCAGTCCTCATGGTGATGCAGGCAGAGCATGACTTGTGAAGAAATTCTTCAAGTACGTTCTGTTCCTTTCAGCAACAACTTAGGAGGACAATCATGTCTTCCATTTTCATGGTTATTTTGGGATATTTTTAGTTACCATACTGATCTACTAAACATGTTTGAAGGGTCAATTAGAGGCACAAAAGAAATCTTGTTTTCTTCAGAAACCACAATTTCCACTCACTTAAGTGAGCGAGTGCTGTTAAGCATTATACAAATAGGATCTTGCTGGGAAAGCTTTCAATGCAATTTTCCCTATTGCAACCTTAGCCTCCAGAATTGGTTTGGTTGTGCTGCTAAGGGTTCCTTAACATATATACAAGATGGCCCAAGCAAGGCCAACCTTTGTCCCAGAGGCCTTGTTTTCAGAGGGGACAAAGGGCTTCAGTTATACCATTTGCAATGCATCTGATAACAGATGAGCTGCAGTCTGCCTGACTGTTTCCCTGCACATTGGAAAAGCTAGGCAATAAAGAAAGCATTACAAATAGTCATTGTGCTGTTTAACAAGATTTAGGTCATCTGGAATTGGAAGCCACAAACCCCAAATTATTTTTCCTGCCCACTGACTGGGCAGCGCTTGGCACTACTCTCACCACTGTTGTTCTTATAACTAACAGGCTTCCCAAAAGTTTCTGCCAAGATTAGCCTTGATGTAATTCCAGCAACTTCACCATAGGAATATTTAGCTCTGTCCTTAATCACCCCCGTCCATTTTTCAACTTTCCAGAATCCTTCTATGAACAGCGATTTGCCTTTGATTCCTGGGACACCAAACCAAGACTTCTCTGTGGTGGAACAAGCAATTCTGAGGTCAGAGTGGTAGAAAGGCAGACCATGCTGGTTTTGCATGCCAGCTGCTGCCTTAGGTCTCAGCTCACTGGCCCCTAAAGTAAGCATGGCTGAACAGTTCACACTTCTCATCTACCACTCTGCAGATATTTCCAACCCCATAGACCATGGTTAAACAAACATAGCTCCATTGCTCATTTTACATCATCAGACCACAAGCACACCATTGTCCAGGTAAGCATTGTTCCAAATACAAAGCTCTTGAAATTACATATACAAAAAGACAAAGGCTAAAGAGGAAGAAAAGGAAAGTTTTAACAATGAAATGCTGTTGGTAGAAAACTTGGTAAAAGACTCCTCAACTGGCTGGCTCCTGGGCCGTTCATGATTGTGGTATTGTAGTCATAATCACTCTCTACAACAACAGCTATAGAAATCTGTCAAGGTTGCGCTTAGAAATAAATAGCGTTTTGTAGCCAATACATTTTAATAAACATCTTTGATCCTACGAGCTTGCAGAGCTCTGCAACTATAGCAGCTGATGTAATTTTCTTTTTAAGGCAGGTTCTTTTTCTCAGAGCGTACAATACTCTACTTTTATTAACTTCAGGGGTACTGATACTACCTGTAAGGACAGGTCGCAAACATTTTAGCTGACAGCTAGGTGCTACTTAATGCCCAGGGTGTTAGCAGAGGCAACACTCTTGTCTTCCCATGTGCGGTATGGAGCACACACTTCTACAGGGGAGGCAAATCCTAGCAACCTGTTCTCTCAGGTAAAGCTATCCCTGACACTTTGTTTGTCTCAGCAATTAAGAATCTTAAAAACTTTTCATCTCATATTCAGTGTAGTTTGTAACATGCTGCAATACCCCTAAATCTCTACTTACCTGTTGCATTGTCACAAGGCAAGGGTTGGACATAACACTTTGCTGTTTGTGCTCCTGCCTTCTCAACTTAGCCTTTTAAAAAGTATACTTTCAAGGCGACAAGCACTTAAAAGAATGGGAAAATGTTTGTCTATGAACACTTTCTCTCTAGCCAGAACTGCAGTGCAAAAGAGGTATCATACTTCCCCATTCTGTAAAGGTATCAGCTATATTGCTATTTTTCCAAATTATATCGTGCATTAAAAGCAGATGGATTACCAGGATTTTTGTTTTTAAAGTAGAAATGGAAGGCTGGATGATTTTTCAGTTAAAAAAATTTAAAATCCATATTTTAAACAAATTGAAGGCATCTCAGTGAAATAAATTTACTTCTAGCACCAATCCACTCTATGGAACTACAAACACAAATTGGCACAACTCAGAAAGCAAAATTTTCTTCCATGTTAGCAGCACCCCAGTTTTGATGCACTTATGTTACTTATACCCACTTACATGAAAAACTTAATTGGTACTAGACAAACGTGAAAGAAGACTGTAGCTCAAACTAATTTGACAGAAAACTACAGCATTATTGAAAAGTGACTTTCACAGGGACTTTTGAAAGCTAGCAGCAGGAAACTTTGTATGGATATGCAAAGTAAGTAATAGAATGTGAGTTTTCCTTTAGAAGACAAATTTACTAATGCAAAGCACTTGGACCATCTTCTATCGTTAAAAATACTAGGAAGCCAATTTTACTTCTGTAAAGTCCTCCAGAATTTCATCTGTACTGCAAGAACTGTTATCAGTCATCCAAAGCACCACTTGCACCTATTAGGAGATGCACTGTCTTGAAAGAGCTCCATCTGTTCTAGTAGACAACCACAGTGAAATACAGTCCCAGTCTTCTCCTTTGCAGCTCTGGCCTCAGAATATTACCTGCAATTTTTCCCAAAAAATCTAATATATCCTTTTTCAAGTACATGCAATCCACATTTAGCTCCACTATCTTTTAAGACGTGAAGTACACCGAGGGAAGCCATCTTGGATTTTAGTTGCACCTTAAAGTCTGAGTCTCCCATATGTACCGTTGTTTCTCTTTTTCAGGCTGAAAAGTTACGCAGTTTTCTCTAGTGGGAAAACTGGATGTAAATATGAAATGTTGAAACACTAAAAGCTAAACAAAGGTAATGTAATTTGGGTAAGGAAAAATCTGACTTCTGTTCTGACCGAATCAATAAAGGAAATCTGAAAACAAGCCTACGTGTAAAAGACAGTTTCTTGGGCTGCAAGACAGTCTCATAATACAGAATTAGTATCATGTCTTTCAGGATTTCACTCAACTTACCAAAAGAATGAAGATTCAGTGGTGACCTATGATATGGAAGAATCATGCTCAGTTCCCTTCACTACTGAATAGCAATCCCAGACGTAAAAAAAAAGTTATTTAAAGGAGTATTGAAAAGCACTTAGACACTTGGAGACAATGACAGCAGTGGTGTTCAGTTGTATCTCTCAAATATATAGCTCTGAAGAAAAGATAAGAATTTGAGACATTGTATTTTGACTAGGCTTCCTTATGCTTCAGAATTAATTACATTATGTAGTTTTAGAAATTATAGAAATATTTGAACAGTTTTCACCAAAATAGCCCTCAGGCTTTTTTTTTTGTGGAATCTCATTCCTGGGTTCTTCCTACCTCCACAAAACAAGAGCAGTACATATCTAGACACGTTCAATAGAGAGATCAGCCAAGCCTCTGTTGGTTCTCGAGGGCTTTTGACATGGAGTGAACTGCGTTGTGCAGCACCACTGCTGACACAGAAGAGATTTGACTCAGTCATGAAAACAAGCCAAATATTCTTCTTTCAGAAATGATGGAAGTTTAAGCCATTGTGCTCATCAAAAGCAGGTGGCAGCCATCAGGACTCTGGTCTTCAAATGGGTTTCAGTTTTGCAATCTACATAAAACAAAATATCCTTAATACTGAATTATTTGTAAGAGGCAAAAAACCCCAATAAACCCACAACCCCAAAATCACACAAACCCTATTACAGAATGAAGTATCCCTCTTGTTCCTTACTGTCTGTAGCAGAAAATTCATCTAGGACAAAGTAACAAAGCAAAAATGTAATAAGGATTCAATACTTGGAAGGGATAGAAGTCACAGAGGATACAGAAGGTTAGAACTATTAGGTCAGGACAACTCAGCTGTTAGCAAGGCTTGGTAAAGACTCATATTTTACATGACAAGTTGTGCAAAGATTCAGACCTTTTTCTCCATCTTCCAGTGGGGACACAAACCTCACTGTGAGGGTTCATGGTTATACCGGCGTCTCTGACAGCTGCTTGCTGCATGCTAATTCTCTTTTCAGCTGAAGACACTAAAAAGAAAGTGAAGGTGTTTGGATCATGGATCCTATAGTCAAATATGACATCATGTAACAGTCTTAAGTTGATAAAGATTTTGGTAAAGCAGAAAGTTCCTCTTCAATTTTCAAGGATGTCATAGCCCATTCTTCACTGAGGGCTGGAAAACTCACACAACTCCTACACAGCAAAGGCTCCAAAAAAGCAGAAATGTTGGCTACCAGCTGGTGAGCAAGAACTTCATGCTGGATGGAATGAGCTGCATGGCCCAAAAGACTTCAGAAAAGCCAATCCAAGAACAGCAAGAACTGTTCTTGTATATATTCGCAGTACATAACTCCCTTTGTCACCCAAATAATCCACTGAGTGGAAACATACTCTACCGTCCTACCAGGGAAGTATGTCAAGGCTTACTGTTCATTGCATAAACCTTCAATCTTCTATCACAGGCAGCATTTGGTCTTCTTCACCAGGTCTTCTTCCACCAGCAACTGTGAAAACTGCCATTCCTCAGCAGATTTGAGGAGCAAAACATTTCTTTCCTGGGGTTGGTGGTCATATTACTTACCACCGTAACGCACCACTGTTGCAAGATGGGCATTTAAGATCAACGAACTATCTGTACACAATTCAACTCCAGTAACAGACATCATAAAGGAGGCAGAATCAACTTTCAAAAAACTAATTTTAATCAAAACAAAAAAATTGTTGATCATTAACAAGTTTATAAAACAGTGATTTAGTTACATAAATAAATTGATATCAGTGTATCAAATCTTAATTACTTTCAACTTCATGAGCATGTTTACATGGGTGATGAAGTACAACCTTTTTACCTATTATAATAAATAAAATGGAGAGCATGAAATAGTTTTTCTAAACAAAAATACCTACAAACATACCTCTAGCATGTTCTCTAATGAAGGGAACAAGAGACACTGGACAACTTTTGCACCAAAACAAAAACTGCTTTAAAAAGCACAAGGATACAGAACCATCAGCTAAAGTAAAGACACTATACTGTAACCAAAGTTGGTATTTAATAATATAATGAACAGTTTGGTAGTTAGATCTCCAGTTTGGTTATTTTAAAGCATTAAGACAAGGCAAGATAGAAGGCTGCTTTTGTTTGAGTAATTCTAGAGAAAATAAAATATATTAAAAAAACAAACGGAAAAGTAGAAGTCATACCTACACAACTTTCTGTCCTGCACAAAGTCAAAATACCTATGCAGAATATATATATAATATATATATATGTTATTTGTGCACAAAGGTTAGCTTATTATTAGCTCACTGCAAAGGCGTAATGTATCATGTCAATCATTTTGGAAAACATTTTGCGTTTTGTGTCAAAAAGGATATTTCTTTAAGTCTTCTAGGCTAGGAGGCACAAACCCCGATTCTGGCATACTGTATTCTTAATGCTAAGGCTTGCTGCTCTGGCTGTGTATTTTTTGTTGTCCCTCTTTACTATAGTGCCTGTTACAAGCATGTGTGTATGTGTGTATACATATATATGTATACACAGGTTGTATAAATATATATATATAAAATTTTCCCCATTAAGTATCAGTCCAACCATGCAATCCAGAAGGTGGCTCTGCATAGATGCCCAGCATATAGTTCACCACCTGAGCCAACCCTGAAGCAAGGCGCACTTTAGTCCTTCTGATAGGTTTTCTTTTTTGTTTAAAACCAAGCTACTGCAGCTTCAAGTATTTTGCATTACATAGATTTTTTTTTATAAATTAGTTAATGTTATATTTTTCAATATTCAGACATATACTATAATATATATACAGTACAATAAATGCTCTCATTCTTTTTTTAATTTTTTTGATAAATCCCTGAGAATGTATGTTGACAGTCGCTAAGTTTCCACATGCACAAGCATTGTGTGCCATGCTTCTGGATGAACAGCACTGCAAAGCCACGTGGTCAGCCTTTTAACTATTAGTATTTCACTTGTTGGTTTGTTTAAATATGCTGAAATGTAAGGATGAGTTACAAAGGAGTAAAGCTGAATCCATTCGAGGTACTTATCACAGGATGGAGGTGTTTTGTTTGGTTTTTAAAGCCATTGCAATATATGTTTGTTTTTGAGGCTGTGAACGTATACAGAAAGAACAGGAGAGCGATGTGGGCTTTTGCCACTTGACAACATATACTCAGTGTAAACCAAACCTTTTTTAACCTCTCATACAAAACAGAAAAAAGGAAAAAAAAAATAAACACACAAACTTTCACAACATGACAGTTTAGTTTGCAAACTCAATATAACTATACACATATAATACCGGTGTGGCTCTGTTTCTTTAAGTTAAAAAGGATACAAAGGCAGGCTCAAGTAAAAACAAACCACCCCTCCCACCCCCCAACCCCCCATTCACACATTTTCATCAACCAAACCGCTCACGAACCAGCATCATCAGTTTCTTTTTGCCTTTGTAGATTTGTTTTAGGTTGTCAATAAACTGTGTAAACTGGATGTGACCATCATGAGCCATTAAGAAGGTCTCTCGGGCCTTGCTGAGGAACTCTATAAACTCACTATAGTGTCGCGGGCTGATGTGAGTGAGACGTGAATGAGTTGTATTAATGTAGGCTCCGATCGTGGCATCCAAGAGTTGCCGTAAAGGGGCTTTGTCCAGTGACATGAGCTTACCAGAGTTCCTCCTTCCGTGAAGTCCCACCATGCCAGGAGTGGTCAAAGTACACCTACGCAAAATGTCTGACAGTACTGTTGCACATTTGACACTTTTGACCACCAGAGGTATTATAGCTGCTAGCTCATTTTTCCCAAGGGAGTGGCTGAGCGCACATGCCCACAGAACGTCATTAATGGCAGGGTGTGTGTCCTGATTGTAACTCAGGTTGAGATGCGTCATGGCCAAAGTGGCCAGCTTGTAGGCCCGCATGGGGTAACCACGGTGTTCCATGTATCGTGCTATAGTAAAAAGCTGCGAGTAGCTCATGCCGGTTGTAGCAGCATCTAGAACAATTTGGTAAGCAGTCTCAAAAGCTATGTGATCCTTTTCACACAAGGTCAGTGCAGAGAGGGCACAATTTTGAGGATCCTTCATGGCACACTGTAGAGCAAGCGTCCTAGCACTGCCAGCCAGCTTCTCCTGCTGATGGCAGTCCAGATGCAGACGGACAATGGTGCTGTTGGACATCACTGTTGTAGCAACAATACTAGTGGCTTCTGTTGGAGTGAAAAGTGTAAACCAGTTTTGCATGATACTATCCAGTGCATAAACACCTGGGAAGAGAAAGAAAGGATTAGCCACAATTGATAAAACCAAGCAGATACAGATGTTCACCAAGAGATTACATTTGCAGCAAAGCCTAAGAGGTTGCTAGTACATCCAAGGGGATGCACCTAAGCAAGGAGGGCTAAACCAGACAGCATGGCTGGAAAAGGACATTATAACAAAGGCTACTGTGCAAACTCTGTAGCGATCACTGATATGCAGAAAATAACAAACACACACCTGCAAAATAAGCTTTAATCTCCTGGTGTGACAACTGAGCTGTTTTACTTGTTATTTAAGACAATTTGGATAGCACCTTCTGGCTCATTTGGTCTGATCACATCACTCAAAAGCAGCCCTCATACTCAACACTTTGAAAAGACAATTTTAACTTCTTTTCTCATTGTGCATCTCAAGGCACAGTGCATGCACAAAAGAACGCGAAAGTATGCTAAACAGCTTTCTTAACAGAACATCATGGCACACCAAAAAAAAAAACCTAACCCCCACCTCCTCCCAACAGGCTTTTCAGATACATCTTCCATGAAATGTGTATGTGCTGAACATCAAGGTCCTTATTAGGGAAATACTCTGAGCAAGATGAACTACTAGATATTATCTGAAATAGGTATTTTGGTATTTTCCTCAGTATCACTTTATTCCTGGCGTGTGTGTTTGTGTGTTTGTTTGGCAGGGGGAAGAAGGGTGAAAAAGTGACTAATGAGTTCCATAAATTGAACCTTATAGCCAACTAGAGTGCCTTATTATTGCTAGAGGCAGTTTACACACATCTGTAAGCCCACCTAAACCACACCCACACGTCCTCATTTTCTCTGTAGGACTGTGATGCTTCCCGTGCACCCCTTCACCCATGTGCAACAATTCAGCATAGCCAGAGAATACAAAATCTTCATTTAAATAAACAGATTCCTTGCTTTACCATCTTGATTAAGTCTCAAGAGTACTTTGCATGACATTATAGGTTCTTTATGAGATAGTGCTATTAGAATATGTAAACTAATTTAAAGCAGTATTAAAACCAGCATTTTATTTGCCAATATGCAACTGCACAAAATAATACCCAGGCGCGAATATCTGTAAGATAGCCTCTGTAATGATTATCTTAGCAAAGACATAAAAAACAATAAAACAAAAGCATTGCACAAAAATTTGCAGACACAAACCACTTTCTGGCTGAGGGCACACAAAGGAAAGCTGTATTTTCCCATGCTACTGACAAAATTAATTTCTCAGTTAAGTGTAAAGCAAAGAATAAACTAATCCAGAGAATAAGCAGCATCAATCCTCTGAAGTTCTGAAACTCAAGAAGCATCTATGCAATGCAATCTAACTCAGAAGTATGAAAAAGGAATAAATACAGTAGGGAAACGTGCCTTCCACAAAAACCTTTAGTGACAATTACAACTGCTCCCATACCGTAAATACTTATATTGTCCCTACCACCACACTTGCTGATTTGATTTTTTTTTTTTTAACAGCTACACAGTTTTTAATGCACTCATCCCTACTTTCAGATTCTGTATCTTCATCTTCCAGATGGTAAACTGGAATACAGAAACTAAGGAACGCCTCATCAAGACACACCGGAAATCTATGGCAATGCCCAGAAATGAACAGAACATCCATGTGAGTACACTATTCTCACACTGCTGTCCTCCACGTACAAGGCTGGTTCTGCCTTAAGTGGTTAGCAATGGGTGCATTGGTGTTTGGTTTGCTTTCCTGTGCTGACAAGAGGCTTGCACAATGTCATAGTCACTTAACCAAAGATGCATTACACTCTAAGCTTGGATTTACCCAGGGACTTAAAAACCCTAACAATGAGAACCCCTTCATGAGAGCCTGTCTGCCACAGAGTAGGAGGTATCCACACCATTTCATTCACCTGTTTTTTAGTTCCTCTTCCCACAGCTGACCAGATAGCTCTCTTACCTGCCTCTCAAAGCAAGCAAAGTTGTAGCACAGTGCAACAGGCCACAACCACGAGCCTTCTCTCTACTGCAGCCTCAAACCCAAACACATCATGGAGACAACAAGGGGAAATCTGGGGTATTTCCCATGAATCTATGCACACCCCCACCTTGCGGGGGAAAGGAGTCATACTACATTACTCAATTATTGTCTCACTTGGTCTGTGCCTAAAAAAACCACTCATCATCATCATGTCTTCTCACCAAAGGAACTTTTTAGATGAACAGAAAGTGGGAGACATTTGCAGAACCTGAGTGTTGACAAGTCCTCTAAGATTAGCTGACAAGAGAAGCATCTCAGAACATACCTACTTCTGTTGCACATGTTACCAACCACCTCACCATTTCCCGCCGTCGCCAATTCAGTGTTGACAGCGTCATCCGCATCACCTATTAAAACAAATAAACTACAAATTAATCTCATTGCAAACCAAGACAATATTCCAACAAACAGGGATTTTAAGTTACTCAAATACACCAAGGTTCAAAAGGACAGTCTCTTGCCCTCTCCACCATTTCCTCTTTTTTAGCTGATATGTCAAGAGATTTGAAAAATATTGCTCAGCTATCTTGGAATAGCACGCAGAGAGTAATTCCAATTGCAGATGCTTCAAGGCTAGGGGAGAGCGACTGTTTTCTCTGTGGGGAAGGAAAAAAAATCCAAACAACTACAACAAAAAAAGCGTCCCCCCCTAAAAAACAAAAAAGGCCCAATCAATTACCAATTATTCAAATTAAATTACATCATGTCTCCTCCTTCTATGCATAGTAGTCTTTAAAGTGAAAATGTGTCAACTTTTGTTGGGCAAACTCTAATTTTTCCCTCATCTGCATTTCTTTTCAGTAACTTCAACAATACAGACAGCAGTTAGTGTATTAAGACTGGCTGCTTATTCTGCAAAGATACATATACAACTCCAGACATATCCAGGTATTATTAAGAATTGCACAGTGATGATTTTTGTCTCTGAACAAGGAGTCCCTGCAAAGAAGTTTCATTGTAAAACCATCAGTATCCCAGAAAGAGGACTCTCAGCTTCGATTGTAGTGCCCCTATTTTACATCACTTGTGGTTATTGCTTATATTGTTTCTCAAAACATGGGCAAATATGTTTATTCAGTAAAACAAACGCTGCATGGAAGTTGCATGTAAAGGTTGCTTCAGATACCTGGACAGACCCCACAGATACCTAGATGAAGAAAGCATGTAGTTTTCCCCTTACAGTATCAGTGATCATACTATGGTGTTACTATTCATAGCAATTAAAGAGCATAATAGGTCAATCATAGAGCTCTCAGTAATGATCTTCATAGGATGGTTTGGAAGGGACCTCAAAGACCACCTAGTTCCACCCCTTCTGCCATAGGCAGGGACAAGTTCCACTAGACCAAGTAGCCCAAAGCCCCATCCAACTTGGCCATGAACAATTCCAGGGAGGGGGCATCCACAGCCTCTCTGGGAAACCTGTTACACTGCCTCACCACCCTCACAGTAAAGAATTTCTTTCTAACATCTAATCTAAATCTGCCCACCTTCAGCTTGAACCCATTACCCCTTGTCCTGTCACTACACTCCCTGATAAACAGTCCCTCACCATCTTTCCTGCAGGCCCCTTCAGGTACTGGAAGGCCACAATTAGATCTCCCCAGAGCCTTCTCTTCTCCAAGCAGAACAATCCCAACTCTCTCAGCCTGTCCTCATAGGAGAGGTGCTCCAGCCCTCTCATCATCTTCGTGGCCCTCCTCTGGACTTACTCGAACAGGTCCATATCTGTCTTGTACTGGGGACCCCAAAGCTGGATGCAGTACTCCAGGTGGGGTCTCACAAGAGCAGAGTGGAGGGTCAGAACCCCCTCCCTCAACCTGCTGGTCACGCTTCTTTTGATGAGGCTCAGAATACGGTTGGCTTTCTGGGCTGCAAGTGCACATTGTCAGCTCATGTTGAGCTTTTCATCCACCTGTACCCCCAAGTCCTTCTCTTCAGGGCTGCTCGCAGTCCATTCTCTGCCCAGCCTGCAGTTCTGCTTGGTACTGCCCCTGACCCATGTGCAGGACCTTGTACTTGGCCTTGTTGAACTTCATGAGGTTTGCACAGGCCCATCTCTCAAGCCTGTCAAGGTCTCTCTGGATGGCATCCCTTCCCTCTAGTGTGTCAACAACACCAAGCTGCGCTGTCGTCAGCAAACTTGTTGAGGGTGCACTCAATCCCACTGTCCACGTCGCCGAAGATGTTAAACAGCGCCAGTCCCAATATCAACCCCTGAGGAACACCACTTGTCACTGGTCTCCGCTTTAAACATTAAACTCAACAAATGCACTCATATAAAAGCAGCATTTGTAGGAGGGTTCTCAACCCATACCCCACCCAGTCTTAAGGTGACTTCAAAGTGGCATGTAGCCCTCTCATATTTGTTACTCCGGCCACCTCCTTTAGTCCTGCACTATGGATAGGATCATTAAGACGGAAAGATTGCTGAGGAGCACAAATGCACAGATGATCTTTAAGAAGTCTGGTTATAAGCAACCATGAGTGGTTTCAAGATGGCCTGCAAATATTGCCATGTTGAGACCCTGGTGACTGGTTGTATATTGCCCAAAGTTACAAGATAAGGTCAGCTTTGTTGGCCTCAGATATTGTGGTATCATTTTAACTAAACAGTAATCTAAGTGTTAGATTGGAGAACAGCATTTTGAAAGAAAGCAAACTGATCTGTAAGGAGCATCCCAACACATTTTAAAATATGAAAATATGGCTAAGGTAAATCATGGAACCAGCCTTTGCTTGAAGTCTTTCCAGAAGAGAAACAGGTAGTCCCAAGTCAAAATGTTTGAGTGCAATTATCTTTCCTATTCTGTCCATCAAAGGGAAGGAGTCTAGGTGACTTCTTGTAATGATGCATACACAAATTGAAGGCTAACACTCTTCCATTACCCATGATGAATTTTCAGCTTCCCCCAAGTAGAGTCAATCCAAGAGAAAATACAGGGTTACAGACTGTATTCTGCTACTGGTGAGGGACGGAAAAAGGTAAAAAACCACTAGTGTGAATGACCACTTCTCTGAAAATGACTTCTTCACCGCGGTGATCTGTAAAGGATCACTGGTCACAAGAGCCTTCAAAAGCACATGTGGTGGGCATAGTAGTTCCAATGTAGGCAGTCCTAATTTGAGAGCAAAAAACAATACCATATCTACCTTCTTGACATGGAAAAATTTCTTGACAAACTATTCTGGAATTAGGTTCCTTTCATTTGATTAAACTGTCAAGTTGAGAACAGCAAGAGAGGGGCCCTTTACTCATGATAGAAAACCCAAGAATTTCAAATAAAGCATGTATTGATGTCCTGACCAAGGAGGAGCTGTTAATTTATACTGTAATTAATACTGTCACTTAATTTATACTGTAGCCAAAGAACTATTTCATTTCTGCTCAATATATTCTTGAGCTACTTCTTCATAAAAGGGAGTTTCATATCTGTCCAAGATCTGAGCTATCAATTGAAGAGACCTTCTCAACAAGCCAGGAAGTCTGCAAATGACAAGAGGCCTCTGCAAATTACATAGCTTATCTGAAAGCCAAGCTCTCTTCACATGAATATCTTTTGTCTTGACAGATTTTTACAGAATTTTTTAGTCTAGAGGAACAGAAGATCTTATCATTCACAAGAGATACAAGAAATGGCCAACCAACCATTAGCTCCCACACCAATGTGAAACTTTTTCATCACACATATTGGAAGGAGGTTTATTTATTCATTCATTCACAGGTCTGGGGGGAAAGGACACCACTTGCCAAACACATAGCAAGTGGTCACCTGCACTAACTTGCTCAGCAGTTCTGCCAGCAGTACCTGTTTGCATCTGTGCAGTAATGCTTGCACTGACGTAGCATACAACAGGCAAACAGAGGAACAGAAGCCCCTCCTGTACCTGCAGATCTTACAGTGCCTGTGCCAGCAAGGTTATGAAGGACAGAATACACCTGAGACGCTCCATGCCCATTTGGCCATGCTGATGACCTCTTTCCACAGCCAGTTTAAAAGCCTTCCCCCTGCTAAGTCACATAACACATACTGCCATTGGAAACAGGGAGAAAGAACTCAGTTCACACGTTACTCTCAAATATAGAACAATGTAAGAGGCTTTTCTATCAAAGATCCCAGTGAGAGCTGTGAAATTGTTGGTATCATCTCCTCAGCCCAACCAGGCCAACTTGTCATTGCTGTAGCTGAGGCAGAACAGTATACCTGAGGACACTGCTGTTTAGCTTACTGCATGAGGGGAGAAAGAGTTTTCTAGGGCACATAAATGTCGTAAGTAGTCAGATACTAGACAGTGAATACAGACAGTCTAATTGCCAGTTAGTTGGCGGGGGCAGGGAAGGGGGAAGCATCTGTAGGCCCCTAGAGACAATGCTGACACTAAGATTTTTGCAGGAAAAGCATTACTGTAGAAATCTACACAGCTGTGAGTTACTACCAGAAAACTGCTATGCATCTTCCTTCTAGAAAGCAAACTACCTTTAAGACTGTTAAAAACACCTTCATAAGCTTAGGACAGAAGAGTGGATGAGTTCTACACCAAAAGCCTGGGATGGAGGAGGAAGTATGGGTTCATGACATTTATTTCACTTTATCTCACTGAAGACATTCTGATGACACCATCAATCACAAACGGGTATCCATGAATACATCGATATCCAAAGTGTGCTGCTACCACTGAATGATACTTGGTGAATGCTTGAGGTGACACACAGGTCAGAGATCTTTCAAGTAAACAAAAATTTAAGGCAGAAACATACCAAGATGTGAAAGAAGAAGCAGATTTCCACAGCAACCTTGGAAATATGAAAGGCTAACAAAGCATACAGAATCTCAGCTTTCTGATGAAAGGCTTTAGCTTCTGAATGTCTAGAATAGGCAAATAGTACCTTTCTTTGGTATGAGAAGGGATATTATCTCAGTTCCTTTCCCAGAAGTCTTTGGTGCTTTGTTTACTGAAGCAAAGGTTTTCTGATCTTTGCATGGGGGTTTTTGTTGGGTTTTGGTTGTTTGTTTTGTTTTTTTTTTAAAAGAACTCCCTAAAGAGGAATGAAGAGATTTATTTTTGTTGAAATGAATGGTGTAAACTCCAAGATTCATCAGTGTAAGGCAATATTACTCCAGATACCTAAAATTTAGCTGTCTCCTTTTAGCTTGCACAGCCTCTCCTAAGACCCTGAAAACTGATTTGAGGCTCTTGCACACTTCAGGCTGAGTCCGATGCCTCTGACTGTCCCATAGCTTGTGGGGTAAAGGATTTTGATGAGGTAGAAAGGGCTGTTGTTAGCACAGTCTGCCTTAAAAACAGGTCATTATGGTTGGCCTTGGCTTTCTCTAGTAATTCAACAAGCACCTACCAAATCTCATTTAGAGGAACAGAAGGGAAGGAACGGTAAGAAACATATCAAGGCCATGCAGAAAATATAGCACATTTCTGGCAGGCAGAATAATTTTGCTTTCCAGCCAGACCTACATATACTCCTGAACTCATTGCACTGGTTCTTTCATCCCTGAACTTCTGCAGCCAGCCGCTCCCAGCTCTCTCTCCCACCCGAATGGCACAAAGGGTCTGCGTAGACCCTTGGTCTGGGTTAACCAGTCCATTTAGCTTTGCCTCAGAAAACAGGATCTGAAAACTCCAGACAAAGTCCAAAGAGGTTATGGTCCTCCATGCTTAAAAGCTCTATGCACCAACACTGGGTCAAATTCCTTTCTTCTACTGTACTAATAATGAATGAGGGAAATACCTGAAGGCCCAGCTCCAGAGAAACTTTCAGAAGAGTGATGTCTGGCAAGCTGTCCATGAGTGTTGCTATTTTAAATGCATCCTGGGCAAGTTTGAAGATGTGTGATGAGGAGTGGATATTTTTCTGGATGGATTCTAACACTGTTTCCAGCCTCCGAACATCACCTGTAAGGTGTAAACAGAATCACCAAAATGGAACAAGCTCCCAAACATCCAGAGATGCATTATAATTGAGCCAGCTGTTGCTATGCAATAGAATGATGTTTCAGTTATGCACACTTTGTTTTTAGAAACCTTTCATAATTAAATCACATATGAAGGAAAGATACAAGACAGCACAAACTCCTGTAGTGCCTGGTGGTGTTAGTGCAGTACATGGCCAAAAGTCATCCTGATTTGTGAATTTTAGAAGTCATTTGTCCACTCCTGGGTCTCTCAGTCTACGTTGCGTGTCAGAAGACCAAAAAGCTGTCTCATCAGCCTAAAAATCAAGCTCATCTGGCTACCATCTAGCTAGCTTAATTACTTTGCTAGCAAAATTAAGTGACAGGTTTAAGCCAGTTCAGTTTGTTGGACCCATTTCAAGCTCCTGTCAGACTGCAATTTGGATTTCTAAACACAAGTTTTATAATCTGTTTACCCCATGCAATATTAAAAGCATGCATTTAGTTGAGTACATAACTGACAGCAATGTACCTTTGGCTGCTGTTAGCATGGTTGACGCCAGCTCACACTGCTGGGATTCAATGTGACTTAGGGTGAACCAGCGGGGATACCGGTTTGGAACAACTGATGCAATGTGGTGCGGGCGGGACATGTCTCCTGAAGGAGCTGTAGATTCCAATACTAGCAACCTGAAATAAGGAAGAAATCCTCTTTCATTAAATCATTATTACATTAGGTTACTCATGAGCAAAACTAAAGCTGCAAGAACACTCGACTTTGTTTACAAAATGTGCTTTTTTGGTTAAAAAAAAAGATTGGAAAGCCACTTCTCTTCCTGCGGAATCTCAAAATTCCATTTGCCAAACTTGCCTACATCAGTGGGCATCTGCAGGAATTCACAGGGCAATTAAGCCACGCATTAGCCAAAGCAGCAGAGACTTTCTGCATCATGCATAGAGCTAAAGCTTTTCTCCCTGCCTTGTTTCAACCTATGAATCACAGCTCCCAGAAAGGAAAGCGGAGTTCTCCACTGTATTGAGAACACAAATATTTTTAAATATTTGGAACATACTTTCTTCATTTACAAATGCTGAAAGTAAGGGAGAGGTATATTCAACAAATCATTTGGATTATGACCCTGCAATAAATTCAGACATACAAAAAGCACATTTTACTGTTCAACTATGACTACTTTTTAAAGTCCTTAAACTTTGGTCTAGCACATTTTATAATGTGCGCCATAATCTGATGTTAGGGTCCCAAACAGCAGTGACAGAGGAAGTTTCCTTTACTTTTCTGATTCTATTTTCTAAAACTGAAGCAAAAATTTCCTTAAGAATGCATCAATCTACAACAGTCTTATTTTTATGAGAATTCATACTTAGAAGTTAATGTGTTTGCTGTTGACTACTACAACACAAGTATTGGCCTACAACAGAGACTCAGCTGATGGCCCTTACAAGACACTAAATACAACCAGTACACTAGATATTATAAAAATGCCAATGGATCACATAGGAGTGAACAAAGATAGACATTTTTATTCAGTACAATTAAGCACAGTTTCAGGACATGAAATGTTAATGAGACATCAAATGATAGTAATAAGATAATGTCCAGAAGAAAAGCCTTTCCGGTGCTTAGCTTCTTGATCAGGGTTAACATCTGAGTTCTGTTTCTACCAGCTTTCATATGCAACTGACTTTCTAGCAGGAAGTCATCTGGGAGGACAAAGGAAATTGGATCTCTTTTGTCAATAAAATTGCAGCTACTGAATATCAAAAACCAAATGCATTGTAATTTTCTGTGATGGAATATTTCTTATAGAATAAGCTCATTTAAACATAAGTTACAATTTCTTGCACTTAAATAAATACCTAAGTTAAGTAACTGGAGTGCATGTCTTTTTCCACAGTAAGGTAGTTTTAAGTTCCATCAATTTTCTGTAGGTTCCTGAAGCATAAGAATTCCCTGAGAAAGGCAATTCTGAATATATGGGAAGGTATCTAGCAGGCACATTAATACAATATACTATGTAAATAACTATCAGCAGGTCATTAACATTTTCAGACACATGTATGTGCATGCTAATATGAAAAAAAAGACTTCCTTTTTGATTTGTATCAAGTCAAATCTCTTCCCTAGTACCACTGAGACACCTCTTTATATAGCTTTACAGACAAAAATAAAATACATATAAACTCTGCAGCTGATTTTTTCCAAGCATAGAGAAAGGGTGAGGGGAGAGATGGATGCATTATTACATAGTTTCAATAAACACTAAAAATCCCAACTACCTAATGCAGAAGGGTATTATTACGTTATGAGTAACAGTAAATAGACAATGAAAGAAAGGCTGTTTTGGGGAAATCTTCTGTCACTTTGAATTCCATTGCCAGCTTCTATGTTCTTTTGCTGTGAAAAGAAATGCGGTTGTGAATTGGTGGCTTTCATGCAATTTTGGTAAGATTAGGGAACATCAGAACAAGCACAAGCAGATTTAGCATTCTCCACCTTTTTTTCTTTTTCCTCCTTTCAAACATAAATTATTTAGCTAGGTTTTAGCAAAGCCACCTTGTGATTAAACATCACCACTGAAGCCTGGCTCCCAAAGCCTGGGTGAAATTCAGGCTTAACAAGGGATCAACCAAACTAAGCCAAACATACTAGTTCAGATTCCAAGTGAGCAGTCAACTAGGTCACTGCAGATCCCCATTCTCCAAGGATCCACTCCATATGTCTTACAGCTGCAAGCAGAGAACCATGACCATCAAGGATAGCGCAACCCTGTCCTTGCAGACCCGAGGTGTAAGCATGA
Organism: Balearica regulorum gibbericeps; assembly: GCF_011004875.1. Lineage (NCBI taxonomy): Eukaryota > Metazoa > Chordata > Aves > Gruiformes > Gruidae > Balearica > Balearica regulorum. Next base: position 64,918,169 of record NC_046220.1, read on the forward strand.
AAGCCTTTATGGTCTCAGCTTTCACTGATTGAGTGTTCCACACACTAAAATAGGATTCAAAAAAATGAAAAAGCAACAGATGATTTTGAACACAGAAAGGTAAAATCCTCCAGTGTTGTCATCATAGGTTATTGACATGTGTAGACTGACACTAAACAGTCAAGTCTGGAGAGCTACTAGCTGGGGTCTTGGGAAGTTAATTTCTTTAACAAATATTAAAGTGAAGAAAGAAATATGTTCCACTTCTAAAAGTATGAACAACCACATAGGTTTCTGTGCAGCACCTTTACTAATTTCCATATGAGATTTTTGTTCTTGCCAGAGCCATTTCCTTCCTGCCACGGAAGATAAGATGCTCAAGTTTTCCTCTTCTGATCCATTCAATCTCACAACTATGAGATGGACATTCAATCTTCATGTTTGCTTTCTTCTTCCCCCCTCCAGGCAGTACTAAGTTACTTTTTCACTTGGTATACATACTGGGAATCCTTTATAGACTGAACTATTGCTTTGGTACAAATGGAAAGAGGAACCAACCTTCTTCAGGAGAATATGAGAAATGCTGAGGAATGCAGACAGACATGGAATAGAAAGTGTCTAAATTTGCCATCACCACAGTTCAAGACAGAAGTCCACATTTCTGAAGAGTGCCAAATACCAAAATACAGAAAGACTGATTACTGTCTAGGGCTGAACTCTCATCTGCCATATGAAAATGATGAAAAAAGAGCTATGGAGAACAGCCCCAATTACGCTGATGTCTCCTGTGATTTTACAAGATGGAAATGAACATATAACTTTTCTTATACTTGTCTGTTTGAAAAGTAACTTATTTGGCCTGAGATGACAGCTTCACAGCAAAAGATGGCTGGAGCTACCCACGACTAAGTGGAGCGTTTATCATTTGGATCTTTCAGTGTCTTGCTTGCTTTTCCAGTTGAGAAAGGAAATTTTGGAAAAGAAGTTTTCAGTTATGATTGGTTTCTGAGGAAAGCCAAAATCCTTGTTCAAAAGGAATGGCACACTGCCGTCACATTCACTGAAGCATTCAGTGCACTGTGCAAAGCTGCTAATGGATGGCTATTCCAGCCTTTTAGCATGGTTTCAGCAGGTGAGTTTAAGGAGGAAAACTCCACACAATCTCTGAGAAACAGTTTAAGGTAGTAACTGAAAATAAATACAAGGACACAAGTCTACTTTATAAAATTGACCTTTTTTCTAAAAAAACCCAAAAACATCAAAACCAACAAACAAACTGACAAGCCCCACGCACCACATTTTACTATCTTGCTGATCTGATATGACCAGGTTTATTGATGCACTTAACTTGTGATAAAAGAAGAGAGGAGTACTCAGATGGTCCAGACAGCTTTCTATTCACATGTCTGAATGTTCTCGGTAGTTCATTAGTAATGCACTTTTGTCTTAATCTGTTTCCAAAAATGCCAATCATATGCAACAAGTACAAAAGGTCACTTTTCATGTTTCTTAAGACTCTCTCCTTAACATCCATTACTAGACACTCTTGGAGGCAAAAAAACCAGATGAAGCCTGACCTGATAGTAGCTTATGTTTTGTTCTTATGCATGCCTTCCCATTTAGTCCTTTGAACACAGAAATATTTTTCTCCCCATTTAGCTTTTTTGAGAAACCACTAAGACTTAACCTATCTGATGAAGCTAAACACTACTTACATGGATAGTATGTCCTTCAATCACTGTGCAATCATTCTTGATAATAATGACCAGGAAAAAACTTTTTTTTTTTTTTTTTTAAATATCTGGGTCTTGATTGCTCTTGTTGTCAGCCAACAACTACAAGGTTCTTGACAGCAACCAGACAACCCAAGCGGGACTAGTTTCTTCCCTGCATTGTATGTGGACAACAGATTTATTGCTGATCATTCAGGCCCTTGAAACTTCCTTCAGGTGGCTTTTCTTAGCCACCATTACCAATCTGGACTGCCTTGAGATAAAGCCAGCACACACAGCACTCCCTGAGAAACATCTTTTTTCCTGATTACTGAAGACAAATGGGATGCAAGTCAGATATTTTGTTGTCATATGACATGCTCCATTTAAATCTCAACATTCACCCAGAGGCAGGCAAGACTGCTTTGTTATGAAGCACAAGAAAAAAGTACTGGCCCTGACCATGCCATATGGTTTCAAATCTATCATTGAGAGTTAATTTATAAAGAAGGCCAGTGGAACAAATAGTCCTATTGAACAGGCTAAGACGTAGATGATCCTGAGACTGCTGTTGAGCTGCCCCTTTCCTCATTTCCTCACCAACACCATCATACCCACACACAACCACATGGGTGAGAAAGTGCACATGCTAAAGCTGCTGCTGTTTAATACAAAACCACATGGCCCAAGAGTGAGATTCTAAAAGGATTTCTAACAGAGAATGCTGTTTTACAGTTGTAGGTAAACACTAATAATTCTTCATTTATAAATTATTATACTGTAGTTACTACAGATACCAATTTCTTTTACAGATGTGTGTTGGGTTTGCATGGCAAGGTTTTGGTAGCGGGGGGGGCTACAGGGGTGGCTTCTGTGAGAAGCTGCTAGAAGCTTCCCCTGTGTCTCACAGAGCCAATGCCAGCCGGCTCCAAGACGGACCCGCCGCTGGCCAAGGCAAAGCCAATCAGCGCCTCTGTGATAACATATTTAAGAAAGAGAAAAAACAGTCAGAGAGAGCTTTTGCAGCTGGAGAGAGGAGTGAGAAGATGTAAGAAACTCTGCAGACACCAAGGTCAGTGCAGAAGGAGGGGGAGGAGGTGCTCCAGGCGCCAGAGCAGAGATTCCCCTGCAGCCCATGGTGAAGACCATGGTGAAGCAGGCTGTCCCCCTGCAGCCCATGGAGGAAGGATGAGGGGGTGTAGAGATTCCACCTGCAGCCCGGGGGGGACCCCACGCCGGGGCAGGTGGAGGCACCCAAAGGAGGCTGTGACCCTGTGGGAAGCCCACACTGGAGCAAGCTCCTGGCAGGACCTGTGGCCCCATGGAGAGAGAGAAGCCCACGCCAGAGCAGGTTTGCTGGCAGGACTTGTGACCCTGTGGGGGACCCCATGCTGGAGCAGTCTGTTCCTGAAGGGCTGCACCCCATGGAAGAGACCCACACTGAAGCAGTTCACGAAGGACTGTAGCCCGTGGGAGAGACTCACATTGGAGAAGGTCGTTAAGGACCGTCTCCCGTGAGAGGGACTCCATGCTGGAGCAGGGGAACGATGAGAGGAGTCCTCCCCCTGAGGATGAAGAAGCGGCAGAAACAACGCATGATGAACTGACCGTAACTCACATTCTCAGTCCCCCTGTGCCACTGAGGGGGGCGGAGGTTGAAGCCAGGAGTGAAGTTGAGCCCAGGAAGATGGGAGGGGTGGGGGGAGGTGTTTTAAGATTTGGTTTTATTTCTCATTGCTCTACTCTGTTTTGCTTAGTAATAAATTAGATGAATTTCCTCCCTAAGTTCAGTCTGTTTTGCTTGTGACGATAATTAGTGAATGATCTCTCCCTGTCCTTATCTTGACCCATAAGCTTTTCATTGTACTTTTTCTCCTCTGTCTAGTGAAGGAGGGGAGTGATACAGCGGCTCTGGTGGGCACCTGGCCCTCAGCCAGGGTCAACCCACCACAAGATGACAGACCCAAAATAATTTCTCCTTAAAGAATGCTTCTTTTAGAAAAAAAGACTAGGTCTTGATTACCAAGCTTTTTCCCCCTTTCACAACTGCTGCTTGTGTTCTTTCTAGACAACTCATGAATACATACCGCATGGCTCTCAGTGCAGTTTTGTATGCCAGTTCAGCATCATGAGGTAGGAGAGAGGTGAAGAGATACTTGGCAAATGTGTGCATTGGAACACTCTCTCGATGGACAACTTCACCTAAACCACTATATGGTCCAGCTGCGGGAAAGAGAAAGAGAATGTAAAGTCTTTACATACCGCTAAAGCCCAACTTCTGGACCTTTAAAAACATTCACTATACCTTTGGTTAGAATTGATATTCAGAGACAGAGTTTTCTGTAAAGTTATATTGCTGTTTTCTGTGAAATATATTACTTATATATCACATATATACAATGTATTAGAAGTATATTAAATACCATATATTCTTTGAAACAAGACAGACTGCAACTTGTATAGTACTAAGCACACTACCAGTGCACACACAAATGACAGAATGGTTCCAATGCTCCATGGGGCTCATTCAGCAAGCCTAAGGTATGCAAAAGTAGAAAATGATAATCCTAGCTTTTCCTCCATTTAGTTACATTGCGCACATGAATCCCTCTGCACTTTGTTGGTCCGTGACTGCTTTGTCACAAATCCTCCAGGGAAAAAACCCAAACAACCACACACCAAAACCAGAGTGGTTACAGTGGAAAAATGTATATCTTTAATTGAACTTATATGACCAATTACTAGAGTAGCACCTGATCCCTATTAATGTCTCAGCTGACATTAGGCATTTAAATAATCTTTTGGTCTGGACTTGGTTTCCAGAAGACTACATCCGATCTTGCACCAAAGCTGGGTTTTCGTCCATTATAGTGACATGATCTTAAAAATTGTATTTGTTGTGCCGAAACTGTCCCCTTGTTGGGGCAATGGATTTTGCCCATATTCAGTGCAGCCGGTGCAGTATTTCAACTTCATAACAGTGGCATTAAGACAACAACAGAGTTAAATGTAACTATTTCCTTCCTGAGTTCTGAATGTTCTTGATACATATGAATCTCACTTTTACATGTTTCCCTGCAAACTTACAACTGTTATTCCTGTTAACAAAAAAAACTGTGTCAAACTGCTTTCGACTTCAGTGACTAGAGGTTCAGGCATTAAATGTTGCAAGATATATAATCTTACATGAAGATTTATTGGACTGCTATTGCAGATAGCAGCCAGAAGTCCTAGAAGTTACTACTGCTTGTTCTACTAGAGACTCCAACCCACCATACTTGGATGGATGGATGACTGTGTGAGCACATTTCTCTGCTGCAGAGTCACAAGTGTCATGTAAACAGCTTCCAGTAGCATTTCACACTAACATGGCCGACTCCACACTGAAGCAGATGAGGAGAGCAGTCAAGGAGAAACAGCCAGACTGTTTCAGCAATGTTTTTTCTGACTGGTGCCTTAGCACAACATACAAAGATAAAAATCACTAGGCATGAAAAAATTCTGAGCTCCACAGGCAGGCATTTCTGAAGACTGGGACTGATTACAAAGGAAGTGTCAATGAAGATTTAGTAGGTGACAGTCTCTCAATCATTTAAAATTAAGTTGAAAGCCATTCAAAACTAGCTGGCATTGCTTCAATGAAAGAAGCCATTTCATGTATGTTTGCCTGTTGGTGGTCCAGTCAGAAACTCCGTTAGGACACTAAGAGTATAGGACAAAGCATTTATATGAAAATATATTCTACCATTAACTTAGCAGCCAAGCAAAAAATTAGAACAGATCTTGCAAAAGTCTTATATTCTGCTTTCCCACGCACTCAAATGGTAGCTACATAGAGCATGCATTAATCTGCATTAATAGCATAGAAATCAGCTTAATATTGGATTAAGCTTTCTTTATTATATCTACAGGACTTTAACTATAAAACCACAATTGATATGATTAGCATCTTAAATCACTGCAGTTTTGCCTCCATGTGAGCTGGCATTTTCTGCCTAACCTGGAGTAAACTGAAGCTATTGCAGGAAAGCCAGATTTCTCACACACAGTAATGCAAGACCATCATTGCACACTGCTCACCACAGCTGTTTTGTGGGTAGTTATATTAGCCGATTTCCTGCTATGATCATTTGTCTAATACTCTAAGAAAAAATTAAAAGAATTTCCATGATCAAAGTAATAAACTAGAATTATCAGAGAACACTTTAGAAAAATCCTGCCTTTTCCTCATAAAGTGTCCTTACCAGCAAATAGATGCAGCAAATTGATTTTTTTAATCTATAGGATCCCTGTATGGTATTTAATAGCTGGATCCAGCTAGCAGCTGTTCTTGTCCAAAGGCCATAAAGCAGCAGTACAGCCACACCATAATGGAAACTCTCCCCATGATGCAACTCCTCTGCAGTTTCAAATAGCACCATCAGTAGGTACCAAAGTCTTTAAGGATCTGGACAAAAATAGCAACTCAAAGAAACCTCAAGCACATACTGCACCTTTTCCATTAAAGAGGAAGAGACAAATGTCTTACAGAAAGAAAGCAAAATCTAACCGCTGTGCAACAGTCTTCACAACTTACCTAGAGCAGTACCACCCTCCCCACCATCCCTTGGCCAAGCACTCAAAACTTGGACCATGCCTTTGGCTAATTGGTTCCTATGAAGTTTTTTCTTCCAAAACACAGAAAGACAACCTCAGAATCCACGAGACTACTCTCTGAACATGAGGCTTAAGAGCTACATGTTAAGCCTTTTTAAAAGCTAAAGCAGAGGTTATGCACTTTTTTGTGCAGATTTTATTGCAACACATCAGCTAATTCCCAAACACAAATTGTGTGTCTTGGTCAAAATTTAGTCACAAGACTAGACCTTAAGCCTCAATATTTAACCACATATTTCAGTTTTCATATATGATACAAACTTCAGAGGCAAGTCATTTTTCCAATTCCTACAAATAAAATGCTATACTTTTGTCCCAGCAATTCTAATCGAATTTTCTGAGCTCTTCACTTGGGAATAGAAGTACAAATCTTCATACGTTTACAAAGCTGCTAGTCCTCTTTTCAGGATGCAAGGAACACTTAGAATTTTGCCACCTGAGAACTGTTGATGGCAACTGATGTCTATATTATTTAATTGTGAGCCTGAGCTGTATAATCAGGATATGGAGATTATGACAAGCAACACATCTAAAGAACAAAATGTAATTAAAATTAAAAGAAAAGGCTTATAGGTTAACAGATGCCTTATCTCTACAGTCATGTGATATCTGAAGTATGTTTGATTTTCATAAGAGATTGGAAACAAAATTTTGGTGTTCTGCATCAAAAAACCATCTGAAGTATGTAAGGCAGTTTCCACAGGAATACTAGTTCTGTGTGCTTGTTTAAGTGAAGATAGTTTAAAGAAGCAGTTAGCATCTATATTCAGCTACCTTCTAACAGGAAGACTGCTTGTTTTCGAAAAATCTTCACCAGAGTATCATCCAATTCAATTTCCTGTAGCTTAGAAATGAGCTGCTCCTCATTTCGGCAAACTTTCTCTTGTGCATACAAGCCATCTGGCATGATTCGTTGCTGCCCCAGCCCTATCAATGCTACTTCCACAGCCAGCGTTAAGTAAGATTCCCCTTCTTCTAAGAACTTGTGTGCAGGCAGGTGCTGGTAGTCCAGAGATTTGCATTGCCCCATGTTCTCTGTAAAGGGTGACACAAGAGAAAAAACACATCAGCAAATCATTCTAACCCATGATCTGCCTACAATGCCAGAAATACAAATGCTTCCTCTGCTAGTATTACTTTTAATGATTTAAATTACTAGCGCAATCTCAAAATCCAATCTAAAATATCCCATCCAAATCCATGTGGCAGAAATACACAAAACAATTAGGTTTTATATAACCTACTCAAGTAAAAATGAGTTTTCATTCTTAAACTGCATGACTTAGAGAAAAACAGTTTCTCCAGCTTTGTGTTAATGAGGCCAAAATTGGAAGATCCATTCCAATTTTTTCCCCCCACCCATTTCTGTATCTCCTTAAAGCCTTGATCTGTAAGAGGAAGGTGCTTATACACCTGCATATATTTTGTTTGATGCTATTGTACAAATACAATAGGCCTGGGAACTCCACAACTTTAAAGTATCCTCTGTTTGCTAGCACTCTTTTCAGGCTTTTTTATTTGTTATGGTTGTATTTATGATAAAAATGTGTATCACTAACACTAGAAGTCCTACTTTTAGTAAAGATTACATGTAAAGCCATAAATTGCTTTAAAGAGTACTACCGATTCATTTGACAGTTCACAGACACACCATATGACAAAACACTATTCCAGCCTGTAGCACTTTACAGTCTATATATAGACTGTATATAATATATTATAACAAAAGGTTGTAATGGGCAGATGCGAGGAGATGGACAACTGCAGCAAATAGGAAGGTTGAATACATTTGGTAGATTGCATATGTGTGTGTAGGAGAAAGTTACTTTTCAAACACACTGTTCCTATTTCATGGGGTTGTTTAGGGGCTTTTATAATTGCAAAGAATCTGATTTCTAATTTCTTTTAATTAAAGGTTCTTCCAGAATTGGTGGATGGGATTAGAAATTTATTAAAGAAAATCTAATTGAAAAAAAAGGAGTTTTCAGCCAAAGCTCCATGAAGATTGCAGATGTGCATATGGAAGAGCTGCACGTGGAGGGATGAATCCAATTTCTGTCCACACAGGTGGTGATAAGAAGGTACTGCAGAGGTGGAAAGAAACTAAGGAATTAATCAGTTAAGCCCCTGGGCAGCAAGTACTGAAATTAAAATGGGCATACACATCCTAGCCTAAATCATGTATCGATACTGCAACACTACCAGTTAATACAATTTATAGCATATTATCAATCTTAAGTGTTTTGTCATCAATTTGAAGTATTATGTACACTTGTAGCTAAGGAGTCCAATAACATGCTGGGCTGCATTAGGAGGAGCGCTGCCTGCAGGTGGAGGGAGGCGATCCTTTCCCTCTGCTCAGTGCTGGTGAGTCCACACCTGGAGTGCCATGTCCTGTTGTGGGCTCCCCAGTATGTGGACATGCTGGAGCAGATCCAGTGCCGGGCCACAAAGATGATTAAGGGACTGCAGCATCTCTCATATAATGAGAGTTAGACAGGTGGGATTATTTAGCCTGGAAAGACAAAGCTCAGGAGGATCTTACCAAAATGTATAAATATCTGATGGGAGAATGTAAAGAAGACAGTGTCAGACTCTTCTCAGTGGTGTCCTGTGACAGGACAAGAGGCAATGGGCAAACACGGAAATACAGGAAATCCTATCTAAGCATAAGAAAACTCTTTTTTACTGTGAGGGTGGCTGAACACTGCAAGAGGTTGCCCAGAGAGGTTGTACAGTGTTCATTCTTGGAGCTATTCAAAACCCAACTGGTGACATTCCTGGGCAACCAGCTCTAGGTGACCCTGCTCTAAGCAGAGCAAGGTGGACTAGATAATGTCCAGAGATGCCTTCCAACCTCAACAATTCTGTGATCCTGTAATTTCCTGCAATTTCTCAGAAAGAAGACAGAGCAATGTATGTGAAGAGGGCTGCTGCTGTAAAGTCCTATTCATTTTTATTTGAAGTATGAAATATGGAATTGTCTTCATGAATGAGTACCTGGTAATTTTTTAAGTGCTTTCATATTTTACTTTAAACATTTTCTATCCTTTGTGTTTTCTTAAGGAATGCAAATGTGAGCTCTTATACTATAAAAACACTGGCTTTGAAGCTGATTCAGAAAGGTAAGATAGAAAAATGCCTCTGGTAAATGAAGACGTATAGAAGATTGCTCCCTTTGCTTGGCCTTACCTGTGAAGTCTGAGAATCCATGGAAACTCTCATCATCCACCCTGCAGGCTTCCATCAGGCTACTGAAGAGGGTGCCAATAGGGTCCAAAGGGTGTCCCACCCAACCTTCAAGATTCGTTATTGAGGTTACTCCTCTGTGGAGAAGTTCTGGGAAGGAGGAGGGAGGGAAAGAAAATGCATGTTAGCCCTTCAAAACAACTATAAAGGTAAAAATTATTAAAATGCTCGAGTACAGAATTGTATTTCCAGTAGCTTCTGCTTAGGAGGAGAAAACAGTATCTTTCAGGAGTAATTCATTGACCTTTGTGAATATGTTAAAAGAGGAAAAAAGAAAAAGAACAAAGGCCAAACATTTTGAGCACTAGTAAAGTCTATTATGGGTCAAAAATTTCAATTGCAATGTCTTTACTCAATACCATTAACTTCTGAAAATGTGTGCTGAAGAATTACAGCAAACACTTTTTTGGGTAAAATATTCACAACAGTTTCCTCATCCAAAAAGACACAGTACCATTTTTACATTTTAAGTTAACCTGATGGCACTGAAATAAATGGAAATATTCTAAAATACATCCCAATTTCATAAATAAAATATGAGCTTATCCTGCATCTAAATATTTACTGAAGTAATAAACTCAGGATGCAACACCTTTAAAAAAAGAATAAAATGTTTAAAGGACAATTTTTCTTGTACAAGCCATTTAAGTTGATCAAGTGCATTTTTTTGGTCATTCTAAAATTTCAATCAAATACTTTCATGGATAGTCTGTTTTGTAGTCCTCACCCATCATTTGGTTAGAACATGAAAAAACTGTTTAGCACAGTGAATTGAAGGAAGTGTGATTGTGGTAAGAGACATTAGAGATTCCCCCAAATGCCTTTTTTTACTGAGTATCTTATGGCAACAGCTCCCCTTTGACTCCAACTCCCAACTTTTTTCCTCCCAGACAGACACACATGACTAAACCATCAGAGATTAGATGCGTTATGAGTGACCATTTAAAAACTGTATACAAGCTGCTATGGATGCTGTGTCTCTCTGCGTGCTATACACTAACTTGTAACTGCACCTGCTCTCTCTCGTTCACAAAGTACCATCTTTCTGAGTAACCATATGTATTACCATAGAGCTTTTAAATCCTGCTTCTCTTCTATTTAAATCTGTTGGGCCACAAAATGAAACTCAGTCACCCTGTCAGAAGAGTGTGGATTTTTTTAAAAAAACTACTGATATGTAATATGAAAAACAAACAAGTAAATCATTGTCTTACTAACAAATGGCATGTACTAAAGATGACAGGCAGAAGTAATATTACCAAAAAGGATTAATCACAGTGACTTCTGACTCACTTATGTTCTATTTATTCTATTGTGCCTACTTTTGAGCTTCACTCGTGTCATGCCAAACAAAGGCTTCAGTCGTCCAGTCATACAGACATTTAACTTTAAATCATGCAAGTGGTTCCATGGATGTCAGATCAGTCACATGAATAAAAGCTAAGTAGAAGCATGTGGTGTTTGCTGAACTAAAACCTAAAGCTGGACTGTAGCTGCAGAATTCATCTGCTTATAGAGCAGATAAGCACATTTTGTGGTATTAAAAGGGTGGTTTTTAAATATTCCACACATAAGAGGAAAAAAAAAAAAAAAAAAGCAAGCAGTGAGTGATGCATAGAAACAACAAACTGCTTTGTTTCAGGGTAGAATGGACCACATTTCATACACTCCATTTTTTATTTAAAATAGCAAAATATTAGTTGACAGCTATAGAAGCTGCTCACAGGGAAAGGAACTTAAGTATTGAATGTCTAGATACTGCATTAGCAACTGGGAATGAAAAGGAGCAGTACTGTGGCCAGCACACTTGCAGCAGTAATATAGACATACACACACACACTGACATAGCCCCCTCCCTTCTTAGCCCCAGTCTGAGAAGCTAGAAAAGCTGCAAAGCTTTCAGAGGAGCACTTGTTAAGGAAAGATACATTACATGATAGGAGAATTCGCTAAGTCTTTTTAAGTAATAATACAAAGTGCTTTTAAGTTTTTTTCAAAAAATACTTCTTCCTTGGGTACTGTGGGAAAAAAAAAAAAAGAGGTACATAGGAATTGCCAGCTGATTTTTTTTTTTTTTTTTTAAGTCAAGTGTCTACCTTGTCTTCTAAATGCTCATTTCTGGGAATACATCTACATACACACTTTAAAAATTTACACATATGACTTCACACTGGTATTTTTGCCTACAATGCATGAGGATACACACAGTTAAGAGTATCAATGAAGATATAAAATAAAATTTGAATTAAGGAATTCTTGTAGCAGCTAAGAAAGTAAGTCCAGTTATTCCATGTGCGTTATCCACAAAGCCATCCCCTTCCTCCACTGTCACTTCAAACTAACGACAAACTTCAGTGCAGGACTATTTTGGGTACCAAGGATCACATGACATAGAAACTGTATCTAAAGTAAAACATTCCTTCAAAAAAAACCAGGGGTAATGCTCATCACAGGAACACCACATAACATTTTCTAAAAACAGTTTCAAAACACAAAAAAGCAATCCACCTCTATTCAGAAATGCTAAAATTTTAAGCATTATAAGAGACTCTTTTGGAACAAACTGCCAAATTTGATGAACTTCTGTACTGCAGATTTTGCCACATTTTTACCCTCAATGTCAACGTTAGGCTAACACCTCAAATATACAGTTTAGCTAAATTATGTCAGATGAAAAAAATTAAACACCTGCTGTGCCAAATACAAAGCTCCATCTAAAAGCCAGTAAATTACACAGGGTGAGTATTTTCACTGTGTAACCAAAAGCCCTGACTGGGATAAAGGCCCCATCATGCCAGACATATTGCAGAAGGCAGAACAGAGCCCATGTCCTGCACAGCTCACAACCCAGCTTACAGAAAAGCTCTGACATCCAGAACGTGACCGCTACGATCGTTTGGACTGAAGAGTTAAAGTCACTTCTTTCACTTTAGCTTCAAAACCAGTTTTCTCATGCGAAGTTCCAATCCAGTGTTATCGTCACCTCAACACATCCTTTGCCCTTCTCTCTTCCCCACATTTACCTTTCTTCTGAGCCCGGAACATTTCCAGCTGTTTCTGCTGCTGCCTTCTTAGTGTATTAACAATAGCTATCGCTAGCCTCAGTGCTTCTCGTGGGTATCCATGAGATCGTAATGCGTCCACCCTCGCACAGGCTGTAGGAACATGTTCTAAAATGGAGAAAATAATTGAGGAATGGCAATGCTTCCATGTCTGCAATGGCCTGTTTTCGTAAGTTACTCAAAAGGGAGTTTTTGTTTGGGGTTTTTTTTTTTAGTTGTTTTTAAAACTATGCAAGCAAAACTTAAAGGACTGCTTCTGAGCCAGCATTTTAAGGGAGCCTCTGTTCTTTTTGCCAGGCTTTTCATTCATCTCCCCACCATCCCCCCCAAAATAATTCCATAGAAAATGAACAATGCAGCAAGTCATGGAAACGTCTTTCCGGTTTAGCCACTTACCATGCCAGAGGGGCCACCCGTGAGAGTCAAAGAGAGAGTTTTCAGTGTCGTCATGGTAACAGTAGTTGGTGTATAGGTCACTGCTGATAATGTGCTGTAAGTGGCTGTCCTGCCAGTGCAGATCGCACGCCTCAATGGCTCGAGTGAACACCGTCCGATGTGGCCTGTTCGATGAATCTGTCATTTTCACAAGTTCAGAAAGCTGCATCAGCTTTTACTCATTCATATGTGAATCAGTCATTCACAGTATTCTTGTCTTCTGGCTATTCACCAACCCCCAACCGACGGCAGCGTGCCTTGCCCCCCTGTACCGAGCAGCCCATAAATGACATTTCACATCCTATTATTACCCAACAGCTCAGACGAAGTATGTGTCACTCACTTTGCATTCAGAGAGAGAGATCTACAAACCAGCACGGCTGATGCTAAACAGGACTTTGCAGAGGGAACAGCAAGAGATGAAGAGCGTTCAACAGCACTTACAGAACTCCCCTAAAAACAAACTAGGAAGTGTATGGCACATGGCCATATTCAAGCATCCCCAGTTTCTCTCCTTCTCAGACCCAGAGCTTCCAAAATGAGTGACGGATAATCACCATATGAAAGGTTTTTAGTTTTTCTCTTTCAGAAGTGACATTAACTTTGAGCACTTGTATATATATTTTTTTAATCACAAACATGCAAATACTGTAAAGAAAGTGAGGTACTGAGGCCATGGGATTGACATAATCCTTACTGGACATCTTTCTATGGCAAAATCGCTCTGCTGGCATGGCACTATGTCTATGAATGTTGAGATGCCATGTCAGAGTTACCACTAGCCCGCCCAGGTTGGGCTCAACGTGACAAGATACACAAAGCAAAACACCTCTGTAGGGAGTTGTAGGCTGAATGAACTTCTGTCCCCAGCTAGGTGCACCATTTAAAAATGAACCAAGTCTATTTCCTTCAGAGGTAATCTTCCAAGAAAAAGAAACAAGGAAAAAAACATCTAAGTTCAAATCTGCCACCTCCCAAGCATTTAATTTTATCATAATTATATGAAATACATATCAAAATCCTGAGGGTTTTGATGATTACGAGGGTTTTTTCCCAGGTAAGTATCCTGCATCTTCCCCAGTTATTAGCAAAGCAGCCATCTTTGCTTGAAGAGGACTGGACAAGGCTTCTGTCAGATTTGATAATCACATTTTAGATTAGAAAGTATGATATCAAGTAAGAAGAGACACCTCCTCCAAGACAGCAGTGTTGCCTCTGTACCCCCTACACACCTGGCAATGCAGACTGCACATACAGAGCACATCCCACAGATAGCTGCTTTAGTTTCTCACACACTCAAGTTTAATGCAGTTGCAACAGATCTCTCTTTAAATAGGTACCAAAGGCTTTGTAACTGCGAAAAAATAAAAATCCCAACACCAGAAGGAATACAAGATTATAGTCCAGCAAAGAAACAACAGGCTTTTACATGACATACTTTAAGGACATCCAATTTTCATGCAACATGTATTTAGAAGGACCAAGTGAAAAGTTAGAAGACCTAACTAAACACAAACACTTGCTTTGAAAACATTGCAGCCCCAGCACAAAAAACCCCACCTATTTATCATTTCTGCAAGGATAGTATTAGTGAAAATAATTTTGGTTGGTCAGTCCTCAACAAGAAAGTTACTTGTCCCAGGAAAGAGTGCTGAATTCTGCAAGGCTAGAGTATGTAAGATAGAGGTTATATTATATGTTGCAGTCAGTGCATATGTTTAGGCTCACCTTGGTTAGCATTTGCACCCTGAGGCAAAGCATTGGTTAAATTGGGCAGCTCGTTTCCATGGTTTCCATCTTCCCAGGGACAAACATCCACACTGTTCCATTTTTTCAGCTGTTTTAGCCAACTGGCCTTCTGCTCCAACTTGCAGTGGGGATTTAAGACTATACACATCCACAGAGCACCTGATTTTAAAAAAATTGCTAAATTATGTTTTCTATTAAAAATGCAGCAGCCAACGACTAATTGCAAACTTCTATACTGTAACACTTTTTCTCCCCTCAAAGGCTACACTGCTTGCTTCCCAGCTATGCCTAACGCTAGGCAGACTGAATTCCTGACGCAGGATCTTGGAGCTGGCATGGCCCATCTGAAGCAGCTGAGAGACGGTACCAAGCCAACCTTCTCAATCAAAAGGCATTAAGAGGTCTTTTGTATTAGAAAATCCAGAGTTCAAAAGGTAGGGCTCATCTGACAGGAACATCAGTCAAAGGTAAACAAGGATTCACAGAGTTACAGCAGGAAATTACCCAAGCTTTTCTTCTAATTTTTGTATCAGAAGCAAAAGGTTTTTTTCTACAAACAAGAACTAAGTATCTTCCAGCTTCACATTACAGGAACCAAAGAAGAGCATTAGTAAGACATGTATTTTGTAAACATCTACTTCCACACTCAGAACCCAGTAGAAGTACTGCTGATAGTGTATAACTCATTACCAAACATACGTGAGTCTCAGAGATCCAAAAAACACTGTTTTTGTGCAGTCTAATAGGAGTAACACATTTTTACTGCAATTATTGCAATTACTAGAAAATTTGTTTTACATTTTCTGTTTATGAAGCTTGAAGGGAAAGCTCATTTGCGCTGACATTTCACACATACCATCACTCTGGAACCTGCTCCCTCAGACTACATAGCAGGGCAGGCATAAATACATAAGGGTCTCTAAGAACAATTTTCAAATGGAAAGATTTTTCTCTAAATCAGCTGTCTCTTCATTGGTGTGAACTTTGACAGAAGCACGAAGACATCTGCAAGTACTGTTTAGCAACAGTTCATTTGCTCATTAAGAACATGCCTCATACACTACAAGAGATTCAGAGATTATGTTTAAACTGTTCAATCTTCATGACTGGCTGAAAAAAAAATAAGAATAAAAATGTAGCTGGTTCTTCTACGATAATAAAATTCTCACATTCAAGTATTCTTTTGCTAACTAAGAATGCAAAATGGATAACCAGAGCACAGGCCATCACATTACATTAATTCCTACAGTAACTCGGCATGTTGATATGCCACAGCACAGGAGCCAGTGGAAACAGCTTGATCCTTAAGGTTGCAAGTCCCCTGCTATTCAAGCCAACATGGAATGGGGAAGTAATATCAAAGAAACCTGAAAACCACAGCAAAATATGATACAGTGCAGTGCAGAACACCAGAGAGACACTACACTACTGCAGAGTATTACTGTTCAGTAGATAAGTACAGTACAGCAAGGGTTTTGGGGTTTTAAGTGTCCAAAACTTGCCATGGGAGTGAATAAAGCCAATACTGGTTTTAAGGATTTAAAATCAAATCATATGACTTTCTTTAGACATACTCATAACGCACTTAACTTTCCAGAATCAAATTACAACTGGTTCTTATTAATAAGCATCAATGCATTCAGCACTGCCCAAGACAGAACGACTTATTTCTTGCAATCTGCAAAGCAAAACCAAAAATGGAGCATATTGGAAAGCCTTGGAGAATAGTTAACTTGGGCTTGCCTATTTATTTTCAAAATCAACTATTACTTGAGGGCACTAAGGAGACACTGTACCTCTAAGCATCTAACAAATAAAAGCCAATTTAATACTTTGTAACCAGATTCCCAGTGTCTTCACACTGAGGCAAAAGCAACTTGGAATATCTTAACTGCATTTGGTAAGTATTTCAATCATACAGCAAGGCAGAACACACACTGCCAATTACACCATACCCCTACAAAACGAGTGGCCTTTTCTTTTTCCAGAACCACCACCAGAGGCAAAGGAATTCACTCGCCTTCCTCAGAAGCTCCACTATGCGTGCGGTACATCTAAGAGGCAGGAGAGGGGAAGAGAAACCACAAAGTACCAAAATCCATTAAAAACTTCTTTGGGAAACTATGTCAAGCATAACTACATTGATTGTCTCAGAAACCTAGGCTATTTTTATGCAAATGAAGCACAAGGACAAGTGCATTTCTAATAAACCCCACACAAACCACTTAAAATTTCAATAGAGCCCAACTGCACCCTGCTCCCAGTGACTTCAGGGCGAGCTGCATGCACATCTGAGATGTGGCTCAGCTTTCACAGCTGCCCGATTCCCTGCAGGAAGATGACTGCAAGACAAAACTCCCCACACCAGAAGAGAAGTGAGCAGAAAGAGCCTCAGGCTCAGCTCCTGTGGTGCTACAAAGGCTACCATCTGGGAGAGGGATGCATAATGCCAATGACCCCACACTCTTCAGCCTATTTAAGTTTATAGGATTTTGGCTGGGGAGGTGTGGTGGTGGTGTGTGATTATTTTCCCTTTCCCCCCCTCCAGCACGTGGGTGCTTGCCTATATTCACGTAACTTTTCCTCCTGCTCCCTAAGCACCTTCCCCCTACCCTGACATCTGCTCCATTCTGGCTCTTTCAATTCACTGGTTCCTGTCCTGCTCCTAGCACTGAAAAGTGAGCAAAATGTTCACTTGTGCCCAGATTTTTACCACACACCAACTGGAAGGAGCCTGGAGGATATTTTTCCTGTTTCACTCTGATGCTGCTCAGTGGAAGCCCCTCTGAGCTGCCCTTAAATGTCACCACCAACCTGAAGGTTTACACTGGCCTCAAACAAGAGATTCTCTATTTTCTGCCTAATGGTTCCCATACAGGGAAACTGCTGATCACACTTATGCTTTACTACAGGTAAGGATTACAGAAAAATGAAGAGTAGCTACTTGTAATTTGCGGGGAAGGTATCTAAATCTATTTCCAATGGTTTCAGCCTGGAAACTGCTGTTGGTAACAGTCTGTACTCAAAAGAAGTTTCCCAAAATACTCCCAAAATACATTCTCAAGTTTACCTGTTTGACTAGACTTAACGACGTCGCCAATGCCACCTGCAATATGGACAAATGTCCCATTAAATTAAAAAGAAAAAACCCAACAAAAAAATCAAAATAAACCCAAACCAAATGTGTTTGTGTTTACATACTCTGTTTTTCTCTAACACAGCTCACTCTTTTCTTCCTGAGTCCCTTTCTGCCAGCACCAGATATCTTTTCATACTGGTTCTCAGCAGGCTGACACATCTTTGCCCCAAACTACATGCTACTAAACCAAAAGTAAAGTCCTGATTTGGATCTCTTGGCTGTGATCTACATTTTTCTGACACAAACCTACTCACAGCACAGTGGCAAAATGATTGCAACACAATAAACAAAAATTTCCCACCAGAAGATAACTGAAAAAGAAGACATGCTGCAATTCCAATTTGATATTAATTTCACAAGGGAATGACTATTAGATCAGTCATATTGCAGTTAGGAATTGCTTGTTTTGGTTCAACACTAATCCTCTTGACCTCTGGTTCAGACAACCCTCCTTTTGAAAATGCACAGTTGTCATTCACCTTTAGTGTGCCTCACACCACAAAAAGCATAGGTTACATTACTGCTTTACACAATGCATGCCTTCCTTGTATGTACAGGGGAACACTAGTACTTTTGTGTTTCTCTGTAGATATCCATACCTTTGAATTCATTGGGAGAAAGGGACAGCATGCCTTTACACCAATCAGGATTTAAATATGCAAATTGAAAAACATTAAGTATTCAGTCACTGTAAAAGTAGATGTTTTAATAATTACACATCCTGTGCACACATGTATTCATGAAGCTAAAGGAAGTGCAAGGAATGTACACAGACTCTCCCAAGAGATTAAGCATTGCTCAGGTTTTCATAAATCCCATAATATTTTACTCTTGTCCCAGTAAATGGGAAGGTGGTGATGGAAACAGTTTTAGAGGGGGGCTAGGACACTGACCATGACTGAAGATCCAGTGTACAATTCTGTTTGACTGGGTTTTGATTATAGTCTTCCCAAGAAATCTGCTTTTCCTAAAAATATTATGCTACCTTGTTAGGGCTGCTGTGTAGCTAAGCTTGGGTCAGCATTTTGTCATTTACAATACCTATGTAATCAATTGCTGAGACTTGGCCTTTGCTTTGGAATTTTACATTTACTATACTTAAGATCAATCCATTCATTTGCAAAATTAAAATATGTAAGAAACAGATGCACATCTACTGTGACATTTCTTTGCCCTTCCCATTGCCCTCCCACATGTCTGTCTTAAAAACTAGAAACCGGTAAGCTACCAGGTTAGTAACATTTGATCATTTCAAAGAAAATGGACCCAGGTAATCAAGATCCTTCCCTTTGTGCAACAGACAAATCAGCTTCAGCACTTGCTGCACACTTGCTACTGTGCCCCATTTCAGCCTAATCAATTCTATTACAAAAGCACCATTTTCCAGCATTGGAAGTGCCAGAATAGAAACAATACTAGGAGATAAAACCTTTGACCCCTTGAAAGTAGAAGTGTCAGAAAAGGATTTTTAAAGTGGTTTACATCAGGTTTTTAAACACAGACACACTTTCACTGGGACAGCCACTTGGAAACCTCAAAGAAAGTAGTGTATGGTATTTATTGCTTCTCAACAAGGACAAGTGCCTTCAGAATGACTGGCAAAGGCACCTCCCTCCTTCGGGCACAGAGAGATCTCCATTAGAACAAAGCATCATCAGAAGTCCCACTGGAGAATGCTCCAATTAAACAGTTCCTTTATGGAATAGTGAAGATAGGCATAGCACTTCAGTGCTGTTCTCTCCTCGATAAGTACCCCAAGGAAAAGTACTCTCAGCATTCAGTTGGATCCAAGTTGCAATTTTATTCATAAAAAACAATTCCTTAATGCATTCTGGTTTCTCTGTGCAGCCTTCAGAAAAAAAAAAAAAAGGGCTTTCTATGGGTGCTGTGTTTCTTGGAGAACAGAATGTTTCATTTTGCTCTAATTCATTCTATTACTGAATTAAAGTTTGATGTATTGGTCTTGACAAGTGCTTCATGCTGATTGTATTGTGTATGATAGTATAATCACT
Source organism: Balearica regulorum gibbericeps (assembly GCF_011004875.1). NCBI lineage: Eukaryota > Metazoa > Chordata > Aves > Gruiformes > Gruidae > Balearica > Balearica regulorum. The sequence continues at coordinate 64,938,162 of NC_046220.1, forward strand.
CCCCATGCATTTCACACTAGCTGGCTGATTAATGCAATAGATTACCTGCAGCACTGATGGCAAGAGAGAATCATTGCCCTTCTGCACACTAAACTCCAAATGTGCATTAGAGGGAGTGGAGGTGTAACCCAGGCACAAAAAAAGCCTCATTCCTTAAGTTTCCTTTTCTCTCTGGCTGCATATTGCTGCTCCAAGGGTTAAAGGCACACATGTATTTGGTTGAAAGGAAATGGGTATTTACGTACTGAGATTCTATTCTAAGCTATCATCAACTACATGCTCTGATCTCTATGTGGCAAGTAACAAAAACTCCTGCTCCTATCTTCCTTTGTTTTCAACTTTTAGCACAATGGAAAAAAGGAAATAACCAAGCACTTCTGTCATATTGCATGATCCCGTTGTTCCGGATTATGCCTTTTTGAGTTTGTTTTAAAAACTGCCACATCTTTGCAGGCACCCTGCCATTTGACCAAAAGGTTTCATACAGGAACAGAAATTTGCTTGAAAGGTGCAGTTTACAGTATCATAGCCTAAGACTCCCTAAAAGAGCACTTAGGATCTGTCACATGTTCATTAGGTGTCCCTCTGTGCACCTGTCATAGTACTATGTAACCTAACCACTGTAGCAAGGCATGGGCTACTGGTCTACAAAGCTAGAGGAAAGTATCAAGCACCCACAAATAAACCTCGCTGATTAACTTCCCTAATATTCACAGAACCATTCATTCACTCACAATCAATTGAAGGTAAAAGCATTGCTAATACTGGCACAAATAACACAAGAATACTCCCTTATGAGTATCTTCATATGATTCTTCACAGTTTTAAGTAGTTGCCAATATTGACAGCTAGGTGGTGAACCCAAAGTGTGATCCTGCCCAAAATACAGATCACACATTTTATCAAATATTTTAACTGGTAATACACTCTCAGCAGTCACAGTCTATTTGCAGAGACTTTGACAATTTCAAAGGAAAAGTTAATGGGACTACTAACTATAAATACACTAACCTACCTCTATTTAAATTTATCATTGACATAAATGAATTCCTCTCAGTTTTTTTAGGAAGGTGCAAAACTGGAAAGTTTGATAGGTTGCTCAAACAAAACAAGATATTCATAACAGAGATTAAAATACCTTTTTTTTTAAGGAAAAAAAAAAAGTGGAGCAAGTGCACTCGCTTGCATAGTGGGAAGTTCAGAAAAAAGTATGATTGCCACAACTACGCTCAAAGAATGTAAATAACCCACTGTAACTGGCCAAAAGAACACATTATGATTGCCTAGTCTGAATTCCTTCCTACTCTAAGGTTTTCTGAGTTACTTTCGTCTTCCAGTCCAAAAGTGATTGTTGAGTTTTTACAAAACCAGCATACTTCAGTTAAGATTTCTAATACAAGAACCTAACACAGCTCCCGGTTAGCTGATCTACTGCCTGGCTACTCAAAATTCTAAGCTTATTTTCAGTTTTCTAGTTAAATTTGTCCAGCTCCAATTGCAATTCTCAGCTACCATTTGTTTGCTTGGCAGGAGTGTCTTCCCTACCCGTTTTTTAAGTCTACATATGTATCTTAAATTACAAAGGATTTTCTTTGTCTTGCTTTGATGAACCCGAGCAGACTGAGATTCTTGCATCTCTCACTTTAAATTACTTTTCCAATTTCAGTTATCTTTCCAGTATCCATTCAAGAAAACTGGAAAATATCATAAGGCTAGATTGCTGGACCACAGTAAAGCTCAGAGAAATCAGTGAGGATAATTCCTCTCCATAAATCTATTACCTCTCTCTAGCTTTGGCATTTACTAGAAGTGGTATTGGAAAATTAAATGGCAGCTTAGTGTTACTCAAGTATTAAAAATAAAGAAAGGAAGGAAAAAAATAATGCTAAGTACCAGCTTGTACCATAGTAACACTCTGTCCTTAACCTTGGCAGTCATGATGCAACAGTTAGGGTTGCAATGAGTTTTGTACCAGCTCCAATACAGAACACTTCTTTAGGACATTTATTAGTAAATCAGTTCAACAGCTTAGGAATAAAAACTTCAAAAACTGTTTAAATGTGGGTACTTCAAGACATTTGGCTCCTGCTGTAAAAGTACCTTCCATCCAACTGAACTAAACGGAAACCCAAACTTTCTGTACAGCATTAAAAATAAGTCCCTCAAGCTATGCTTATAGACTCAAGTTAATTACTTTCAGGATTATTCCTCAAATCTGATAAATGCAGTTTAACCACAGGAAAGAATACCCTCTTTGAAAATAGCTCCTACTTACTGTCATACTCTGGCTTCATATACCCTCATTTCAAATACCTTTATGGCACATGCCAATAGTGAAGGAGGAAGGAAATCATCCTCAGAGAAGATGGAAAGAACCCATCTTTGCAGAACTGCGGCCTGGCTTCATTCACCAGGGAAATGAAGGTGACAGCAACAACTGAGACACTGCAGGGCCATGACAGCAATTTCTTTAAGTTGTCATCCATAACTCAAGCCTTAGAGCAGCAAAACTGTCTTGTGAGGCTAACTCAGAAGTACTGTTAATTTAGTGCCTCCAATAGCACAAATCAATCAAATACACTTGACATATATTAACAGCTTACTCTGTGAAAGAGCAGATGTAACCTTAAGTGCATGAACTGAAGGCAGACGAGTATTTTAACTGTATGGCAACCACACCATGGCAGCAAGACTAAACAAAACAAAGAGAATTATTATCAATTAAGCAAAGGTAGCCTACTGGTTATTACACAGTTGATGACACAAATACATGTAAGATATCACTTTACAAGTCCCACAATGAAAGACCAAGGGAAATGGTGCAAAGCATGGTGCATCCCACCTCCAGCATGATGCATCTTTCTACAGCTTTTATTTCAAGGCCAGACATGTAATATGTACAATCTGAACTTAGAAATTTAAAGTTAACTTTATTTTCTACAGGTGCAAGGCACTGGTACTCTCCTTTGCTTTAAAGCAGAACATGATGCAATTTGAAGTTGGGATATTCAAAGAAATCATGAAAATATGGATATAAACTTGGCACTCAAATTTGAAACATAAAGCCTTGCTGTATCATTTTTGAAATACCATAAAATATGGGGAAAGAGAATGTTTCTGCTCTACAGCTGACCCTAAAAAGGGATTGCATGAAGTATGCAGTTCTAGAAAAATAGTACTAGAACACAAAAAATGTAATGAATGCTTAACTTTAGTGATTCTTTTTCACAGCAGCCCTGAAGTAGTCATCAAATTTGGCATCAGGAAGGAATTTCTATAGAGGCATATTGGCAACAACCCTAGCTGCTTTTGTTCTTTTTCCCCCTCCACTTCAGCACTAAGCAGAGATAATCTGTTTAGAACAGCTGGCATGTCCCATTCATACAAGTTTGTCTCTCTAATTGCAAAGGGAAGGAATGCCTGAGACAGAAATATAGATGGAGAATAGCTTCATTTAGTTAAGGGTAAAAGAATCTAACTTGGTATTTTCTAGAGATGACTACAAACATTTTTCAGAAAAATTCAGAGTGGTTTCCAAATAAAAAAAAGCGTCATTTAACACTCAATCATTAGTTTGCTCATGGCAAAATAGTAATTAAATATCTCTTGATTAATCTATAATGATTCCTTGCCTAAACTCAACATTTAGAATTAAGTTTTAGATGAGGAGCAAAGTGTTACTAATACAAATTTAGGCATGATCCTTCAGGAAACATATTGTATTATTTCACTACATGACATCCCCTTGTAAAATGGTATTTTACTTTTAAATTTTAACACAAAAATGTATCACCCTAATCCAGAGAGTGCCCAAAATATCAGCAAATAAGAACTCAGAATAGACCATGGGGCTGTTCCAACATTTAGAATGTGGCCCACTAATTGTCGTAAGACCAAGACTACTAGAACTACTAAGGCAAAGACAAGTTATTCAGCTCAGGAAATACCTTTATAACAACAACCTCTTTAATATGCATAACAAAGGATTCTAAGGATGTCACCCAGGAAAGCTTTATCCCATGAACAATCATGAGAGGTTCCTACGCTTAAAAACTTTAGATACCAACAAGTGGTTGAAATAGACAGGAGAAGCTTATACATTGAAATGCGGAGACTACTCCACTGGAAGAACACCTTTTAAATTCCTTTAAACACCATAAACTAAGAGGACCAACGGAAACCAGGATCAGCATGATGCAAACCCAGAATACACTCACCAATTTTATCCATTGCCCTGTCTTGCCAGAGGTCTTTGGACACACCCTCTTCCCCATGACATATCCATCATTTTTTTGTTCCACAGGAAACTAATCATTGACTTAAAAAACCCCAGCTCTCCTCCCCCTTGAACAGTTCTTAAATATCAAAATGGAGGAAATCTACTGGAAATGTTTGTTTTGAAACATGCAAATTACATGAAGTTTCTTCATCACAAAGGCAAGCATGAGGATGTAAAAAATGCTAGTTCACAAAAAAAATCTGATCCTGTAATCTACGTGTTGACAAGCTGTTGGGCTCCATCACTCCACCAAGCAGTAGATACTTGTCTTAGATTCTTCTACTTGACTGCTTTCATCAGATTAAGCATCTGGGATTTAATTTAACAGTTTCAGCTTTATTAAGCTGTCACAAGAGCAGCCGCACTTTGATAACAGTAGCTGCTCCAATTATGGCTTGGTTTAGGGTTGACAAGTATAATGATTCATTCGTGGCACATGAGAAGCAATAAAAGGTTGTTTTGCATTACAGCTTTAAAAATGTGGGCACTTTTTTCATTTAATTTGTCACTTAGCTTTTGCTAAGAGGACATTTAAATTGCAGTAAAAGGCAAATGGGGCTTTTAGTTTAAATGTAATCCCCATATTTAAATGATCTGTAATGGCGCAGTGTTCGAGTGGGAACACTATTGTTTCACAGTGGGCCCTGATGGTGACATGTGACATTTGTATTCAGGTCCTGTATTATCCATGTGGCTAAAGGGCTTCCAATTTCATTTCACAGCCAGAAGCCTGCAGAAAACACCAATTAACTTGCAGATCCCATTTGCCGACAAAACTCAGCCTCTTCTCGATGTCTGGCATCTGGCAGTGCTCAACATTTAATTCCAAAGCAGAGCCTCACAGCCATCACGATCCCTGGGCTGGGGCACAAAGTCAAATTCTCCCCCTTTTTTTAAGGGAAAGTTTCTGCTTCTGTAGAGAACAAGCAACTTGTACTTAATTTTTCATGGATGAATATCAACGCATTACTGCTGTAATAAGATTGCATGGTCCGTTTTTCCCCTCTAGATTACAAAGAAGGTTAACTGACCTTTTCTTCAAATCACAGATACCAGCTCAACAGGCATCAGCAGATATTTACTATGCATTTCGATATTCCCCCATTTTACCAATGCAATTTAATTAAAAAGGCAAACCAAGGGGCTTTAGATAATTAATTATTCTGATATACTGAAATTTCCAACTACAGCCACCAAGAGTTAAATACCTAAAAATTAGCATGTGAAATTTACCTAGTGAGATCATTTAAACAGCAACAACATGAAGAATTCCCACTCAGCTCTAAACTCTGGAAAGTATTCATGTATTACTGTGGCAAGTTGGAAGTGTTCACTGGTGCATCACTGAAGTGGCACTGCATTTCTTCTACTATGAGCAGTATATGAGCAACCCTTACAGCTTTGACCTGTAATCTTGATCTTTCCAATACCACACCTTTGGAGTTCCACAAGCAGCATTTAGCTCAACCCATTCTTTGATGTACAACAGGAATCTGCTAGCATAATTATTATATTCTTCCTCCTGATCTAAAGGCTTTAAAAAACAACTAGCTAGTTATGTGTAGTGCTTTTTTGTTAACTTGAGGCTTTTGAATCACAAATTGCTTATGGAATTAGGACTTTATATTAGAAAATTGACAGGTTCATACTTAGATATGAAGTATTTGTGGGGTTTGGGTGGGGTTTTTTTGTTGGTTTTTTGGTGTTCGTTTCAAACCCAATCTGACTTCTACTGAAGTCAACAATTTACCATAAACTCCAGCAGAAACTCTGATCAGAGCCCAGTGTGCCCTTCCAGTACCCTTGCCAATGCACAATGCCAGGCAGGAAGCATCAGTGAAGTTCTAATGAAAGGCTGAAGTGACCCAGTCAAGGAGCAAAGCTGAAGAAAAAACCTATGCCAAGATGGAACTGACAAAGTGGCCATATGCCTAGCAGTTGGCAGACAGAATACCAGGGCAAGCAAGCCTTTATTAAGCAGAGTATATATTTACATATTTTAATGTCCTGAAATTCTCTATAACTAGAATGTGAAATTGCTATCTACCTGTGAAATAAATGAGATCATAGATAAAACTTTTTTTTTTTAAAAGACAAATATGTACCACTCCCAAATTACCCTGAAAGGTAATACAAAAAGTTAAGTATGCAAAGGCCTGTCTCCCTGTACTGGTATTTTAGCTCTCTGACATCCTAGAAGATGACAAGACAGGAAGGCAACATTATTTTAGAATATAACATCACTGCCTTAAACCCAATGTCTGCATTATCTCTGCCACTACTGGCACAGATCATATGTTGCCAGGGGCATCCTACTCTTCCTTCTGCAGCTTGCTGTTCTAACTCTGGTCTCCCTTAAAATCTCCTTCAGCTTTTGCACACTTTTTTTTTTTTGAGATGCACATTTTACCTGGAAAAATGGATGTATTTAATTTGAGTGACAGTCAAGGTAAAATCCGAGGGAAAACATGGCAGCAGCTTGTAACTTCCACACAAGGTAAGTCAAGCTGGAGAGATTCATCCAATTAACAGCAATTTTGAGGGAACTTGCTAAGCACCAGTGGAAGGAATCCTACTGGTGTGGGGAAGAAATGGACAGTTTAGCAACATGAACACAAGCAGGAGGCGGAAGAACCAAATTAACTTCTCCCATTAGCCTACTGCACACATGAAGTGATTGAAATGCAGTTGCAATTGAAACCATGGTACACGATCAACATATCTTGATACTGTTAGAGCTGGCAGAACAGTTCAGAACTGAAACAACAGGGTCTGCCTCAGACTGCAAATACAGCAGCTGAGGTAGTGAGGTTGCACTGCAGCTTTTTGGGAGTGGCACCTATTCTGATTAAACAGAGGTAAACTAATCAATTCAATTTATCTAAAATATTGCTTATTCAATGCTGCAGGCAGAGAGATTCCACCTCTTCCACCTTCAGACAGGTGCTGTCAAGAAAATGACATTAATATGAAACTGATGAAACAAGAAGAGGAGCCGCTAAGAAAATTTAACAAAACCTTTTATGTTTATTGGCAGCATGTGGTAAGACTGCTACAGGTAACAGATGGAGAACACATTTCTGCCTCTCCCACCACCTACCAGCTCAACCCACATGAGCAATGAAGCATGAGACCCTCCAGTTTTCAGTACGGTGGGATACAATTTTGCTGCGTGCCTGTTCAGCTAAGCACATGCCCTGCTTGGAAAGAACTGTTATTCCCCAACAAGCCAAGGCATCATAAAAATGACACACTAAAAGGGTTGTTACACTTGAAGACAAGTAGTTATATCTACACCCTCTCTGACAGAGCTTTGCCTGCTCTGATATTAAGGCATTCCACCACAGAAGTCTATGACCTCAGCTAGTTAGCTAGTGCTTTATTAGCCTAATGCTTCATTTAGAGTGAACATAATTTATGCTAGACAGGTTACATCTAGTCGAAGCCCCACCATTCAACATGCAATCAATCATGGTCATCTTTAACCATTAACAGTGAAAACCAGAAGTTTTGCTTTTGACATAACAGTGGAAAAAAGTTTTGCTTTTGATGTTTCCTTTCTAAATGAAGTATGTTATTCTTGCCTGGATTTAATTTCATTTAGCTTGATTTTGGATCTTTAAAATGTATCAAGAGCATTATGGTCTTTGGCTGTCTTCTCCACAGTATTTATATAATGTTTACATAATGTCCCATAGGGCATCATCTGTAAGCTGTTTTTTTTGTTCATTACTTAATATTTATGTCTATGTTCCATGCCACCTAAGTCAGGCATAACAGTATTGACCAGAACACATCTCAAAACAGACTCCGGTAAGTCTAGAATTGACATGTCTTTCCAGATGGACTGAGAGCACAGGTAACTACTCCAAATTTTGTGAACCACAAGATGATTCCATTTAGGCTGTGTATCTTCAGCTTGCTTTAAGAAAGCCTCCAAGACGGCATCCCAAACCATACTACAGCTAAGATATACACATTAATCCCTTCACTCATACACTGAGTTATCTTTTAAAGAAACAAATTAGATTTACCACTGTATTTTAAATAATTCAGGTTGTCTTTTGTCACTTTTATCCTCTACGCACTTACACACCAACTGGTTAGTAGTTTGTTCCACTACCTTAAACCCATGAAAGCAATGCTTGTGGTTACTTAATATTCTTTCCACTCACCTACCCACTTTTAAAATATTGATGACATTTACGTTCAAGTTGTTTTGAATTTCCCCTCCTGACCACAAATTCCTACAGACTGAGAACTTCTGAAGCAGTAGTTCAAAATAGTATTAGCAAGTTTCTGGAATACTTTAGGTCCTCAGACCTTACTAGTTCCTTTCCCATTTCAGCCTGTGTTTCACTCTCCATTGTACAACTAAGTCATGTATCTGGTCACAACTGACCTTTCCCGTAAAGCTGTGTTAATTGTTTTAGCCCTCTGTTATTTGATCTCCTTTCCTGTTCAGTAATGGACTTCTACTTTCCTTTGCTGCTATCTTCTCATACTCTTAACGAATCTTCTCTTTTTGCCTTCTATTTCTCTAGTTGTGAATCAATTTCTTCCTTAACATTTCCAGTTCAGCACTAGTGCCTTATATACTTACCCTCAGTTGTGTGGCTACATTTTCACTTTTTGCTTTATTCTTTAGATCCTTAGGTACTTACAATCTGTTGCAATTGTACTTGTTTCATACCATGCTTCCTCTCCTCCAATTGCAACTGTCTCACACTGTAGATCAGAAATTCAATTTCACCCAACCTTAACTGAAGAAGCAGAAACTGCAGAAAACTCTAACCTGCCTTACCTAGTACCATAATAAAGTTTCTCTCCACCCCAAATATGTAATTGTGTCTTCACTATACATATGAACACCTAAATGACTTTTAAGTCTGTGCATTTACCCAGTTCATCCCAGAGCTGCCTATACTTGTCAGTCATTGCAGTTCCTTGTTGTCTCCAAAGCGACAGACGAGGGTCAGCCATGAACTGTTCAGTTATCAACGTCAACATGCGAGCTCCATTTGAATCTCTCATCTTTAGCATCTCGCGCACCTAGAAAATGAGTCTTTTAATACAAACTTGAAAAAACCAAAGAAATCACAGTATAGACAATATGCTGCAGTGTTAAGTATTCCACTTCTGTTAAATAAAAAATAAGAAATGTAATTATATATGTCACATGAAATTTTTAAGTAGGAAAAATAGTCTGCCTTCTCAATTTTAACAACTTCTGGTTTCAGTATCCCATTGCAATTCTTCGAAGACATTTCTTCCACAAGTAATCCACAGGTGTATTAAGTAAACTGCTGCAAGACTAATTTCTACAGGTTTCTCCAACACCTTGCGGGTGGGAAGGAAGAGAACAGCAAAGCTGCAGATGGTTGAAATGTTACTTCATATCCTTAAACTGATCTCAAGACATATCAGATTGTGGTCCACTGCTGTACAACTCATCAAGTTGCCATCATGTTCCCAAGGCTTTGTCTTGTTTTAGAACAGGACTTTGAGTAAGACCCAAACAAGTACAGACTGGCTTGGGGAACAGGGGAGAGAAAGAAGGGAAGGTTTAGAGTACTCAACACACCTTTGCAAAAAGCAAATTGAGTTGCTTCCCTGATCCATGGTATCCGCCCTGGGAGAGGAAGAGTTTAACCTGTTCTTGGACCTGTTCCTCATCCAAATGCCAGCAGTTTTCATCATCTATGCTAGCACCCGCTGTTGGGTCAGGAGCACCTGCAAACAGTAAGAAAAGATATCATTATTATGTTCTATATAAAGAAAGAGAGGTTCGTGGGTCCAGGGGATAGGACTACTGCAGAGGTTTTGGGATTTGTGTTTTGTCCTGGTTTGGGTCTTGGCTTTAATCTAAACATTCTTTAGAATAGACTTAAATTTCTCCTCAGTAGTCTTAATCACTTAGAAATTACAGCCTATGAAAAGGTATTTAAATAAATAATATTTTATAACAAAACATTAAAATCAAGTGACGTCTTTTCCTCCCATCTTGGCAGCTATACTGAATGCTTTTATAAGAAAAAATTAGACTATCCATAGTATTTCTACAACTGTGATGTTAAAACCACTCTCCCCCAAACACCTGTGTAATTCCTGTACCTTCAGCAATCTTGCTCAGGTTTAAGTGACTGCTAGTGAGCGCTGCTATTGATGAACATGAGGAAAATCATCACCTCGGTGCCTCTGAGCTGTGATGGCTCTGCAAAGCTAAACAAAAAGTAAAAAAAATCCCCAAACAAATCCAAAGTCTTAAAGCACTAAAGGCATTTCCATCATAAACAAGAGTTACAGCTGTATAGACTGTGGTGCTTCCAAAGGAGCATTTTTACATAGGCAATATCATCAGAGAGTCAGAGCAACTCTACCTGAATTAGCCTAGTGTGAACTGAAGTGACTAGATTTACATCAGGCAGTGCTCTGGCCGCAGACTGCTCTAACTCAAATTTTACAGATGAGATCAGTGATTTTCTACCAGTGGCCTCTTCTAAAAGTTGACAAAATTAAAACAAGTTCTTGCACCATCAGAAAAAAATATAGATTGCTAGAAGGCTGCACCTCCACTGGATAGTTTTCAAGAGGTATTCAAACTGAAAAAGCTGAAAAGCACTTATCTAGACTGTCAGGGAAACAACTCAAGGTAGTGCATCACCATATCAGATGTAAGGTATTTTAAGCATGCCCAAGACTCAAGTTAACTCGACATTTTGATTTTGGGCTTGTCACAACTGTATAATCTCTATCACTGGTAGATATTGAGAAGATGTTAGAAATTTAATCACTTTACACAATATATCACTTTAAAATCCGAGTCCATGTTACCTCTGTAGCAAAAAAAAAAAAAAAAGGATACTCGCAGGGAAGGAAAGTTACTTAGTCAGATTTGGAAAAACTTGCTTTTTCAAAGAAGTCCTGAGAACTTGAAAAGCAAAGATAGTCAGTACTCTTCAAATGTATAGGAACTAAACATTGATTCAAGCCTTCATTTCACAATTGCAGCCCTGCCATGTAGGTGAAGCTTTCAAGTGGTCACAGGGAATGCTGGAATCTTTATTCAATGAAAATCAACTGGAAGATTTAAAGGGTCAGAGGGATGTCTTGTCTACTAGTTGCTGAGTGTAAAAAAAAACCCACCAAAAAACCCACAACCTTCCAGCTCAGCAACTTCCTAAACTGCCTCTAAATTCAGAGCCTACAGCTGGGAACAGTGCACTGCTGTATGCATGTGCATATATATATACACACACAAACACATATTTAGGTCAATAAGAAATTGTGTCTTTTGAAGATGTGATTGAACTCTCCTGCCTTCCACAGGAACCATAACTGTCTCAGAAGACAGGAATCAAGCCCAAGACAGTAGAAAAACCAAGGAATGAAAAGCCTCCTCTTCTGTTAGTGCTTCCATCTTTAGTATGTTAGTTTTAAGGGGCTTTCAATTCAGTCAGCTACATGAAACACATACTGCTATGTGTCTAAGCTATGCTAAGTCTTCAGTTGCAAAGAATGAGACAAAAAGGGAAATCAAGACCAAGCAGTGCAGCTGTTGCACAGACCCAAGTTTGCAGTATCACCGTGCAAATAGTTCAAATATTTCATTGCTCTAAAACACAGAAGCGACCTGTGAAAATGAACTATATAAAAGCACCAATATACAAAATATGCTTAGATTTATCCCTCACTTAAATGAATATATGGATATATCCATATATATAAGGTAAATGGAGATTTATCTTTAAATAATCTTGGTAAGGCTACTTTTAAATTGAATTAAAAATAGCACGAGATTCCTCAAGCAAAGCTTCCCTATTTAGGGAAAAAAAAAACCAAAATTCCTTCCACAACTGTTTACATTTTATCAAAAGCTCATTGGCCAGTTTGTGCTAGAAGGTTAAATTTCAACACAGCTACCACATTCTTTAACAACAGGGTTCCTTTACAGGAACAAGGGCACCCGCTGCCCCAGGCCAGCAGTACTGCCCCCACCAAGGCCTCTTCTCCCAGCACAATCCCAAATATACCTTTCCCAACGGCTCAATGTTGCTATACTTATGCTAGCATTATTTTCATGCCAGTAGGCTAGAAGACTGTAAAAGCTGAGGACACCAAGCTGAGGGTCTGACCTCTACGATGCTGTTCAGCACAGTACTACAGATATGTCTGACTTGAAACGATTTTTCCTTACAAGACCTTATATACACTAGACCCAGTATGATCAAAATTTTTAATCAGGATGCATAAAGAAATTTCAGCATACATGTAACCAGCACCAGCTACAGTTGTAATTCACTGATCTTTGAACACCATTGGAAGTCTTCAGCAATAGCTATGGACTAACAAGGCACAGAGACAGCATGTCCGAAACCTCAGCTTCCCCTGCCCATCTCGCTCTTGTTTTGGGGTCAACACATGACCATCCCTTGAGTGCCTGGTTGAGACACACTACGTTCACTTACAGTCAGGCGAACACTGATCAATCTAGCCTGTTTCCTCTCCCACTCAAACACAGATGACTCTTGGGCAACGGACAGCATTTCTACACTGCCACTGTTCTTCTGAAGACATGGGACCAGGCAAGTAGACAAGAAAATCTGAACAAGCAACAGAAGGGAGCAGCCATAGGAGCTGCGAGATGAAGCCCTAGCAATAGCTGGCAGGAAGGCTCAGGCTCAACACTGGCAGAGCTGAAGGTTCAACCCAAAGGCGGTGGCTTTGCTTTGGGGTGTGGCATGGCCCTGAACAGGCACCATGAGGCTGCAGGAGATGGACAGGTTGGCTGCAGAGAGGAACGTGGGCAGCTCAATTTAACCTCTGCAGTGCAGTTTGGTACCAAGACCAAATCCCATTGCCTGCTTGTGAACTGGGAATAAGTATTACTTACATGCTTTAGAGGGGTGTCATGAGGATAAATTAGTTCACATTTGAACTATGAAAGTGAAAAGCACTGTATAATTATACTAAATATTAAAACCTGTAATTAAACTGTGTCAGTTTATAGACACTAACGTATTCATCTCCCTCCTTCCAACCTCTGGCTTTTTTAACTTCTGTCGTGACTGGTCTTTGAAAGAGCTTTTACATCATGTACTTACAGTTAAATACAATAAATAAAGTATTTATACTCAGTATATAGATACAGCCACACATACTTACTCATGCTCTTTTACTAAAATTACTAAATTGCAATCTTAGTAATCAAAGCAGAAGTATTGTGCATAACTCTAACACTCAACACCCAAATAAATTTGAAAACAAGGTAACAGCCTTTTATATTTATGGTCATAACAGGTTACATGTTAAACAATCAACTCTCAAGTTCTAAGCAGAAGCATTTAAAAAAAATAAACACTTTGATCATTTACATAGCAATTTTAAGAGCAACTGATTTCAAAATGAGCAACCACATTCAAGAACTGCTCCTGTATAAGGAGAACTTAACCTTGAAAAGTAGGCACAAAGCAAGGACCATTGACTAAAATAACCTAAGAATTGACTTTATTGTAAACTACTCAGGTGCAGATCAATAATGAAATTTGGTTAAAACAACAGAAAGTAGTCTCTAAGGCAAACTGCTTCCCTGATTCTAATTTCTGAAGCACCACAAAAGTTGTTTTAATCTTTAAATGAAACTATGCTGAATTACTCATAGCCATACTTTTTGAACTTCATTTTCTAAAAGTCTTACTAATTTAAGTATACAAATGAACCATAGATCAGTTAAATTTTATTAACTGTCATTCCACAGTGGCATTAAGGAGAAGATATGGAAAAATGCTTACAAATAAAAAGCATAACTTACTGAGCATTATGCATACATTGAATGGTCCCAGCTAGAAACCAATACTGCTGTACACTGATTCACAACAGAATAGTAATTGATTTTATAAACTTAGTGTGCTCAGAATTATTCTAAGCAATAATTATATAAAACTAAAGATCATAAAATTAATGATTCAAAAATATTATTATGCCTTTGATTCCCAAAATTATTCAAAATTTATACAAAGTCACTTCATCTTGTACTTAATTTCAGAACTCTTGGGTGGAATATAACCCATGTTCAGCAGCACACCGCATCAAAAAAACCAGCAACTGCTGTGAAGCAGCCAGTCCTAACAACAGAAAATATGAAGTCAGGACAGGCTAAGTTGCTGAGGAAAGTTAATAAAACGCCAAGTTTTCAACTTCCAAAAGATTATTATTCCATCTGCACATACAGGAAAATGCATAAATGTACCTGCTGACAGTATCTTAACCTCTCCTGCTAAAATCCAGGTCTCAAACTTTATATAGCAATAACTTTGAGAGTCGTGTGTGGCAGATAAAAATAAATGAAAATAACACATGCTAATCTGTACTAATAAGCAAGTTCTTTTATCTTCCATGTCTCAAAAAAATCTATTTGTTTTCTGTATAACAAGTTTTAATGTTTACTGTGTCTGAAAAAACCTTTCCTAAAAATACGAACTTCATACATTTTTTCATGTTATTTTGCAGCTATCAATCTTTCATTTTATTTTACATTGTACTAGTAATTTAATTCTACTTGAGTTTCTGAAGTTTCTCTAGTTTTTGCTAGTCGTCTTGTTACTTCCTTCCCAAATCTTGTTCACTAATTCTCACACGAAGCACTGGAGCACTTCACTTTCATCCTTCTTGAAAGGAAACTCACCTGCCACTTCCTACATTCTTCTTTTGCAACTAGTCTCTCAATCAATTTTGCCAGTTTAAGCAGGGCCATATGAAAGATTCCATCTTTTTTTTAATAATGTATCATCTTTAACATTGAGCAGTCCCTCTTCTAATAGACCAGCAACACATTGTATTCTGTTGTTCACCCTATCCTACCCTACAATTTCCCACTAAAATCCCCATTATTTCAGTTAAATACACTAAATTCATATCAACACATATTCATCTCTACCTCTGAATTGCCCTTTGGAACTTACAATATACAGGGAACAGCACTAGATATACTGAAATTATCTTTTAAAGCAATTTTTTGGATAGATGTTTCCTTCTTGAATGCCTCCACCAGCACTCCTAATATACACTACGGATTAATGTTTGCAGAGGATCTGCCTGGACAAATACGAAAACAACGACCCAAGTACCTCTGCTTCTGAGAAGACAAGTGTACTTAACCACTCTCTCCCAGATCATCCCTCTTAAATTTGAGTTCATCTGCACATGGTTTTGTACTGGCAAGTGACCCGTATTGTGAGTCGGAGAATGGGAGAAAGTCTGGAGAAATCCATGTATTTCTTCTAAAAGCCGAGATGGCAATAGCAGCACTAAACACTAAGGAAAAACAGTACAGCTTAAAAATTTAAAAATGAAATTAGTTTGCTAGGCTGTCCTTATACCAATAAAAAGCAGACTCTTTTTCACTATGCACATAATAACAAAACAACACTAATATGAGATTAATATGCAAACATACCTTCCCTCCTCCCCCTCATCTTACAGTTAATTTCTATTTCCACTCAAGTTCTCAGGAACATAGTTTGACCTTCCAACCAATTTATTTAAGTGAAAGTTTCACACTTAATAAGACAGATCCAAGATGACAAACCTGGCTGCTAATCAATCATCCTGACTGCTGTCCTAGGTTTACGCACCTGCTGGTTTCCTCTGCTACAGCGGTACAGAAATTAACAGGGAGGAAAAAGCCTCAGCTAAGCAGGATTCAAATCTACATCCAGCTTTGAGACCCCTTATTTTTTCCCCCCACAGTGAGGCTGTCATGAAACAAGAAAGGATATTGCATCATTTGTATCCACCAAGGAACTCAAAGGAATTTGTCACTTCAAAACCTATCAGTGTAAGTCACTTCACTAGTTCTCCTGGTAACCTCCTTCACAAGGAAGGTGGCCAGAGCCAGTCATCGAATGCTGCATAAGACAGAATTCTGAGGAAATGAACAATTGTCCAATCCACCCTTTGTGAAAGCAAAGTATTGCAGAGTTGTTCCATCTCCTCAGCCAGCTCATAAGCAAGTCAGTAAGACCGCTGTGGTCAGAGCTCTTCAAAGCCTCAGATCATTCTTATGTACAAATAAACAGTATTCAAGAGCTGATTTCTTTTGCCTATTGTTGTAAATATATGAAAACTGGAACCAGTATAAGCCATGACAGAAAAAAGTTTTATATAAAACAACCCTGAAATTAACACACCTCTAGGTACATTGAAAATAATTTCCCCATCCAGCTCCAGATTCAGGACTTCCCTTTCATCAAGGCTGTTTCTGGTGTTTCTGCGCAAGGTCTCCTCTAACTTTTATAAGCAAGTTTCTATAAGTTTTTTTCCCCTCTTACTTACCTGTGCCTTCAAGCAGTGTTCAATATAATTCCTCTTCAAACATTAGTTTAGTGAGGTTAAACTGTTCAAAGCAAGACAGGTCTACAAGACAGATTTGTATTACAAACTGAACATCTGCAGCACAGGAGATATGACAGAGTGAGTGGTAATCTTAAGTTCACCAGTTGATGCTATTAGAACCAGAGGTAGATTTCTTTTGGTTAACTATTATTTTTAATTTAAGGAATTTGATTAAAGATCAAAATAATAGAATTACAGTATGAATCCCAGAAGAATGCTTACTTGTTACATAGAGGAACTTACTTTTTCCTTAAAAGAATCCTGTAATATTTTTTAAAAAAAACACTGTAAATACATTTAAAAAAAAAAAGTCAGACCATGTTTTTATGGGAGTCTGAGAGGAAAAGCAGGAGACTATAGACCCTCTTTTGCAACCCAGCTTTCTTTGGTAATAGTTTATTTTCTTATGCTGCCTGGATTTTCCACTTCATTTTTTGTGTTTTAAGAAATATCACCAGTCAATTAAGACATACTGCAATCTCATGTACTAGGAAAACAGTGAGATCTGTAAAAATAATTTTAAACTATTTTTAAGCTACCATACTCAAGTTCATTGTGAAATTTCATAATTGATCATCAACTTAGTTTTTTGTTTCCTATCCTTTTTGCTATTTAGGTTGTGATATAAACATCAAATATCTCTCTAAAAATACTTTAAATACTAATAAGTAATGACATATTTTGACAATAAGAAGAGAGCTTACAAAGACTAACATGTCTTTTGTTATTATAACTACAGACTTAATGTTGACCAAGTTTAAGCACTCTCTGCAACAGCTTGTTGTTTCTATTACATTAGCCATAGTATAGCTAATACAGCCATATATAACCATTATCTGTCCTTCCTTTCCCACCCCTGCCTTCCCCTTTTCTAATCACCCTTGAATGTTTGAATCTTCTGTGCCACTCATACTCACCATAATTCTTCCTTCCTCTTAATTCCTTACGTTCAGGCTATTACCAACTCTCATGTGATACATGCCTTCAGCTTACAACATCTGAGCATCTTTCTCTGTTGCTTAATGTCCTGTATCTGCTTCAGCTTCCCTTTCCACCATCACCAGGCAGGTCTGCCAATCACCTTCTCATTACGTTCCGTAACAACTAGAGCAACTGCCTTGCCTCTGGCCACATTCCCATAGCCCCCAAAGCCAAAAAAAACCCCAACAAAAGAACACTGCTCCTGAAATTCACCTTTTTGAAGTACCACCTGCCTGGGCCTGCCAGGGTCACTAGACGCTAAGGAGAGGGGCTAGGCTGAAGACAAGTCCTGTTATTGGAAAGACTCTCTTCTTTCATTCTTGTATCTAACAATCAACTGTTTTTCCTTCTCTAATATTAAGCGGCTTGCCTGTGTTTGTGCTGCAAATTCTTTGAAACAGTGGTCATCCCTCTTAAATATCTAGCACACAAGAACTGTTCCTGTCCATGAACAAACAAACAAAAGATATTTTTAGATATTTAGATAACTTATTCTTCCTCTCTAAGCTGCTCTTACACATACAGCTCTGGTCACCTTAAAGGACATTTCTATCAGATGACCTCACAGAATACAGGACTTCAATAAACTAACTGGGTCACCTCAAACCCACAACTACCTGCTTTCAGTTCAGCAACATCTGTAGAAAAGCCACCTCAGAACCCTCAAGTCACACCCAGCACCCTTTAGCAAAGGTAAGATGTTTAGTACAAGAAACAGAGCCATTAAAACCATGTGCAGCAGAAAGATCAGGAAAGATCAAGACCTTTGCTGATGCTGTAGGATGCCGCACCACTAACAGGAAAAACACATTGAAACACAGGTTTTATATTTCCCCAACTTCATATAGAAGTCAAATCCCAAAGGATAATAAAAGTATATTTAATGAATGAAAAAAACAGTAACACCTTCTCACTTTTATGCTTTGCCATTAAAAAACAAAATTATACAATCAAAATGTCAGAACAGTAGTTCAAAAAAGAACAAAATAACAAAAAAGATGCCATTGTTAAGTTAGTAAGATAGTTCCTTTAAGCAACAAACACCACTACTCATTTTTTCATAGCTGGAAAATACAAGCATGAAGCAGAATGGGCCACATATTAACACTGTTGGAGACATCAAGCTCATTGCTTATGAATTCTTTCTTTTCTCTTTTCCAAAAAAATACTGCTTTCTAAACATCTGAAAGTGAAGGTTCAGTAACAGAATCCTCTTTTGTAAAGACCATAGAATCAGAGTAATTCGGGTTGGAAGGACCTCAGCAGGGCACACTCCTGTATGCCACAAAAAATCTCAAAATCAAAGAGGGAATGAAGCAAAAGGAAGAACTAGTATCAAACTCACCATGGACTTGATTGATTTCTGAATTCTGAGAAAGAATTTCATCTGCTAGTTTTTGAGCAGTTGGCAAAACTTCCGTGTGGTGTACTGTGATCAAATACTGTACAAATTTCTGTAGTTGGTCTCTGTTCATTTGAAAGAGTGTCTCTGAAATGGGAAGATGCAGTTTGACCTGATCTGGCTTGCGGATCCGGTATAAAGAGAGTGCCACAACGTGAGCACAGTAAAATATGTCCTTGTTTCCACAGCTACAGGTCACTGAGGTAATCTTGCAACGATCAAAGCTGATAGCTACATTGCAAACAGTTTCTGGCTCCGATTGCATTGCAGGCTCTGTCACTGTGCCGCTCAAGTGGAAACCTGTGCAGGGGGGAAAAAAGAAAACTTACGGTATTTCACTTAATAATATATCTCATTATCAATAACATCTCATTTACAAAGTAATAGTCATCATCTATTTCTGAGAATTTATATATCTTTAAAAAATTGCTTTAATTACAATTGCTTTAATTTCTTTCGTACATACCCTTTTCATCTCCAATAAAATCAAAAGGGGGGTAAAAAGCTAGTTTACAAGCCCTCTTTGCCATTCCATCACAACATTCATAGAAGTTTGATAGCAAGAAAAATATTTATTTGGTAAATGACAGCTGCAGAAGCAGAGCTGCATCCAATTAAAGACCAATGCAAAACGTCCAGTATCTCAGCGAGTTGGCAGCAATTTTCCAAAGCCCCCACCAGGGAGCCTGCAGCACCTACCAGCAAATTTAACCATTCTCTCAATAAGTAAGAGGGAAGTAGTGCACTCTAGTGGCACGAACCCAGGTCGGAGTCTCAACTCTGCCACAGACTAACTTAACCTCTCTGCTTTCACTTCTTCCACCACTGAGCTCATGTTAAATCTCACCTTCACCCAAGCAATCTAGTAAGATGGCTGTTTGCGTAGCCCTTTGGAGACAGAAACTACTGCAGTTGCCAATACAGCAAATATAAGAGTTATAAAGATGCCACCAGTCACAACACCCTGTTGAACCAAGGTTTCACACTCTAAAGATCAGACCTAAACTCACCTCTGTTTGCCCAACATGAAGGCCCAGGTTTGGTCCTCAATACTTTATCACTGAATAGCAGATATTTGGGAATTTCTTCTGGTTTCTACATAAGCATGACATTGATTTTGGCTCAAGCAGCAAGTCAGAGGCATAGATACAGGCAACTAAATTTCATGTGCCATACCAGTACTAAACTTGAACAAACAGAGCATATAAAATCTGGGATGGACAGTACAAGTAAGGTGTTATACATTAACTATTTATAATGGAATTAATATAAAACCACACTCCTTCAAAGTCCAAAACTGATTTAGTATTCTTGAAATACCAGAAAGGTATATTATAGGAAGCAGTATCATATGAAAATTAGGTGGAAAAAAAATATATACATAACTCTAGTCCAAAATGTTGTATCTCCAGTTGTTTTAAAAAAATCTCAAGTTACAGGAAGCAAAAGAGGAAAACCTCTCATTTTTTTCAATTTTGTTTACACTGTACATTTCAGAGCAGGTTGTGCAGTCAGCATCACTGTTTTGATTACATTCAACCGCAGTACACCGATACTCTACCCTGAAGAAGGTCATATGCACATACTAACCTGGACTTTGCAAGAGGATGTTTACCAGTTGAAGTGGCTAAGCATCAAGGCTGAAGAGGCAGAGAGAGTAAGGGGGGGTGGACAAACAAGCCCACGCACAGGCGGTATTCTTGCTCTCATCTCAACACTTGCAGAGAGAGGGGGAGCGGAACTGCCCCTCGCATCATGAGCTCCTCACTCTGCCCTTCCCTCTGCTTTTTAAGGAGTCATGGCGCACCTTCTCTCAAAAAGAGAGGCTTTGTTAAACTTAGCCAGCTCTATTTCAGGTTAATTCCCAGCAAGTGAAAGTTGGGTTGCTGGTCCCAAAGAAACTGCAGGGGAGATTTTTCTTTTTAACATCACTTTCTCACGAAGCATACATAAAACTCTCTCATCTATGAGCTGAGGAAAAGCCCAACTTGGAACACTGAAGGAGTCTGGTCCCCTCAGTAAGTACGTGAGCTCCTATTAATTCCAATAGAAAAAGGCCCAATGAAGATTTTCTATTAAACCAACTTTTATTTTTAAAAAAGCCCAACAAGCTATTCCACCAATATTATCACTTTTAATCTGTCAGTATATAATTCAAGCATTCAAAGAGTTAAACTCTTCCTGGAAAGATGAATGTCTCCAGAAATATTTAGAGTTAATAGCAGGCCTTCCTTTAAATTCCTACTCTGTTCAGACACAAACACAGCTCATGGCCACCCCTCCCTCTCCACTGACAGTTTTTGAGAATTCACCTTACAAGTAGCAACATTATAAGCACAGATCCTGGTCTAAACAATGACAGCACTAATACAGTCAAGTTACCTAACCTACCCTTCTTAAGTTACTGAGAGTTCAAACAAAAACATCAGCTGGCCTTGCAGGCTAATATGTAGAAGCTCTGTATTAACTATGTCTCAGTAATGTACTATGCCTGGTAATTATGAAAAAACTATTTTCCCCCCTCATTTTCTGTGTTTTAAATAATGAAATTGTTGTTAGTAAATATGACCTTTAAAAAGGTTTCAACACACCAGAGAAAACAACTCAGGAAATTTCAGCTCAGTACCTCTGGTAAGGGCTGTTATAATTTAACCTACCAGACATCAAATGCCACCTTTTCCACTGCCCCCAGCGCTGCACAGTACTCAGCAGGGAGGGCTGTTCCCCTTCCGCGGACATAGCCTTAATCTTCAACCTAACCATCCAATAGTCTCCAAATAAAGTACGAAAAGTTAGTAGGCAAAAAATTGATGCACTGTGGCAGAAAGCTTTCACCAGCACAAATTTATTGCCTGCCAAGAAGAGAGACATTAACATGCTCCTAGAAGGTGGCAAAAGGAATCACCTATGCAGGGACTCCAAGATAATGATATTTCACTAACAGATCCAAAGGAGCAGAAAAAGTCTCTTCGAATTAAAAGCTGCAAGCCCTCACTCCAAATAGGTGTTTCCCATGAAAGGGAAAATTTCTCTTTCACTCAAAGCTACAAACTGTTGCTGGAAATACTTATCCATCCCCAAAAACTCAAGAACACTAATGTTTCACTTCAAAAAGCTTGTTCATTATAATCTAAAGACAACAAAAGAGTTGCAGGTAGAAAAGCATGTATTCACTACAGAAGCTATTTATAGAGCCAGGCATGTTTCACCTATTCCCTTCAGCTGCTGTAGTTTGAAATGTTTCACTGTTTTCAAACCAGCACATGACCAGTCACTCAAGTTCTGCTGACATTTTCAATGCACAGAGGCCTTACATTCCACAAAAGCACCTTCAGAAAAGCAGTCAGAGCATTAAGATAGTATATCAAATGAAGCTCTTTTATAAAGTGATTTTGCTTCTGCTAACACTCACCTCAAACACACTGCAAAAATTATTTAACAGCCAAAAAATGGGGTTTTCAGCTGCTGTACTTTTGGAAAGGGACTGTGCCAAAGTGCCATCAGTAGGAAAATATTAAGAAATCAGTGAATTTTACAAAGCTATTTTTGCCAAAAATCTATTTGACAGCACTTGAGCCATTAACTAAAAAACATTCTGGGACTGTATAGCTGCCTGATAAATGAAAATTCACATTACTACAATGTAGTATTTTCCAGCACAAGTATGTATGCTTGTCATAAGAAATAAATGCTTCAGCATAAAACAAAAGAAACTTCAAACTGTAAGGCACTAAAGAGGAGAAATGACAGTGGCATCCATGAGCAGCAGCAGCAGATTTGCTTTTAGTTGTTCAAAAACGAGTTTTGAAATAGTGAGTTCCACTAATCCAATGGGATACACAGCGAAGTTACTGCACTAAATAAGCATCATCAATGATGTCTCACAAGCTTAATTCATTTCACCTGTCACCTAGTGTTATAAAGCATCTTCCTCACTATACCTAAGTCCAAAGATGCACTTAAGGATACAGACCAAAATGAACAAAAACTATCAGAATAATAAGCCATGTAATATGCTGGAGGGGAGGGAGGGCCTGCAGTAATTATGCTGAGATGATATGGTGTTGTGGTTCAAGAAAATAAAGACTACAATACAACTTTCAAATTAACTATAAATAGTAATTCAATCTAAAATTTTAGACTGTTGGTTTCTTTTATCTCAGTAATTTAGAATTCAAAATTCTAAGATGTTCCTGTAGGTACAGGGAAAAAAATGAGAAAAAATCCTCTTATTCAAGGGGAGCCACAGACATTTGTGATTCAGTCAGCAATATGGCAAGCTACTATGGAGTGAACTTTATCTGAAAAAAAGAGTTCTTTCTCAATAAGCTTTTTAGCTGCCTATTCAAAGATATCAATAACATGACATCAAACCAAACACATTACCAGTTAAAAAATAACAGGCTGCTCTTATGAACATACAATAATAGTACTTTAACAAAATGTATTAAAAATGCAAACCTGCATTGCATATATTAAAAATATATATATATGTGCTGTCAAGAATTCTAGTGGTTAAAAAAATAAATCACTTCAAGTTCACACTTGCAATTGAAAGTTTTGATTGAAATGCAACTGTATCTCACCACTTGGTACTGTTTATCCTTTATAGAATATATAAAAGTGTCAGAACTGGATTACAGAAATACCCTAAAGCTTAAAACCAGTACTTCTTAATAGCTTTCTGCTGTGTAACTTTTGAGGACACCATGCATGCCTCATTCACAATACACACATTATCCTAAAATTAGGAAATATGCTACCAACTGTATTTGGAAAATGCCTATGTTCCTTAATATTGATCCACTGACCCGTTTCCCAAGTAGTTTACAAGAACCACATATATACCCCTAGTCAGGAAAATGCATGAGCTGGTTTACATTCACAGAAGACCAGCAGATGAGGTTACTTATAGAGGGGAAAAAAAGAAAGAGCTTGTTCTGGGAGCTGGGGAGTCTTCAACATGCAAGGCCTATGTGGGTAACCTCCCCCTACATAACTTTACATTGGTAATCAGAATCATAACCTCTGCCTTTAACAGTCATTTAAATTAACTTGCAGGCCTACTATCTAAGATTTATTCAGGCTACTGTATTACTTGGCAAACACATAATCACTGTGTAAACCGAAAAAAACACCTCTGCTCTGTCTTGCCTGCCAAACAACAACAAATGCTTACAGAAAGTAGTTTCCAACTATGCCCATTAGCTATTTTTTCATAACTTAGATCAGTGGTTGCATTTTTTTTTTCCCAAGACAAGCAAAAGTCTAAACCATATTTACATCATTCAAATTTTGTCTTTTAAGAAGTGGTTTTCCTTTAAGATGGCAAAGTAGTATCCTACATTCAATTCTGTCTGAACTTTGGAATACTCTAAAAACAGATCAATGACACACTTTGAAATTACTATGAAGTCAAAACTTTGCATGCCACCACTCAGCCTGAAGCTAATGTTAACAGCCTATTTATAAACCAGGGAAAACATTGATTTAAAATGGAAAATACTTACCTGTAATACCTTAAACATGCCCGTACAAAGGTAATGAGGAGTGGAAAAATATTTAACAAGAATACCACATAAGATGTTTACTGTATGTGATGAATGCACAGGGCAGAGAAGAGCTTATGTTTTGAGAGCCAGAATGACACCTAGAATAAAACTGGCATTACCACTACTCCCAAACACCAATAGAGGACCTGTCACAAACAACTGCCCAGATTCCACAACTCCCTTTCAAAAAGACAACAGTCAGGATTTGATATTTCAGGACTTTTGCAAGCAAGAAATAATGGAAATAGTATTGGATAACTCCACACACACAACACTGCACTGACAACTTGAAAGTTCATGACTGGTGGCACACATCCAAGAACATGTAGTAATAGCGACAGCATGATTTATTTGCCCCAACACCATGAATTCAACAGTTCCATTTTAAACAAAAAAAAAATCTTCCAAGACTTCCTTCAGCAGACCAAACCTTCAAGTCTGAGAACTGTTCAACAAATTACATTCATTAGACAAAGGCTCACTAACCCCTCAAGCCAAGCTTGACCACATCTCTGCTGCTCAAAGGCAGCCGCTTATCGTGCTCCAAGCGGGGGTCATAGATGACTGTGGATTGGATACATCCACCCAGACTATTCTTCCCTAAAGAGAAAGAAAGGCTGTTCAAACAGCAAATAACACAGCAAAATGCATTCCCCTGCCCAACAGCCACGTAAGATCTGGACTGTTTTAAGACAGATGCAGATTGTAGCAGATAATGCTGTCTGGAGATGGAGGCACTGAACAAAACACGCACCCCATGAGCATGGCCTCAAGGGTCCCCAAAGGTTTCACTGCCATCCCTGCCATTAAATAACTTGCAGACCACCCCATCAGAACCCCATACAAACTACAGAATGACATTCTCACCAGCACTGCTCACAGCCTCAGATCACTTCTCTGCCAAACCTTAAAGTCATCTGCTCTCCAACTAATTTAATACGTATACAATCAAACCCGTTTTAGGTGTTTGCAGCATTAGCTTTGTGGGCAAACCAAAAGCAGCAAAATCTTGGTGTAGGAGATAGGTTAAAAGGAATGTCTTCTGGACAGCAGTAACATAGAACTGCACCTCTAGCACAGAGATGCTTAAATTGTGATCTAGGATGCTGTGGCAAAGGATGCGTAGGGCTCACAGAAAAGAAGCAGAGCAGAAGCAGACAAGTCTCTTCAAATAAAGCCTTAACATAGTGCAGAGAATTCACTAGAACTGTGAATGCTGACTCCTCAAGAAGGCTAGCAATCCATGACTGCAGGCCACACTTTATCAAGTATAGAACTCAAGCCTTTTTGGTTTTGGTTTGAGGTATTTTTTGGTTGGTTGGTTTGGGGTTTTTTGTTTTGGGGGGGTGGGGGGCAGGTGCTGGGGTGTGTATGTGTGTGTGTGGGGGGTGTTTATTGTTTTGTTTTTAAAGGGCATCAGTTTAAAAAACAAACTTTGCTCCTCTACACTAATAGCTTAAGAGCTCCTCTCTCAATACAACATATTGTAAGAGCAGCAGTAAACAAAATAAAAGTCTCAATGTCAGCCTAGAAACCCTAAAGCTGATGAGTAGAAAAGTACAGTTTACCATGAGATATCAGCAGACAAGACATTTATTATGTATATGACAATTTTTATAATAATATACCACACAGAGATCATGTGACAGCTATTAAAAAATCAAGAATGCCAAAGCAATCATATTTTATGATTTATGACACATGGAATATAGTAAGCCTCAAACTTTTGAGGGAGACTTAATAGGCTGAGATGATAGAGACTGGCTGGATCCATCACACAGCACCTTGCTGCAGCAAAAGTGTGAAGTGGGAGCCAAAGCTACACTGATGCTGAAGAGAAACTGCCAGTAAATTCAAAACAAAGGGTAAGGGGAAAAAAAAAAAAAGGTAATTAATACTAAAGAAAGTTCCTACAAGTGGAGCTACTCCAAAGTAATTTAACATTTAACTAACCATGCTGCCCAGACTGTCCAGCTAATGTATGCTGAAGTGTTTATAAGTGAATTGTAACAGAATATAAATGTACGTATCAGGCTCAAGTTTACATTCAGCCATAACAAAGGCTGGAAATAACAAGTCAAGACATTACTAATCTACAGTTAAATTTTGGTAAACAAACCATCACTGTTGGTGAACTTCACAAGCCTTTTTTTTTTTTTTGCAGAAGGAACAGATTGAGTAATGTATTTTAGCTTTTACTGCTACTTAGTTTTCACATCTAATTTGCAGGTAGGAATTACACTTACTTACTACAAGTGTAAATATCACAAATGGGAAAGTGACTGCAAATGTGGAAGAGCAACAACAAAACCAAAAACAGATTCAGATTAAGCATCCTGCTTTCATTAAAACATCCTTAAAGCAATACAAGAAGAAATAGGCTGCTCTTACATTCACAGAGGTGTTTAGAGACCATCAGTTGTTTTAAGCAACTTAGAAGATGCCTTGCCTATATAACAGATATATATTGGGTTTGTGTGGCAAGGTTGGGGGGGGGCGGCTACAGGGGTGGCTTCTGCAAGAAGCTGCCAGAAGCTTCCCCTGTGTCTGACAGAGCCAATGCCAGCCGGCTCCAAGAAGGACCCACTGCTGGCCAAGGCTGAGCCCATCAGCCACATTGGTGGTGCCTCTGGGGTAACATAGCTAAGAAGGGGAAAAAACAACCTAGTGGGAGCTTTTCCAGCCAGAGAGAAGAGTGAGAAGATGTGAGAAACTTTGCAGACACCAAGGTCAGTGCAGAAGGAGGGGGAGGAGCAAAGATGCCCCTGGAGAAGACCATGGTGAGGCAGGCTGTACCCCTGCAGCCCGTGGAGGTCCATGGTGCAGCAGAGATTCTACCCACAGCCCATGGAGGACCCCACGCCGGAGCAGGTGGAGGCACCCAAAGGAGGCTGTGACCCCATGGGAAGCCCACGCTGGAGCAAGCTCCTGGCAGGACCTGTGGCCCCATGGAGAGAGGAGCCCATGCTGGAGCAGGTTTGCTGGCAGGACTTGTGACCCCATGGGGGACCCATGCTGGAGCAGTCTGTTCCTGAAGGGCTGCACCCCGTGGGAGAGACCCACGCTGGAGCAGTTGGTGAAGAACTGCAGCCCGTGGGAAGGACTCACGTTGGAGAAGCTGGTGGAGGACTGTCTCCTGTGGGAGGGACCCCAGGCTGGAGCAGGGGCAGAGTGTGAGGAGTCCTCCCCCTGAGGAGGAAGGAGCAGCAGAGACACCGTGTGATGAACTGACCACAACCCCCAGTGGTGCTGGGGGGGAGGAGGGAGAGAAATGGGGAGTGAAGTTGAGCCCGGGAAGAAGGGAGGGGTGGGGGGAGGTGGTTTAGGATTTGGTTTTATTTCTCATTGCTCTACTCTGATTTGATTGGTAATACATTAGATGAATTTTCTCTAAGTTCAGTCTGTTTTGCCCATGACAGTAACTGGTGAGTGATCTCTCCCTGCCCTTACCTCGACCCAGGAGCCTTTCGTTCTGTTTTCTCTCCCCTGCCCAGCTGAGGAGGGCAGTGACAGAGCAGCTTTGGGGGGCACCTGGCCTCCAGCCTGGGTCAACCCACCACACATGTCCACAGTTAAATGTTTACCATCAACCAAGAATCATCTGTCTTCATCAAAAAGAAGCAACAGATATTAAACCATCTGAGAAGAAAATCTCCAGAAAGACCTGCTCATTTTTAAGGGAGGAAGAACTCAGTCTAACCAAATTTTTTTGTTCCAAAATTTTCCTCCACCAGTCCACCCACATCTGTGCTCTTTTCACAGTCTATTGCTGCTACCCTGTGCCCTTTGCTTATGTCACACAGGCCATGTCAGCTTTGTTTTATTGCCTTAAGTTAGGGCTAATGGTCAACTTAATTTGTGTAGTGCCTCTGTAAGGCTCCAACACTGCTTGTCTTTTACAAATAAAACATGATTAGCAGCAGTTCTCTACATGGCTTTTCAAAGACCAACTAAATTCAACTAACACAGGCCACAAAACAGTACAGAGCTTCATCAGAAGATGTGTGAAAGCAAGAAGGAAAACACTTTGAAAATTACATCCTGCTTGACTCATAACACTGCTTTATCATCAGGAAAAACTGCTTTCTCATTCTCTTGATAAGGGCTTGATCAAACTCCCACTGTATTTTTTAATGGGAAGTGGATAAAATCCTAAAAAGGAAGGCAACAGCAATCACTGATATAAACTTGGAAAGAGATTTTTAAAAAGATTAGAAATGACTACATTCTTTTCAGGAAGTATCTGGATTTCTACAGCCATACTTAGAGTTTGGGAAAAGTCAGCAGAGGATGTCTGAAACACAGGCATCCTGCAGTAAAAGGTATTTAGGTCATTCCAACAACACAAAATGTTTAACTGATTGAGTAATTTAAGATTGCACTCAAACAGTTCAAGTTTAAGCCATGCAAGACTGCAAGCCAATATAACGCTGAAGCTAAACTGACTCTCCACCAGGAAGAGTTACACTTGGCCTAAAAGGGGAAACTGCCACTCCCATTGCCATTACTAGTTGTGGAATAAATAATTTTATTTTGTTTTAAAAGGGTAGGAAAAAAGACAAATGCTGCACTTGTGCCAAATAAAAATGGCATTAAAACTCCCAGAAAGAGGGACCCTTTCTTTATGGCCATGATTCTGTTCTTCCACTTATATACTAAACATTCATAAAGACTTAAGTCATAACATTTACAAAATGTTTTTATTGCTTGAATTCTTTAATGAATATTTGTATTACTGCAAGAGTCAGGATGTTCACTAACTCCTGTTTTATTAAGAATCAAAATGGAAGTAAAAAGAGAAAAAGAGGTTTAAGTGTAGAATCAACAGTCACTGCATAGGACTTTGGGACAGGCTCAGTTCATTTTGGACTGTAAATTTCTCAAGATAAATGTTTTCATCAACTTCCTCTGGTCACCAGAGTATTACAAGGGATTCCAGCAAAAATAATGAAGTACGATGTAGTATTTCCTGACAAAGCAGCAGAGCAAAAGCCACTAAAACCATAGTGTTGAAATTGTTCCAGGATCAAAGTCTAAAAAACCACCAGCATTCACAAGTGAGTCACCCTTGCATGAAGCCAACATTAGGAGAAGCATCTTTTTTCTAGCTGTCCAGGGCCAACTGCACAGCCCCAAGTGCAGACTGGAATCCCAAGAAACTCCTGTAGTAAAGGTGTTAAAAAAGGTCATGCAAAGGTCACTTATACATCAGAATATCCTTCATAACACTGGCATACAGCCTACACCCACAGAAGTGGGCATATTGTATGAAATCAAGTTCTTGTGGTTCAGTTTTTCCATACTAGACCCTAATTCACTTCTTGCTGTTCCAATTATTACTCAATAGAATCAAATCAATATACAAAAGTTGTGGCTAGTGCACCCCATAATCAAAACTGCCTGATAAGACTTGCCATACAAGTACTCCTCCATATAGACATGTACCACCTCTTTCCAGCCATGGGATGCAGAATGAACAGGCATTATGTAAGAAAAATGGATTTCCAAAGGCATAATGCTGAGAGTAAGTTGTTCACCTTTTTATATTTATAAAATACAAATCGTTCAAACAAAAAGTTTTGTATGTTCCCAACCCATAATTTCATGACATCTCTGATTTCTGGGAGCTGCATGCACAGCAAGCACTTGGAATAAGTAAGGGTAGGTGCATGCAGGTGGAGGAGCCCAATGTACATTCTCCTACCGACTAAGCTAATGCTAGCACCTTCAGAGCACATGGCTGCTTCTCCAACAACACAGATTTGCTACTTTTCCCAAGTAACAAGGGACAGGACAAGAGAAAATGGTCTCAAGTTACACCACATGAGGCTTAGATTGGATATGAGAAAAAAATGCTTCACCAAAAGAGTTGTCAAGTACTGGAACAGGCTGCCTAGGGAAGTGGTAGTCACCGCCCCTGGAAGTATTTAAAAGATGTGTAGATGGGGCACTTCGGCACATGGGTTAGTGGTGGACTTGGCAGAGCTAGGTTAACAGTTCGACTTGATCCTTCCAACCTAAACAAATTTATGATTCTATAGATAAGATTAATATGCAATTTTCTTAGAAGTAATTTAGGAACCCACCCTTGCTCTAAAGCCACACACTAATTCTCCTTGAATGAGCAAGGTTTACCATTCTTCTTTGCCAGAGCCATGAAATTTTTAGAAATATTTACTTCTAACCTGCAGCACCCAGAAGTTTAACAAGCTACAGTTGTTCTCACTGTTCATGAGAATCTCAATAGCATTTTAGTACATAATGTTATCTATGCCTCTATTACCATACACAGGGTTGAACAATAAAATGCAACTTGATACTTTTTTTAAAAAAATTCATGCCTCATGCCCACAAAAATCGAAACTTTCCAGACAACACCACACACAGAGATAGCAAAAAGGTTGGAAAGGCAAGGGGAAGAAGGAAAAAACAGAACTGCACAATCAAGGAAACAAGATTTCCAGGGTAAATTAAAGAAACAAATAATCTAAGGAAGGAGGACAAATTACACAACTAAACACAATCTAATTTGTCACTGAGATTTATGAAGCAAGTTACTGTAATTCAGCATGCTGTGGTTTGGCCTCCAGACCAGGTTTTACAGTACGTAAGCTATTAGATTGAAGACCCCAACAAAAAGCACTCCTGGTAACATACAACACTTCTAACTTCCACTTACAAGCCAAGGAACATCTTACCACTATCCTTTGACAGAGGAAGAGGAAACAATTAAAGCCACCATCATTTATTTCACTTTTAGAGTGCACTGCAGGAAGACACAAAAACAAGGAAACAGAAGACAAACCTCAAGGATCACAAGTCTCTCTACCAGTGAGCCAAGCAACAAGCTGCTTTCATGCAATGATGAAGTAACTTTCTTGTTTCTGGATTCCTACATTCTCTTGCCATTTAGTTTTGGGCTTCAGCTTCTGATAACTTATCTATACTACAACAATTAGCATTTGTGATAAGCTGGTAGGTGGTGTACTTCTGGAAGCGTGGTTAATGCCTCATTTTGTTAAGCTTTGGTTGCTTACTAAAATAGTCAAGGGTTAGGCTTGCTGATAAACATGAAACCCAACCCACCAGACTAAGTACATCTCTGATTAATTTTAAGACTCAAGGTTATTTGTCAATTTTACTTATCTCAAACTAGATATTCATCTTGTAGTGCTACTAAAACTCCTTTTTGATGCAAGTCTCATGCCTACATTCTACTTTTTGCACTAAGAAAAGGTTCCATCTATGCTCTTGACTTATCATAACCTACATAAACATAACTGGAAGAAAAAAGGAAGACCATTCTAACTTCTTCAAGAAAAAAATAGATGTTTTTATGAACTCTGAAACAAGTGCAGGTAAAGATGGAGGGTGTCCTTTGCTGGCAGAAAAGTTGAATGGGAATCATGCCTCTAAAATCACACCACAGTTGTTGATATTATCACCAATTGTTAAAAATTGTTTTCTGGCTTAAATTCAGCAACACACTGGACTACTACATAATACCATTGTCACCTGTCTAAGGTTGTGTTGTCACAGTGCACTTAAATAGCAAGACAGAGAAGATTACATATGAATTAGTTTTCAGTATTAGCCAACATACTCAGATCAAGCAACTTGCTAGTATTGGAAGTAGTTCTTGATACCATAGTAAGAAAGGTAGAAACAGAACAGAGGTCAATTCTATATCTAGCCTATTACCATGATGAAGATCCGTAAACTCAAAACTAGGCCTTTAACTTTTAACACTGTCAATATCCCAGGTCTCATCAAAATAAATTGAAATACTTCAGTCAGGCCCCTTACATAGAAGACTATTGTTTTTTTTCTTTATACTTTAAATTTCTTTTGAACTTTTTAAAGTATCTAGAAAGAATGCTCTCAAGTCTTGTCCCCTACAACAACATTCCCATGATACCCTTCCACAAATCTCCCCCACTCTCTCTCAGCAGAGTAATTTGAAGGAAGTAATTTGGGTACTATGCTAGAGTAGTCCACTTTTTAAAATCAAAATTATGCCCCCAAAAAGTCCATCCATACCCTCTTCAGTCAAGGGTAGAAGAAAAAACTGCTTAACTAGCATCATGCTTCCAGAAGGTTGACTATGATTTGGGTTATTTTTATCTATTGAGAAAGGGTTTAAATAGATCATTCTCTATACCAAGGTATATTAGACTATGAAGCAAGGATTACTGTTCCCTGGTTTTTTCCTGTTTACTTAGTCAAACGGGAGACTTCCTCCTCTGATAAGGAGTGAGACAGTATCGGGAGCTGCAAACAGTATCAGCCATTTCCTTAGAAATCTGCCTTTCCTCTCTGCAGTCTGAATCTCTGGATGAGAGTGTGACAGATATCTAGATAATACCTCCTGCCCTTCTTAAATTCACCAAGCAAGTCTCAGAAGTTCAGATCCACAGACCTAGTTTGGTACTAACAAGCAATGATGATCTTTTAAGGTTAAATGGGGACACTTTCCTACATAAATATTTGAACATCTGACCAACTCTTTTCAAAATACGTTAAAAACACAGAATAATATCAGTAATGAACCTGGAATACCCCAAGCTTGTTGGCCCCTGCCTACTCAGCAAGAAAACTCCTCGTTCTCACCTCTTGCAAGACAATACCCATGAGATGTGTGAATGCCAGATTCAGCTGCTAGCTGAATCTTCCAATCTGTGACATACATTAATTGGATCAACAAGCATCCTCACATGCTCTGAAGGAGGCATGAGGGAAAACATTGCTCACCTTCTCAGTGCCAGTTCTCATGCCTGCTTTTACTTGTCTTTATTTCACCTGTCAGTTGCACACAAAAAAAGTAAAAACCAAGACATCCACCACCCCAGAAAAGGCACCAAAACCTATCATCACCTCATCCCTGCTTGTCCATTTGCAGCAATAATTCCTCAGTTTGAATACAAAGTAACAGATGAGCATCCCTCTTTATGATTTTACCCTCAAGAGCTCAGAAATGTTGCTCCATTAAAAGCACATCTCAGCACATCCTGCTGGTTTTGGTTGCTGGAATGCTCTACCCCTCCCCGATCCCCTCTGGTCTCTCATGGACTATAGAGCTGAAATTAGCTATTCATTACATGTGAAGGAGTCTCACATAGAGCAGCACCCTGCTGCTAAAGACTGCTACTTTACATGGCAATTTCAGAACTAGAGCATCTGCTACCTTACTAATATGTATATTTAATGCCACTGCATAATGTGCAGAATTATATGCTGTTCATTGCCTGTTTGTTCAGATATTATGTACTCTTCAGTAGCATTATTCCCTTTGAAAAACATTGTACTTTTTATTAGGCCTTCTCCCTGGCGTTCTTTATAACAGAGCCCCAAAAGAGCAGCTCAGAGTATTCTAGACCAAAAAACCCCAGGACTCAGGGTGAGATAACCAAACGTGACAAGCTTCTGGCCTGCAATTACTAATATAATTTAGTTTCTTTCCTGTGTCTCATTCCCCAATCTATAGTTTTATATTGTTTTGATACAAAAGGAAGTGGAAAGGGAATTGTATCTCAACAACTGGTGGGAAACCTACTCCAGGCTACCCTTGCCACTGGAAGTGTGAATACTTGTATTAGAGCAGTGGCCTTTGTCACAGATTTTATTCCTTCTACTAGAAAACACTCAAAGAAGTAATATTAAGTTCTATTATATACAGTTATTAATCATTTTGTTCACAACAACAAAATATCTTAGAGGAAAGAAATCAAAGTTTTAAACTAGAGAAACAAGGGTTTTTAAGTCAAGCAGTGGGCCAGCACATGTAAAATGGTTCCCATCCTTCAGGAAAGGATTCCCTATGCTCCTATGCCAGATGTCTTAACCCTCCCTACACCTAACTCAGGGAAAACATTATAAACATGGTTATTCTAGGTGACAAAATGATCAGTGATCTAGTTTAGAAGGCAGTGAGCACTAGCATGTATGGTTCCCAGCTCAGATTTTCACTTGAATTACTTCCAAAGCAGCCCAAGTGAAAGCAATGAGTGTACTCTGCATTACTGAAGTCATGCCCTCCGGGAAACACTACTTTAAACCTGCTTTGGAGCAAGTGATAATCTGCTCTCTGTTGGAGGGCAAATGTAATACAACGCAAAGAAGATTCCAATATACTTTGTTAAAACAAGCTTTATCTCAACTAGACACTCAGGATTATGTAGACTGACGTTCGCTCTAGAATTGGTTTTCAGATGTTTTGATGTTAGGTAGATTTGGGGGCTACGACAACAATGAAGTACCCCCACAGGCTACTTTAGAATGTTAGGAACAAAATCCTAATTGGCCCATTCTCCTTGTTCCAAGCTACAAATAAATCTATAAATGAGAAAGAAGCACAGCTATTGTTAGCCAGACAGAGCCTCAATCTAGTCTCTTATCTGCTACAAGCATGTGATAGTCAAATAGCGCATTGTTTCAATATGCAAGGATGCCCAAGGCTTTCCTACCCCTCCTTTATTTACACAGTAGACAAGCATCATCCCTGAGGGCCAATGAACTCCGGTGGACTGGGCCTTTCTGTTCACCTAATACAGACATGTAGCATGTTCTGATGTGCAACCTAAACACTCCCCTGAGAATTTTGTAAAGCAGAGCATCACTGCATTGCCTGACAGCGTAGAGAAATCAGTAGGCTGAAGTAGGTTGCTGCCTGCCATGCATTGCTGAATAGACTATGGACTGCAGATGCCAAGATGACTGTACCAGGTCATCTGCAGAAGAAAAGACAAGATGACCTGTTACAGGAAAGACTGACATCTACTTGCCACACCCCCAGAATTTGCATGCAATCAAAACAGGAAAATTATCAGTTAAGCAGGTTGAAAATGTACATTAAGACATGCTATAAAGCAACAAGAAGAATTTTTAATCTTTTTTTCTGTGCTATTATGAGAATATACAAAGTTTCTCTTTTTAAAGCAGTAAGCCATTCAAACACCACATCAATAGCTCTCAAGAGGTACCAGTAAGGAAGGACAGTCACAACTACTGAAATATATGAAGCACATGAGGGTGAGTAGAGTCATTTCTCAAATGAATTATGCCAGATTCAGAACAAAAAAAACTTCAAAAAATCTGTTTCTTCCACCACAAGCATATTTAACAAAGACAACCCCCCTTAATACACAGGAAGATAAACAATCTGAATACCAAATTCATGAAGCAGAACCAAGACTCTTCTAAAAAAGGCTAATATATTTTTATTCATCTACATAAAGTTCATGAAGTAGAAAATGGAACTGCTATATTCTGGTTTTGCAAATTTAACATGCTTTTAAAATATTCCTGCCAGACAAAACTAGTCAAAAAACCCTCAAACTTATTTTCTTTTAAAGAGTAAGCATGTCACAGTCCGCACTTTCTTTTGAAAGGTGATGATTGCTTTTTGCATGAGAGGGCAATGCAAATTCCAAATCTTCTAGACCATGAAAAACAAAAGACTGCTGAAGAAATTACCTTTTAAAGCAGGGTAATAATTCATTTCTGGAAAAAGCTAAGCAGAAAAAAAGTTGTCCAGTTGTCCAGGAGATTAAGAGAAGTAACCTTTGTATTTTCTCTTCAGTCTGTCTTCCAAATAAATCAACACTGGAAAAGCCACAAGCATTATTTCTATTTCAGGTGAGTTTCAGGGATTTTGTTTTTAATCTAGCTGTCCCTGCAACCTTACTATTTACCACATTTGAACTGGGAATTTATAACATATTCATTCTTATAGTCAAAGTGTTTCTGAGGACATTTGTAGGATCTATTCCTGTAATGAAATGGTGATTTAGTAAGAGAAGGAATAATTACATTAAAGATGTTCTACAATCTGACCAGCCCAAAACAATTACTACTTGTAGTTATTTTTTCAGAGTTAATATTGAAATCAGGAGTAAAACTTCCTGAAAACAAACTACTTAAGGCTTTTTTTCTTGCTTAACAGGTAATTAAGCAAGAAAAGAGCCTTTATAAAAAGAGAACATTTGTTTGGATTCAGAGCTCCTGGCCTGGAGTTCTCCAATAAGAAAACGCCACTCTTGACACAGGAGGAAACTTCCTTTCTTACTGTTCTTTATGGGTAATGAAGAGACAGCAAATGACTGTAATCTCACTAAGTACCTGTGCCTCCAACGACCTAATGAAGTTTGTTGTGCTTTGTTTTCCCCAGGGCTCCAGAGGCCCTGCTGTAAGGAAGCCATCCACTCCAACACTTGGGTGCTGCACACCACTGACCCACTCCACCACCACTTCAAAGGGCAGAGAAAAAGCTTCCAACACACCAGAGGCAGCTTGCTAGTGTTTGCAGCACTAGAGTATTATTTATATGCATAATCCACAAAAATCACCTGCACTGGCATGTGTGGGAGGGATCTGTTTCTCCCTTTATTATGGATTGCATAGGGTCACGTTGAGGAAGAGCAGTGAAGGCATGGTGTTGCGGCAGTGGCCTAAGGCACAGCAAGCCTGACTTCTATCCCAGAGGAATGCCTGTGTGACACCTGGCCTCCCCCAGCCCCAGAGAGGAGAGTCAGGCTGAAGTTGCCAAAAATTGCTTCCTAATTGCAGCAGTCTGAAAAGTGAAGTTTGTACGTAAAAAGCTTGCAGGGTAAACTGACCCCCTCAGATGAGAAGGACGTCTAACACCAGTAGAAGGTGAACTCCAAGCGAAAAGAACCCGTGCTGCTGCTCAGAGAAGCGAGGAGTACAACCTGTGAGTAATGTCTACTCCAAGGAAGAGCAGCGCATGAGAAACAGGCAGTCTAGACAGGATGGGGGGTGCGGGGGGGTGGTGGTGTTTGTCCCGCTTGTTTGCTTCAACTGTTTCACAATGCAGACTTTTCCCACATCAAAAGGGGGAGGGAGGGGAAGAGGCAGCCAGCCTTGCAGGAAGATCTACCCCATTTTTTAATAAAGAAAGTCTTCCAGCATTTATTGATGATACTTCATGTCTTAGAAAAGGTTATTTTGCTGCTTAATAGCTTGATGATCATATTTTGCCATAGCTGTGTCACCAAGAGCTGGATCACATTCATTATCACCCAGCAAATCTGAGAGTGGCTAAGTTGATGTTAAGAATCTTCCAGCCTAATCTATACTGAACTTTAAGAAACTATGCAAAACCAAGCTGACCATTTTAATGTACCACGGTAAACAATTACCCAACAGATTAAAAATTTAAAAAGAATAGCAGAGTACTCTGGGCATACATACTCTGCAAGAAAACTATTTTCCTTCTTTCCTTAACAGCAGTTCTCCAGTCATACAGCAGCTAGCCAAATGTACCAAGTTTGAACCTTTCAAGTAGGAGGATGGAATGGAGTAAGGGTGAGGAAAGGACCTATTAGAAAAAATTAAGTCTTCATGAAACCAGAAATTATTTGAAACATAGTATTTAACAGTTGTTTAAAATATGTATAACTAGGTTTAGAATAGTTATCCTGATTAAAAGCAGGAGCACATCTGTTTATGTGTAATTAAATACAGTTTGACAGCAATTTGGATCATCTATCAGAAAGAATCAACTGCAAGTTTAATAAGCATTATTTGTATTCTACACAATGGTTTATTTGTTCTTTCAAGCCACTGCAGTGAGAACACATTTAAAGTCTTCCACTATGCACTAAATCTAAGGTACATAGGCAAAGCACAGCATATTCCAGTTGGATGCTTCCCAAACCATATCGCTCAACTTCTTAAATATTACTGCCATCTGGCTACTAGGCTTTGTTTACCAAAACAGTAGCTCTGCACACATTTCTACAGCAGCTGTAGTCAAAAATTTTAAGTAATGCCATTTGGTTAAGTTACAATTCACATTAAAAAAATGGAAAACTCAAACTATTTTATCTAACCAGTTACCATTGTACCTAGACAAATTAAATACATGTAGTTTTGTGTTTTGCTTTTTTCCCATTTTAGTGTTTTAGTGTTCAACGGATTTCCCCATCTACACTGGCACAAGAAAGAAGTAACTGAAGAAAGTGTCTAGAACAAAATAAGCAGTCTTGCTTGTATTATCTGTAATTCCCTTCTGGATAAGGACTGGTGCTATAAAAATACGGTGCAGAAATGCTGTTAGTGCTAGGTATCTCAGGTCATTCTTAGGGTACATAGAAAATCACACAATCCTCTCAAAGAGACCCCCTAAACCAAGCTGTTCAGAGGCTGAAAGCACTGATTAATTCCAGGGACTCTTCCCAGTGTCTTGGCCACACTAAACAAAATAAATATTTCAATTATGACTAATCTGAAACAATGCACAATGAAAGCTGGGGAAGTCTTGGGAGCAGTGGGAATATTTAAATTGGAAAAGAGCCTGTGGGGTTTTTTCCTATTCCTAATTACAGTACATTGTACTAATCAGGCCTGGAAACCACAAACCCACAGCTCTTTGTGACCCAAGTTGCCATGGCAGCACAAAACACACTCAAGGCTAAACAGGTGAAGAAACATTTTTAGCAACTGTGTTGATATCTTATAGGTGTACAGCATATAGAGAAATTCCTATCTTTAAAAAAAAGACTGTGGCCTCAAAGAACAGATACACCTTGGCTGGAAAAAAGCCAGCAATAGTGTAATTACAGCAGGGTTGGGGGGTGGGGGGTGTTTGGTTTGTTGGGTTTGGGGTTTTTGGTTTGGTTGTTCTTTGGTTTTGTTTTTGATTTGTTTTTTTTTTTAAGTTCTGCTGTGCTTAAAACCTGGTCTAAAGCTGCATCCAGATACGTACTCATTTCAGCACTCAACCAACCAAATATAAAAGAAGCTAGCAGTTGCTTAAAATATGCAAAACTAGAATTGAAGTAGCTGTACCAATTTAAAGCAAAAGCACATGTGTTTGTGTGCAAGAAAATACAGTCTGACAGCAATTTGGATCAACTACCAGAGTCAACTGCAAACTTAATAAGCTATGGGATAATTAACAAGCGTTGTTCGTACTTATGTCAATATGTTGAGCTATGTGCTCTTGGCCCAAGTTTTCCACCAGTAACTCTGTATGAGTGTGGTACATGCATATGCATTCCTTGTGGCAGTCACAGCTCGTTCCTAGATCTGAATGAAGACTGCAGACTGATAAAGCCTTTACAGTCCACAACAGCTCTGCAGGCTGATTTTGCAGACACTATGGTAGAAAAGAAGGGTCTCTTTGTTCTTATCTAGAGAGTAGAATTTTGTGTCCTACAGTTTGTTCACATGTCAATATTTTAGAAAGAATTCAGTATTACTGGAAGCAGTAATTAGGCTTTTACTTTTGTTTCTCCTCTCTCTGGAGCCACATAACCCCAGTCCCTATAAGAAGGGACATGTTCTGGTCCACCATGACTGACAGGTACAGCATCTGGCCAAGTTGTAGCCTGAGCTGACTTGAATGCTTTACACAAGATTTCAGGTCATAAGAACAGTTTCCTCTTGCTAGAGATCAAAACAAAAACATTAAAAACCAAAATGTATATACATTTGATTCATAAGGAATCAAAAAAACCACAATTATGTGGGAAAATCATGCCATACACATGGAAACCAGGGCCTGCCTCTTCCTATCTATCTAGCTAGGAAACTTATGGCAGGATTGTGCTTTAGATGAACAAAACCAATACAGATTATACAGTAGAACATGCCAGGCAAACCTCTGAACAGATAAGTAATAGGAAAAAAGTGAACAATGAAGAGTCTTTCAATTTCTAAAGTTTAAACAAATTAAAGAATTAGGTATTCCTTTTTTGGATGCAAATCAATGAGTGAGCAAAGACAAAAAATATAGGTAAGAAAGATAGACAAGATACAAGAACTGCAACACCAGATTACTATTTAACTTGATTTGTCTCCTAGGGAAAGAGTTTAACTTTTTTGGAAGGAGGCAGAAAAAAGAATGCATTACCTTGTATAAAGACATAAGGCAATATAAAAAATTAATATATCTTCCACCTTGACCTTTTATGTGTTTCTATCTGGTAAATCTGATAATGACAGATAGTTGGCACTGACACACTGTTTTTCCTGTTTGCACAGCATATACTTACACACAGTTCCAGTCTCAATGAAATCCCTAGGAGCTAGAAAGATTTAGATTTAGTTTTTAAATCTGACCTCCAAGGTGTATACAGCAATCTAAACAGTTAAATGTAAGGTTTCAAGGAATGGCGTTGGTTTCATTTCTCTCCTCTTCCCTCCCCCCTCACCCCCCCCTTCAGTTTTGTAAGAAGAAATCCCCTTTTAATCCTCCCCTCAGCTTCTGACCCACACCTAACTCCTTTTCTAGTGCTAAGTAATACCAGCTGGGGTAGCTATGGATGAAAGCATTATTCACTTGCCCTGGGCTTCACAAGCTGAAGTCTATGGTTCAATTTGCACAGGTTGTCTAGATCCCATCACCATCTCTCCAATGATGCGTACACATCTAAACTCAAACATAGCACAGGCCAAAGTTTAATTTAATGTTGTTGAGAAGAGGGAGGCAGAATTGTTTTGAAATTCTCCCTGAAAAGCAGCCTGTTGTATTAGAACAAAGCAGCTTGTTTCTATCGTTCCTTTGTCTGACAAGTTTGGGCTGGTTAGAAAGGTCATTTATGCCTCAAAGCATCAAATTAACATTTGAGGACATGAATTTTAAAAATGGCTATTTGCTTCTGCTCTCTGAATTGCTAATGATTTCTTCTTTAAAAAAAAAAAAAAGGAAAAAAGAAAATGAAAAGGACATAGCCAGACCCCAAAAGGAAAAAGAGCCTTTTCCTCAGGAAAACTAGGCATTGATTTTATGTTCATGTCAGCACAAGTTGACCATATATTAATTAAACCTCACAAATTAAGCAGGTAGTTGAATGGTGTCAAACAAGAATATCATTTAATTACTGAAGAAATCTTTTTTGGCATATCATATATAACTTGCTCCCTCCGCATAGACAAGCTCCAATATTCACAACATGAAATTACCACTAACAGCAACAGCTTCCAAGCATGCTTTGCACTGACTTGCAATCATTAACACAATACTGCTCATCTTGCTCATCCTGATTTTAATAAATTACATCTCTACTCATAACACAAATACAATTATTTGGAGTTGGAGTTTTAAAAAGAAATAAACAACACCTACATGCTTTTAAACTAGATAACCATAAAGTATTTGGGACCAGGTTGTCTATTATTAGGCCTTCAACTCCCCACCTCTGAAAGTACCTATGGTTTTCATCAACCCTTCACAACTACCATCAGCTAAATTAAGAATTGGATTTCTGAGAATACCTTACAAGCTTACAAAACATTCACAAAACCACAAATTGTTTTAATCAAGCTGAAGTCAAATTATTCCAATAACAGGTACAGTTTGAGCAAAAGCTCATACCTGGTCATTTGCTTTCTCGAGCTCTCTGAAAACTGGCTGTGTTGCATTCATTCCCCCCTCCCAGTAGATGGAAGCAGGAAGACAAACTGTAGATAAAGTTCCCTGCCACACGGAGGTCTTGCTGGCTAA
This sequence comes from Balearica regulorum gibbericeps, assembly GCF_011004875.1. Taxonomy (NCBI): domain Eukaryota; kingdom Metazoa; phylum Chordata; class Aves; order Gruiformes; family Gruidae; genus Balearica; species Balearica regulorum. The sequence goes on from NC_046220.1 coordinate 64,980,236, forward strand.
AGAGATTCTAATTTTAGGCAGTAATTCCCAAACAATAGCACCACCAGCTCAACCCCAGCAGTCTGCGCAACAACGGCTGGCAAAGGCAGCACCAACTAAGTTGTTTCAAAGAGGTGGGGCTGCGGGAGGAGCCCAAGGTAGCACACACACAAGATGTTTATATTGGCAATCTCCCCAGGAAACGTCCCCGCTTGCCAAAGAGAATCACCCAGAATTCACTGTGGATTGGGTTTTAATGCTCCATTCAATGGGAAATTTGTATTTACTGAGAACAAGCCACATTCACCATAAAAGCTTTTATAAGAATTGTCCAAACCTTTCAGCCAAGAACCACCTCCTCTCTGCTGTTTCACAGTCAGAACCCTTTCAGACTCAACACCCTCAACACCTCAAGTATTTATTACCAAATGTAACAATTCACTTCCAGCAAGGGCAAGACTCACAGAAACTTAGATACTTCATAGTATCTTAAACAGAGCCTGCTCACCTAAAAATCAACTAGGTATTATACAGTCTGTGACACAGTGATCTGTAGCAGCAAGAGCACTGCCTAGATGTTGCTAGGCACTAGTTCATAGTAAATACAATTGTAAACTGCTAGTACAAAACCAGCTGTTTTGAAGGCAGCAAAAAAAATCAGACAACAGGTCCTTACAGAGGCAAGTGAAGTCAAAATTTTCTTCATGTTTTCACCTGTCAGTGTGAAAAGTATCTCATTGTTTTACCCCAAAACAGGAAAAAGAGCAGCGAGCAAACAAAAAACCCAACTGTATAAATCTGCTTATAAAAATGCTGCTTTGTCACTTTCCTGTAATTGTTAGTTGTGTTATTTGTTGAAACATCAATGCATGGAAAAGAAAAAGTATTAGTACAGAGTTACCTATAGAAGTTACTTCCGAACACAGAGGAATTATTCTTTTAGAGTATGTAATTACCAGTGTGAAAAGCCAGATACTGTACTCTGACATTATCAATTTTGCAGCTAAGTTTATTGTAAACATTTATTAAAACAACTATGTAATCCAGCCAGGCAGGAGCAACTATGCCAAAACTTGTGATTCCTTTTCCTTATTATTTTTAATTTCAGTTTGCTTTATAACACCACATCAGTTATAAGCATCTGTGCAGCAACTGTCATGTCAAAGAGTATACTTTGAAATGGCCTCAAGAGTTTCCAAAATTTCATGAAGTGAGCCAAAACTAAGCCTGTACTCTGCTAGTCTGCTCCTAGAGATACAACAAAACTCAAAGCACTGCAGAAATGCAGACAACACTATCTCAATGTACTATTAACAGTATCTCTGACATAAGTACCACACTGTGTTACAAGAATTTGTCAAATGGTACAGCACTCTAATATATTTCAAGGCTGAAAATGAGGTTACCCTGGGTTCCATGGAAAATAATCATCCATACCTGACCCATCAGAAGCAGTTAACAAAGAGGATGCAAAATGTCTTTACCCAAATTCTGACTGAGTAGGATCCAGTTTTTCCTAACTCTGGGCCTCCTACTAGCACAGGCCAGCCACATCCAAGCCACGCCAATTGGTGTCCTGCTTTTGGTATGCAGACAAAAACATATACTCAGAACAATGTACTGTGCCATTTATATCCTAAAGTTATAAAACACAGTTTATATTTTGTAGAATAAGGCAAGAGAGTGGAATATGGTTGAATCAAAATTCAAATCAAAAAGATACAGGATTCAAATCAAGGCTCAAATCAAAAAGATACAAGAGTTCAAACCTAATAAAAAACTTTCTATAGGGACTGAAAAGACATTTTAAGATAAGTTTAAGAAAAGACTCCATTTGGTCATTTAGTACAGTCCCCTGGTGATACAGTTCCTTTACTGTTATTAGAAGCATTAAGAGGAAAAAATTAAATAACTGTTACTGGTCAAGCCAACCACCCCCAGTCAAGTCTACAGTCCGCAGAAGAGCTCTGAGCCACACACTACATTTGGTGTGGGGTTCCCACAGACACCAGCCTTCAGTGCCTCCTCGCTGCTGCTCAGCTGAGACTCCTGCAGCCCCCCAAGGACATCCTGGCAAAGGGCACCAGTTACAGTGTCATTATGGCTCACATCCTGGTGTGGGGACAATATGGGATGCTGGGCAGACAGACTTGAGGTGAAAGCTGCCAAGTGTCTGGGGAAGGAGAGATGGAAAAGGAAGTGATATGCAGCAAATGGGACAGGACAGAAAGGTTATTTGTCACCCCTACTGTGTCCAAATTCCATCAAGGCAAGCGTCAAGCAAGAGAGATTTTCATTCTCCTGATTCACCAAACCGGAGGGAAGAGTAAAAAACCGACAAACCACCACCAAAATCTCTGCCTTTTTAAAGTTAGAGGGCATTTACATCCCTACTGCATGAAAATTAAGAAACAACTGCAAAACAAAGCCATTTTTGAGCCATGGAACATCTAAAAAGAGAGGGGAGATAATACTTGGTAAACTTTCACATTCACCTTCTGCAAAGAGTTCTATTCAGAATCACTACAAATGCTTTTTGCTGCACATTAAAACATTTTTTTTTGGCTACTTGTAATACTCAGGAAACTAGTTCTATTGAGTGTTACTTTCTTACCTAATCAAATAGCTGCCTAATTTATTGTGCCTAATTTATCCACCAGCTGTGAGAGCACTGTACTCTCAGTTCTCTGGCTGCAGGAGTTCACCAGATGGGCAGTCCCCAAAGATAGACCTAGTGGGGGAAAGGAAGGGAAGAAAAAGTAGTATTTTAATCACAGCCCTTGCTAAAGTAATTTCTGTAGAAGCTGTATGTGAAGTTGCCTTTTAGTTAATGACTCTAGAAAAGAAGTGAGGCAAGGACTTGATGTGTTTCAAATTTATTTAGTTATTAAAACCTAACACAAGGATGCAAATTTAGCCCAAGTAACCCTTTGCCCAAATAGCTGATACTGGAAAAACCAACACAACACTTAATACCCTGTCAGGGAAAGGAGGATCACCCAGGGAAAGCAGCTAGTACACACATGGCATTTATTAGGAGTTTGATTTCTCAGACTGTTACTCTCTGCCTATTACAGAGGGACACAACACCTATAATTGCAAAGGGCTTGCTACGTCATTGTTGTAGCTTTTTTATAACCATTCCGGTGTTTTGTTCCTGCATGCTTACACTGGTATCGTACTGAATTGCTAATACTGCACCAGTACAGATGGACAAGACCTGTGCAAGGCAGGACCGTCAGCTAGTAGGGCACAAAAGGGAAAACAACATGCCATTTGGGTACCAGTACTGCAGCACTGCTCTACACTTTTCAGAATTACAGTAAATACTATGCTGCACAGGATTTCTTAGTGGATACGTTACTGGATACATTTCCCTGCAGTTTACAGTGGAAGAGCCACTCTGTCTCTGACCTGCGTCTAGGTTTCTTTCATTATGAGTCACAATGATGAGGGACTTCGAGGTACAAGAGCTAGGAGCACTGTACCTTGAAAAACCAGGCTCCAAAAAAGAGAAGTGAAAGAGCAAGTATAAGGAACACTATCTACCGTAACACCGATGAAAACTAACTATACAACCAAGATCGCTTCTGCCATGTTAATTCCTAGATTTAATCAAAAAAGAAAAAAAATATGAATGTATGCTTACATAGACATTTTAGTAAAATATACAGCCTTGAAGTTTAATTCATCTCCACACATCAAATTAAACCTCTGGCAGTGAACTTCAGAAGCAAGCAATATGTTAAGCTTTATGTGGTGCCTATTCTTTGCGGCAAAGCAGAACTTCAATGAGTCTCTCTCATGGCTCAAATCCAGTATACCCAATTTTTATTCAATACACAGCAATATTTAGGAAGCTTGAAAGCTCCAAGCTCCTGTTTTATATGGTCTACACTGCATTTAACTAGACTTAGTCATTTTATAGCTCAAGAGGAAATCCCAGATTGTGCTCACTGAAATGAGAGGTGTAAAACTTGTCTGATTCACAGAGGCAACCCAGAGGCTTCCTCATAGTCACTCTGCTGTATTACTACTGCCCCAGACAGAACTTGAGGCACCACTGTGGTATGTATGCGCTGTCCAGGAGCAGTCATGAAATTTACTAATAATCTCCAACAGACAAGACAGGAAAAGGACGGTGGAGAAAGCAACACACACAAGCAGAGTGACTCACTCATAGTCATGTAGCACCTCAGTAGTACAGAAGAAATTCACTTCTGACTCCTACAGCCCCAACCACTGACTAGGTTATGCCTCAAACAAATTTTAAAAGGTGTTTTCCATACTAGTACATCTGGTCTTTTTTGGCTTCTCTCAAGACTTGGCCCCAATACCATCTGACAATGAATTTCATGAACTAGTCCTGCCTTGCACAAACAAGTTTTTCTTTTTTAACAGCTTCAAAATTTGTTATCTCTAGTCTGCTGACTATTCTCTCATTTGTCACCTTTATTATTTGGAAGAGGTAACTATACTGGAATATCATTCACACGATAGGAAGTTGGAGAACAAAAAGAGAAAAGGGTTTCTCTTGAGTTTTTTCCCCCATCTCTCTTCTCCTTCATAAAACTATTATTAAATTGGTTCCATCACGTATTTATATTTAAACTCAGAATGAAGTACAGCAACCTGTATCTCTAATTTTACAACAGAATTAGACTGTTTTATACAAGACTTAGTGACAAGTGCAACTGACCAGAGACCTGTGATGAGAAACACTGCCCTATAAGTTTTGCAGATTTACTAGTGAAGACTAGAAGCAAAAGACTGGTTACAGAGGAAAGGTAGCCCAAAAAACTGAATTAAAAAAGCCAAGGGAGAAGCCTCAAAGAAGCTGCCTGGACCTGCTTAGCAAGTCTTCAGGCAGCCAAGAAGCCTCTGCAATCAACAGTTCTCCCAAAATCCTTTAAGAAAAAGAAACATTTAAGTAATGCTCTGTTTACCTACATTACCAGTAAGGGTGATACTGAACCATGCTTACTGCCACTCTTCTGCAGGCTGCATGTTACCCAGATACGATCATTTTTCTGTATTTGTTTCATAATAATCCAGAACCATAGATCTGCACTGAATCTGATTATAGAGCTGAAGAGCACATCACCCAGATGGCAATCAAGTCCAAAAACAGGCTAATTTTAGTCATTTTTAACTGAAAGTTTCATACCTTGCCACCCTGAAAGTACTTCTCTACAGAAGTTTTCCTCAAATCAAAATAAAAAAGGGGCTGTGATGTGCCCTTACTGCTACAGTGGTTCTGTTACCCACCAGGATAGGCAGGGGAAAGAGCTCCTATGGTAGAAGACACACACTGCCTCCCAAAATCCTCCAACCCCAAAACTTTGAGAGCCAAAGGTGACTTTTCACAGGCTCGTCTGGAGCACTGAAAACGCAATACAAAAGCGGAACTCGTGCTGTTGTGGGGACACTTTTTTTCCCCAGTTAAATGGCAACTTTGCCCTTATACAGTAGGTCATGCACTGACAGCAAGATGAAGGAGCTGGAAGCAGCAGGGAGGCCACAGGGCTGCAGCAGGGCAGGGGGAGAAGTGGGCATTTCGGGGAGGAGAAGCAGGCACTGGGAGGCACAGCGGGCAGGGGAGGCCCATGTTGTCCACACCACCGCAGCCGCCAGCCCGCCTGGCCCTCAGCTGAACCGCCCGCCCTGACGTCAGCTGGCGGCAGCAGCAGCATTCCTCAACAGTTCAGACAAACCCACTGGTGGGAAGCTTAGAAAGCCCTCAGCTGTAGTGAAGAAAGCAAAGGCTTGGCCGGGAGCCAGACTACTGAGCTCAGCATTTTGTAATGCACTTCCTTTTTACTTAACAGCTTGCATAATGCCTCAGCCCCTTCCACCTTTAACCCCTTATTCACCCGCACCCTGAAATCACGTTTATGGCAACAGTGCTTTCTTGCCGGCCAGCAACTTTGTCAGAAACACTGAAAAACAGAGAGGCCGCAGTGACTAGGGAGTTATGTCACATTTACACCTCAAAACTGCGTCTGAGAAAAAGAGGAACTCACCCCTAGTGTGGATGCAAATTGGGTGCAAACATTCACAGCCAGATCACCTTAATTTCCTCTAGTTCTACCCAAGTCCGTGTGTTGACAGTCAGACACAGAGACTGTATTTACAGCAGGTCTGATTTTAATCAGATTTTTTTATACATGAATCCTGAAAGTGGCCCTGGACACACAGATTGATCCATACAAGCAGACCGCCACCAGTACTGCACTGGGTTCGGGGCCCACAGTGAACACAGGAAGATGTGGCCCTCGTCACCCTGAGCTGGCTGTCCGAGTTAAGGACTTCAAACAAGCAGATCTAAAACTAGAGGTGGGGAGGAGGCTAAGTATAGCTGTGGTAACAGCCTGCTACATCTGCTATGCAAATGGGTTTCTTCAGATTTGTAGAGATTATTGGAAATGAAGGAAGCTTTCTGAAGGTCATGTAACCTTAGTTTCCACATTTCATTCACACAGCCCTACTACTTGTCAGACCACATGGTTCCTATTCTAAAGCTGTGAAGACAGCACAGCATAGTAAATCCCTTCCCACCACCCACCCACGCTGTTTTGTGACTTTCTGAAAATGACGACCCATTTTTAGACTTTTGTGCTCAGACTGAAGCTCTGCTACAGCCACTGGACTACCACTGCTCAAAGTGCCCTCTCCAAATGCACACCAGTTGTTTTGCAACTAATACCAACACGCATCAGAGAAAGCTTCATCATGCTTGAAACTTTTTCAAAAGAAGTTTTTAAGAGTGAAGTTAAACACAACAGCTCAAACTAGTTTAACACTGCAGAGTGCAAGTGTCACCAGCAGTGTGCAACAGATTCCCAGATAAAGCAAATTTAGTCTGCTATTTTGTAACATTCTCTCACAGATGAGAGTTTAGCTCTGGTTTTCTGAGCACATGCCATACAAAAATACTTTTCTAGCACATTCAGAATTTTTGCCCTTTTAGGTGAACCCAGTACACACTGCCTCACCCAGTGAGGGGCATTCACTTTAAAATAGTGATTACCCTAAGAAGTATTTGTATAAAATTCTTTGATTCTGGCTGTCAGCATCACCTCTATATCATAGGATTACAGATATTGCAAACTTGAATCAGTCTGAGAAATGTCATAGTGAAATCAGAGATAATTTATAATTCGGCTAGCAAGTAGATTGCTGGCAATGTGCAAATGTCACAGAAAATTATTTACAGAAAGTAGAAAAGCATTTTATAGACATTTAGTTTTGATCAGTTGTTTCCAGATTCCCACTACCACTTACAACACAAGTTATCATACTCCTGTGACCATGTCAGATGACCCAAGTCCAGACAAAAACCACATCTATATACTTCTTGAAGAGGGGCAAATACAGTGTTGGCAAGGACTCGTAAGTTTAGGAAATCTAGTTTGTCATTTTAGAAGATAACTAAATGGATGTTCATGGTTTTAATCATAACAATCTGATTTTTAAAGGTTCCCCATTTAAAGAAAACAAAACATAAAGATAGCCATCTAGCATTCCTCAGAACAGGACATTGCTCAGGGACAGTTAAAGCAAAACAAAAGCTTTGACTTCTGAACCATGATTTTTTTCACACTACATTTAAATTTGGAAAAGAAATCATAGTATCAACCTGTCCTAAACTGAATGAGCAGGTTGGGTGGGAGAAAATAAAGTATGTCTCTTCCTTCACATTCCCTCCATGACACCTATGCAGTCTGAAGCACTCATAGCAAAGTCTCAAGCAAAATCCCTTTTCCAGTCTGTGACCACCACAGTTAAAGTGTGGAAGCACCAGTTGCCAAGACTCTCCAGAGCTTAAGCTTTACCCATGTTGTAAGACTGCAACACATGTGGCACATACCATTTTAACTCATAGCATAAGGATTTCAAATAATAACAGACACCTAACGTTTTCTTTCACAGCTAGACAATGGAAGAGTTAATTATAACATGTAAAAGCATTTTATCCGAATGCATAACTGACATCAGTATCTAAATGCAAGGAATGAATCAGTTCAGTGCATTCAAAGCACCAGGGCACTTATTTGAATAAGAGTTCCCCATAGCTACCATAACCACCACAACATACATATTTTAAGGCAAGACTTTATCTGCATATACAGCAACACAAAAAACTCTAGCGCACTAAGGCCTGACTTAATACTTGCTGTGGGGGCCGTAATTTTTAGTTTTCTTGATGTTTACAAATTTGGTCTCTGCTTTAAACATGCAAGCTCTGTATTTCTTTTACATTTAATAGATAATTGAGTTGGAAAGGATCTGTTGCTGTAGCCGATCTATTCTATCATTGCAGTCTACAATTCACAGATTTATAAAGACATTAATCTTCCTGAAATACTCCTAACAATGCCAATTCCACAAACTGACTAAAATGTTCCACTGGGTAACTGACAGCAGCGTTGAAGGGATTTCAGTTACTGAGCTTTCACCTTCTTAGTTTCAGGTTTCCATATGTGGTACTTCATGAACCATTAAAAACAGCTCCCCGTGAGCCTCCCCTGCTTCTTCTGTTCCAGTAACTGCCCTAAATCACCTTTGTTGATAGAATACAAATTGAGAAACATTTCGTACATCTCCTTTTTAGACCTTACAGAATGTTACAAAATTGAAGTTAACAGTTACTTTCAGATGTAGAAGTGGACAGACACTTTAAGTTTAGATTTAGCTTTCAGCCATGGTTCTAACACTTCCTCAGGGCTTTTCTGGGTAGTGCTCTCATTGAGAAAAACGTCCTTTGGGTGGCTTTTACCACACTGCCATCACAATTTTCTCAATAATCCTCAAAAGAAAAATGGTCATAAGCACAGAAGTCAACCACATCATCTGCTGTTTCTAGCTCCTCTAGTAGATTTGAAAACAGGAAAGTGACTGGTGGTCTACAGGCCATTACAATTCCAGCAGCACTTAGTATCACCAGGTTTGTGTTTCACTACTGGCTTACCTTTTGAAAGAGTTGAACATCTCTATACTAGCACAGGCAGCTATTGCTACCTTCAAAGGCCTTGCTAGAATAATCTCATTCTTAAATTTCTCAGGGTTTTCTACTTGCTACGGGGCTTCTCTCATTTACAACAGTAAAGTTTTATTTGTGTCTGCTTTTTGGCCTTTGGATTGTTTTTAAGCTTCTCTTATAAGCTGCAGAGGACAGTCAGAAAACTGCAAACCCCTAGAGCATTACAAGAGGCAAACAACCATGGAATTTCAAAATTATCTCCTAAGGCTTTTTAGTATTTTTTAGCCTTTTGATTTCAGAAGTTAATCATGATTTTTGAACACGTCAGTTGACAATTATGCAACATGAATTATGTACCTATTTTAGCCTGTGAAACCACACATTCACATCTTTGTTCTCATTCATTCTTTCCCTTCCCATTTTTTTGCAACACCCTTTTACATCATAGCTTATGAATATAACTTTTCAGACCTAGGACTGACTGGTAACATGAGTTTACACAGGATCTAGCACAAACAGGACAAAATAATGAACACTGTGCAATAGAGTACAGGTAGGTAAGGGCAGAGGTGACAGGGAAGTACTGGAGTTGCAGTATACACAAGCTCTGAAATCCTTCAGTCATCTATGGACATCTTCTCTAACAAAACCACCAAAGATCATGACTTTATAAATTCTAAACAAATCATTCGTTCTTTGTAAGGTGGATAAGTACGATTATAAAGAGCTTCTAAATATTAATAGTATGAAAGAAAAATCCAGAAAGGAAAAACTTCTCTAACACATGAACAAGGAAGTGAAGGGAAGCAAAAGGACAATTCGGCATAAAGATCATATAGTTAAAATTTCCATTTCAAGAGAAAATCTAAGGTGGCTCTTATAATCAATAAGGATCTTTATTTTTATTGCACTTAAATATAAATTACTAGCCTTGCAACTATTTTTAAGGACAAACTCCAGTGCTAAACTCCACCCTTTAAGTTGGCAACTCTTCACAAGTTCTATTTAAGAACAAACTGAATTCTTATATTTCATTTATGCAGACTATGACATGGTTTTCTCCTGTGAGCTCTGCACTTTAAAAATATCTCATTCTTGGCCATCCCTACAAACCCATATTTCATTCATAAGAGGCCTAAAAAAAAAAGGAGATTCAAATGACCATAACTTGTCCCTTACCTATCTTCATAGTTTGTACTGCAATGGATAGTTAAGTGCACAGGTACCAAGCAATTTCAAGCAGCTGTTAGTACCTTGCATTGTGGTGTATCAGCAAAGCTTTCAGCATCAGGCTATTTCATGAACTCTACAGCAAAAACCTACGGAATGACAGATGCTGCAGAGTGAACAACTCTCCTTCCATTTCTCAGCCAACCTGGATATATTTCAGGAAGAAGGGCAGCATACATCCCTTTTTCATCAATCAGCAGACACAGTAGGAAGAAGCTTGCCCACTGAGGCTGTTACATGGTCTTTTTTACATGCAGAACTACATCACATAAACCAAATCCTTGAAAGAGCCACCTGGGGGAAAGGGACACTTTGTCCGGTATTTTCCTTCTTCCTCTTAAGTTTTGGGTGTCAGGTGATGGTTATTCATAGAATCATAGAATGGTTTGGGTTGGAAGGGACCTCAAAGACCATCTAGTTCCAACCCCCCTGCCATGGGCAGGGACACCCTCCACTAGACCACGTTGCCGAAAAGCCTCATCCAACCTGGCCTTGAATGCTTTCAGGGAGGGGACATCCACAACTTCTCTGGGCAACCTGTTCCAGTGCCTCACCACCCTCACAGTAAAGAATTTCTTTCTAACATCTAATCTAAATCGACCCTCCTTCAGCTTAAACCCATTACCCCTTGTCCTGTCACTACACTCCCTGATAAACAGTCCCTCACCATCTTTCCTGTAGGCCCCTTCAGGTACTGGTAAGCTGCAATTAGGTCTCCCCAGAGCTTTCTCTTCTCCAGGCTGAAGAGTCCCAACTCCCTCAGCCTGTCCTCACAGGAGAGGTGCTCCATCCCTCTGATCAACTTCATGGCCCTCCTCTGGACTTGCTCCTTTTATCTTGTTTTTTGGAAAAACTTCTTCAGTAACTGGGCCAATATAATTGAAGAGCTGCCTAGGAGACACTAGATAAGCCAGATACAAAGGGGACACTCTGCTCCTCCTTGGACAAAGATTTGCTGCCTTAGCATAAGCACAGGTTAGAAGAAAGAAGGTAATAAAGTATTCCATTAATGGCTTATGATTATGATTGGGAAATCCATAGCACCTCAGGCTAATGTACCTACAGGCATGACCTCATCTGTGTTACTTTCAGCATTATGGAAGCTGCAGAAGACTGCACCAGCTACTGACATTCATTTTCGCCCCCTATTCTATCCTCTCAAGTTTTGCCAAAACTCTCCTCTTGGTCTTATGTCATGAACTGGATCAAGGAATGGACCCAGCTAGAGAAAAAAAAGAAAAAAAAAAGAAAAACATATCAAACATCATCTTTCACCCGGTAAGTTCCCTGACCCACATCACCACACCAGGCAACACACAAAACAAAAACCACACTTCTGGCACAAGTAAAGGGGCAGGGCACAGACAGAAAGAAGCAGTTGAGAGCAACTCCAGCTCATACTGACATTGCAAGAAATACATGAAACCACAGCCTAAATCATACTTAAGTATGCACTGAGTTCCACCACTGGCCACAGAACATGGTAAAATGTATTTGCAAACATTTAACCAATCTTAGGAATTATTTTCATAGCTTTTTACTAGTTTAAAATGTAAATTTTAAGGTAGAACTGGCTAAACCAAAAACGCAATGTCTTCCATACAAAGAGAGTAGGTAAAAAAACCACACACGCACACACCAGTAACATTTGTTCTCTCCCCATTACACTTTCAAATTGTAAAACATCCAGAACATACATGTCAGTTAAGCTGCTGACTTGGCATGAAGACATCAGTCCCTGAACTTTAGTCTCACCACTACTTTAGTTAACAAGCCACCACAGCATAAACACTCAGGAAGCAGTCTGAAACTTTCACAAGCACCCTGAATACACAAAACTGTACCCCATGCAATTTCAAGTAAAAGACACCAAGTTCCAACCTCTGTGTTTCATTATGACATGGTTCAGAGTATATATTGCTAGTTACTCTTTCAGAACAGTTTTGCAAGTCTCTAGCAAGGGTTAAACCTGTTTTCTCAAGGTGTCAAGCCCCTACAAAAAAGGGCATGAACCCTGCTTATACAACATGCTGGAGTTTGCTATGGTATCTTCCAGCCCTTACAGAGAGCTGTTCTAGTTCAAACTACTAACTTTCTTGTATTTTCTGCCTACAATATAGCATTCATAATAAAATGCAATAGTCTGCAAGGAAGCAGCATCAGCTAACTGTAACTCTAGCAACTGAAGGAGTGTCATCACAGGGTTCAAACAAAGCAAAAATACAATGGCAGTTATTAGGATGCTCCAGCAGTACAGTCCTTAAAATTGTGTATCAGACAACAGAAATCATCATACAAAGAAGGAACTTCAGATACTTAAAATAAACATAGCACAAACTGCTAGCCAATTATCTGTTCAAAACACTCTTCTGAGGAATCACCCCTTATTGACATTTTAATGGCTAAGAAAAAATTTGAAACATTTCTGCATTGCAGTAACACAGAAGAGCCAGTTGTTAAAACTGTGGTATTGCTGAGACAAAATACAAAATAAAATGAACAAACAGGATTGCCAAGTACATTGAAACAAAATTAAGAGGCATTAGTGACTCAAAGCTGCCCCAACAAATACCAAAAAAGTGGGTAATACATTTACTATCAAAGAAAAGCTACCATTACATAAACAAAAAATTGAGACACAACATTCACAGTTAGTAACAAAGCCTCCAGGCTCTAATGCTATATAGAGAATGCTTCAGGCTGGGAGGCGGGGTTTACTTGTATCCTGATGCATTATAACGTTTTTGTCCAGGTTAAGGATAGGGTGTAAAAACCAGGAAGGACTGTCCTAGCTAACAACAACAGTACTGAGGTCCCAGGGAGTTTGATCCAGAGTGCCTTTTTAAAGGGTCAGTCTCTCTGAGAAGATGAGGGTGAAGGTCAAAGCAGATTAGCAGCTACCTAACCTCTTACTTAGTAGCCTCCTGGAAACATCTCAGACAAAAACAACAGACACTGGCTTTGCAAAATTGAGATGTAGAAACCAACCCAACTCTGCCTAAGTCATCTTCTCCAAAGACCTTTAGGGAAGAAAATAGTCCCCAGGGAATACCTGTTTCCTCAGAATGGTCAACTTTGTTGGAGAAAATTCTCTTAAGTTTTAACACAAAGAATGGAGCAACAATGAAAGACAAACAACATTCACACAGATTTTCCTTCTAAACTACTGTATTTCTCAAGGACTAAGCCATAATCAAAACTCTCTACTTTAAATCCTTTTCTTTCATTGCTGTTACTTCAGGGAAAGGTACTTTTAATTATCTTTACAAAGAGCAGCCTTTCAAGTCTTTTAATTATGTGTTGGTGGTTACCTCAGATTTTATCTGAAAACCTGATACCATATTTAGTCACCATGCAAGGGCATAAATTATAACATGTAAGCCAAAGCTATGCCAAAACTCCTACTGAGAATTCATGCCATGTCTCATGTTCCAAGGAAGCTGGGTTTTGATGGACACCCTTAGTAAGTACTGTAGGAGGTAAAGACATGAATGGTTTACAGGTGAAACCAAGGAATTTAACTGTTTGCTGTCACAGATTTGGTTGCAGCACTCGAAGTTACATTATCTTCTCCCTCCCAGATGGTGCTGGCCAGAACAAGAGTGTCACTTTCCTTTCTGTCAAATTAAATGGGCTAGGTAGAATCTACTGAGGTACTTGCAAGCCAGTTTCTCCTGTTGTTTCACTGGCCCTGCACAGAATGAGAGAACTAAAAAGGAAATATGGCTTCATCCTAGTTACCTCATGAGATGTGGTCTAATCTCTGGACAAAATAACTTCTTAATCTAAAGTAGTAGTAAGATTTGGTTTTATTTCTCATTCTTCTACTCTGTTTTGCTTAGTAATAAATAAGATGAATTCCCTCTCTAAGTTCGGTCTGTTTTGCTCGTGATGATAATTAGAGAATGACCTCTCTCTGTCCTTATCTCGACCCATAAGTTTTTTTTTAGTTATACCTTTTCTCCCCTGTCTAGAGAAGGAGGGCAGTGACAGAGCAGCTCTGGTGGGCACCTGGCCCCCAGCCAGGGTTGACCCACCACACTTGCTTACATCCTCCACTGGTAAGAACTCTGTCAATATCATCTTGACAAGAGACCAGAAAACTGAATAAAACGTGCAGAACTCCTAATGAAGATCCCAAACACACCACTCATCTCAGTCATGCTGTTCTCCAGTGACAGTGATAGTGAACTGTAGAGGCAGAGGATCTGAACAGAAGGAGCCAAGATGAGTTTTATTAGTTGGCAACTTCCCTGTCAGGAAAAAAACAACAAAACCCAAACCAAAAACCTCTACCCACATATTTGCACCAAGAGCCCTGCCAAACCAAGTTGCTTAGTCACAAATAACTTTGCCTTTTGGACTGAAATCATCCATTTGCCTTGTTTGGTTAGGTATTTAAATTCAAACCCATTAACATGCGCTTCAGTTCCTAAATACTATTACTATGTCACTTTACCATGGACTTGAAAAAACTCCAAATTCTCCCTAATTAAGTCTTACTTGGGAGAATCTAATTTAATCTAGCTCCCTTGTAATCAGACATTTTCTTACCAATTTCAATGACTGGATTAAAATAATTTTAATGTAAGGCAAAATTTCCGTGGGGATGGGATTGGTGAAATGAATACTTTGCTAAACATGTTCATGGCATTGAGAGAATATGAGTGAGCAAAGCTCACTTGTCACTAATGTAGTAACTATGAGTCCTCTGGCTGTACTTGAGATACTTTCCTGTGTCTGGCATGATTCTAAACATTTTAAATTTTTACCTAGTCACACACATCTTCAGTAATCCATTACACAATATACGACCTTATCTTTAATTACCATGAAATCTTCTGTATTACATTCCAGGTGAACTCTATGCCTTTTTCTGCAACTTAAAATTTAACATACTCTTAAAAAGAACAGCAGTATTTCTGCAATGTATTCTAAACAAAACACTGAGTCAGACATATAATCTCTACCATGACCTTTTCCTGCATGTTTATCCCCACGTGCTGCAAGATGTCCTCAAGAGTATGTAGGAAGGCTACAGCTTTATAGATTCCAAGCCAGCTTACATCCACCTAAATGAATATACCCAACAAGAAGCAAGTATTTGACAATTAGGTTGTGGCTATGACTTCATCTTTGCACATCAAGGTAATGGCTTAAAATGCTTGAGTATTCCACCGAGTGTTAGCAGATTTCCACCATTGTGGGGAAAAAAAAAGGAGGGGGGGAGGAGTAGGAAATTTTGCCTACATTCTCATGTTCTAGAATGGTCTTCCTTTGGGAGACTTTTCAAAGGAAACAATGTATCAGAATTCTACTGAGACAGGGTCAAGCACATAAACTGGAATTTATAAGTCAAAGACACATTGCTTACTTGTTTCCAGAACATTTTGCTTCCTTCCTTTTATTTGGGAGGAATTACCTGCAAACATCTATAATGCTGTATCATTACTGCACTTCAAATTTTCCTCTGAGAGTGAGGGCTAAAGCTTTGACTGCAAGGTGGTATCCGTACCTATTTTATCACCTACTTTCTAGTCTTCCAACCATACACCAGCCTTCTAACTAAGTAACAGCCTACCTGTATTTCTCAACTGTAATCAAAAAACAAAGAGAACTTAAAGTTGTTCACTATAATGACAACAAAAACAATAGCAGACCCTACATGCAAATGTTAGGAAGTAAAAGTGTTTAAAAATGTGGTAATCCTTTTTTTTTAAATCCCTCCTGCACTACTTATCTTCTGCAAATACGCATGATTTCTCAAATAGCATGGAAGGGAACGCAGAGTGGAGCATGGATCAATTGTCTACCACTGTTTGAAAGCTAGCTTCTGAGTTGAACTGCAAACAGAAAACCCAGCCTTTCTTCAGGAAGGGAAAAAAATCATCAGGACAGTTGCTATTTAATTACCCCTTCACCTGCATGAAAATGCTTATTTTGTAAGTCTTACTGTACATGGAAAAGTCATACACTGGAAACTGACAGCCTCTTAGACCACTTCCAGGAAAAGATTTGCTGTTGAAAGAACATTAAATAATTTCACTTCTCAAATGTAGTTTTGCAGCTGTTTTTCTTGCCTGTCACTTTCTCTGTGATAAACTGAACCTATAAAACTACAATGGTTAAGGACAAGTAATTGTGATCTCATAAACTACTCTGCTTTCACAGCATTCTCTGCTCTATATTAAATCAGTCTTTGCCATTTGATGAATAAGTGGCCACTCAGATGTACTTGGCAATATGATTTTTGTTTTCAAGTATCATCTAGTTGTAGGAGATTCATAAGATTTATTTACATTCTTAAAAGAGTCAAAAAGACCTACCTTGACATTTATTGGTGGAAGGGAGACCGGGAGAGAAAATAAAGGGCAAGGAACAGATCTGACAGATAGCCTTCTCCACCTACACCACTGTTTCCCATTTCAGCTAAGGCTAGTAATAAAGCTAGAAGGTCAAACCACTGTAGAGCTCTCCAATGACTTCCTATTAAAAGCACTTACTAAAAATTGCAGCAGCTTTCTATTGTATGCATAACAGAACATATAATAAGCAAAATTTCTCCAAGAGATATTCTCAATTACTCTTTACCTATACTTTGCTCTACACAAGATAATCAACCTGGGGGAATTGGAAAAGGGAGGAAGAGAGACAATCCAGGTAAACCTTACATTAGTACCCTCATGCCCCAAGAGACCTGTCAGAGCCAAAGCAGCAGCTGGTCACCTGCAACCAAAAAAAGTTCTATTAAGCAGTCATCCAAGCAAATCGTAGAAGCAATTATAACAAGCTAACACTGGTTAGCAAAACAATATGCTGATAGAGAAGAAAATAAACAATTCATGAAGTAATCCTGTTGCTCCTCCCAAATAAAAGCAGCACTAATTCCAATCCCCATCTACTAACAGATTGGCATTAATGCTGGTGTTATAAATTCAAGCTTGAAAACTATTCCCTCTTAAAGCTAAGAATGAGATTGTTCCAATTACACAGGCAGGGCAAATGAGGAGTTGTGATTGCTTTTTAAGCCAGTGGCTTTATTTCACTGCTGTTTGGGGTTAAGAGTAGTCTAAAAACCAGAACAAGTTAAATTGCTCTCTTCTGACTGTTAGTTGAAAAATAATTGCAAGCTTCAAAATACTTAAACTCTTCTCTTATATTAGGAAAAAAATATCAATACAACAACAAAGAAAATTCCAACCTCAGAAGCAAGTGCAAATGCTCATTAACAAGCTTGGAAGAATACTTATAAGCAAGTAATTGGTATTATAGTTTCAGACAGAATCACCATTAACTACTCTGAACTTCCAGATTGGAAAGAGCAAGTTATTTCCACCAAGAACTAGTTTGAAGAAAGTGAGTGGGACTCACACTTCTAAATAGAGCAGATTTTTTTTTTTTAAACCTTTAACGCATGACCTTTGTTTACAGTTATCACCACAGTATCTGCACCCTGGATTAAGAACATGGCTATCCATTTTACATAGCTGTTGGACCAGGAAGAAAAGCTATCTACCTTCCCAAGAAAAAGGAGTAAATTTGAGGAGTAAAGGGATTGAAGACATTTGGTTGTTTTGGAAAAAACACCACTAATGAAAGTGATGCATAATATGCTTGAAATAAAGACCCAAAATACTTCTTAAAGGTATGTTGGGACTGAGTGCAAGATTTCCAAGCCCCAGCAGTCGTTTGCTATAAGATAAACTGTACCTGCACAGCATGACTGAGCTTACTGAACAAGACCTAAACCCTAATGTGCCAGTGCATCCTGTGGGCATCAGAAAAGCCGCTACCACAGGCTCAGATCCAAAATCCGCTATCATGGCCAGAACTTCTTTGCATGAAGCCTCTCATGCCCAAGAATAAATTAAGTTCTGATACATTACCTGCTATGCTAGCCTCTGGTCACTGACATTCAGCTCTGCAGTAATGCAAGCTGTATCTGTACTGCTGCACAGAAAGTGCTGCACAGAAAGTGCTGCATTCTTTTTCCTCAACAACCTATAAAAGAAATTTTGTTTATGTAGCCAGGTATTTGTATTTTGCTGTGTATTGTGCTGTGGGCAAAGCAACTGGAAAGCAGCTTTACAGAAGAGAACCTGGGGGATTTTTGTGGACACCAACTTGAACAGGAGCCCTTGCAGCAAAGACAGCTAGCGGCATGCTGAGCAGCATAAGGAGGAGAGCTGCCAGCAGGTCTAGTGTGGAGATCCTCCTCCTCTGCTCAGCACTGCTGAGACCCCACCTGGAGTCCTTTGTCCAGCACTGGGCTCCCCAGTAGCAGACAGATGTGGACATACTGGAGACAGTCCAGCAAAGGGCCACAAAGGTGATGCAGGCACTGGAGCACCTCACATAGAAGAGGCTGAAACAGCTGGGACTGTTTTGCCTGGAGAAGAGAAGGCTCAGGGAGATCTCATCAATTTGTACAAATATCTGCAGGGAGAGTATAAAGAAGATTGAGCCAGCCTCTTGCCAGTGGCACCCTGTGACAGGACAAAGTAAAACACAGCAGGTTCTTCCTGAACACAAGGAAACACTTTTTTTACTGTAAGAGTGACTTTGCTACTAGTCTTCCTGGCCATGACTTTAAACTAGACATATCTTAAAAAGAAGTCAGATAAAATAGTTGATTCCTGATGAGCTTACATGTATTTCCCTATCAGTTTGATAAGCATAATATTCTTCAGTCTTGACTGAGAGGTCAAAATCCCAGGAACAGAATTAGCTTTCTCCCTGGATTAAATTCTGCCAAAAATCCAGACTGAAGAGTTTCAATTCTCAGCCAATCATTAAAAAAACAAAACAAAAAACCCCAAACACACCACCCCTCTTCCCCGTCCCCCCCCCAAGAAAAACACCCACACACCACCACAACCCAAGGAGACAATAGTCCTAAGCTATATGGGTAAGTGCAAGTGTCCAAAAATTCTAAAGCTTAAGTACAGCTGCCAAACACACAAAAGTGGTTAATGCCTGTTGAAAGATTTTAAAATCTCACAAGAAAAGGAGCAGTGTTGTTTTTAAGAATCTCTGTTAAAGTTATTTCTTGAAAGAAACTAGTGAGGACCTGGTTTTGGTTTGTTTGGTTTTTTTTTTAAAGACATTTTAGTGCCAACAAATACAAATATGCACCAAGTGATCAGCTCTGTAACTACTGTTGAGTTATATACACTTGTCCACAGACTTTAGTATAAAGTACTTGACAAATCTGACTCCAACCATTTCTGTTTTCAGTGAAAATTAGGTTTAAGTTCTGCAATCACTTAATCAGCTTTCAGTAGGTTCCACATTAGCAGTATATGCCTCACAGCACACGTACTCAATTTCAGGCCCATCAACACTGCAAAAGTACATGTTCTTCAACTGCAGATGTAACCAAAGCTATGTTAGCACCAGGAATGTCCAATGACACTCTGCAGACACATGTTGTAGCAGAACCCAGCCCCATATTTCTACAGAGGCAACCAAGTTCTAAAACAGCAAAGGAAAAGTAAGTTATAACTTTAAATTAGCCTTATTGTTTACAGCTCTTTACAGGATGAACCATGTTTCAAGAACTGCAGATGCCCCTTGAAAAAGGTTTAAGACTTTTTATACAATGTTTCAAAAACACAACCCATAATAAATACAGTAAGAACTAATCTAAGTATCAAATTACAAAAGAACCTAAGTAAACTTTCAAATGACATGAGTACGAAAGAACTATACCAATGAGGGTCACGGACAGGAGACTCATCCCACTATTATTTTGCAAGAGATAAACACAGTACAACACAAAGATCTGGAGGGGGGGCAGAGAAGCAGGAAAGGAAACTTGTTGATACCAGTATCTAGCCAAAGGGAACCCAACATGGCTTCACGAGCTCCAGTAATGCCACTTACCATAATCCAAAAGGTGCCTTCAATAGCTGACAAAGAGCTTGTCACAAGCAAGATTTAAAAAAAAAAGTGTCAAGTCTACAATAGTGATAAGTCAGTTTGACTTGGTGGGGCAAAGAGCGAGTACTATCTATGGTCTTCCTAGGTCAGAGTCTGCTCAGCTTCATCTCTAATACAGAAGAACATTTTGAACAGTATAATTCACTGTATCATTGAGTGTTGAGTGCACTGTGCTTTGATAACCCAATACATAAGTCAGTGAACTGTTTTCAAATGCAACAGTTTTCAAATGTGCACTATGCCCTTTATGAAAAGAACCCTAAAACCTGACAGTCTCTTGCTCTTTACAGACACTATAGTTGAAAAATTGCAAAGCAGAGTGACTTAAAAACAGTGTAGAGCTTAGAAAATAGGTGGCTGTTAGCAATTTTAAATTGTTTTATATTGTTTAATGAACGTCATTACATCTTATCCTCAATAAAAGCAGCCTAAGCGCTCAAGTCTGCTGTAACTAAGCTCAATGCCTACCACATGCAAGACATGGAACTTAGAACCACTGTATCTTTAAGATTTTGACTGGCACAGAACTGAACAAGTTAAAAAGTATACTTCAACTAAAATAGTATAATAGCTTATTCTAATTAGTGAATTTAAATATTTTAATTTTCAATATTCAGTAGTGGTTAAAGCTCCCAATAAAATGTTAAACACAGAAATATTATTTTGTTTGAGATCACATCATTCAGCTAGGTTCACATCTCTTCTCCAGGAAGCCTCCCGTAGTGTTCAATAGTACACATTTTAAGAGATAGCATGTTGTATTATAAGTGCTTTTCAAATCAAAGAAGAAAGTTTGTTGGGTTTAGACTGGTAGATTCGTAACAGTTTATAAACTTAAGTACAAAAACATCTGTTTGCCAATTATGAAAGCTGTAATAAAGTCTTTTTCTTGTTTTGCTCTCTGAAGGCAAAAGCATTTTACTCTCAGCAAATGAACAAGCTGAATTGTATAACACTGCCTTGCTCCATTTGTGCAACAGCTTACTTTCTACACATCATTTAGCCTGTACAGTGCAATTGGGCTGCTTTCTGCTATCATGCTGTTGCACTGAAGTTCCTCTTCTTTGTGCCTGGAGAACTTCATTTAATTTCTGCCCGCACAGCCCTCCCCCAACTCAGTCACACATGTTAGCAGCGGTTACCCTTCAAAGCAGAACATGCATTTCTCCTTAAGGAAGTTCTCTCCAAGCATCATTGACAAGTTATAGAGTTAAATGGCAGAATAAACAAACAACTGGAGTTAAAGCAGTCACAGAGCTAGATCAAGGGTTTGTGGTAATGGTTTAGATACAAAGAAAAAACAAGGGGGAGATGAGTAGCATTCCTTTAAGGTTATCTAAGTAATAACACATATAAAAAACAAGAGGTACTATGACTGTGGAAGTAGCATTAGAAAAGCAAGCACATCAAGATACTGGTTCACAAACATCAGGGGTTGCTTATTTTGAATTAGTATTTCCATAACACTCCCACATAATGCTGAATTTGGGAAAACCTAAGAGCTCCAAGACCTACAGGGTTTATTTATTTAATCTAGTTTAACCCCAGTGACCCCCCCCATTCCTCACCACAAGACAAATCACACCACTTGTGCAAGCACTTCCTTCCCTCTATTTTAACAAAATTATTCTCTGCATTACAGCACTTTTTTACAATCCAAAAAGCAGAATACAAAAGTGTGCAGTTTTATTTACTAAATATTAACATCCCTAAAGACAATAAGACATAAATAAATTCTTGCACTTCAGTAACACTACAATTTGGGGAATTAAGTTTCCAGATATGCTTCCAATTTGCGCTCATGCTGCCAGCTGCCTTTACACTTGTGCTTCTGAAGAAGAGTCTTTCCCCCCCCCAACTAAAGGTCTTTGTTCTACCCAGAGGCCAGCTCACCTTACCCCTGAAAGCCTGAGCTTTTGTCAGCTGTTCACACAATAAACAGCTGTGGATGTATGGAAAACCTATTACCACTGGCAGAAAATGAAAGATGGAAAGTAGTTTCTGTGTTTACAATGGAAAAGAGTCTCCAAAATACATAAACATTTCAATATATTCCAAGCAATCTTTTTCCCATTCCTCTCACACCTATTTTGTATAAGCCTTCAAAATTAGGCTGTGTAAACAGAATAATAAACATAATTAACAAAAGTGCCAAAAATAGGCTATCCCCCTGCTAAGTGCTAAGGTGAAATGCAAGAGCATTAGCAAGAGGAGCAACAGTGTTATACCATCTGCCCATAGGGTTAATGAAGGTTTCCTACAGGTACTGTTCCTGCTTTAAAAGAAATGCTAGGTGGGCCGATATAAATCTAACAGGGTAGATGTGTATCAACTCTGAACAGTGGCAACAGAAGAAAAAAGTTACTCTACCTTTCCTGTCACACTCAATTTTGTAACTTTCAGTGAACTGATTAAAAGCCACAGATTCCCTTCACCTGCTATGTTTTTCTCTCTAAAAAAACCTGCTAATTATGGTACAGTTCCCAGTTTGGTATTTTATTTCAGGTATCAACTTAAAATGATGACCAAGATACAGCATATGCATACTTTATCCCATCTTCTGAGGAAATACTTTTTTTGCTAAGTCACCAGGTTGAGTGAAGCTATTGCAACTTTCAGCTGAGGTTTCTCCTTTATGTTCTGTTCACTCTCTCAGCATGCACCAAATTAAAGCCAGCTTAATAAAGATAGGCCAAATTGTATTCAGAATAACCAAAATGCAAAAAGATATTAAAAAGTTTGCAATCATCAGGAACGTACTTCAAGTTTTTAGCTATTAAGAGTTGAAGGATTTGAAAAGGTTCACAACCGTTGCATCTTATGAGGTCAATATCACATTCTGCTTACAGATAGGTGGTCTAAATCTCAACTGTCTCTTCATAACACACAGCATGGGGTTCAGGTTTGCCTTTGTCTTCCCATCACTACTACATGGAGGGGGGGGCCACAGAGGGGAAGAGAAGTAAATGAACTGAAGTCATCATGAAACTCAATGAGAAGCAGAGTGTGGACCTGTATATTCACCATAATTCAGCACAGATTGTTCTTTTTTAAGGATGTTAGTATTTCCAAAAACTGCATTTAATTTCTTGATTTACTAAGCATTCACTATGGTTTAGGTCAAGAATAGCCATTCCTATCTAAAAGCAAGTTTCATACACGTGATTCTGAGGCATCCCAATAGCCAAGGTTCAAATCATTATGCACAAAACATTTTATCTGTTTTATTACCTGGTGCAGTGCTATTCCTGGGAAGATACTAGTAAAGGGCACCTCTTAAAGACTCAGACTAGTCCATTTTGTGCCTGTTGTTTCTGCCCAAGTACTCTAAACTAAAACAGATCCAGTATTTGCCTCTGGAATCTGTAACAGTTTCAGTTTGATGGAATCCTATCAAATCACTGTACACACTCTAAGTTTTGAGATACATTTAGCAGAAGTTGTGTGTTAAAAGTAATTTCATGAGTCCCAGCTCCTTATTTGCACAAAGTTTCACCTTTAAACATGGATACATTTAAACAGACTACTAGATAAACTAAACCTGCCGTCCGCACAGCATAACTGACAAGAACACTGGCCTAAATTCAAATAGCAAAGTGGTTAAAACTACATGAACAATTTTAGTAGTTATCTGAACCCAGTAAGACCTCTTCCTCATATCTTCAGAATTTAAAATCTAAGAGCTGTCTTTGACTTTGCTACTAGCCCAAACCTTGTATAACTTCACACCTACTGCAGCAACAAAAACTATGCAAAGGTACAGCTGGTGGCATATTCATTGCTCCATGGAAATTGTCCTGTGGACAGTCTCCCAACAGTGGCTGGAAAGTAATCCACAGGACTTTAACCCTTGGTAGAAAGCAGTCAGCTGTCTTTCAGGAAGGCACAAGATAAAGGTCTGAAGAGAGGAAATTACAGTGAGCAGCTGACGCGCAGCAGCTTCTGGCCATGCACCCACAGGCAGCATTCTCACCTTCAACTGGTGTGAAGGTATTTATGTAATACTTCTGGAGGGCTTTGGCAAGGATGGCAAGTGCAAGTCAGGATTCCTGAACCAGTTCTGCAAAATTCTGAACTTGTGAGCAAATCTGTATGCAAAGAGCTAGGCACGTTCTTTTGGGTTTTGGTGGTAGACTGTTTTTCACTCAACGTCAGAGTTGTGATGAGAACATCCACTCTGTGCTGTCTGTTCCATTAAGAAACATCAATCCCAGTAAGTTTTGAGTTTGGCAGGTTTGAGGGGAGGCTCATTCAACTGTAGTGCACAAAAATCCCAGGTTTTTAACCCACTTAAGTGCCTTTCCAATAAAAGAATGCTTGTTCACTGAGGCAAAAAAGTTTTCTGCAGATTAAGGACAAAACATACTCAGTTATGAATAAAGTGTGACTTAAAATACTTTTCTATGCTAACCTGAACCTGTGTCACAAACTTGGATTTGTGCAAATGTAGTAAGTAAAGTACACACATGCACCCATAGCAGATAAAATAACTTAAGAATTTTATGAAGATAAAGGAAGCCTACATACACTGCTCCTCTGCTCTTCCCCCACTCAGGTCCCACAAGCCTGTTCATCCTTCCTGGGACAGTACTTCTTACACTGCCTACAACTTGCCCAAGCTTCAAAATTGAATACTTTTGTTTCATTTGACTGTGTTTAAAGAACTTCTTGCATTACCTCTTGCAATGGGGATTGTTCTTTTTCCTATTTGTTAGCTTCATGTGAGCAACAGCACCACATAGCTCAATACCCTGTTCTGAACAGCCAGCTTCCCCTGACTGTATTTCTCTTCAAAACAGCAGAGGAAGTAAGGGTAGAGGTGGAGGGGTTAACAGGAAGACAGCCTTGAAACCACACTAATTGGTATAAAAATTGAAGGACTGATATACCTGACTAGTCTTCATTTTTCTAAGTGGACAAGAGTTCAAGCTGGTACTTCTCTAACAAACCTGGCTTGCAGAAATCATGGTCAGCTTACAGAAGTATCACATTTAAACACCTGCGATCAGCCTAAAACATGATTTGACAGAAAGGAGTCATTTAAGTTTATAAGACTGTTAGCAGTGCAGCAACAGAACAGGAAAGCTACCAGACCAAGTAATTTCACCTTCTTCAAATAAGAAATATTTGTTTTAGGAGCCTGGATAAACACGTACAATAAACACCATCTGCAGAGGTTAGGAAGGAACTAGACACTTCAATTAGGGTTGGAGGTCATGCAGGCTCCCTTCCAGCAGGAGACAACCAAGAGAGGTAAAGTACCCTGCTTAAGCTCCGTACAACTTAAGGACCTGGTCTCTCGCTCACGCATGCCTTAAAGAATCTGACAGCCACAATTGTCTAGGCAGACCTGTAGGAAGGGTCTAGAAAGTGAGCAATCCAGATCAATCCTTCCACATTGAAGCAGGCTACTGTTGCAAACAAGACAGTAATAAGCTTTAACCTCCCCCAGTGCAAGCAGGTCAGAAAGCCAAAGCATCCTCTCCCAGACAGGCCCCCAAATCCCCATGAAATCTCTCTTTATGGTAAAGGGAAGCCATTTCTGCCCTGCAAATAGACTCATCTGCACTGTGAAGTGTGCAAACAGGGTTTCCAATGCACTTCTTCCCTCCACCAGTTACAGGCAAGCTTAGTTCTGCATTAATTAGGTCCACCTGGAATAGATCACACATCAGCTTTGAGTCCTGAAAACAGATCATTTCAGTAAATATGCCTCACTTACCAGAGCAGCTGTCTGTCATTTAGCTTCCACACTAAGTTATACAAAAGCACCAACATTCTGCTCAATTGCTGTTCTATTTGGGGAAGTAGTAATGACACTGGAACCCCACAAAGCTGTTTTAGGCTCTCTGTGAGTCCATATCAAAAGTATTCAGTTTAGAAACAGCAAGGGTTTTTCCCCCTACATGCTAGCCCTACAAACTCAGCTTGAGATTTCCAAGCCATGCTCCATCATTTCTTTCTCAGGCATTACCACCAGTAATACAAACCATGCAAGACAACCGAAGTCTCTGCTATATCACTATCACCTTGCAGCCTCCAGTAAGACTGTTGAGTGGCAACAGATCAAAGTCCAAGAAGCAGAGGAGACTCCAGCTCATTCTTAGCTATGTTGGCTCAGCAGGCCTACCCAGACAAAAAAGCAGTGAATGCTTACTTCAGCAACTGAGATCAACAGCTACGAATGAAAATAAACATGGAACACATTATTTAGTAAAACTACTGCAGAATACACAGAAAAGTACCCTCAAAAGTCTGTGTTGTACGTAAGTATGCTGAAGCTCAGCAGAGTCTCAAAAGAAGAGGAAAGATATGAACTTTGAAGGCAAAAAGCACCTTTTGCAACAGCTACACAGATATGGAGAGAAGTGAATACATACAACTGGAGTAAATAGTTAAGTATTTCCTTCCCTTTTCCTGTACTCTTAAAGTAAACATTTGTCTGGTTTTCTTTTAACCGCTGGTGGAGTGTGGGAGGGGTACTAATCACTTGGCCAAGGTTTTATAACAGAAAAACTCTGTGGATGGAGAGACATAGAAGATGTCTCACTCGCACAGGCCAAACACACAGCCTGGGCTCAGGAAAGGCCCATGCTGCTGTCTGTGGAACAAAGGAGCCACCTTTTGCCATGGGTGAAATCCCAAACACAGCAGTCATCTCCTTTCCCCAGGCAGCAGTCAGGACTTCACGAACACTAAGTCAAAGTGTGACTGACACAGAAAGCAGCCCTGCCCTTCTCAGTGCCCCCCTCTTGCAACCTCCTCTCCCTTGAATCAACAGTAGCATTTTCTTGGCCAATAAACCAGGTAAAACTCACCCAGCGAGATCTGAATTCATAAGCAGGCCAGTACTCTGGCTCACCACACAGCTCCACAAGCCCTGGCACAAGCTTGAGGAGAACTGCAGTGTTCCTCTGACAGCAGCCTGCATTTAAGCCAGCCTAAAGCAACCACGTAACCTCAGGGTGAGTAACACACAGTGGTCTTCACAGCGGGTGAAGTTTGCAAATGACAATCACAAAAAACCTTTCCAAAATACAAGTTTATAAGCACAGCAATGCACATTTTCTGTTCTAAGAGTTACACAATGAGGCACAGAACAGTAAACGAGTCACAGCACAGCAAATGAGTCAGTTATTTCATTTACCATATTCATGACTGGAGTATTTCACAATGGAAAACTTTTATTTCGATAGGCCTGTTTCATAGTCCGTCCTTGGAGAAGTTCACTGAGTGACAAGAGGGAGCAGATCTGCTGGAACAGGCTCTTGGAGGAATCCTGCACTCACAACCATGCCACGCTGCTGTATCATCGCCTTTCCTTAGGGCAGCAGGCTTGGTCAACCAGGAACGTGCTCCTTCCCAGGAAAGGGGAATGGGTAAGAGCTGTAACACTGCTAAATTATAGCTGGAACTATAGTTTCAGCTTCTCTCAAAGGAAAGGTTTATGACCTTTGTCATTTTTAATCTTTGTCAGGCAAACTAAGGTTACCAGCCTTAGAAAGAAGACAGATATCAGGCTTGTATTTTAGCTTTAAACACCTTGGTACAAGAACCTCTGAACAGCCAACACGCACGTCTCGAGCCAAGGGAGGCCCTGTATCACTGCACCAGCCTGCCCACATCAGGGCTAACAAATTGTAACCACCACACTGGACGCTGCTGTTAGATACCTGCAGCACATACTGCCAACAAACC
Source organism: Balearica regulorum gibbericeps (assembly GCF_011004875.1). Taxonomy (NCBI): domain Eukaryota; kingdom Metazoa; phylum Chordata; class Aves; order Gruiformes; family Gruidae; genus Balearica; species Balearica regulorum. The sequence goes on from NC_046220.1 coordinate 65,008,068, forward strand.
TCACGGCAGCCTCCTGATCACAAATATATCTGTTCCTGCAGGAAAGCAAACTGACCAAAGGTCCAACAGTGCTTTTGCCTATGGAAGAGGAGCTGTTTGGTGCTAAAAGCAGGGTGTGAGGGCATTAAGCTCTGTGGGGAATGAGCCCTTGAAAGGTCCCTCCAGCCTGTGCTGGCCGTGCTGCTTGCAACTTACACTAATTGTACCCAGCTACTGATGGAAGATTAAATTGCAGGCTACCTCTGCAGCAGTCCCACCTCCAGCCCACCCTGCAAACATACCCTTCCCACTCTACTTCTGGTACTTAAACCAGCATGAGCTGCAATACAGGTGGATCTGCTCTGACTTTGTCTTATTCACTCACACCGCACCCCCCATCCCCAGGCTCAGGACATTTATTTCCTCATCAAGGCTGAATGCTATGCTATCCCTCCCAGGCCACCTGGCCCAAAACACAGCTACAGATAACCCCTCCTGCCTACCCACCAAGCTACATGCATGCTAGGCTAATATACAGACTTTTTGCACTCATACTGCTGACTCGCCTACCTCATTCACCCATTAACTTTCGACTAAGGTGCTTGTGTTCTGTAACACCACCACCTATCCTACATCACCATCTTCCTGCTCCCATGGCCAAGTCACTGAGTATGCCAAGGCCCTTGGCTAGAATGTGGTTCTGCCATTGGGCCTTTGCTGATTCCGGTGCAGTGTACCACACTGGGATGGCTCTCACCAAGGTCCCCAGTAGAGATCTTTTCTGGATGTGTTTCAGGATTTGGATTCCTTTACCTTTCAGTGCTTATACAAATTGATGATTCCTCTCCCAGAACTTTTGACCTTTACTGGCTTTTGTGGTTCTCCTTTTACTTCCTAAAATCACTGCATAGTGTCTCATTGCACAGTCATTCTCCTTTGCTTCCTCCTTCCAGCAGACATAGCAGATATAGTGTTTCTCAACACTGTATCTACTTCTTAACTTCCTTTTGTTATTCAAGGAAGGAGGGGAAGATGGACCTCATAACAGGCAGGATTCACTGAATTGCATGCCCGTGATTCATTTCTTTCCATTCATCCAGTCTAACATTTCACTAGCTATCATTTCACACTTTGACTAATCAGGAAGAAGCAACTTTGATCTTACAGCCATCTTGCTCCTTTCACACTTACTCTGCATGCTGGGAGTATTCAGTTCTCTGACCACATCAGCAACCTTCCTTGTCCCCCCCCATGTATATACAAGTTCTTCCTTCTAAACTAACAAAACTTCAGCTCTCTTAGCTACTGAGATTACAATGCTTGCATTTGTTCTGCATTTCCAATCTTTACCATTTATCTTCTACCCATACCAAGGTCAGGTTTGTCTTCCACATGGCCTCTTTTCCACAGGAACAACTGCTCCAGTCCTTCTGAGCACCACTGCAGCAACTCAGTTCTCTTACTCTTTCCCCTTCCGATCTTTGTCCAAAGGAGTGCCTAATAAAGCTGTGCATCACTCTACCAGATTCCTGTCTTTCTTCACAGCACCCCAATACTTATTCCCAGGCCAGCACAATATATAGCCCTGAAAAAAAACGTATCTCTGTTGTTCACAAATATTTACTACTACGGGAAAAAAGATAAGAAAACACATCTCTCTTTGCACTATACAATGCTTTAAAATTAAGTTATTTGTTACCTGTTGAGGAGAATTAAACCACAATTTGACTATGGCTTACAGTAAAAGAAATTCAGTTATATTCTATGATCTTACCAACGCATATTTAACTCTATGAATAAATCTGTTTCAAACAGTTGTACAAAATGAAGTCAATGGTTTTGTTTTACCACTGTAAAGGTGGAGCCTATACCATGACTCAGAAATAGCTTCTGCTTCTGATAAGTACAATCCAACAAACGCCCTTCAAATAAATACAAATTCAGCACTTTCTGAAAAAAAACAGATCATTTCCTTTGTGCATCAGATACATCTTATTTATAAAATTGAAATCGGGACACAAGGTTGAAAAGAGAAAGAGAACACCTACTTCATAACTTTAAACATATTTTACAGTTTTAAAACCTACAGGACAGCTAAGTTACAGTTTGCCAACCTGCTTTCTATTTTGAAAGCTTTGTTGCATTTTGTAGGAAAGATTCTATCAGCTTCCATGCCTTCGCTAATACCCATTGAAAGTAGACCATAGAGAGAGAGCAGTCAGACTATACCCTCCTTAAATACACCTCTTCAAGGATCTACTGAGGTCTTTGACCTCTACCGTATCTTAGTCATCACCACTCCCCACTTCTCTTCCTAGCCCTTTATCTATAAAGGTTGACTCAGCATTTTACAGCCTCTCTTCTCTTCAAGTACATCTTATTCAATGACCCAAACTCTTGTTTACTCCTAAACACTTCTTCACTCCTGCTACCAAACTGCCACTTACATTTATCATCTATGTAACTACCTAGAAATCAAGCTTGTAAATTATTGCCAGGATACATGACAATGTGAAGTTTGATCACTGAAAACTGTCTGTAAAACTAAGTGGTATGCTGCTTCTAAAACTTAAGTAGCACTAGTCAAGTTATTTTCAGCTTCCTTATCCCATCAGACTGTCACGGCATCTGTTACATCAAGTCCCATTCCTAGTCTCTGCCTACCATTCATGCATTAGTAGCACATTTAACTGAAGTCACCTCTTAGATCATGCATTTACTTTTGACCAGGAAAGCTGCATCATGGTGCTCTTGTGCACCATGGCTTGCAATAACAAAAAGCTAAAAAACAGCTACTCATTTCATGTCACACTCATCCCTCTGCTCTAGAAGCAAAACTGAAGTTTCATGCTTCTGTGTAATATAGCTACACTAAATCCAGACACAACATATAGCAGACTTGCTATTTTATCCCCAAGACACTAATTGTAGTCAGTTTGCAAGGTGTCAGTTTACAACTTAAATCAATAGAGGAACTGAGATTCATTTTGCATGTACAACAGCAACAGCACAGCCAGTTGTCCCAGTTGTCATTGGTCGTAACATGGCATTTCAGAGTAAGTGTTCCAGGTTTCCTCCCTTCAGCTAATGTATTAAACAATTCATTTAGATTATCGATTTTTCCCTGTTCTTGAACTTTTAAAATCAGTGGACTCAGCAGAATTGTCTTGAAGAAGCGCAAGCCACGCTTAATGTGGTCACTGAAGCCAGTTTTGTAAATACGCAAATGCATTTTTTACTAAGACTACTTTTGACCCTCCCAAAGCAGTGCATTGTATTCCACAAACAAGAGAAGCAAAATAACTGCTTCATTGAGGCAACTGCTGCGCAAGAAATCAATAGCTTACTGTAAGGTTCTCTGCTCAACTTTGCAGATTCGCTCACATTTTCCAGAAGATTCCAGGAAGATTATCTGTGGACATATTTGTTAATGAATTCTTAACACAGATATTTTATCTGCCATCCTTTCATAGCCAAAGCTGCAAGGTAGGTAGCACAAACGACCAACCACCAAGCGTGAAACCCTGAGCACCACACTTATTTATACTTTCCATAAACGTATTGTCAATCCAATCATTTATCACTGAATATGGATTGGTGCTCTATGAACTTTAGGCCAGTCAAAATATCAAAGCTGAATGTAGAAAATACTAATAGTAAAGCTCACCCGCTGCTCTTGACAAGGGTAAGCTAGAAGCTGATTTGCTGAAGAGAGTTTGTGCTGCCACTATGCCTTGCACACATAGCTGAACGCTGCTATGCAGGAAGAAGGTAGGCCACTAGTATAAAATAAGAAAGAGTCAAACTTCAAGCATAAGGAAACAAATCCAAGAGACCCAGTGCTGGTAAAAGCCTTTAACCCAAAATCTTGCTTTTAACACAAGTTTAAAAATACAAAAAAACCCTCGAATACATGCAAACTTGATCCTCTATTACAGATTGTAAAACAGTTTATCCAATTTTAAGTGCCTCAGTGGTCAAATGTTCTTTATTTCATTAGTCAGTATAAATTAAACATTGTAGTCAGCTGCACAATTCCTGCACTGTGTATTTGCATTACCACTGGCTGTCAGTAACCAGTTAGCAGTTAAACTTGGCATGTGTACAAAGTGTCGCATTTCTTAGAAGTCACACAGCTATGCAACATTTTATTTTCCCAGCCTTTAGAACTATTATCTGAATGCAATAAACTTTTGTCAAAAAAACCAGACACAGTAAAGATATATATTAGCACCTATTTTTGTGAAATTTCTTCCTATTATGCAATTTCCCCCCCACTATTTTTCCAACAATCTCACAATATATTAAAGGTCTGACACCAATTAACAATGAAAGATGACTTATGTAAACAGGCAGATTGTTAAATAAAGCAAGACAAAAGGTAAGTCACCTGAATTTTTAGCACATTAATTCAGTAAATGAGCTTCTGATTTATCTGATCAGCTAGCTCTACTAGCATGAACTTAAACTTACTGACAGGTCCTGCTGCATCCTTCCAATTAATGTCAGACCTTCTCAGCCATTGCCCATGCATCTCCAAAGCAAAAATTTCCAGGTATTTCAAGACTGTCAAATGCACTCACTTGCAACAAGGAATAGAGGGTTAGAGTAAAACAATAATTAAAAAAGATTAAGCTCTCCTTTTTAAAGTGTGTGATGATAAACATCACAATTACCTTACAATATACTTTAAACACTGTCAAAGATTCTCTTCTTTCACAATTTGTTTTTCATTTTTCAGAAGGCTTTAATAAAGTGTTGGTAAAAAGCTCACATTAGGAGACACGTCAATCTATACTGAATTGTGTCAAACTAGAAAAAGTCTTTTGTACGACCACTCAGCTCCTACAGCAGTCCTTTTATCAGTTCCGACTTAATCACAAAGGAATTCTCTACACTGTAGTTACTATTAGAAGGCTACACTCATAATTCTGTAAATGTGCAAACAGATTGTACGTCAGAAAAAACTATTTTAAGATAGTGACTTACATCACAAATTTTCTAGGTGTCCTAGTCTTCAACAGTGGGGCCAAGGCAACAAAGACTGGATGCATACTGCTACTTCGTCAGCGGATGGCAGGGTAATGCACCACAATGGCATCACATAAATCACGGTAATTGGCATGTAGCTAGAAGGAGAATGCAAACCAGCATACAGTACCAACCGACGTCTCTAGTGATCCAGGTCACAGAAGGTTATGAAGCCATGTCAAGGGCTGCATACATATCCAGCTGAGAGAAGCATTTTACATAGGTAGTCTTAGATAGTAAACAGAGAGGAAAAACTGGAAGTTCAAGGAGACAGATCTCCCAGAACAGCAAGTGCAGTTGTTGGACAGTACTCAAGTATTCACATGCTGTCAGGCTGACTGCATTCCAGGCAATCAGAATTAGCATTAAATCTGTACCCTTGTTGCACATGAAAGCTGTTTAAAATTTCAAATTAGTTCCTGTCACAGACAGCATATTCATAAATTATGATAGCTTTTGTCAGTTAAAATAGTGTGGTCTTTCTTTTTTTCTTTTTTAAAGATGCAGTAAATTCTCCCACTTAAACTCCAAACAAAACCAACTAAAAAGAAAGCAAGTTAAGGGATGTCAGCTGCATTCCTTTATCACTGTAACTTTACACTCATTTTGTTGCACTACTACAAAACTTCATGATTTGTATTGACATAACTAATTACCTAGACAGCAGGTGACATTAAAATTGAACCCATGCAGACATATTGTATAGTCTGCCATCTAATACACTTCATCCTTCACGAGTAAAACCTGTTGTACTTGATAATATACTTTTCACTCAAAGTTGCTTTTTTTTTTTAATTAAAAAACTTTACCGGAGTCTTATGTAAAGGTCCAATTATTAACAGGTTCACTAAAAAAAGGCAAATTGTATGGCAAAACGCAGCAACTAGCTACTGATTTTTAAGAAAAAAACAGTTCCGTCCAATGCTGACTTTTAAATAGTTCCAGCCTACACACACAGATTTTGCTTTTAATTAATTGTTCATCTGAAAGTTAAGATTACAAGGAGTGAGAGAGAGAGCACATGCAGGCATCAGTTGCATGGCATGACAATTGGCTCAAATTCAAGAATTGCTACATACCAAAACACCTGATCATATACAGAGATGGAATCACTTTCTAAAATAGAAAGCAAGCTTTCAAAATGAAAATTGTTTTCTTGGAAGTGAGGAAAGCCTCGAAGTTAGGGGGAAAACAAAACATGAGAAACATGAAAACTGACCTAAAAACAAACAATGAAAAAAATTTTTTAGGTCAACCCAATATGAAACTTTTATAGAAAACAAGATTGCTTGTTTTAAAGACTGTGATGGGAAGTGATTTACACTTAATTTTCTCCTTTAAAACTAAATTCTGGAGCACTATTGACACTGTCCTATTACATTTATCCTACTATTCATAATTACATAGAAAAATAATACAAAGTTTTATTTTCGTATCTTGAAATCACTCTAAAATGCTTACTTTCTCTCGAAATCCAGATTAGATATTTTTAGAAAGCCTAAAAAGGCAGGAGACAATTTACAAAGTTTTCCACATTTAGTGATCTGGTCTTGAAAGAAAGTTTTTCTCCTTTTCGCTCCCTTTATTTTTTAGGATTTCCAAAGAAATTATTGAAGGTCAAGGATAGTACATCAGAGCATATACACTGAAAATACCTTGCCTGTTCCCTAATCAATGCATTGCATCCCAAATCTAAAAAGGAAACTGGAATGCATTCAGACATCTCCCTTTCAGGAAGAAGTATTTAAAAATGAGTTTACTTGTTTCTGTTCCAGAACTTGGAAATACTGGTAGTTATTTCTTAAAGCAAACTGAAGCTGGAATCAATGAAGATATTTTCAGAAGACTCTACTAGTCTTGGAACTAAGTCAAACAAAGTCCAGCAAAAAGTCTGACATAATTTGTTTACTCCCCTACCACAATATTGTATTAACAAATTCTGGATTACTTGTTTTAGTCATACATTCCTAACCAAACCCCAACACCAGGCTGACTGCGGAAGGAACCACACTTGTCAGCAGATAAACTTCTCAAACAGGCAGTTTAACACAACCTTTCCCCTTAGAAAAAGGCCACTACACATACCAGGACAATTTGGTATTACAGCACACCAATAAGTTAATGCAAAACACAGTGGTTGCATCTCTATAAATGACAGCCTTCGTTTTGTCACGCAACTTAGCAGTGCTTGCATTAAATAAAAATTTTTTACTAAATCCATGTGTCCTATAGGTTTCATCAACAATTAGATACGTATTACATATATCATTGAAGATCATGTCTGCTAAAAGGCACATTTCAGCTTGCATCACCAAAATATTTGTGTTAGCTTTGCTAATAAAATAATTGGTGTGGTTTTATCAACAGAAAGGTGTTTTCCATTATACTGTTGTCACTCCAACAACTAAACCTTGAAAGAAGGGAACTTACAGTTGTTTTACTTGCTCCACAATTTCACATTATTTTGATTAAAGATGGCTAGAAAGAACAAGAACTCATTAACGAGAATCATCATCCATTAAAAGGATCTGAAATTTGCCAACTACAATACACATTCCACCAGGATTACACTTAGCAGTTACCAACTCCATCTTGTAAAGCTTTCTCCTCTTCTTGGTGAAAAAAATGGTTTCTCCTGGTTTTGAAAGCAATCATCAACTTTTAGCTCATATTTAAAAAGAAACAAAAAAGGAGAAAAGGAAAAGGAGGGGAACAATCAGCTGTAACAACAGATGATAAAAGCAGCTCTGAATCAGAAGATAAATACTTCTCGTTAAAAGAAAACTGGAAAAAAAAAATCACAAGTCTTTCACTTCATTTAAGAATCAACAAAAGAAACATCTAGGGAGCTCCAACCATTATTCTACCTTTCAGAAATTCTACTTTGTTTTTCTCCAGAAAGTATTTTGGTTACATCCCCTTGATCACGTAACACTGGGGCTCCAGAAAAACAAGTCTGCAGCTCCACACCAATGATGCTGTTCAGCCGAACCCTCTTCCACAGACAAGGCAGTTTTCTAGCTCTCCATATTAACATTAAATTCTAGAGCTGTGGTAAGCGCTAGTCAATTAATTCTTTACATTATTTTTCCTTCCCTAAGAGTCTCTTCTCTCCAACTCACTCCCTTGCCATTCATACCTAAGAGGCATGTCTACCGTGATTACAAAGCCTCATGCTGCTGCGGAGAGGACTGTAAAGCCTTAAAGGAAGACCTGTATGAGCAAGCAGGCTCTATGCAACAAAGACAAACCAACCTCAAATTACAGACGGACAAGGATACTCTAGGAGTACTTACATGACATATCAAAAAACCACTTCAAGCACTTCAAATGTGGATGCAGCTACAGCAGTAAAGCCGAGCTTTACAGCACTACAGCGAAGGCAGCCTCCGTCTTTCCCCAAGCAAGAAGAGTCATACCAGTAGAGGCACAGGGTTTGTTTTTTTTTTCTTCTAGAATAGCTGCATTAAGGGCTCTCTTCAGGTCAACTGTACTATTGAAGGATCACACCTCCTCCTAACCTTGACAGCCACAGCTGTGACGACAATACAGTACTGTATACTAATTCAGGACTAACCTCAGAAACCAAATATACACTTCGTCATCTAAAACTGTCTGCTCGCTCTTGGCATCTTCACAAATCTGGCCAAATGAAACAGTCAATTTCTAATTTTCCTTCCAGATTGTTGTATTTACTCACAAAGTGCTTTCATGTTTAGACTGTAATTTTAACTAAAAATACTTGGTTTGAAATAAATGAAAAACATACATAGTAGAAAAGCTCTGTTTTATGCAGTTGAAAAGGACTGCTTTAGGAGCCCACATTCTGTATTTTTTTTTTTTAAACAAACTAAAAAAGAAAATCCTTCATGTCTAATTGAAACATATCAAAAAGCTATAAAAATATCAATAAATTAGATGCAAATGGAATTTTGACGCTAACTTCTTTGGAGAAAAATCTTTCAAAATTAAGTGATGCTAATTATTTTGCTAAGACAATATCGTTCAACTTCAAAATAGGCTAGCAGACAACTTTACTGCTTGATTATTAAGAACATCATGTGCACATATCACTGTGTCATCTTCCTTTTATTAAGGATTTTCTTTTCATCACACACACGATATGAAGTTGGGGGGTGTGAAACTTTATGACATGAAGACTTTCGGCACAGCGTAGAAATAAGTTTTTTTTAAATTCTCTTGCTTGAAATGAGTTGCCATGATCAAATTGTCTGAACATTTCTCAGGGCTAGACTAAAAAAAATTGTAAAATTCAGAAGCAAATGGTTCCATTTAACTACCAACTGAACTGACATTTATGTGTCTCCGTCAGAAATCAAATCCTGCATTCCCTGTTTATAGTAATACTTAGTGTTACAACTAAGGCTGTTAGAATTGATATGTAATAAAAAATACTTTGTCCAATAACCGCACTTTTCCATAGTACAATAGTAAACACTTACAGAGTTTCCATTACTCATACTGCAAAGAACATAAGTTCACATTTATATGGTCACTAAACATGCACTTACATAAACTCAACATTAAGTTTTCCTCAGTGCTACATATTCAGCCTCATTATATAGAGCCAATTCCATTCCCCGCCCAATATAACTCCCTCCAGTTGAATTGGCTTTAACAGTTGCACCTTTCTGCTTCACAAGGAATATCTTACCAGCAAGAGCCAGCCCTGTGTCATTACACAGCTACCTACCGAAATTACACAAGAACTTTCCTACAGCAGAACCCAGCCTACCCAAGTGCTCCACGACTCCCTCGCCAGGCAGGCCAAAGGCCTCTGTCAGAACAACTGACATGTTTCATATCACCAGTTTCCAGTACTATTTTTGCACAGCCTTCCAAAGGAGGCTCACGTAAGGTTGAGGGGCAGGAGGAACAAACAAAAAAAAAACCACAACAAAGTAAATGTATCTTCAACAGTAGGGATAGCATTTGTTTGGAATGCATTTAAGGGCTCCAGAAGCAGCAGTCAACACTTCAGTTGTATTTATGCATATTTTCTTTCTTCACATTGACCCTTGCCAACATTACTCAATGCCCCCCTCCCTTTTTGAAGCCATACAAAAAGTTACTTTTTTCTTTCACAACTACTCACTGAGGCCTATTCCACTGCTGAAAGCAAGTGAAGCAAAGCCCACGCTGGGTGTCTGTCTCCTAGAGAAGATTGCATCTTTTATTTATCACCCCTTGGCTTTATTTTCACAGTGAATTCCTGGCTTAAATGTAATCAGCCAAGAAACCCTCCCTATGTGCACTCCTGTCATTCCTCATCGCTTGCAAATAGAATCAAGTGCAAGCAAAAGGAAAAAAAAAATAATCTCAGCACTGCCAACCAAACTAAAAAAGCCCTACTTCTGGTTTTGCTACTCCTGAGGAACCACAGATGCGCCTCCGACCTTTGGAAAGAAAGCCAAAAGATGAAACTTGGAAGAAAGTTAATTAGATTTACATAAAAAAAAGGGAAAAAAAAAGATTGAACTCCCCCTAGGCAAAAAGGAAGGGCACTGAGCCTAGGAGCAGGGACACGGCTTCCCTTCAGGGAAAAAATTGATGGCACGTTTGCAAGCAGCCCGCCAAGTCAAACCGGCAGCGGGCAGGACCGCGGGTTTTGGGGGGGGGGGGGGGGGCGAGGGGGGAGGAAAGAGGGGGAAGGGAATCCCGGCACCCCCACCACCACCCCTAGCCGCCGCCTCTAACAAAAGGCGAGCAGCAGTCTCTTTTGTCTGGCTTCCCCTTTTCGGGGGAGAAGGGGAAGCGACAGAAAACTGGGAATAAGAAAAAAAAAAACGCACACAAATAAACATGAAAATGAGAACAAAGTGGCCGGGTCGCACAAAGAGCATCACCCACCGGCGGGGGGGGACGACGGGACGGACGGACTGTCTGCCGGGGGCGGCTCCCTTCGGGGGGGGGGAGCCGCCGCCGGCAGACAGCCCCCCCCCAAAAGTGGGGGGGGTACCCACCTCTGCAGCCCTTTAAACAACGGCAGGGAGGAGTTAACCAGGGGCGCCCGCAGCGGGTGAAGAGCAGCGGCAGGCGGCGGGGCTGGGGGGGGTGGTGGGAGGAAGAGGAGGGGGGTATTGTTCCAGGAGGAGGAAGAGCAGCGCTTCCCCACCCCCCTGTCACGAAGCGGCTCATCCTAAAGCAAGCCCCCCCCCCCCATACCCCCCATATCCCCCCAGGCAGGGCGGATCGCGCCCCCTCCCTCCGGCTCGCCGCCGCCGCTGCCCTAGAAATGCCTTTGTTCGCGGATCCCCCTCCCCGCACACCCGCTGCCGGGGTCTCGCACCGCTTTTATGTCTTTATTTTGGACGGCGGCACATCCCGCCCCCCCGCCCCCCCCCCGCTCCTTCCCCCGCCGGCCGCCCTTCTGCTGATTCATTTCCACCGGCGGTCCCCCCGGGATGGGGGGGCGGCATCTCCTCGCTATTGTGGCTCGGGGTAAGGCGATGACCCGGATTACCGGGGGTGGGCGCTGGGAGGGGGCTGAGCCAAACGGGATTACACGGGCTAGATTACCGGGAGAGGGCACGGCGCGGCGGGGGGGGGGGGGGGACGACACACAGAGTTAAAGGGACAGGCGGGGGGCGGCCCGCCCGGCGGCAGGGGCCGTGACCGTGTCACCGAGCGAGGGAGTTACTCCGTGTCCTGGGTGCGAGGGGGAGGAGACCGGCGGAGGAAGTTGCCCGATCCCGCATTACACACGGGGAGCGAAGGGCTCGTTACCGGCCGGGCCGTGGGGGGGCAACTCCCCGCCCGCGCTGCCGGACAACCCCCCAAGGGCTGCCGAGGCAGGCGGGGAGGCTCCGGCCGCCAAGCCCGCGGAGGAAGGGCAGGCGGGTGACACGCAGGGGGAGACCCGCGGAGAGGGGGGAGCCGGCGGCGCCCTGCGCGGGTGGCGGCGGCCCGGCTCCGGAGCGCGGCCCCGGCCGGTGACTCACCGACTTGCAGGACGTTATCGACGCAGCCGCCGTCGAGCAAAGCGATGCCCCTGCGGAAGGGCAGACGGTTCTCGTCGGCGGCAGCGGCGGCATCCCCGGCTCCGCCGGGCGCCGTGGCGGCCCCCCCGGGGGCGGCGGCGGGGTCCTCGGCGCCGGTGTTGAAGGAGGAGTACATGCAGATCTCCCTCTCGCTGCGGGGGAAGGACCAGTAGACGATCCTGCGCTGCACCGGCTCCGGAATCCGCTCGAACCGCTCCTCCACCCGCTGGAAGGGCCACTTCTCCGCCACCTTGCGAGCCGCGATATCCAGCAGGGACTCGGGGCTCTGGGTCTTGCCGAGCGGCAGCAGCCCCAGGGCGGCGGCGGCAGCTGCGGAGGAAGGTCCGGCGCAGAGCGCCCCGCTGCCGGGTCCGGCGCCGCCCGCCCGCTGTCCCGGCCTGCACCCCGAGCCATAGCCGGGTCTGCAGCAGAGGCGCTTGGCGGGGGGAGGGAGCTGACCGCGCTCCGCCATGATCGCGCCGCTTCTAAGCAGACAGCGGAAGTGGCTGTACCCTATAACCGGCTCCAGGAAGACAGCGAACGGCCGCGAGCCCCCCCCGGGACACGCCCCTTTTATCCTTCTATGGCGTCGAGGGGCGGTGCCGGACGCCTCGCCAATTGCTGGGGGCGGCTCCACAAACGCCGATTATGCAAATCGGCGCCACAAACGTAAATAGAACGGCCCGAGGAAGGCTCGTTCCGCGCACTGGCGGGGAGTGGGCGGGGGGGAGGTGGGGGGGGGAGTGGCGCGCGCTCCTGTCGCTCCCCCCCCCCCCGCTGATGTCACGCGCACAAGCCCGGGCGCGCCTCGCGCGCGTGGTGGGAAAAGGAGGCGTGGCCGGCGGCGCCCCTCTCTGCCACCTTATAGGGAATGGAATGCGGGGGCGGGGCCGCCGCGGCCTCAACCCCGTCACCTCTGCTGGGAAAGCCGGCAGGCGAGCGGGTGGGTGGGTGGGAGGGAGGGACTGCGCTTGGCAGTCAGGAAATACGGTAACGGCTGAGGCGGACGCTTTCGCCCGCAGAAAGGCGGGGGCTGGCAAGCCTCCGGTGCCTCGCCCGTTGCAGGGAGGGGGGGACACACGGACATACACACACAGAGAGGTGCCCGCCTTTCGCCGCTGCTCCGCGGGAGTTAGGAGGTGCGGCAGGGGACTCTCGGAGGGCAGGTAGGAGGGGCCTATACGGGGGAAAAGCCCTGGGCTTTGCCCGTTTCAGCCCGCCTCTGGGGCAGGAGCTGTAGTGGGTGCTCCCTCCCCCCCCCCTCCACGGGCGCCAGCAACAAACCCGTGAGGTACCTCATCGAAAGCGAACCCCCCCCCCCCCAAACTTCCCCTCTATTAGAATCACTACGGTAGACGGTGCCGTTGGGCCGCGGGGTGTCCGGCGCGTGCGGGCCCGGCGGGTGGCGCGCGCCGCGGGCGGGTTGACAAGGCCGGTGCCAGTTGGGGGGGGGGGGGGGTGGGGGGGGTTGTTGGTTTTTACACAGATGGCCCGGCTTGGAACCGCTCCGGTAGCCCAAGGTGAAGGGCTGGTGGCCACAGACCCGCGGTGAGTAAATGGAACGCAATTAGCGCGTTGTGTTTGTCTTTAGTGTCGGAAAGGTTTCTGTGAAAAAAAAGGCGGGTGTTGGCCATCTGTCCCGGTTAATGTTTAGCAAGCGGTGCGGTTGCAGCGGAGCGTAAAGTCGAAAGGATTCTTTTTATTATTTCTTTTTTTTGAATTGTTCATTAAAAAACATACCGTTCGGGATCGTACCGACTCCACGAATTAAATGGCCTTCCTGGGAACAAAAAAGAAAATAATGAGAAAATGAATCACTGTGGCAGGCTGAGAATATCAGACCCCTGCGTAGCGCTGGGTAAACACCACATGCCACCTCTGCTTGTAGCAGGGAGTTCTGGCCCTAATTACAGCCTCGCTGCTGATGTAAAATACTATGAAAACGCTATAAAATAAGGATGAGGGCTAGCAAACAAATCCAATACCGGCTCTCCTATGGAGAGAGACTTTGATGTATCATTTTAGAGCAATCAGCATTTTTTTATTAATTAGCTCTTTTGGAGCTTTAGCATGGAAGCGGCCTTTTTTGGCGACTCACAGTTGAAAACCATACTTATTTATCTGGCTTGGGTTTAACAATATGAACAGCGCCTGGCAGCATGCGATGCAGAAGCCGTAATTTGAGTGCCGAGTGGCTTCATTCCCGTAGGCTGGTTTACCCAGCTAGACTACATTTTCCGTGATGCAACGCAAAGCTCTCAGCCGGGAGGTCGGCAGTCGGGAGGTGGCTTCATCCCGGAATGCAGTGGAAGAATGTCAAGTGTGCCAGGCGTGAGATCTAAGAAGTACAAATAACATCAAGTTGACTTGAAACTTGGCACATCTAACTTCCCCCCCCGCCCAAAAAAAAAAAAACCAAACCAAAACCCCTAGACTAGAACAATAGCTTATTTTCCGAACAGAGGATTGAAGAGCTTCGCAGAAACTGCGTTTTCCATTAAAAATGGATGGGAAATTGAATGAACCATATCAGACGTGCTGACTTTGTTTTTTAAAGAAAGATCAGCAGAAATCTGAAGATGATTTAGAATGTGCAAATACTGGCTTTTTTGTATGCTAGTAAGCTCTTAGTAGCGCTGATTTGAAATTTTAACAGAGAATTTTTTTACGTCTAGGTATAGAACTTTTTTTGCTTTGTCTGCTGTTGATTGCTCATACAACAAAACGACTGATCTTTTTTAACCAAGGAGTTTAAACTGCAGACTACAGACAGGGCCTAAACTATGTTCTTCATAGCTTAATTTTTTTATATATTACAGGTTGTTTTTTCTTTGGGATCATGAGAGCTACCTTCTGGGTAAGAAACTAGTAGAAACCAATGCTTGTGCTTCTGAGTGTAGATAACACAAAACAGTTCCTCTTGAGGTGCCAGTTTCATAAGTCCACAGATACCTTGCTGAGATTAACTGGCTTCTTCCTCATTTTAGGCATATATTTTACAAGTGATCTACTGGATTTATAGACATAACTCAAGATAAATTTTGGAGGTGTTAAGGGAGCCTGAATGCTACAGGCCAGATATGAGGATGTAGTACTTTCTTTTACTATTAATATGCTATTGATTTCAGTATGTATGAGAGCAGAGAAATGGAATACATAGAAAGTAAAAGAGAAAAAGAACTTCATGATTGCATGTGTATGAGAGCAGAGGAAAATTGTATTTAATTTTCACCCCATCACTTACTCTTTGTTAATAATTGTTCATATCCTGAAGCAATTTTTCTCCGCTGTTGTTCTAGTGCTATTTCTGTTTTAAACAAGTGTTTAGCAAGTCAGTAAAAATGCTCTTCTAAATTGGGTAATGGCTGTTCTTTACCAGGTCTTAGCCACCTGCTGCAATAAAAATAACACACTAATGCCACCGGAAGAATTCTTCCCATCATAGTAAAGAAGCTTTACAGTAAAAATTCAGAAATAAGAAGAGCAAGAGGAATGCCAGTGAACAACAAAACATCCGTAATAAGCAGAAGTAGCCCATGTGTCAGTTATCTCAACTTAGTCATTCTTCTGGCTTTTCAGATATGGGCAGAAATTATTAAATTCACTTAAGAAATCCCAGAGAAAAGCAGGTGGAAAAGCCCATAGATCCACCACTTTCACCTGTGTACCGCTTGGCAGGAATACCTACTTCCCATTAAGTCTATGAGTATTAATAGCTACACAGGATGCTGGCAAAGCTTTTTTATTTCTGGGCCAGGGAGCACATGAAGAGGTAATGGCATCTTTGCTCTTGCCTTTCTGCCATAAGCACCAGGTATGCTTCTCCTTGGGCTCCCTCTGCACTGATATAGCACCATAACAGTTTGCAAATTATCATCTGAGGCTGAAGTTCCTTTGTTCTGCCAGTTTTGCCCCTTGAGTTCCTTTAATGTTCTGAAAGCAGGCAGGAAGACGTGTTAACTCCAGGGAAGAAATAAAAAAGTGTTAAAGCCATACCTGAACCGTATTGTAAATTCTAGTTATTTTTTTCTTTCAGTGTTCTTCTTGTGGCAAGACCTTGCTGAGCTGAGCATTCATTTCCTCTTTTTCTGCCTCACAGTTTTGGGAGGTCTGTATTCCAGAGCTACGCAGAGAGGAAGGAATGACTGCAAAACAGCAACTTTAACTTGGTTAACTTCATGCAATCCAAGGCTATTCTATGAGCTGCTTGGAAAAATACTCTTGGCCACCACTCAGTGAAATTCCTTCTTTTTAATCTTTCAAAGCATTAGGCCACTTGCAGTCATTTTTGCTCATTCCATTAAAACACACAGGGCTTGAGCATTCTACCAGTTACGCTAATTTAAAAGAAAGATTGCATACAGCTGCGCAGTTGTCTTTATATGAAGCAAATAATGATCTAAATGTAGAAAAATGGATGGCAGTCAACCTAATGCTGGTCAACACAAGTCACCCCGGTGGTTAAGTCTTATCTGGAAAGATGAGACTCAACATTCCTGCACTGAAGCCGAACAAGAATCTGGATTCATGCACTGCATGAAATATTTCTGAATGCTGGGAGGGTAGGGGGTCAGAGATGAAGAGGAGGAAACTCGGGAGGGAAGGCTAGAGGGTTCTCAAAACTAGACCTTTAAAAAAAAAAAAAAGCACCACAAGAAAAATTACTTGAGGTGACAGCATTAAAATAATCAAATACAATGCTAAAACAAGTCTTTTTTATTCTGTTTCTTTAAACCTTTTTAGACAACTAGGCACTTCAGTTCTTATAACAACACTATAGGATACCAAATCTATCCTAACATTTGTCACTTGAAAGCATGAAAAACACTGCTGTAGGTAAAGGTAGTGAATATCCCTGCACTTTGCAGGATAGTGACTGGAAATTCAAATACAGGAAAAACAGTACTGATAAGTGTCGATGAAGTTAGCATGTTAAGATTGGTCAATGAAGAAAATGGTGTAGTTGGTCAGTATCTTCGGTTTTACAATGTTTTCTTAAAGTAGTTTCCTTCATTATGTTCAGAAACTACTTTTAATTTAAGGAGTTAAAAAAGAACATTTGCCTTTTACTAGCCTTTAAAAACAAATACTCTAGGATAAATTTTGCCAGCTCTTTAGAGTCTCGCTGTTAAAGTGAAAATAAACCAGCAGCATTGAATGAGTCTTTTCAAAGTGCAGCTTTTTATTCTAATTAAATTTCATGATGGTTCCAAACCTGGAGTCAGAGGCTAGAATCTAAAAGCATTTAGGAAAATGTACTTAAAATACTAAGTGTGCTTTACCAGTATTCTAGAATAATGAAAAGAGACAAATATCTTCAATTTGAGCTAAGTCCTCTTGACATTCATTTCTGTGTCCTCTGCCTTTTTGTGGCTTGATACTTGACGTATGAAGTCATTCTGAGATGGACTGAGGGGGGGGCATTGTGTGTGCCATAGCCCCAGAGCTATGTGGATTAATGCTGCTCTGTATTTCCTCAAGGAATGAGCACATTCAGTTTACATGTATTGAATGGGAATGAATTATTTCTTCTTTATAAGGTGCCTTGTGTTGGGATATCTGTTGGGACAGTTTAGCTCACTACTAAGTTACTAAGGATAAAAGCATCACTGTGATGAGTGAAATAATAATGTGCAAGTGGCTTCTTAAAATTGAACATGTTGGACTGATTTAGAGGGTTCAGAATTTCAGTCCTGGAAAAGAGTACTAAGAGTGTCTCACCTTTCTTCAGGGTTTTAACTTACTCACTCACCATTTGCAAAAAGCCAAAAGCAGAAAATCCTGTCTCTGAGACAAATCAAGATTTAACATCCCTCTGGGTTTGTTGTGACCTTTTATAGATCTGAGTTGCAGAACTCATGAACACTCAAAGTAAAAACAGTCTTGTTCCTCTCACAGGCTTTTTTACACTTTATTTTTAAAGGGTTATATTTTTCTAACACAGAAATAAAAGCAAATTTGATGAAAGCTTCAGGGTTTAAAATAACTTCCTTATAGGTATTCTCTTTACTGCAAATACATACATTTAATTGTGGTAACGTGGTTAAAAATCTATTCTTCAAAGCTTTCTTTATCCTCTTCTGGTTAGACATCCTCCACCAAAAATGTGATAGGCCAGTTCAGAAGTTAATCAGGTGCAAAATGCCACTGATAGGTCTACCAGCAGGTGTAGGAACACCTGAGCACGTATAATGTACAGAAAGTGAAGTGGACTGGTGGTCTAAAAGGAAACGTTTTTGGGCTGCGTTCTTGTGGATAAGCATTCTACGCTAACAAACCTTCTTTTTATCTTCTCAGGCGTCCTCCCTTTAAATTTCACTTTACTTAGACTTCTTTGCATTAGAGCAAATAACTACCTTGCTGTGGCAGGCAACATAATAATTCTTGGGCAGAAACGCTGCATGAAGAAGGGCATGCAAACCTCAATCCACTAATGTCAGGAATAACAGGCATTGCTTACCCAGATTTTCACCTGTGGCAAGAAAAGAGAAACAACATACACTAAAATTCTCAGAAGTGCATTTTCCAGGATGCCAAGTGCTGATAGAATGGCTTTAAAGCATAAAAAAAATCCAAACCAAAAACAAAGCAAAAAAAACCCAACACCCAAACAAACAAAAACAAACAAAAAAAAAACCAACCAAAAAAAAGGCACACAGAAACTCTTTTTCTCCCATTTCAAAAAGTCTGAGTCGGGATTCATTTGTGGTGACAAGAGACCTGTACTTAGAAGGTAACAGCTTAAATATGCCAAAACCTGAAGCTCCTGCCTATGCGCTATAGGGACGTAGTGTGTATCAGTAGGACCCTTGCTGTGCTGGTGCCTCCTTGTCTCCACCAGCACAGCCTAGACAGCAGTGCAAGGAAGAGGAAAGATAGCTAACTAGCCAGCAATTGCTTCGGATATTTGCCAGTCTTTTGTGAGCTTCTCTGCCTTTATGAATTATAACTAAGCACCTGCAGAAAGTATGGAGGCAGAGAAAAAGCAGAGATAGCTAAGCAACATTAAATGGTTTCTGTTTAAACAACTGGCATTCTTTCAAGAAGCTTGGGTACAATGTCTGCTTCCCCTAACTTGGTCACCAGTGATTGCATTTAGCAAGCTGGGGAAACCAAGCAGGACTTTAAGATTTTTTTTCTTAACAGTCTGTTTAAAATTTGATTCCTGTAAGTACTTATGTTCTTAGTTTATAAGTATTTGAACAATATTGCAAACCTGCCTCTAGCTTTGCTGCAACTGAAACACCCAGTCAGGATTTACAGACGGCTGTTTCCTTGAGTTGTATCAGAGACAAACTTACAAAGCAGTGCTCTGGATATGAAGACTTCCGTATAATTCAGTCACCCTATGAAATTAGAGACCGAGATGTTTTTGTATGACAGAAAATTTTTGCTGTGCCATCTGGTTAAGCTTCATTTGGTCAAAGAGGATTAACCACTGAGGAATAATTAATGAAGACCTAATGCAAGGGTATAACATTTTGGGGAATTGTTTTCACTTCCCCCCCACCCAGACTTCATCTTCTGTTTGTATCTGTACTTTTTTGGTATTTGGTGTCAACTCCATCCTTAATAAAAGCGTCGTTTAAGTACTTTTGTGGACTGCGTTTAACAAAGTGAAACTTGGGCATTTGTCCCAGGGCTTTAGAAGGTATTTGAAATTTTGTAGCCCAAGTGCTAACTAGACTGATGTGTACTTGTTTTACCAAGTTATCCCTGTAATGCTGAGTTATTGAGCTGTGGAATACTGCATCTGTTTGGAGCAGTCAGCTTTAGAATCAAACCCAGCTTACCGACTTGGGTGATGGTCATATATTGTCATCTTTATTTTATACCCCAACTGTAAATATTTTCATTGCCTATTTGCCTGTTTCTATCCCTTCTTTCTCTTTCCCATCTTCCTTTGACCATCACATGGTGCTGCCGGTTCATTGTACACTACACTGTCTGTCACAACTACTGCCCTGTTACCTTTCCATCTGCTTGCCTTCTTTCTTTCTATTCTTCCTGTCCTGCAGTGTTGGAAATTGTACCAGAGCTAATATCTCAAGCTAAGCCTTGTAATCAAATTCAGAAGATAGAATTAAGCTATGGTTAGAGCTCTGCAGTAAAATTTTTTCAGAGAAACCAGTACTTCCTTCTACTTCAGTAGCTTCAGAGATTTCACTGAAATCCCTTTCTTGGAGCAGGGATGTTTTGTTTGTTTGTTTGGTTTTGTTTTTGTTTTTTCTACTGGTCTGTCACTAAACAACATCTAACTTCTGAAGCTGCTCTGAGTAAAAACATGTAACTTTTGAAGTTGCTCTGAATAGAAAGGGAGAGCATTCTTCTTTTTGCTCTTTCGTACTCCAGGGATTAAGATGAGCTGAAGGATATGCCTCTGCTGCGCTTCACCACTTGGAATAATAGTGGCACAATGTACTCTTATATTTCCAGAAAGCTAGTGCTTTGAGCCTCTTCCAGGGGGATATTATGGAGTTGCAAGAGTTTGGCAGTTTTACTACTGAAAAGGAAAGGACCCCTTGATACTTAATACGTATCCATGCTTCTTTGCTTCAACAGATTAGGCAGGGCTCATGGGACAGCTGTCTTATTGCTAGACACTGTCCTCTGCTGGGCTGTACTGCTGTCCTTCAGAGGGAATCGATACAGGCACTGTGTGTGGTGTGGTTCAAACGCTCCAGGAGATACTGTGTCAGACACTGTCACTGTGAGCTTAGGCAGATGTCACCATCAGTCATACTGCGGATGTTGTGATCCATGAGCAGGAGGGGTAGAACTCTATTCTAGTATGTTCATGTGAAATACATTTTTTAGTGGTTCCAAAAATTGGGGTCTCTGGGCAGACACAGGTCTCTATGGAACCTCCGAATTCATCCAGTTGTAGTGAAGGTCTGACACTATGTTACTCCTCCCCCAATTTAAGCAGATGGAAGAATCTGTCCAGTTCCCTAACTCAGAACTGCTTCCCAGTTAGTATTTTTAATACGTGCTTCTCAGAGCTTTGTTACAGACAGCACAAAAAATCACCTTGTTCTTCTGCAGTTTCAGCAGCAGCAGCAAAGCCTGGGCACGATTTTCACTGTGCACAGTGCAGGCACCAAACCTCTCCATATGCACACTTGGACAACCAGTACTGAGTTGGTTGGCACTCTACTCTGACCTTTCAGTCTATCTCTGCAAACATAAAGGCTTTGAATTTTGTTTTTTAAAACAAAAGTTTACTGGCTGCAGTTGAATGGCTGCTTTTGAAGTTCACTAGGAAAGCTAGAGATCTTTTCTTTAAAAGGAAAATAAGAAATCACTTGGATATGAGTTAGGAGTGGAAGAACTGAGGAAGATAAAGGCAGAACTAATGCAAGTAAGATTTGAAGGATGAATGTATAAACCCAGTCCCTTGCCATCTCCACCCTCTAAATGGCATTTACTGCCAGGGAAATTGGATCCACCCTGGACTGATTCTAGCATCAGGAAAATCCTCCTAAAATAGCTCTGGGCCTTGCAAAAGTTGCAGTTTCCTCTCCCAATAATTGATGCTGTGGTGACAACCTCCATCTGGTACTCATGAGTCGCAGTCACCACATCTACTAAGGGGAGGAAGACAACTTTTTCCCTTTGCTCAGAATCTCTTGCCATGTCTGCAATGATAGTCCTAGGAGTGAAAAATCTCTTTGCTAAATTTGAGCACTTCTTAAAAGAGATGGTGTCCCCTATACTGGCAACTTGGAAATGAAACTGCAGTCTCTGCTTACACAGATTTTAAGAAGTGTAAGTGAAGAGGAACTTTAAGTGTACCTGGGGATTGGACTAAGTTGCATTATTGCCATTGAATGTGGGTTTATTTCATACTGTTTACTAAATGGAGAGTATAACCATGGCAACATTCATGACATGCTCTGTATGGATCTGCCAACACAAGACTGAAATTAGCATTCGGAAGACAACTGTTAGAAAGTAGCTTGAGAACTGAAAAATCGTGTTTCAGACTACGGTCCACACTTCAGCATCTGCAGAGTGAACATTGCACAACATTTACTACTTTGGCTTAGGCTGATCTCAGCAAGAATATTTGTGGTATCATTTGTATAACCTTGATGAGTGAAAGCATAATGGTATAAATACTAATAGCCAGTGGTGGTTCTGACTAGCCCCATAACAAGCATAATTTTGTGTGAAGTATACTTAAAAAATACAAATACTACTAGCCTTTCATGCTCAACTGTAGTGCAAAGATAGTTAAATTTTTTTTTCCAGGTGTACTTGGAAAAAAAAGAAAGAATGACAATTCCTAGACAAGATGGAGGGTCTACTCTCTGCATATGAAGAAAAAACGTGGGTGAATGGGAATAAGGAGGGGAATATGGAAGGAAATTCTAGCTATGAGTTAGTCCTCTGCTGTCCTAGGTATAAACTGATAAACTTAGTCTAGTAAGTATTTTTTGTTGTTGCATGTTTGATGTTCTTGCAGAAATCTTTTATATGGGAAATTATGGTCTGACAGAATGAGAGTGGATTGAATAATAGCTTGCTGCTTCATGTCTCTCTACAGGTCGCTTCTTTCTGAAAGGAGCAGGGTCAACGTAACTACACGTTTCTCACTGAGTCATACCAGCTGTTGCAAGTAATGCGGAACAAAAATAATTCCCTGGTTACTCTGTCTGCACTTTTATTTGTAGTTAACTTCACTGGTTTTGTTTAAGTCCGTTTCTTCTTTTGTATGCATCTGTCACATAGCAGGAAGGACATGTTTCTGTAAGTAAGCTTCACAAGTTTCGGAGATGTGTAGGAAAATACAGAACTACTTTTAACTAACTTCTGAAAGTTGGCTAGATTTTAAGCTGACTCTGCCCTTTCAACAGATGCTCAGAACAGTGACTGCTCTTTATTGCCTCAACACACCATCTTGGGATAACACATCAGCCAGTCCGATGGAATATTTTATGTAGAGTTACTACTTCCCATGAGTCAGTGCTGTAAATGGCAATTACGTCTGCAAAGAACAGAGCATCATTCATGTCCCTTGCTGCCCTCATGACTAGAAGTGGTACATTTAGGGAGGGTTATGTTAGTCCTAAGAATCATATGGCTCTGTAGAAATGATGGAAATGTTGCTAGTAAAACACAAAAGACTGGATAATTATTTTTTTTTTTTCATGTTTGAAGCATATGGGTAAACCACAAACTTTTATCACTTGGCAAGGTGAGAAAACACATCCTATTCCAGCAGAAACTCAGCAGTGTGTTAGCCACCAAAGCTAGGTTTGAAGTAGCACGTTCAGATAACTTTAATTCAGTTTTACATTCAAACTGACCAAACAGCCATCTGAATTGCCACTGTTTGTTTTCAATAAATTTGAAACTGGGAAAGACAATCCAGAGGATTTGACAAAGTTAAGAGTACTGGCAGTAAAAAGGTAAATAGGACAATCCAGATGATTGTTGGCTAGCATCCATGTAGGCAAAAAATGTATAATTGATAGGTAAGCTATTAAATCAGTAGAACGAATGTTGATCAACATGGGTATATGACAAACTGATCTGACCACAGTTTTATTAAACAACACACTTGATAAAAATATAGTGTTTACATAACAACAGTGTTTTGTATAATACTTAGAATTTTTCTAAGCATTTTGACTTAACGCTGCATGACACTTTTTATATGTCATGCTAATTTAGTCAATATGAACTGTTAATTAATAGAATATTGGTTATCTGACAGCCAAAACCAAAATAATAAATGGAGAATTCTAACTGGGCAAGTATATTCATATTAGGGTTATTTTAGGAATTGCTTTGGCCACTTGTTATTTAATGTTTGTTTTAAATGACATCAAAGATTGTACAAAATTATTAATGATACTCGTAGATGGTCCAAAAGATTGGTGATATAATAAGCAACAAAGATAAGTCATTGATGCAGTCCAGATGACTTTATTTAATAAGTTGGAGGCAAGCAGACAAATGTTTTGTAGATAACTGTTAAGTAACACATCTGTGAACAGTGAAAGCAGACTGTCCTTTTTACCTTTACTTTGGGTCTGCCCACCAAATAGGAGAGCTCAAGAACAGAAAAGACACCCAAATTTGGAGCAGTTGAAAGTCAGTTGAGCAAAGTGTTCTCAAAATGAAATTCTCTACCAAACACAGCCTTTTGTTTTAGGGGAGTCGGAGCCTCCAATTTGATTTCCTGGGTCTTCTTGTATGTCATGGCTCTGATAATCTTTAAAGCATTCAGTTATGTTACATGCTTGCACAACTTTATTTTGTCATCTCAGAGTAATGCTAAAACATCCCCATGCTGTAGATTGACTCTACTTTTGAATCTTGAGTCGGTTGTTTTAGGTATGTCATATACCATAGATGCATCACTACTTCTGTTACCCTTTCTCTGCCTTGCATAGGCTTTTCACATGTATTGGTACAGCTGTAACAAATAAAGGAATAAAACCAAGTCTGCAGATAATTCCCGTAGTCTAATCATCAGTCACATTATGGCAAAGCTAATGCTGTTGTTGCCTTTTTCATCTTCAAAAATTTGTGTTCTACTGGACCTAAGAAGAAGTGAAAATGTTGGTTGGAATTTTTCTTCTGTTAACAAGTTTTTATTTGGGGATTTGGAGGAGGAATGAAGAAGTGCGGAGAGATTTGTCGAGGAAGGTAACAATGAATGTTCTTAAATATGGTGCTTTGGTCAAAATGCCTCACGTAATTCTTGGCTATACTAAGCAATACCTCTAGGGACTACAATGACAATACTAGTTATATGTTTGACACTGAAACAATTTTTGTTGGAATTTGCTTTGTCCAATTTAGGATTCAAGAAGACTGTTGGTAGACAGAAAAGGTTGAGAGAAATGCCAGAAAACTCATTGATTCATGTGGTGTGATACAAGGAAGTTTTTCTGTTTGGTTTATCAAACAGAAAAGTGTTTTGACTGCAGTCCAAAAGTATCTGCAATGAAATAGAAACTTAATACCTGGCTTTTCCATCTAGCTGACAAAGACATAACAGGATCAGATTGCTGGATGTTGAAGCCGAACAAAATCAGACTAGAACCAAGTGGTACAATTTTTCCCAAATAATGAGCAGTTAACCATTGGAACAGTTTAATGAGAGTTATAATGGACTTTCCATCTTCCTCAAGAGGTGTCTGTCTTAAAAGATGTATTCTAGCTGAACTCAGGAAATCTCAAGGGCTTCTGTGACAAAACAGATCAGCCCAGATGGTCACACTGGATGTTCTAGCCTTATCTCTGATAGGGACCAAGGTGGGTTTGGTTCTTCCTTCAGCTTTGCTATGTAATCGTCTGTAAGTGGTACAGTGTGGGATCCAGACTGCATAAAAGCCTGTTCTAAAGATGTACACAGGGGACATCCAGTCACACAGGGAATTTTAGCACTCCTTTTTCCTGTTTATTCCAGTTTCTGAGCAACAGTCTTGCAATTTACCAGTATGTCTGGTGATTCTGTGCCTCTATATAAGCTTGTGGTCATATACAGAAGGTGGAATACTGTTTTGAATTAACAGTCTTAGCTCATGTATTAATTCTTGTATGCCTGTATTATTTTGCATGCACCAAGGGTATGTCCATATTGACACTTGTTTTTTTAGCTTGTCCAAAACTTGCAACTTGTTTTCGGGCTCTTGTTTGTGAAGTGATATTTAGTCCTTCAAATAAAAAGCGCAGAAGTAATTAGTAACATTAGCTTATCTTTACTTACCGCAAACCAATTCCCTCTTTGTGCACAGAAAACTAAAATTATATCCTTGCTTCACTGAAAACTTCCTTTCTGCAAGTAATAAGAAATGCAAATATCCTTACAATGGCCACTTCAGCCTTCTTGCAGCTTGGGGCAAAACCACATTGGCAGAAGGACAATGTCATGTCTCTGATGCCTGTGAAGCCTCTCTGAACTCGACCTGAATATGAACTTATACAAAAGGGACCTCTGTGCAGTGACAAGAACTTGAAAACAGAGTATAATTACATAAGAAATTTTTTAAAAAGTTGGGGAGTATGTTTCAATGAGATCAGCATTCCAAGTAGTTCCTAACAAGAATTGCATATTTGTATCTCTGTTGCCACTCATTTTTCTTTATGACTGATGATCTGAATTTTTCTGCTAAGCTTCCTCCAAGGAGAAACCTTATACCTGATAGCAATCCTTATTAACAGCATTTTGGTGCAAAGTTGGCCTTGGTATCCTATACAAGTCTCCCAACTTCTTTAACAATTTTGGTACTGATAAAGAAGGGATGTGTTTGGGAAAAAAAGCATCACAAAGGACCCTGTGTTTTCCTGTCCTGTGTTGAAGAAGCTAATAAATTGCATCATCACAAGAAACCAAGAGAAGGAAGAGCCACAGTAGTGTCATGGAAGTAGTAGGTAGCACTGGTCACCTCATCATTGCCACACTGACCAGGCAGGAGCTGCGCTGACTGCTGCCTGTGGTATCAGTTTCTCCAGGGCTTAGCCTCTATTCGGATGAAGTCAGTTTCTCCTTATGGTCCCAAACAGTGTTGTACTACTGAGGAGATTCTTTATTCTCTTTTAGGGGTAGTTTTTCTCTTTTATGTTCTCATCAGACTGCCTTACATGTTCTTTGTTGTCTCACTGGTCACCACTCACTGAGTACATGCAATGTGTCACTCCTTCCTCATCCATCTTTGCATCAGATAGATGTTGGATTATGCTCAAACTACTCTGGAAATCTACAGGTAAGCAAAGCATCAGGTTTCTAAGTAGGCCTTATGTTTTACACCTGAACCTCTTGGGTAGGTGGTCTTATGTTTCCATGCCTTGGGAACTCCAGTTTTGGATTGAGTACTTTTAAGAATCAGCTTTAATTTTGGATCTTTGTGTGTCCCCTCCATGGTAAAGATTCTGCCTGGCAACTCTCACTGAGACAGGAGGCTCCAAAGAACAACTGTCGTGAGACAATGGCTTTGTGCCTCACACCTCCACAACTGATTTTTGCTGCCTTCTACTGGAGTCTTGTGTCTCAGATGTTATTGTTTGTGTTCCAGCAAGGTCACAAGTAGAGACCTTGCAAAGCAGCATGGCATTTGCTGGTCTACACACAACTACACTTGACCATTATTTCCCCCTTTCTTATGGGTATTGGAAGAAACAAATTTTGATCTGTGGCTGCGGGGAAAGGAGGCAAAACCTTCGCCATCCTTTCCTCAGTTTTGCTTTTTATCTTTGTATCAAAGGAGGTTTCTCTTCTGAAAGAGCCCAAGTCTTTTAGATTTCTGATGAGATTTTCCAGGGATACACACCAGGCTTATGTCCAAGTGATGTGATAACGGTCAGTTGTTTGTAGCAGCAATCTAATTGCTCTTCAAGGCTGAAAGTATTTCTGGCTGAGGTACTCTTGAAGGCTGTTTCAGATCTATAGATATAATCCTGTTCCTGCTACAAAACGGTGAGTCTAATCCACACTTTAAATTACAATGAAATCATATCCACAAAGTGGCAGGCATTCCCCAGACTATCACACGTTGCTTTTAACATATGGGCTGACTGACACAATCAGATCAAATGATTTTCCAGACTTTTTGCTTTATCCACTAGGCAGCATTTCTCATTTAAGATGCCTGTAGTGAGGCTGTATCTCCAAAGATGGCTTAGATTCTCATCTGGTGTAAATTATCATAGTTCCAGTCAACTTCAATAGATTTGATAATTTATGCCATCTGAGGTTTTGCAGCTGAAAACTCTGTAATAAAACGCAGCTGCTACTTTAATCTGAAAAATGATAAGTGCCTAGTATGTGTTTGGGTCTAGCTATCTTAATACGTGTTACTTAGCTGCCAGCAGACCACTGCGTTCTGGAGAATTAAGGTCCTTTGTGCTGCATCTGAGTAAGTGGGATTGTGTCCTGTATTTTGTCAAAAATGAAAGTTGAACAGAGACTGCTGTAGTCTTTGACAGCAACTTTGCTGGGAGACCCCGAAACCAACACTCCCTCGGCAAGGCCTGTGAGTTTGGCTCTGCTAGAAACTAGTCATATCTTTATACTGACCATGAACTTTACATATATCATACATATGCAGTATTTTAGAGCAGTTACTGAGGTTTGTCACTTTGATGTGTTTTAGTTTTGATTTCTATATTCATCTTCAAGCCATATGAACATTACTTGATGTTCGGTATCAATTTGAACTTGTAAAGAATATGAGATTGCATGGATATCAACTATTTATATCAAGAATATTGTAAGAATTTGTAAAGTGTTTCATAGCAAACATGGTCTCTGACCTATTCTAGAATGTGAT
Source organism: Balearica regulorum gibbericeps (assembly GCF_011004875.1). Classification (NCBI taxonomy): domain Eukaryota; kingdom Metazoa; phylum Chordata; class Aves; order Gruiformes; family Gruidae; genus Balearica; species Balearica regulorum. The sequence continues at coordinate 65,036,365 of NC_046220.1, forward strand.
ACTGTAAATAAAGTGCCTGTCACTAGATGTTTGACAAAAATGTGTCTTTTTATATACAGTGCTGGATTTACCTCTCCACACAGAACAAATCATCATTGTAATATGACTGTTATGCAATTTTGCCTTTAAAGAACTATTTTTGCAACAAAGCATCAAATTTCCCCTATTACTTTTAAATTTATATACAATTGTGCTCTTTCTTTTAGTAACAGTAGAGCGTAGCTATAAACACCACCTTTTCTGTAAATCGCATTCAGTCCTGGCTCAAACACACTCCATGGCTGTTACCCGGTGGGGACACCCTTAGTGAATGACAGAAGTTTCTGTCCATGCTCAAAAACCATCCTTAATAGGTCAGCAAAAAAAGGAAGAGACTTTTACTCCAGCTTGTTCCTCAGAAATCACTGGTCTGACTGTCTTTACATCTTGCAAGGACTTTGCGTTCATCTATACCAAAAAGTAACTTCTTCTGGTATGCATCAGTAGAAGCATTGATAAATGACAGAATGCTGGATTTTTAGGAGATTAACCTTTTTTCCTTCTACCCAAAGGCCATCTTTTACATCTCTAGGGCTGGTTGTTTTTTGTTTCCTCTGCATCATCCCCTTTGTTTAATAGCCTACTACACACTTTAGCTAGTAGTAAGACCTAAACCCTCCAGTTATGGTGATGGTGTTGTGGGGAGGGCGGAGGAAGTATTTTTGCTTTTTCCTCCATTGTCCAATTTTCTTACAAATGTGTAAACAAGAACGAGTTATGAACCACCAATCTAAAGAAACTAGGTGTTTAGAATCCCAAACTGGGAGACATACTTTGGCAATACATGTGAAGTTCTACTACAGTCATGGGACTTGTGTAGGGGTGTCCTGGGTCAATTGCTTTGGACAATAGCTGCAGCTCCATCACCCAACAGAGCCTAGTGCATGCAGAATCACAGAATGGATGGGTTGGAAGGGACCTCAAAGATAATCTAGTTCCACCCCCTGCCTGCTGCGGGCCGGGACACCCTCCACTAGACCACATTGCCCAAAGCCCCATCCAACCTGGTCTTAAACACTTCCAGGGATGGGGCATCCACAACTTCTCTGGGCAACCTGTTCCGGTGCCTCACTACCCTCACAGTAAAGAATTTCTTTCTAACATCTAATCTAAATCGACGGTCCTTCAGCTTAAGACCATTAACTCTTGTCCTATTACTACATGCCCTTGGAAATAGTCCCTCTCCAGCTTTCCTGTAGGCCCCTTCAGAAACTAGTAAGCCGCAATTAGATCTCCCTAGAGCCTTCTCTTCTCCAGGCTGAACAATCCCAACTCTCAGCCTGTCCTCATAGGAGAGGTGCTCCAGCCCTCTGATCAGCTTCGTGGCCTCCTCTGGACTCGCTCCAACAGCTCACTGTCTGTCTTGTACTGGGGCCCCCAGAGCTGGACGCAGTACTCCAGGTGGGGTCTCACAAGAGCAGAGTAGAGGGGCAGGATCACCTCCCTCGACCTGCTGGTCACGCTTCTTTTGATGCAGCCCAGGACACGGTTGGCTTTCTGGGCTGCAAGTGCACACTGCCGGCTCATGTTGAGCTTCTCATCAATCAATACCCCCAAGTCCTTCTCCTCAGGGCTGCTTTCAATCCATTCCTCGCCCAGCCTATAGTCATGCTTGGGATTGCCCCAACCCACGTTCAAGACCTTGCACTTGGCCTTGTTGAACTTCATGCAGTTCACACAGTCCCACCTCTCCAGCCTGTCAAGGTCGCTCTGGATGGCATCACTTCCCTCCAGCATGTTGACCACACCACACAGCTTGGTGTCGTTCAGCAAACTTGCTGAGGGTGCACTTGATCCCACTGTCTGTGTCGCCGACAAAGAGGTTAAACAATGCAGGTCCCAGTACCGACCCTTGAGGAACACCACTCATCACCACTCTCCACTTGGACATTGAGCCATTGACTTCAACTCTTTGTTTGCGACCATCCAGCCAATTCCTTATCCACCAAGCGGTCCATCCATTGAATCCATGTCTCTCCAATTTAGAGACAAAGATGTCATGCGGGACAGTGTCAAATGCTTTGCACAAGTCCAGGTAGATGACCTCAGTTGCTCTTCCCTTGTCCACCAATGCTGTAACACCATCATAGAAGGACAGGAACACATTTGCCTTTCAGAAGGCTTTTTGAGGTGCAAACAGAAGCATTACAAAAATTACCCAGCTGACCCCAGGTAAATAAAGTGCCATCAAGGGCAGCCGTTAAGGTTGGTGGCAAAACTTAAAGAACAACCTCCCCCAACTTCTCTTTTCCTACCTTTTCTTGGCCTCCCAATGTCTTTACCCTCACTGCTGTTTGATCACCGTCCACATATTTGAGTGACTGCATCTTATTGCAGAGGGATAACATCCTGGCCCATCCCAAACTGCAGCTGCTTTCCAGCTCCTACATTCCTCATCTTCCTGCCATCTTGTTCCCACGTAGCAGCTGCGTGTGTGAAGTAATCACCAAGGGTGAGGGAAAGGGCAACAAAGACAAATAAATGTACGGAGATCATCGTCTCAGTGAGCCTGCAGGAAAGCCTGAGGTGTGGTTGGACTAGTCTGGTAATGCTCTGCCCTTTGGCGCTGTTGTGTGTGTACTCAGGGGAAATAATCAGTAGTACAGTCATTTTTACATTTAGGGTATACAGATAATTTGTGAGTACAATATTTTGTTTATGCAGCACATATGTTTGAATACAGCTTTACTTGCTTATGAAAAATGACTCTTTATTCTGCATGTGCTTTAAAATATGGTGCTTACTTTTTGCAGTGCTACTATGGATAGATAAATAGTGTATGATGTTACATGTTAGACACAAATATGGTGATACTTTGTATTGTTTTACATGCTGACAAATTGATTTGAATCTATTTGCAGCTAACCAAAGCACCATATCCAAAACCCGACCTTAATTGTGGATATTCAGTTTTGCATTTGCTAGAACAAATAGACCAGCATCTTATCTCAGACCTGAGTTTGGATGATTAAAACATAAAATGAAATGCAGTACCTACAACTTCTCGGGTCTAGCCAAAGGATGCCCCAGCCACTGAGTTACCATTTGGCCCCAGAACCCCCACAGCCAGGATAAACACCTTGGCAGCCAGGGAGGCAAGTACTTGGGCTCTGGAGGAATCTTCAGAGGTGGGGAATGGAGTCAGCCTGAGCTCTTACCACAAATCTAGTTTTGCAGCCTGTCCTGCCTTTTGTAAAACTGCATAAACTGGGATATAATCGATTTCTTCTTGTTTTGCTATTCCCATCAGCTGTCTTTTGAAAACTTAACCCGAAACATTTTGCTAAGCTGGACTGGTAGGATTTTCTTCAGCTGTGAGAAATGTTATCCGTGTTCAGGACCTCATTGAGGCTGGTAATGGAAGTGCAGAAGATTGGAAAGGGTTACAGGCCAAGGCTAGGCTGGCAGTGATGGTCTTTGGTCAACTGCAGCCAAGGAGCAGAGGACAGATCCCTTGCTTGTTTTTCTACCTTCTCCTTTTCAGATGACTTCCATGTCATGTGTCTCCATGTGTCATCTGGTTTACCAGATTTTGTGTTCTTCCCAGGAGAATAATTTTCTGAATAAAAAGGATTTGCCTCTTGGAAGGTGTTTATGCTTATTTCATAATAACACAGGATGTAGTGTACTCTGGGTGCATCTGGGTACATCTACCCATCTGGAATCAGACCCAGCACAGGCAAATGCAGACAACCTCCTCACAAGGGAAATGCATCCATCAGATAGTGGCAGCAGCTTTGGTACAGTAGAATGGACTTTTGTGCATGATGAGAACATTCACAGCTTCCTTTATATATGGATATGAATGCACTCATCACTCATAGAAGTTCAAACTTTGTAGAAATGCTACTTGCGCAAAAGAGGTCTTTGCTCCCACTCACCTTGTGGGAGTGAACTCCAACTACAAAAGCCTTTCCTTTATGTAGAAGGCATTTCCCTTCATGGATTTTTCTGTTTGATTTCACAATGTGTCTTCTCCTTCATGTATCCTGAAATAGTAAATACAAGCAGTTAATTTCTTTCCTCTTTATGTTTTTTGCACTGTACATAAATTTCTAGTTTATCTCAGATCTGTCTCCCTCCAAACATCAAAGTGGCTTTTTTAATCTTGGTAGATGTTGGGTTTTTTACTGTTTTTATTTTAGGTGAGGGCACTCCTACTCAGAAAAGAGCACAAAAATCCTCCACACAATATCTGATCAGTATTTTCTGCTAGGCCTTATCTAGATAGATGGCTTTTTTATTAAGATTCATCTGACTTCAAGCAGACACAATTAAAGGCTATAGCAGAAGAAATCAAGCTGAATTGACTTCTCCACTTTTTTTTTTTTTTACTCAATTTTAAAGTATATTTGCAATTATTAAAATAATTTGTATGAGACTACAGATTAAATAACATATATTAAGAACATTAAAATAATTTTAATTGTTAGATGTTTTCTATTAAAAGTCAGAGTTGGCTAACAGATTCTCTCATGCAACAATATTAGGGCTGACTGATGTTGATAACACCTCTTTTCTTCCTCGTAATGCAACAGATTTGAGTGCACATATAAATTTGCATAGTTGTAGTCTTCCTTGCTAACATTTAGCAACGCATATATATACATCTGAATCGGTATAATAACTGAACACATTTTGAAGACGTAACAGTATTTCATTTGAATTTAAATGTCTTGTTTTGAATAAGCAGTTATGTTACAGAGCTAAATCAGTCAGCTTAACAACAAAGGGCAGTATGCTGATGAATTATGTATGTTATCTGCATTTTCTGCCTGCTGATAATTGACAGGTATCATGGCACCTTCTACAAACTTCCTGTAATTATATGCCACATGTCAAACACCGACTTATGTGTAGTGGTCCTCCGCATACACACATGCACACAAAAATGTTTTTATGTTTTATTTAAAGCTTACAGAATTTTTAAATATTCTGTTTCTCTCACTCTGGTTTCCAAGCTGCTTTGCCACTCAACCCTTTCAACATGGTTAAATTAAGAAGATTCCCTCATTGATAGTTTGTCAGAGTCACTCATTCAAGCATTTGTTCCATCCTTTTTATTGGTTTTGTTTTTTAAGAAATTAGTTAGGATAAACCAGTACCAAAAAAAAAAAATTCGTCTTGTAATTTTTTTAAGAGAAATTACCTGCTGTTTGGATACTTGCAGTAAAACAGGTGTCTCAGTCTTTGATATCAAGTTGCTGTCTTTACCAGCAGATATATTTTTGTCAGTAACAGGTTAAAAAACCTAATGTCTTAACAGAACTGATTAAATGGCTAGTTCCTTCTTGGTAGTATGCATTTAAATCAGACTAACTCCACCATAACAAGGATGCATTAATTGGGTAGCTTCGCAACTGGACTCATTAGATGCAATGCTTACTGATTAAATTTAACCACTACTGGGTATCTTAGCACATGATTCAGAATTACTTTTCTTTTAATTCAGTATTCTATTCCTTGGAAAGAAATTAATTTTGCTAGATATTATTTTAATAAACCCGTGATAATAAAGCTATAATTAAAAGGGAGTCTTTTAGTTACCTTGAAGGGCTTTTTACTTATATTGCCCTAAATACTCATATTTATATTTTAATCTAAAAATCTACATTCAGTAAATGATGTGCCTGGAATTTGTAAAAAAGCACCACTAGCAGATGCTGTGGAAGAGTTCCTCACTCTATTATCGCATCCTTGACAGTATTCACTACCGGAGGAAGTGCATGAAACGAAGCCCCAGCAATTACAGAAAATAATTGTGCAGAAAGAAAATTAGACAAGTATCTCTTTTGTTCCCATTAATTTAGACTTGGTTTGTCAGCTTCTTTAGAAACCAAAGCTTATATTCTTATCCTGTATCATTGACCGAGTTGGTTCTGAGGCTCATACCTTAGTGAAACTGGTAATCTGATACACTGTTTCTCACTGAATTAGGACAAACTATTAAATATGTTTCTAAAGTCATTTTCATCAAAGCACACCTCAACTTTCAAAATACGATGCTCTGGGACTCTGGTAGGAGGTAGCAGCCTGTGAGCAGTCCATGATGGCAAAGGAAACGTAATGTACTACCACCAGCTAGTAACATCCCCGCTCTGTACTGAACTGAACGACAAAATTTCAGGAAGGGGGAAAAAAACCCAACACTATTCTTCTCAAAGGTGTGATTTTTGGCAAAAATATCTGGATGTAGGACCAGTCTGGCTTGAGAGCTCTAAACACCTGAGTGCACATAAACAAGGTAAAAAGCAGAGTGCAGATCTTTTGGCAGTTGTTGGCAAATGCTTATATGAACAATCATCAATGCCCATACATAAATCCAGTTTTTCAAAGACTTAGCATTCAGCTGAAGTAAACCCAAAATTCACAGAGAGGTACTCTGCCATCGGGCTGAGTGCTAACTTCTCTATTTCTACCCCAGCATTGAGGCTGTATAGCTGATTCTGCAGAAAAAAAATGTTGCCTGTACTTTTTTTAAAAGTGGCTTTAGGCAGAAAGTTATGAGGAACTGCAACCATGATTTAAATAGAAATGGTCATGCTCCCTCTCCAATTTTTATTTTACATTGCCACCAATGCGCCTAACACTTCTGACGCAGGTTTTATTGTCTAGCTGCTGCTTACCCACCTTAGCCTGAAGTGGCACAGATGCGTCCCAGAAGGCTACCGGGTTCAACGGGAGAAGCTTTCCAGATGACCTCAGATGTGTCTGCACCACCGGGGGAACTCGGGACAGCGGAGCAGGCTGGGGACACAAGCCATCCAGAGGCAGAGTGTCCCCGGGACGTACAGCAACCGCTCTCAGAGAGGAAGTGACAGATCAAAGACGTTTCCATAAGCTGGCTTATTTGGCCCCCTGAAATGAAGGTTAGGAGAGGGTTGGATTACTTTTGATTAAAAAAAAAAAAAAAACAAAAGACAATGTCTTCCACTCTGTACCCTTGTGAAGAATAATCAAACAAACATTCAAAACCAAACAGACTCTGTAATCCTGTTTCATCTTTTCATGGGCTCCTCACCTGTCAATCTCCTTAGCATAGCCTAATTTGTTTAGGGCTAAATAATACACCACTTTCTTCAGAGGAGTGGTATGTATTTAGGCAAGTAATATTATGAAATTAACAGGACTACTCCTTTAATTAAGGGGTTCAGGACAGGATGTTGGCAAAGACCTTCTCTCATCTGTGAACATTCACATCACAAGTGCTTACATAAGGGCTTATTATTATGTTACAGCAGCGTTATCTGATTTTTTTTTAGTGGAGGTGGGCCCCGTTACCTCCTATTGGGGCACCCACAGGCTCCATCTCCCCATCTTTCCATTTCCTGCGGCGCCGGGCAGAACCAGCGAGCCCTGAGCAAGCACCCCCACTCTAGACATATTCATTTTTGGTCATGGATCGCAAGCTACAGCCTTGTGGAGATTCAGGCTCGTCGGTCAGCCTCTGAAGAAGTGGTACATGAAGGAGCCACATTGCCAGCCTACGGATGCGGTGTCTAAACTGAGCTTTCCCATGCCGGTGAGCTGCAGCTGGAGAGAACGGCTGTCTGCTCCATGGACCCACCTGCACAGGGTTCCCATGCCGTCCTCTCAGCCGCGAGGAGCTCCTGACGGGGCTTACACCTATATCATTTTGTAGGTAGGCCTTCAAAGGGTGAGCTGAAAACACACTGGCCTATACTTGCCCCTAGAGAATAAGCGCATCATTTCTGCTTATTTTGGCACTGGAGTCTACCAACAAAAAAGTCCCACTGTGGCAAAACGGGCTGTCATTCTCATAGCAGACAGACTTGATTATACAGTTGCAAAGCTTGTTTTGCAATTCAAACCTTGTCAAACCAAATTCAAAAATTATTTTCCTGGATAAATCCAATTACAATGTAAATACTGAATCAGAACGTATTTTCTGTAATTACCAAGCAATTCTGTAAAAAGGCTCTTAAAGTAGACTAAATTGCTTCTCTTCTCCTGCCAGCCCTCCTTGGCTCCCCAGGGGCACCTTTCTGGAGCAGCGCTGTGCCTGGCAGAGGAGGCGGGAGGTCAGCCTGCACCTGCAAAGCCCCCGACTTCGGGCTGGCTTGCAAGCGGCGGTGCTCCGCTCAGTCCTAGTGCTGCTCCGGTGGGAGAAAGGTTTCCTGGCAACCTGGTGTCTAACAGCAGTGGACACCTCACCTGTCCTCCTTTTTCATTTGAAGTCCTCTCCTGGCTGGGTGTGCCTCCATCAGATCAGCCAAGGCATCAGCAGGCTTTGCTCTGCACTGTTTCGAAGGCAGCGATATTCTGAATTATGATAGCCAGTTGTTGTGTGCTTCTATTTTATTTTTAAAATCAGAAATGAAATAAACATTTTTTATTTCTATAAAAATGTCCATAGGCAACTGCTGGAAGCTTCCTCTTCCTGTAAAGCTGGCAGACATGTCGTCAGCATTACTAATTCTGAGAATTTTGAAGACAAAATGCCAAATTTTTTTAACAACCACTTTTTGAATTAGTTGGCAACCTTGACGTCTGTAGTAGCTTTGGGTTTGTAGGGTCTGATTTTTAAGTGAGTGGCAGCTTGAAGGGCTCAAACACTTCGTAACAGCCCGCTCAGTTTTGTGTTACTATTTTTCCCAATTAAAATAACATTGTACCAGGCCAGGATGAGGGGCTCACAAATGACGACTGCTGCGAACAGTCCTTCCAACACAACCAGCCTGTGCACAGGAGTGCGTACGTGTCAGCACGGCAGGTGGAAACATTTTTGAGAAAAACTTTTTTCAATCTAAAACTAACAGTTGATTAAACTGCAAGTTTCACAGGAATGTCAGACTTTTGACAAGAGCAGCAACAACACAGAAATGCGAACGACGTCCGCGGGCCAGGGTGGGTTTTGGGGGATGAGAATGAAGGGGATGCCCCCGTGCCGGTCGGACGCGTCAGAGCTGCCTGGGCTGCAGGAGCGGGGCTCCGGCTGCCGCACCGGCCTCGCAGGGGGGTGTCAGGGCCGAAACCCGCCCGGGGCAGTGAGGCCCATCCGCTTTCGCCCCTCGTGCCTGGAAATACCAGCGCTTCTGCAACCGGGCATTGCGGGATCATCTGGCTTCTCTTTTCTCCTTTTATTGGAAAGTGCAATTTTACATTTTCTCTTTAAAATGTGAAAGGAATTTATCTGGTGTCAATACAGAAATAAAAGACATTTTTAATTTTTTCATAGGCAAAGTTGTTGCTTCCAGCCAGACTCAGCAGGACAAAACCATTGACAGGCCGTTGACAAGGCTGAGGACTTCCTGGAATTCTCCAGGCTGCGACGGGATCCCCATCGCGATTTTAGTTTTATATTTCACTTTAACAAAACAAAGAAGAAAAGAAACAAGCTCCCTATCTCCAAAATGTTTCCACCCACGCCAATAAACGTCCTTGTGCTGATGATGCTTAGACTAGGAATTTATGTATCATTATATTTCAAAGATGCACTTTAAGTATTTACATGTTACAACTTCCTGAGTAATACAGACTGTACTTGTCTAGAGCTGTTTCTACAGTACATTTTTTCAACACCCAATTACTCCATACTTGCCTCAAGATAATTTGTGGAAAATTTCATGAGAACTGCATTAGCCTCGATTTTTACAAGATGTTATCGGAATCTAAACAAAAATTCATTAAATAAATATACAATATCTCTATGCTAGTTTTGTGTACCACTTCTGGTTCTATACCATGCACAAGTTCCATATTTCTATTTCATCAGTATCTGTGATACTAATAAAATGACAGTCTTAAGCCCAGTAAATATGTAAAAAGTATGGAAAATGATGCTAAAATACCTGTGACTTAGACATGAAAAATAGAGAAAAACATTTAATAAACGCAGGAGATCATTAAAAGCATCAAATCAATTACTGTATTCCTTTACTTTTGATGTCATTGACTGAACAGTGTCCTGGTTATCTGATGAGACAGCGGAGGAACAGGCCATGCTTCATTGACATATTTCAGGTTTATTGTTATTTTTAATGATAAAAAAAGGTGAAATAAGGATGATGAGGTGAATCTAAAAATTGCAGTGATGAAAAAAATACTGCTGTTCCGGAAAGAAGAATAATGATGTGCTCATCAATGAGAGCGTGCAAGTAAAACCAGTCTGCTCTCACTATTCAAGCCTGACAGAGATGGGACAGAGCAGTACATTTAGGACCAGCAGCAAGGCACGTTTAACATCATTTTAGTACCCCCTTTAGAACTTAGAAAACCCAAAGTACGGCATTAGTATTTAAAGAATCTGTTCAGTTTTAGCTGATATTGGGGAGAGCCCAAGCACTAGTCAAGGGCTTTGCCCAACAGGTATAAAAAGGCTAAACATATTTTAGAAGGAAAAGCGCCGACTGCAAAGTAAGCGCCCCTGGTCCTGCAGTAGGGTGGGCACCAAGGAGAAACAAGCGTGCCGGGAAGGAAGAGCACGAGCAGCAATGCTCAGGGAAGCGTGCCTTTGCACAAGCCATCCAGTGAAGGCAAAGACAGCCCGGATCTCACGCCCCAGCCGGAATTAGCACTGCTCCTCTCCAGTCGTCTGTTCCACACACCCCTCAGCACCGACGCTCGCCCAGCACGCCGTGTGCTGTGCAACCGACCGAGCAACTGCCCCTGCACCTGCAGCACTTACAGTGCGAGTCCCAGAGCTACGCTGGCACCAAGGCATTAATATAATTAACAAGCAAGTCTGATGCATATCATAGCCATCCTAAGGATTTTTTAATTGCAGAACAGTTCAATTTCAGCTTTACTACAGTCAAACTTTGTTAAAAGCTCAAAAGAAGTTGCACGCAGATACTGAAAATTTCATCAAAAATATTCATCTACTTGCAGAGCCAGCTGAGGGTTTGGAACATTGTGAGGAATGCAAACAAATCATAACTGAACCTATAACTACAGTGACTGACATTGTAACAGATACATAACTGTGCCAGCTGATAGCAACTAAGCAGGTGAGAAGGCTCCTGTCTGCTATGCAAGCCCTGCTTATACTGTTTTCTCTTTAGCTTCCCCTCTCACCCTCCTTTTGCTAAAAGCTGTTACACCATGTCATAAATGTACAACATCTATAGGATAGGATCGGAGCCGGTATTTTGGTATTTATTTGTGCAGTCTGTGACATTCAAATTTGATTTTGACCCACGGGTTCTGATATACTACAGAACACTACAGTGACATGGTGGATTGGAGTTTGGCTTGAATTAGGGCTGCAGGATGTAGCCTGTGCCCCAGACTGGCCTTCTCACCTTTGCTTTGGTCTCTAGGTATGAAAAGATCTGCAAACCAGTGCAAGATAATTATCCTTACACAATAAAAGTATCCTCCTTCTCCTTTGGCTTCGAGATTTTTAGAACAGTCCTCACAGAAAAAAAATATATGGTATAAAACTAGTGCTGTAGAGATGAGAAAAGTGAGGTTTCTAGTAGTTAAACCCAAGAAAAAAAAAGTTAAATCAGCCCAGAATTTAAATTCTTCACAATTTCAGTACTTCCTGCTTTACCTGCACTGTAGGCACTGATGCTACGAAGCAGTTGCACCCATTTAGGATCAGGTATGCTTGTCTTATGTGTTGTAAGCACCATCTTTTAACAACATTGCAAATTAATTAGAAAAGCTAATATACTCTCTTTTAAGAGGAAAAAAATTGTTTGCTTACCTCTGCATCGCTGAAATATGAGACCCAGCCTAAATACTCTTTTAATAAACACATTGTTTAAATATAGGTGCTCTGGTCTGAATCATATTAACAGATGGAGGTTCAGTATTATGTAACAGCTTACCAATATTTCAGTGGCAAGATCTGGTCTAAATCACCAAATAATTTCCATTTGTGAACCAGCAATCAGTTTCATGACACCTAATGCACAGAAAAGCTTCTTGAACTTTTTTTTGAGAGAGAGAAAAGTTCTTGACTTGGGCTGGGTCATGGAGAGTCCTGAGAGAAGATCCAAAGGATAATAGATATAATTATTGTACTAAGGTTTGGCTTTTGACATTTTCTCCTGACACGAGCAAAGAAGGGAGACCTGAATAATTCCCCTTTTTTTCCTGCTCCACACCAGTTTTGCTGGTAAGGAAACTGGAATTTTATAAACAAAATAAAGCAAACTAAAATAAATTTAAAAGATGCAAAACCTGATTATGCATAAACCTAGTGTTGAACTGATGCACAAGCTAGTGTTGGAAGAACTTTTGGCATTGTCATTAAAAAGGTTTCCTGTTTAATAAACAGGTGGTGGTCGGTTTGCACTAGATTCCAGCCTCACTTCACCTTTGGATGTTGAAACAACCTGGATATCAAGCCGTATAGGTTGCTCCATACCTTACAGTGCTAGAACAGCTCAGTGTCTCTCGTCTTTCTTGCCTACATACATATATACACACACACATTTAAGAAACAGTTATTTGCTCCTTCTTTCAAGTGTGAAGATCACCAACATCCATCTAGCTGTGTAATCACAGCAGCAAATCAACAAGTGAAATTGATCTGTTTGGTGTACGTGAGAAACAAGTATGTACTATATTGCCTCAAACAGAAATATTTTAATACTACATTTCTCACTCCATCACTTGGTGTTACCCCTCTGGAGTCCTGCCTTGCCAGAAACACGGTGGGATGCAGAGCAAGGTGTCCAGGGACCATGAACTTCTCCTGAAGACAAGTGCACAAACAGTTCATTCTGGAGAAACAGAACATGCCCAAATGCAGTGGCAAACCAAGGACCCCAGTTCACCCGCTCTGGTGGTCTGCCAGGGCTCGCTTGCAGGGTGCGCAGTGTCTGCCTGCATCCCAGCACACACAGCAATCAGTCAGGGGAGAACAAGACTGGGCATCCTTGTCCTGGTTCTTACAGGGAATTTAAACCCTACTGTTGCACTTTTTAGGCTTTTGCAAGCTGCATAACATACTATTAGAATAAACAGCTATATATTTTTCCTAGTGTCATGTTTCTTTGCATAAATACAAATATCAGGTGCCATACGTGTTGCAACACTGTTTTATATTTGCATGGTAATTGCCCAAGCAAATTACAGTGCATGAGTAAGTAGAAGGCGACATGGAGAGAGGACTCCTCATCTGGATTAATGATTAATGTTTTCCATTACCCGCATGACATGTGTTTATCCCTGTGCTTGCCTTAGAATGGATCTTGCTGACCCAAGAGCATGACACTGAATTATTTGGCGCTATCCCACTGCTGAAGTCCCCACATCACTGGCAAGAAGGAGCTAGCTAAATCTGTGATTGAAAGCACCAGCTGTCTCCATTTCCACCCTATGCATTCATCTCAATCTGCACAGGTAGAATTCACACCTTTCACCTCCCAGCTCTTCTAATCGTGACAACAGAGGTAAAGAAACCACTAGGACTACTCATTTCTTAAGCAGAGAGGGGAAGACGTCCTACCTAAAAATAAGATATTCTTCAAATCAGTCAGAAGAATTGAGAAGAGGGATTGGAGCTACACAGAATGCTTTGGTTCTTGCACTGCCACTTGGTCATTGCCTAGTTTTGTAGCAATAACAGCAGGTTTGGGGCTACAGCTGAAGGTGGGTAACGCTCCCAGAAAATAATGGCAGTTGGGGTGGCATCTCTAAAAAGACTTCCAGCTAATTTTAACCCCGAGGTTAAAGTAATGTTGGCCAATACTAACTTATTGTCACTGATAATGGCGGCAATGTTACTATCACAGAAAACAGGCCTTGAATGATGATTCAATATTTCCCCTTACAAAGTTTGCAAAATTATTTTCAGCAGCATTTTACCTGTTTGAGTGCACTGTTTTACATCTCTCTAGACCTGCATCAATAAAGACCTCTCTTCTACTTCTCCAAATGCCTCTCAGATATTGAAATATATATATATATGTCACAAATAGTGAACTGTTAATATTGTCTCTTGTCACTGGTTCACTCTCACTCCAGCCAACACCAATCTGTTACTCTCTTGATTCTGTTCTGTCATGAGGCTTAAAGAGCACCTGCTACTTCACTGTGTAGGGATGAGGAGAGGAATAATAGCTCTGCAGTGAAAATAAACACAGCCCTGGATGCAGGCAGAGCCAGGATTAGCAGATGCACACGCTCCCAATCACACGGCAGAAGGCAGCTTACGCAGCTGGGCTCACGCTGAGATCCTTTGCGCGATCAGCATCAAAGCGTTCACAACTCTGCCCCGAGTTTTGCGTTTTATTTCAATTGTCAATTCTCACCTTTTTTTTTTTTTTTTGGATTCAGCAACAAAACTTAAAGGTGGGAAGAGGGAAGCCCACAGGAGCTGTGAGGCTGTCACAGTAACTGGGGAAGTGATTAGAGCGGGTACGTGGAGGAGGGAGGGAGGCTGAAGAGCTGTGGGAGCTGGTGGAGCAGCCTGGGAAGGAGCAATGAGAAAAACTGCAGCAGGGAAACCATAGCCAGGGACAAGGGTGGGGAGCAATGAAGGGGAGAAAGAGAGGTAACATCAAGCGGGCAGACCTAGAAACCATTTGGTCTCAAATGTGCTCTGACACCCTCACTGAGATAAGCAGAATGGTTCAGATGGCTGACTACACGCCTAGGAACACCCAAGGTATTCTCACCATATGGCACACGCAGTCCGAATGAAAGCCAAGGGCAGTTCGTTATTAGCTTGCTCCTGTAAAGCATACAGGATGCACACTGACAGATTATATTGGACCCTGAAGTTGGAGAGTTTTCTTAGTATTTGGTCTCTCAATCCCAACATTACTTTTACTTCATGCCCTATACATTCAAACACATCTAAGGAAAGTTAAGCAAAACTACTACAACTTACTGAAAAGTCATATTCTCAGGTTGTCAGCAGAGTGCCACCTTAAATCTTTGACTTGCTTAGAAAACTAGAAATGTGTTAAAAATGCATTCAGACTTAATTAGATATGGTATTCCTGTTATAAAGGACAAACCTCAGATCTATACGCTCACATGAAAATACCAAATGTGATGTCTTTTAAGATTTTTCTTTTTTAAAAAATATCCTCTTAAATGTTTCTTTTATCCCATCACTTGGCATAGTTAGCAATCACTGGTAGGCAGTATGCTATGCTGTCTTTTATTTCCCTTAAGCGAAAACAAAAGGATCAGGGCTACCTGTGTATAATGGATTTTTTTTTTTTTTTACAAAAGAAATTTTGAGGAGCGAGGCTGCTCTCTCATCCCGTGCTCTCCCACACTTCTCCTGCTTTTCCTGCTGTGAATGTTCTTCCAAATGGCTAGGCTGGCTCTGCTCAGTGCATCATTTGTTATCCCAGGTCTCTCCATGAATAATAGGCAACAGTGTAAAGTGCATAGGTGGCAAAGTGACTCCTCTTCCTTTATTAGTTACAGGTGCAAGTAAGGAAACCCAGAGTCTTCCATATTAAAGCCTGTACCTTCAGCAGACCTGAAAGTTCCCATAAAACCTCTTCTGAAGGCAAGAAGGTCAGCTATGGACCATAAAATATCAAAACAAAAGTCCACACATGAAAGAAATACAGTTTCCTAGTCCAGACAGCTCAGCAGAACTTCTTTAGGAAGCATATCCACAAGCTCAGACCTTCTTCCTTAGCCAATCCTGAGCAGAACCCATTCTTGGAAGCCAGTTCCCATCTCCCCAGGTAAGAAGGTAAATACATTCTCCTCTTCATAAGTTTGGCAGAAAGACTCTCCAGTTAGCCACTAAAGCAAGACCTCTTGACCAGGAACAGTTTATTCTCTTTTGTCTTCTGTAACTGGCTAGTTACAGATATAGTTCTGTGTGCTGAGTGGATACCTTACACATGGTGATAACAATACTTCTACCCAGCCACCATCCTGCTGGATCCCTCCAGTCCCTTCACCATGCAAGCCCAAAGTTATGGCTACCAGCACCAATCAAACAGGAAGAAGAACAGTATCTACCAGTTCATTAAATTACGTGGTGAAACACCAATAAGATTTTACATGCAAATAAACTTTAATCAATATATAATTGCTGATGTATAACCTCTGATATCTAATCCACACCTCCTGAAAACTTAATCTGTGAAGGTCATGAAACCAAAAAGAAAACCTGCAAAACTTGTGCTGGCTTACCTTTGGGACCACCCGACACCTTTGTCCACAGTCTCTCACCCACAGCAATATAGCCCTGATTGAGTTCCTCTCTGTGAGTAGTCACAGGACTGATGTATTGGATCCTCTTTTTAGATCTTATGTTGCTTTCAGGCCAGCTCAGCTGAAGTTGCACCAACAGAGTGTCTGAGCCTTCATGTGCCTTCGTTGACCTTCCTCAGGCACAAGTGCCCTCTCTAGGGATTATGCAGGCAATGACATAGCTGTTCCAGTTCCCAGTTTAACTCTCTGAGGACTACCCGATAGGTAGAGCATTTACAGCCTTCACAAACAAACTTTTTACCATACAGTCACCCACTTCACTTATAGGGAAAAAAACCCCAAGAGAGCCAAGAGCTGGGCAAAAGATGTTTATTTTCAGGGCAGAATCCTTTGTACCTCTGGGCAACACAAGTCTTTCTGGTCCTCCATATTTGTGCTCAACTCTTCCAGTCAGGTCATGATGAGAACCTCTTCCCCTTCACTGCAGGTTGCCATTTTCCTTCCTCTTTTAGACTTGCTCACCAAGAGTTGTTAGTAGTCTGCAGCTGGTACCCTTCATTGCTGCAGCTGGTACCCTTCATTGCCCAGGCAAGACAGCTCTATTGGTTATTACTCTTAAAGGAATATCTCAGTTTTTCAGACAGTCTCCCTTTCCCGACACAAAATGGACAATTCAGGTTGCACTGAAAGCAACAGGGAATTTGTAGAATGAAATAAATGTACATTGCAGCGTTCCTTGGCTCACTGCAACCAGGGGTCCCTTTGCACCTGGGTTAGAACCATGTGTGTTGCCTTGCCCAATATGCAGCAAAGAAAAACTGCTCAGAGAACAATCATTTGGCAGCCAGCGTGTGTTCTTTGTACTACCTTTGAGGAACATGAAACTGTGTCCACATAATTAAGGAAACCATGGCGCGTTCAGTCTTATTCTGGCCCTACATGTCATGTTTGCCTATTTTATCTCTCAAAAAATAATTATGACTATGCATTCTATTCACTGGCATATTTGTTTTGTTTTATCAAACCTGCTTTTCTTGTTAGGATAGCATGTGATCCATCAACTATTTAATACAATTAAGAAAAAAAAAAAAAGCAGTAACTCTGCAAGTAAGGCTGTGCACACATTCCAAGGCCGTGATAGTATCACAAGTCATGAGAGCTTTGCTTTTCTGAGAGAGTATCACTTTGTCAGAATGACTGGGTGTGGGTGCCTTTGGGTTAAACATTAGTTTTGTAGGGTTTTTTGGACATAGCTTTTGATTCCTTTGCCTGCATTTTTAAGATAGGAAGAAAGCTTCCTAGTGCCAAATGCTGCATCTAAACACGTAACTAATTACACCAGAGACAAGCAGTGCTACTGCTGATAGGAAGAACAAGTTCTGAGAAAGAACATTTCCAGGATCATCCCAGCATGCACATTTTGACAGCCTGATGGTATTTAAACTGCTTATTCTAGAAACTTTCTTCCCAAAGTTGCCTTATTAGGGGACTTGAAGTGACTGGGTTTCACTTGATTAAAGATCTCCCATTTGTTTTCCAGTGCAGTTTGGAGCAAGGAAACTTGACCCAGTCATGCTGACCTCCAAGGTGCAGCTCTCCTGACTTGTAGTACTGATGGGTTTCCAAAATAACTGTACGTTCCATCTCATTCTAAGCTCTCTCGCATATCTGATGGATCAAGAGATATATTTCAGTGCTTTTCTCTCTGTTGAATGCATTCAGGATAGTACCTGCATAATAATTTCAAGGTCTAGCATTTGTTATGTAAAGTGATGAGGCCTTTTTTAAGGTTGTGTTTCAAAAGTACACAACACTTCAGTATTTTTGTCTCCTTTCCTTCCCAGCATTTGCATGCCAGGTATTTTTGTCCGCTTTTCCTGTTGGCTATTGCTGTGGCACAGAATATACCCCATCTGTCACAAGCACTTTTTAACAGAGTCTAAGCTGAATGTTGAATGAAGCCGTGCCTTATGTAGAGGAGTTTTAATTATTCTTTGGTCGGTGGAAGAGGGGAGTAGGGCCAGGATGAGGAGGACTGGGTTGTCAAGAAGATAGCTGCAGGGAATCAGAATATATCATTACCTAAGGGAGTGGTATCCGCAGTCTTCATCTACTTTAATTCTCTCACCAGACACATCAAATGACAGTGCTGTAGGGCTTAAAAAAATTGGGGCAAAGCTGGGGCAGCGGGTGGCTGATAATGACAGCCTGTCTAAATGTCTGAGTGGCAGGCAAGTGGAGAGGAAGAAGTTTGCAGTATGGGCTAGCTAAGGTGGACTGATAATGTATTTGTTTTTTATCTGCTTTCTTTCCTGAGCAGGGTTTGGCAGCTAGTTATGCTGGCTAGCTCTTCATGAGCTTCACAATGCTGTTCATTAAATTTTTTGCTAAGAAAATTGAAATTTGGCAATCATCTCAGCTTGCCCACAACTGATTGTTATTGCATGGAGCACAAGAATGAAAGACTTGAATGACTCTTGCTTTATTGGCAGAAGCAAGAGGCAGCCACAGTATGATTTCTTCCCACACCTCCTACAAGGGACCCAAGTTAGGAGTCCATGGCAGATGGAATTACTCGTGTAAAGGAGGAGCTCTCTAGGAGGAGATGTAGCTACAGTTCTGCCAGTCTCTCCTTCCTATGTCTGTTCCATGATCTGTCTCACTGTTTACACATGGAAATCCCCAGGCAAATCTGATATGTGTTCCTCTAGCTCATTCAGCTCTTGTGGCACATACATATATACTTGGCACAATAGCCACACGTAACCTGCAGAACCCCTGCTGATCCCACCCGAGCCCTGTGAGGCCGGGAGGTGCTGGTTCACCCAGCACAGCAAGGAGACCTGGCACTTCCCACTGCTTGTCATGGGACATGGGGTGTCCCCTCAGCCCAGGGCTCCCCTGCCCTGCCCAGATTTGGTGGTGACAACGAGCTGGTAGTGTAGTGCTGCTACCCCATCGTTTCAGCACAGGATACACCACCTGACTTAAAAAAGCTTTTCCATTTCCAGAGAGAGAGAGAGAGCAGATGGAAAGGTGAGGAGCGCACACACAGAAGGGTGAAGTTGCTGTTACCCAGCTGTGTGTATGTAAAAGTTAGGCTTTTAGCTGGGGTAGTCATAAACCTCCACCCACAGTCAAAGGAGAGAAACAGGCACTTCCAGAGACATTCGTGCCATCTGAGAGAGATATCTAAAGACAGCGCTTCCGGCTGGTGATTCATCCTATCTAGCACTTTCTCCACAGACTAGAGAGAGAGAGTCTAGACAAATATCTAACCTTCAGATAGCAAAAATTAGGTGAGATGAATTCAGTGCAATATAGATAAAAATAAACATGGGCATGAGAGTTTCCTTCAGATATAATCCCCCAGCTGTTCTTCTACAAAGTTAATGTTGTTGATTTTTTTCTTTTAAAATGTTAACTATTATCTGAAGCCAAATATTTATTCAGTAGTGAAACAAGTCAAACCAGCTATTATAGATCTGCCTGTTGATTAGCAGCAATTTTGTTACCAAATACAACACAACTAATGCACCATTCCCATCCTGTGCCATGATAGCCTTTTAATGAAAGTCTACAGAGATATCATAGAGCCCATGACATCCCAGGAGAAGACTATCAAAGGTTTCTCTCTTCCACTCCCTGCAATTTAAACAGACAACAAAGAATTGCTCAGGTATAAAAGTGGCTGGCCACAAATAAATATACAGTCTATAGTATATAGACTCTTTGAACTTACCCACCACTCCAAATTTCCAACTTAATTATCTGTGATGGTAGTCAGCAAGTAATTCCTTACGAGCCAACTGTTTGTAAAAAGCTCACCACCAAAAGTCCTAATTTCTGCTCTCCTGGTTACACATCAGGTGACACTGTATCTATTCCCTGAATAGATGCAAGAACACACACAGAGTGAGATCTGCATTTCTTTCCCGGTCTAGTACCACAATGAACTAATGTCATGCAAAGACCAAAAAGGAAAACAAAGAGCAAAATGACATATCCTTCCCTAAATGACTTACAGTCTTAATACAAATAAGAGACAATAACCAGGCACAGAGGGGAGTACAAGAAAAATGGCAGTAACAGACAGCTTGTCAGGCAGTACACATTGCACATCTGCAGCCTGGCGTATTCAGGCCTCTGCAAACGTCATGGAAGAAAATAGCTTGATGGAGACAAGCTGGCATTCTGCAGAGGTTTGCAGCGGGCTCCAGCACACCAGGGCAACATGGGCTTTCTCAAAGCCAAATATGAAGTTCTCTACTGCTTCAGAGAAAGGAGAAGGTTCAGCAGACTGATTTGAAAATGGCATCTTTTGTTGCCCAGAGTGAGACTGTCACTTCTCAGCAAGGGATACAATTTAAAACATATCCTGCACTCTTTGGCAGCGCTATTGCCCAGCTTTGGCAGCTCCCCACTCAGCTGCCTTCCACAAATCCTACTCCAAGGTGCCAAATTTCCAGCATACCCATGGATCAGATTTGGATGTTAGAAAATGCCATTGGTTGCCTACAACTCAGGAACCGTGACCTTCAGCATTATAATGTCCAAGTCTCTTTTTGGCTATAGACCAAAGACACTGAAGGGCCTCATAGAAAGAGCAACAGAGAGGCTGTTCACATACGTTTTAGCCAGCAGTAGGACATCTCTTTCCAGGCTGCCTCAGATCATGCCCTGCCAGTTTCCAATCTGCAGCACACTGGATGCTCAGTCTGCCCCTTTCTAAAGAAAAGGAAAAAGAGTTCAGTTTTACATAGGACAGGTGGAAACTGGTTAAGCTGGCCTGCTCTAGATGAGCTTCACAGTTAAGAACAAGGACCAAAGGTATACCAAATGCAAACAAGCATACTGCTGAGTGCAATGGACCCTGGAGGACTCCCTTACAGGAGATCATCGCTGAACAGGGTGGTTTAGGTTTGGACAGGAAAGGCATCAGGACTAGCCTGGCTGCTTTCCATTACTTCATTCTCATGGCATGTTGAGGAGAAGCTGTAGCTCATTACCCTACCTCATTAGCCCTACCTGCTTGCCTCCTGTCCTCCATGGCCTAGTGGCATTGGTGGCTCAGACTGGAGGAATGGGGGCAAGGTGCTAACGGCTCACAAGGGGCTCACATGCTTTTTACAGACTTGGTGCAAGGGTTTATTTGCTTCAGGTCTAGCTTAATATTCAATCTTTGTGGTAATCAGAGAGCATGGAAATATTTGTAAGAAGCAATCAAAAGGCCACAAACGTCTCTTTCACATTCAAGCAAACATTTCTACATCTCATTCCCTTTGCCCTGTCTTTATGTGTGTATTGCTCAGCAGTAACATCTATCTGCAATCTATTTATGTATTAATTTACATGCTTGGACTTACATCTCACAGGAGTTCATATTGCCCAGCTGAAGACAAAACACAGGAAAACATGAGGTTGTGCTTAAAATATAAACACATAAGTCATTCACAGAGTGGGAAAAAATCTGACATGAAGTTATTCTGTTCTGTCCTTCATTCCCAAATGGAGAAAAGCTTTTTAATCAAGCAAACCCATTGTACATCCACAGTAACTGGAAGCAAATTATATTATCAGTTTCCAAATGAGAAAACATGTTCTCAAGAGAACTATAATGCACAGTCCCATGCATTAGTCTAGGACTCAAATAAGTTTGATATTGAGGACTTTGGTGACCTGTGAGTGGCTGCTGGCACTGACTGTGCCTGATGGGAGTCGCATCCTTCTGTCTCAGCCTATCACCCCATAAAGGGGGTGCTTGATCGGCCACTGCTTCTGTGGCAGTGTGACCCAGGGCAGAATATGATGTATCGTGTCTTAGCCTCAGTCTCTGAGGGGCTTCTACATTGCTACTCCCTTCTGCCTTTTGTCTTTGCAGTGAAATGAAACACATATTCCAGTAATTAAAAAAAAATACATTCTTAGAGCATTCACATCTGCATTTTTCATTCCACATTGTGCTGCCAAAATGTGCAGAGCCAGCGCTATCTGTTAAAAAGGAGTGTTAAAGACTTAGTAAAGCATATAATTTCCCAAAGCCATAGACCAAAGAGCCAGTAGAGCAAAGCCTGCAAGATGAGAAACTCTTCAGGGCACATGTACTAACTTATTCAGGAATGACCAAACTCTGGTTTATCCTGTTGTTCTTTGGTTTGCACAGAATAAACATTCCAGACTGATACACATCATACACAAAGGCCCGTTTCTGGCTTAGGGAACTAGGGACCGTATTGTGTTTTGTTTGGTCCTGGACCTGAAAACAAAAGACTTCAATTAGGAGTATGACTCATTTTCTGAGCAGTAGCAAAACCAATCTGCACTCTAAAAATGGCATTCAGGTGTAGTCTGCTTCTTCAGGAGAAGTGTAGGTACTCGGTCTTGCACTGCAGTGTACTCCCTCCTCATTTGTGCTGGCACTGGAGTTTGCTGGGCTGCACTGTCAGCCAGGGCAGAGGACTGACACGGCTTAAATCCCTCTTGCTCCCTTTTCTGTCAGAGCACACAGACTTAGAGATGAGCGTCTTCTCTTTCTGGAGGGCTTCAATGAAAGGACGATTCATTCACTGGCTGCTGGCCCTCAGCCCTGCGTTTGGTCACCCATTTGGGCCAAATTCTCCCCTTGGGCATGGTCTAACGTGGTCACACAATGCCTTCAGTGGCAATCCTGCCCACTGAACTGAGAGCACGATTTGCTGTTAAAGCTGATACAAATCCTGATGCAAAGTCTTTCCTTTGTTCTTTGTTATCTCGGAAAGAATTTCAGCCTCCCTTGCAGCTGTTATTTTTACCCAACAATAACAACACTTTTGTGGTCTTTACAAAAAATTAATATCTGCAAAAAACTTCTGCTTAAAATAGCACTGTACAGCATTTAAAGTATAATTTCTCTGGCATCATTACTACTTTTAGGCATCATGCTTAACTCCATGGGTTGCCTTTTAATGTGTTGATTTAGGAATTGCATTTCCTGTTGCAGGGATGAAAGTAGCATATATATT
The DNA here is from genome assembly GCF_011004875.1 of Balearica regulorum gibbericeps. Taxonomy (NCBI): domain Eukaryota; kingdom Metazoa; phylum Chordata; class Aves; order Gruiformes; family Gruidae; genus Balearica; species Balearica regulorum. The sequence continues at coordinate 65,059,515 of NC_046220.1, forward strand.
TTTTAAAACAACCCTCCAACTTTCAGTGGATAAAACTGTGTCCCAAATAACACAGGACCAGACTCTCATTTCTTTTCTGGTACTGAAGAGCAATTTACTGTGCAAGTTTTCCTATTGAATCAGTGAAACTATCTGTGGAATAAGGCACCATTTGGGAATAATGAAGACACTGACATTTAAACCTTCATTACAGCAGTGCCTCTGTAACTGTAGTCATGTACCAAACCCAATACATTGCCTAGGATAATGCCAACAAAATACCTAAACAAATTAGCAAATAATAAATCCTCCCTCAAGATCAACTTTATGCCCTTATATTTAAATGGGCAACAAACTACATATGAATTCTTGGATTAGTATTTTCCAGACATCTTTTACGTCTCTATTTTATTTAAAGGTTTAATTAAATACTTAATTAAAAAAAATATTATGCAGAAAATTAAAGTCTGTATATATTCTTTGCTCTTCCAAGATGCTTAAAATATTGATAAGATTTGGGGAAAATCAGTCAAGAAGTCAGGGAAATTTGAAGTTTAAAATGAAGTGTTGCCAGTTTCTGAAGATTGTACACGCACACACACTTTAGGCTCGCAAAAATGTAGAACATCTTGTTCTAGGGCATCACCATGGTTCAGATGTATTATCCTTGTCTGACTGAAATTACATTTTCAGTTGCTGATGATCTGTGCTGGCAATGAAGGAGACTGGAAGATCAGTAATCTTACGTAGCTACTAGAAATGCTCCGCTGGCTGTGCGGGGTTCTGAACAACTCGCTGCTCACACCTGGGGGGCCTCGTTGAGCAGATACCTCACAGGAATGCACAGTGAGGGCCAGGGCAATTAAGCAACAAGAGCAGGGGGACAGTAGTTGTATGCAGAGAAAGGAAAGCAAATTAAGAGTTTCACAGCATCTACTGCTGGCTTGCATATCTGTGACCGGGGGGGGGGGGCAAGACCAGCCGTTGAATGTAAGCCTGAATTTGACAGGGACTACCACAAGACATTTTTTCGTTCATAATAATATGCCTCAAAGTTTGAAGAAGATATTTTATATTCAACTAAAAATTTTCTGCATGTAAAGTAATTCTGTTGGGAACAGATGATCAGTTCTTAAATTTCAAAAGGAATTTGGGAGTATTATAAAGCTCTTCTTCAAGTGTAAGTCAGGTTCCTTGCCCATCTTATCGAAGGGAGCAGAACTGCTTACTACATATACTTCAGCCAGTGGACTTTTGCTTAAGATGAGTAGAAAGCGTGATATACAATGAGGAGCATGGCAGTCCTTTGCTTTAGTAGTCATTCATTCACCTTGTCCTGAAGTTGTGCTGTCCTTCGACAATGTTTCAGGGAATGGAAAGGTACTGACTTTATTTCTGATGGTCAGGATGACCATTTGGGTTTTTTTTTTCTGGGAAAAAAAAAAAAAAGAAGAAAAAGAAAAAAAGAAAAAGAAGAATTCTTGGAACAAGGTTAAGGTCAAGGTACATAGGCTTATGCTTAGAGAACATGACATCTTCCACTACAAAAGTATGGACAAAAGTAGAAACACTTTTGTGAAATTGCTTTATAAACACCATAGAAAAACAAAGTTGTAATTGACATAGGAAGTTGAAAGAGAGTGATAAAATACCTTGACATTTAATAAAAGACAACTTCATGGGTACATTTTGCCTTCTGGGCTTCTAAATGTGCCCTGCATCTTCCCTTTCCATCACCTGCACTGTAACCTATTCAAGACAAGAAGAATATGTATTATGATTCAGGATGAACTTTATTCACTCTAATTAACAATGGAACAGAAAGGTACCATCAAAGGGGGAGGTTTCCTCAGTATGATGTGTCTTTAGCAGGAACTGTACTTTTCTCTTCAGGAGAACTATTGTGCCGAGAAAGATGAGACTTGAGAGCAAGCCTGGCACTGAATCTTAAGTGCAGAAGACAGGCAGCTCTGCTGCATAGGGATCCACAGCATGCACCCTGGCAAAGCAGCATTTACTATGCAGATCAGAAAAGGAGGTGCAACAGTGAAGACTGTATACTAATAGCCCAAGTTCCAGTTAAGAATTGGTTATAGTAAAGGCAAAAATCCCCTCACCTCATCTGGCTGTATAAAAACTAGGCATCCAATCCAAACTAGTCATCTTGACTCTCCCTGTTGTCAATGGTGAGTGATTCCAGAGGGTGATTTATCCTTCCTCTAATGGGTGCATGCCCTAGGATAACGTCACTCACCTTCCAAAAGAAATTTTGAATAGAGACAGGTTACAGTCTTAACACCTTGTCTCTTCCAGCGAGATTAGCAATTCCTAATTAAAAACGGCAGCACTGGAAGCCAAGTGCAAGGTCTTGCACACAAATCAGGGCAATCCCAAGCACAACTACAGGCTGGGCGGAGAATGGATTGAGAGCAGCCCTGAGGAGAAGGACTTGGGGGTATTGATTGACGAGAAGCTCAACATGAGCCAGCAGTGTGCACTTGCAGCCCAGAAAGCCAACTGTGTCCTGGGCTGCATCAAAAGAAGCGTGACCAGCAGGTCGAGGGAGGTGATCCTGCCCCTCTGCTCTGCTCTGGTGAGACCCCACCTGGAGTGCTGCGTCCAGCTCTGGGGGCTCCAGTACAGGAGAGACATGGAGCTGTTGGAGTGAGTCCAGAGGAGGGCCACGAAGCTGATCAGAGGGCTGGAGCACCTCTCCTATGAGGACAGGCTGAGAGAGTTGGGGTTGTTCAGCCTGGAGAAGAGAAGGCTCCAGGGAGATCTAATTGCGGCTTACCAGGACCTGAAGGTGCCTACAGGAAAAATGGTGAGGGACTGTTTACAAGGGCATGGAGTGACAGGACAAGGGGTAATGGGTTTAAGCTGAAGGGAGGTAGATTTAGATTAGATGTTAGAAAGAAATTCTTTACTGTGAGGGTGGTGAGGCACTGGAACAGGTTGCCCAGAGAAGCTGTGGATGCCCCATCCCTGGAAGTGTTCATGGCCAGGTTGGATGGGGCTTTGGGCAATGTGGTCTAGTGGAGGGTGTCCCTGCCTGTGGCAGGGGGGTTGGAACTAAATGATCTTTGAAGTGCCTTCCAACCTAAACCATTCTGTGATTCTATGATTTGTGAGAATGCTGAAGGAAAACAACATTTTTCGCTACTAGTCATGTGAACGCACTTTGGGATGTTGTAGGTAACATGATAATGCAAATGTCAGTAGTTTCCAGAGCCCGATCTATACCCACATTCCCTCTGTGACTAGCCAAAAGGGAGCTGTGCTGGCAGTAGTAACAGCAAGCTATTTTTGCCATGCAGCATGAAAGGGCAGGATGAGAACTCTCCAGAATTAACATTCTCCATTAATGGAGTGAATGGCAACACAACAGACAGAGCAAATTTGCCAAAGAATTCATTATAGCGAATTATTGTGGTATGGATTGCACTGTTGTATAATGATCCCTTTGTTAGGTGTAAGCTGCACATCACTACATGAGAGGTTTGATCAAATGTTTCATCGTTTTAGATTTTCATCTAAAGATGAGATTGCAATACAGATGTAAATATTGCCTTTTGTTTCCAAAAAAGCATCTAAGTCTTAACAGAGGGGTCATATTGCCTCCTTTGCCATCAGTATGTAGAATTTGCACTGCAAGGGAATTCCTAGTGAGGTTCTTTTTGCATACACCAGCCATATTTTCTTCTCAGATGTGTCTAGTAACCTGGTTTTGCTCCACTGAAGTCGGTGAAATAATTCCAGCTTTTCACTGATGCCGAGGAGATCAGACTCTGCTGGCTGTGACATTAGCCTTCATATTGCCCGTTCAAGCAAGTCCCACATCATTAAGTAGTTTTTTTGAACAGAACAAACTGCACTACAGAGAGGGCAAAGCGGCTTTGCAGTTAAAGCTCCAGCACTGGTTTAAGGCATCTTTGTGCGACTGTTCAGGAGACTTCAGGGATAAACAGCTGTACTAAGCCTGTAGCTGTGGAAAACTCAGACTGGGAGAATCAGGAGCCCAAGGGCTGGCTTTATTGTCCCTTTCTGTATACAGTGTGTGGGCACAGAGGGAGCAATCCCCTGGTAGAACGAGATCCCTCCACACTGTAGTCATACATAAAACTTAGAGCTGCCTTGAATGAAGAGCACTGTTAGAGTCTGGACTACAAAATCCTCTCCAGAGAATGTAATTCTATTCTGCTGTGCAACCTCAATCTGCAATATAAATGCAAAGTGAAAAGTTTTGTGTAAATATGTCTTTACATAAGCATATATCTGGGTATGGTTCAGTTTTAATACACCATTGATATAATCACCAATAAGAAACAAAACCTGACATCTGATGACCCCATAATTTCAGAGATTCTATAATCAGAACAAGAGAGGTTATAGGTGAGCTTCAAAGAATCTTTCCCACTCCAGAATCAGATCTCTTGCTGATATCTTAGTTCTTCCTCTGAATAATAGTGCTGAAGATTTTAGAATCATAGTCTCAATGTGGAGCAAATTAGTTAATCAATAAGACATGATGGGGGTATGGTTATCATAAGATAATCGCACCCTGGAGCATTTTGAGGCATAAGCCTTATGCCTCTAATCAGATTGGGTGAGATTATCTTTTGATAACCACACCCTTGGGGACTGGCTCATTTCTATTATGAGAAATTTTTATGTTTGGGGAAAATGTGCATTTCTGCTGTAGAAAAATGAAAATGGTAGTTTAGAAGTAGAAGCCATTTCTCTCAAGCTGAAAAATTAGATTTCCTTTTGGAATTCTCTGGGGGATTTCCTCACTATCCATGCTATTTTAAGGCAAAAAAAATTTCTAAACAGGTGGCATGCTTGGGAGTCAGTTTTAACCTATTATATATATCAATATAGATTATATATACATGCATCAAAGAGGGACTCAGGAAAAAAAATCCAACAAAAAGTTTGCTGTAGAGATGCAAAACAAAGAAAGGCATTGCCTTGTTTTCTTTAACAAAACAAACACAAGAAAAAGACTGTTTGATTAGGTATTGTTTCTGATGTGATATATGCTATACATCAGACGTCTGTCTATATAATTAGAAACCTATCTGCTGCTAGTTTTTGTGTAATATTTACTAATAGGGAATTGCAATGTTGAAAAAAATTTCATTTAATGAGAAAATAAAAGAAAATAGCACATTGCACTGAACCAGGAAATAACCTTTCCAAATTATCGTGATTAGAAGTAACATTCACACTTAAGTGTGTACATTGAAAATGTACACATACACTCTGTTTTCATAAACTGAATGTAAAAACTTTCAGATATTTTGGAAGAAGTGCTTTCTATAAGTGTTCATAAGAAGCATTAATGAAAAAAGTATCAAATTTGCAATTAGAGGTGATTGAAAAAAGTATTTTTCCGATGTTTATGAAGAAATACCTGTATGAAATGTGTGTGTGCACACAATCCATGATCAGCAGTGACAGAATTCAATGATTTTACTGAACAAGAGTAACATTAATAATAGAACTACAAATTACAATAATTTCAGGGCTTCACACTTAACCTAGTATTTTTTTACCATTGGAGATCACCTCTGTGTTTCACCTCACCCTGCTGTGACAGACTGGGAAAGGAAGGCACAAAGAGATGAAATAACTAGTCCCATCTTAGCCAAGACCCCAATCACAGTGCCAGGAGCACAATCATAGTCTCAGTATGGAGCAAATTTCTACACTGTGACTCGCTATATGCCCACGTTAGGGGTCTTGTTTATGCCTACTCAGGTGAAAAAGTTCCACTGGTGAGAATACACAAACTGCCTTTCCGGGGAACCACTGGATAGGAGCTTTACTGTAGAAAGCAGAGAGCACAGGAAGTGAGCCGTGACCTTCTGAAGAAGATCCAGTTGATAAGAAGCTTCCAAATCAAAGAGAAGGTGTGGCAAAGCTTCACAGCCCACGTTCCTATTTCCGCCATGTGCTTCTGTGCTCACCTCCATTCTCTCTGCTAGTTATGATTTTCCTATACTTTGTTTGCATTTTGTAGGTGTGTGTGGTTCTTCTTCCACTGTGAATAGAGAAGGACTTGTGAGGATGTGATGGTAGGTGGCTGTCTTGGCCACAGTATCATGAAATGGTTGAGTTTAAAATTTTCAGTGTAGTAAGAAAAAAGGACAGCAGAGTTTCTGCCCTGGACTTCAGAAGAGCAAACTTTAACCTATTCAGGGAGCTATTTAGCAGAGTACTCTGGGAATCTGCTTTTGAAGGCTCAGGAGTCCACGAGTGCTGGTCAGTCTTTAAGAACCACCCTTTAGAAGCACAGGAGCCAGCAATTCCACTGTGTCGTAAGTCAATCAAGTGGGGCAGAAGACCAGCTTGACTGAACAGGGAACTCCTCATGGGTTCAAGAAGAAAAAGAAATTGGATGATCTCTGGAAGTGACATCAGGCTTTGCAGGCAGGTTACAAAGCTGTGGTTCATCTATGCAGGGAGAAGACACGAAAGGCCAAAGCTCAATTAGAGTAGAAACAGGCCACTTTTTGTGTCAAACAACAAAAAGGGCTTTTTAAAGTAAGTATGTTAATAGCAAGAGGAGGTCTAAAGAAAACTTTGGACCGATACTTATTGAAGATGGTCGTGTGACTAATAGGGATGAAGAAAAAGTGGAGGCATTCAACGTGTCTTTTGCCTCAGTCCTTAATAATACTGATAGACCTTGGGCTGCCTGGTCCCCTGAATAGGAGGACCGTGAGTGTGGGAACAGTGACTTTCCATTCATGGACTCTGAAATTGTAAGGGACCAGCTGAATGTTCACAAGTCCATGGGGCCTGGTGGGATTCACCCCTGAGTACTGAAGGAGCTAGCAGATGTTCTGGCAGGACTCCTCTCGATCATCTACCAAAGGTCTTGGGAGTCTGGGGAGGTTCCCACTGACTGGAAGCTAACAAATGTTATTCCAATTTACAAAAAGGGCGTGAGAGAAAATCCAGGAAACTACAGACCTCTTAGTCTAACCTCACTTCCTGGAAAAATTATGGAGAAGATTGTACTGGGTACTATTGAAAAGAACTTAAAGAACAAAGCAATCATCAGGCACGGTCAACATGGATTCACAAAGGGTAAGTCCTGTCTAACTAATTCGATATCCTTCTATGATAAGGTCACCCACCTCATGGATGAGGGAAAGGTGGTGGATGTAGTTTTTCTGGATTTTACTAAGGCTTAGATACTGTCCCTGATAGCATCCTTCTGGACAAGTTGTCCACTGTGGGAGAACTGGCCAAATGGCAGGGCTCAAAGCATTGTAGTAAAGGGTGCTACATCTGGCTGGTGAGTGGTCACCAGCTGTGTTCCTCAGGGCTCAATTCCATGGCCAGTTCTGTTCAATACTTTTATCAATGATTTGGATGCAGGAGTTGAATGCACAACAATGAAACAAACCCATAGAATCTAAGTAGTCAAAAGATTCTTTTTTTCTGTCTTACAGCACTGAGCTTTGAACCTGTGTGAGATTTCTGTCCCATTTCATGGTTAGTCACAGTCACACCAGTAGAAGTCTGCAGCAGAATTTTTAATAGCTGAGATGATTGTTTTGTGCCATTGTGCTGAACATACTCACAATTACAGCAAAGATCAAAAGTTGTCATGGCCTTAACATTTAAACAATGTGGCATGTGTGCATGCGGTTGGAGCATATGTTAAAAGTATAACTGTGACAAGTCTTATATGATGCCCTTAAGGGTTCAAACTACGTAGGCTTTAGTCATGCAGTTGAGTCTTCCAGATATCATTTCTGAAACATCTTTCAAGGCCAATTTAACAAAGTAATCCCAAAAGGCGCACGAGGGCTTACAGGCATGTTATTGCAACAGTGTCAAGTGTGTGGGGAGGTTGCATCTGAAGCACATCAGACAGAGCATTTACAAGACAGCATTCCTTCTGTCCCAAACTCCCAATGACTTTGATGAAGTTTGGCATGTGTTAAGTGTTCTCAAAACTTCTATTTATATGGTGATTAAAAAACCCCTACTTGATAGTTTGCGTCAGCTGCTGTTGTACAAAGAAAGGGTTTTATTTTTTCAATTGATAGGTCTTTGTAATTGCCACACAGCTGGAAGATCACAGTTCTGAAACAGAAAATTAGATACATATGTCCGTGGTGATCTTTTGAAGATTAATCATAGACTGTCCCAAAGCCCACCAAAGTCACTGAGAATCTTACCATTGCATCCCAGAAGAGAAGTCTAATATCTGACAAATTAGGCATCACACTGAGGACGTAAAACAGAAGTTCAGCTCATCCTGAGGAAAGACCAATATTCATGTTGTAACACCACGTGAGTTCATAGAATCATAGAATCATAGAATGGTTTCGGTTGGAAGGGACCTCAAAGATCATCTAGTTCCAACCCCCCTGCCATGCCCAGGGACACCCTCCACTAGACCACGTTGCCCAAAGCCTCATCCAACCTGGTCTTAAACACTTCCAGGGATGGGGCCTCCACAACCTCTCTGGGCAACCTGTTCCAGTGCCTCACCACCCTCACAGTAAAGAATTTCTTCCTAACATCTAATCTAAATCAACCCTCCTTCAGCTTAAACCCAGCTTTTTTTGTGACGGACAAATGGGCTGCCCTGCTAAGTTGCTTCCCACAGCTTTTAGCAGGGACCACCCTCTGCCTGATCACCTTGCACAGCTGTCCACAGGTTGTTCATGGCCCCAGCTCCTGAGACTGCTCTGCCTTCTCCACTTCAGCTTCTACTACTCCCTGAAGCAGAAAATGCTTAAGACTCAGCCTACAGTAGCTCTGTCCTGGCAATATTTCTAAATTGCCATTATACTGGCTGCTGGTGTTATAAATGGACAAGGCTGTAATGCAGCCAAAATCTGGGCTATAAGTTGTCCAATTAGCTACATAAACTTGGATTTAAAAAAGCAAAGAAGGCAAGGGCATCATCTTTGATACAAATGCTGAAGTTGCATTTGGCATTTGTTAGCCTTAGGTCTTTTCTTCTTGTTATTATTATTACAGCATGAATCCTATTATTAGAGTATTTATTTTTAATTTCTTGTTGACTGCAATACCAGAAAAATTGAAATTAACTTGCATTTGTTTGCCAGCTTTGTTTTGGTAAATATTGCAACAACCCTTTTTAAGGGGAATGATAGAAAAAATCCTGCTTTACTCATTTTGGCATCTTAGACATGTATGATTCCAACATAATTTGAGGATTAATAATTATTTATTAGCCTGTGCTCCATTTACTGATTGGCTGGCTTTGTAACAGCAGAGCAAATGTGCTGAATAGAGCCACATTAGCATGGAACATTTTTTTTTTTTACAAACCACCAATGGACTAAAAAGTAAACTAGAAATAAAAGGTCATCTCATGCAGCAAAACAGTCTCAGAAACTTTTCCCAAGCAATTTACCAACTTCTCCTTAATATCAAAGCTGCACAGACACAACAACTATCTTTTCTAATTCATTTAAACTTGATAGGGATGCAAGATAGATACTAGAAATTTCTATTAATATAATGGGGAGGAATTAGTCTGTTATTGGTAACAATAAGCATACTTTGACCATGTGCCATCAAAAGAATTAACAGAAACTGATTTATGAAAAAACACTGTGAACATTTTAATTGTCATCGAAACTGATTTACAATGCATAGATGAACCTCTAGGGCAATAACAACATTGTTTCTCTGGAAAATAGCGTACCTCCAAGAAAAAAGCACATGAAAGGGAGGAGGAAGAAAAAAACTAAATATAAAATCAGTTCTATAAGCAAAACAGTAATGCTCACAGGTACCATGAAGGTTTAACCAATGAAAATTGTAGATTATCTGCCTAAGAAATGTATGTCAAAACATGCTTGCTCCAAATTCTTGCCATTAAAGTCTTCTTAGACCTTGCAACATTACAATCTAATATACTGATTAAATGTGTGTGAGTGGGAGATAAGATAGGTTTTTGTAAACACTGCAGTGCATTTATCAGAGTATTCATTTTCTAAACTGTCAGACTGGCTATTCAGATGTGGGATTTTTCATTTAAATAATACACTGGAATGTCTCATAAAATATTTTTTGTCTATTAGATAATTAATACATAGAGTAAATGTTAGCATAAGACTTAAAAGGATATAACATTTTTATCTAGCCTCCATGGATAACTAAAACCAGTAAGGGTACGGGAAAAATTAAGGAAAAAATATAAGCTTAAGGGCTGAGACTATCATTTTGTCCTTAAGTCTCTCTCTGAATTACATGGTGTCAGCTCATACTGGATGTTTCATACTTCTGCTTACATGAAAACTTCAGTATTATGAACCTGTCTTTCTAAAGTAATAAACACTAGTCAATTTTTTCTTCACTAACAGCCATTTGCAGTGTGAAAGCAGATCTCTCTTTCCTGCTGCACTCCCAGTAAACATCAAACAATCACGTTACTTGCCTTGACAATGTGTCTTTGGAGTGTAGCTTTTTCAATATGTTTTTGTATTCATATGGAATTTCCCTCTTCGAGGAAGAATATTCCTTCATTTTAACTTCAGGATGTGATTCCCTTCTGGAAATTTGTCCTATTTCTTATAAACTGGTTTTAGTGCCATTGTTTTGGTAGCATAATAATGGTCATTCACCCAGCCTAAAGGATAAAAAGTAATGTATTTCCATAGTTTTGTTAACATGAGAAATAATTTAAGATCTTGCTTACTAAAACCCAGCCAAACAAAAAACCCCTCAAGCCAAGTTACCATGAATCCCAAGTAACATTGGCAGCAAGGTACAGAATTCACAATAACATGGAACTCAACTGTGGAGTTAAAAACTGTCCTGAATTTTACCGCAGCAAATATTTGCCAGTTCTGGTGAATTGAAATATACCCTGCTATTTCTTTTGGCTTCTTCTGAAATGGTGCACTTGAAAAGAGTCTACCTTGAGTCTCTGCCACTGAATCATTAAAGGCAGGAAGAGACCTCTTGAGATAATCTAATCCTCTCTAACTAACTAACTTCTAACACAGCACTGAAATGAAAGAAATACTGCATTCTTTAGAGCTGCACTGTTCTACCAGCACTTCCCCAGGTTTTTCTGATTCAGAGGGGGAAGTCTTGACAACTCAGCTTTGAGTCGTGCATGCCATGAGAACAGGTGTGCTTCCACAAATAAGGTTTCCATCCTTTCACCAGAACACATCCATACGACAGGATCATTTGGGCATTTTTTCTGGACCTAGCTAACCTGAATGTAAAGCCTGCTGCTGCAGCTTTCAGAATGCACTTTATTTCTCAATTTCAAAAGCATTTTCAGAGCACAGGGGTCTACCATCAGCTACTGAAGGGGCTGTATGTAAAGATGACATGATTGGCCTAGCTCAACATCCAGTCATTCTCAGAAGGCGTTCTGTATAGCTGGTCAGCAAGTGACAGTGTCTTCTGATACAGAGATGGAAGTGTGTGGTGGGTTGACCCAGGCTGGAGGCCAGGTGCCCCCCAAAGCCGCTCTGTCACTGCCCTCAGCTGGGCAGGGGAGAGAAAATAGAATGAAAGGCTCCTGGGTCGAGGTAAGGGCAGGGAGAGATCACTCACCAGTTACTGTCATGGGCAAAACAGACTGAACTTAGAGAAAATTCATCTAATGTATTACCAATCAAATCAGAGTAGAGCAATGAGAAATAAAACCAAATCCTAAACCACCTCCCCCCACCCCTCCCTTCTTCCCAGGCTCAACTTCACTCCCCATTTCTCTCCCTCCTCCCCCCCAGCACCACAGGGGGACGGGCACTGGGGGTTGTGGTCAGTTCATCACACGGTGTCTCTGCCGCTCCTTCCTCCTCAGGGGGAGGACTCCTCACACTCTGCCCCTGCTCCAGCCTGGGGTCCCTCCCACAGGAGACAGTCCTCCACCAACTTCTCCAACGTGAGTCCTTCCCACGGGCTGCAGTTCTTCACCGACTGCTCCAGCGTGGGTCTCTCCCACGGGGTGCAGCCCTTCAGGAACAGACTGCTCCAGCGTGGGTCCCCCATGGGGTCACAAGTCCTGCCAGCAAACCTGCTCCAGCGTGGGTTCCTCTCTCCATGGGGCCACAGGTCCTGCCAGGAGCCTGCTCCAGCGTGGGCTTCCCATGGGGTCACAGCCTCCTTTGGGTGCCTCCACCTGCTCCGGCGTGGGGTCCTCCATGGGCTGTGGGTGGAATCTCTACACCCCCTCATCCTTCCTCCATGGGCTGCAGGGGGACAGCCTGCCTCACCATGGTCTTCTCCATGGGCTGCAGGGGAATCTCTGCTCTGATGCCTGGAGCACCTCCTCCCCCTCCTTCTGCACTGACCTTGGTGTCTGCAAAGTTTCTCACATCTTCTCACTCCTCTCTCTGGCTGGAAAAGCTCCCACTAGGTTTTTTTTCCCCTTCTTAAATATGTTCTCACAGAGGCACTACCACTGTGGCTGATGGGCTCGGCCTTGCCCAGCAGCAGGTCCGTCTTGGAGCCAGCTGGCATTGGCTCTGTCAGACATGGGGAAGCTTCTGGCAGGTTTTCACAGAAGCCACCCCTGTAGCCCCCCCACTACCAAAACCTTGCCACACAAGGCAAGTTTCTAATACAAAGTGTATTAGAAACTGGACTAGACAAGCGCTGTTTCATTTCATAGGTAGTGGCTGCTACGTAAAGGAGAACATTTGTCAACTCCTGCTGTAGATACTTCTTTTTTCTGTTGATACAGAAAATTGGTATTATAGAGAAAGTTCTGACCCAAATGGATTTAAATAACCAAAGGCATTTAAAATACAAAATCACTAAGAATAAAATGAGAATACAGAATAATTCTGAAGGCTAAAAATTAAGGAAGTCAAAGCCAAATAGTCAGTTCTGATGCTTGGTGTCTGTGTCCCATGCACTCCATGGCATACTGTTTGGACACATGTGGTTGGCTACTGAAAACATTTAGTATCTTAGATGCTTTCTATTGAAGGTGGTTCTTGTTTTTTGTTGGGGTTGTTTGGGGTTTTTTCCCTGTTAGATACTTCTCATGCAGGGAGAAAGCTAGAGGAATTATATTCTCCAAAACAACCAACTTCACTGGAATGCAGGGTGGTGGCCAGTCTTGTCCCCCAGACACCTTGCTACTTCGTTTAATCAAGATTTTTCATTCAAGTTAAATGCCCCTCTAGCTCTTGTCACAAGATTTGTTAACACTTATCATGAAGACATTACTAAGTTTCCTTTTAGATTAATTTCCTGAATGAGAGAGAAACAGGTTGCTAACATTGAATTTTGCTCAAAATTCTTTCCAGTAGCCCTCCCTAATGCATGCAACCCCGATCTACTGCAGCTAGTGGCAAATCTACACTGACTTTAATTGGTAGGATTTTGCTCAGCCCCTCTTGAACACTCAATGGCAGACATCCAATATCTTACTGTAAACTCTACATGTGCACACTTTGCAACTTGTTAACAACTTAATGGTTTTGCTCTCATGGGAGCTTATCACACGTTAATCATTGCCCCGAGACCAGTAAAATCATGCAATACATACTATAATCATTCATTTTAAACCTATAAAATAAAGAATGCCTTTGACCTAGTGAAATGGACACACAGCTAGTAACCCGAGAAATAGAAGGGAAAGAACATGTGACAGCTCTCCTGTTTTGGCATTCCTTGGTATTTCTGATATTTGCCATTACCAGGACTGGCGTAATTGTCTAGGAATCCAGAATGACATTTGCCATTCTTTGTTCATCATTACAGTGTGTTGTGTATTTTCCACAAAATTAAAAATGAAACAAAACACAAAAATACAGTAAAACTGGGAGGGAACTACAACTCTTAGAACAAGGATGGGCTGCCAGCTCAGCTGTCATAGGCAAAGTTGATTTCATCTCCATTTGCAGCTGCATCTGCAGGGTTTAGATCAGGCACTTTCACAGAAAATAACTATTTCTTGGTGGTGGGAGTCAAGGCCCTGCCAGAGCTGTGAATAAACTGGTTTTGGTCCACAGAATCGTAAACATAACGAAACCCCCATCACTTACGATTGACAGAAAGGATCTGAATTCACTGCCCTCTGCTAACAGAAGACACAAGAGCACCAAATTTTATTTCATTTTAAAAATATGTTGTTCTATAATGTGTAATTTAATCACAGATACACATACCTTCTCTCTGAAACCTCATTTAAAACCCAGTCCTTATCTCCAAAGCTATTTTTAGATCACCTAACAAAGGTTTATTAACTTATTAGTAAAAGTATGGCACTCTCGTATGTGAAATGTCATTCCAAAAACTTACCACTTGAGGCTGGTTATTCACATACTCCACTTGATAATGAATCAATTATTTTTAATGAAATCATATAATGTCATACTTTATAATTGAGAATTTGCAGGAAAGGCAAATATTTCTGCCTAAAAATTTCTTTCCACTCTTCTCTTTGAAGTGCTAACAGTTGAAAAGCTAGGAGTAACTTGCATCCCACTTGAGTGGTACCCAGAGTTTACCCCTCATTGGCTCAGCTCAGTGGACAGCCTAGATCTACTGATGTTTTTATTTTTCTGTAATGTCCTTGGCAACCAAAATCAGAAATGGTAAATCTCTTAGAAGAAAGAATCTAATCTGAGACTAATATAATGCAGCAAAGCCATGTATTAGCCAAACAGGCTGTTGAAGTCACCGCGAGAACATAAGCACTCAGACCTACAGACACGAGTTTTGCTGAAGCAGGGCTTTGAGTTTGGTCCAGAGAGTACCCGGATTCTGCTTCCATCTCTTCTGCCTGCTGCCTCTTGCAGCCTTAGTCAGATCTAGCAATGGATTTGAGCAACCAAAACCAGATTTAGGCATGTTTGAGGTGTTTTAAGTCACTACCTGTGCCGCCACCCTTCATCCACACAGTGGCTATTTTATAAATTAGGCTCACCACCTTTGGGCTTTAGAGTCCCATAAGCATTATCTGATTTCTGACTGCTCACACCAGACCAGGCAAGCACTGCACAAGCACCACAGGACCTAGAAAATTGGAGAGTGACACGTAAGACCTGCTCAGTAAATGATCTCCAAGCACATCTAACTGAAGCTGACAGAATGAGATCCTGCACAAAATTGCATTTTCAGACTGTGTTCTTGGTGGTGACCTATCCAACCTGATGCCCAGAGCACTTAGCTGAAGTGGGAAATCCAAGTTTGGATCCTTCTTCAGCCACAGTGAGTTTAAGTCCACAAATCTCCCTTCACAGAAGACAGTCCAAGTGCCCAGGATACAGGCTATGAAGCCAACATGAGCAAAGAAGCAAGCTTTACTTGACAGCAGAATAGTAAGCAAAGGGCACGATTCTGCAGTGCTTAGTGGCTCTCAGGACTTCTCCTGGGGAAAAAGTCAGAACTGACCTTGTGCATATTCTCCATCTACAATCTCTAAACACATTTGGAAGGGAAGGAGTGAAACAAACATAAGCGCAGTATCATAACTGCCCACAATACTCACAATATTTTCACTATGCAGGCTTCTATGTAAATATTATGCATTCATCACAAAGCAATCCTAAATGGCTAACTCTATCAGAGAATTTTTTAGCTGGCTGGCTAGTATCTTACTTCTCTCTTTTAGTTTCTGGGTATGCATGTCACATTCACAAATTCAGCTCTGCCTCATTTCATGCCAGAAGATACACAAAACCCATACACAGGGAATCGATTATGCTGTAAAAGGGAGTAAAAGTTTAAGGATTCAAGGGGAGCAATGGCAGTAGTAATATTAATGAGTGCTGCAGGTGCCTTTGTTGTTCTAGTAAAGCACACAATGTGCCAGCTCTAAAGATATTATGCTCTGACTTAGCAACACAGAACAGTACAGAAACGAAAAAAAAAAACCAACCCAAAACAGGGATGTGTATTTGCTGACGAGCACAAGAGATCTTCATGGACAGAAGGAATTTTAAAGATGGTTTTGATGGCAATAGAGAAGAATATGCTGGGCATACCAAGTAGGAACTGGAGGTAAGGGAGATGTAAGTTACAGCCTCCCCATATGTGCGCCTCTGAGCCTAACTGCTGCTAAATTGAGTCAAGGGCAAAATGTCATGGAAGAATAGAGGTCTTGGGAACATACAAAGGATAAAAGCTTTGAGATTTATGATAAGAAAATTATTGTGGTTTAATTAAACTTCTGAAGGTCATATTTTTAACCATTACATTGTTAATAAAACACCAGGTGCAAATAATTTTAGGTACAGAATGAGTCACAAGTATGTGGGAGATGGCAGGGTCTAGCATGAGCATTACTGCACAGGGAGCCTGGCTGAGAGGCAGGAGGCAGCAGATCTATTTCAGACTCTGCCACTGGCTTGTTTCTTAGCTGAGTGAATCACAAAAATTCAAATATTCAAAAGCAGCTTCTACTTCCAGATGCTTTGCCTTAGACACCGAGTCTGACTTTTCAAAAGTGCTGGACACCTGCAGGTCTCTTTGCTGTCAAATGGGATATTCTCTGGATGAAGTCATAAATATCTGAAGCCAAGTTCTGAATAACTAAGAGTGAGGTTTCATGTTATGGCAAAACCGATTGGCGGGCTAGCTGCTGGTAAAAGAGCTGCCCTGCTCCCACCTGGTTCTCCCACGAGCTGCTTTTGCATTTCTTGGGATAGGTCTGACCTCACAGAGCCAGGGGCTAAACTGGCAGAAATACTCACTTGTGGGGGCTTATATATCCTCTGGATTAGCTCCTTGAGTCATCCTCCTTTGCGGCCTCACAAGCATCGGAGAGGTGTAGGGGAGCTTGGAGGCAGTAAGAAGGAGTAAGGAACCCCTCTGAGGCAGCCACATTTCAAGGCTAATTTTGAACCCACATGTCTTATCCTCACTGTTCCATTTGTTTCAGTCTCACTATTTGTAAATTAGAGATGGGGACAGGTTATTGTATGACTACACTAACGGGAATAAGAGTGAAGAAGTACAAATGCTAAGAGCAACTCCATGTAAATACCAATCTTAACTAAAGTGTTCTTATCCTCATGTTTCTTCCACAACAGAAGGCCTGACAGGAGGTGCTGCTTCCAATTCATCAGCTGGGGGGAAAAGGCTTGCAGCGGGATAGCCACTGGCTTGCCAATGCCACTCCACAATAGTCAGCCTTTGAGAAGGATTACTACTTCAAATACTCAATTAGTGAAATCCTGGCTATACTGAAGAAGGCAGTGGGATCTTTGCCGCTTGCGTGCAGTGAAGCCAAGATTTCACCCATTGTTTGTATGCGGTTGCAGCACACTGAGCCTCAGGATTTTCAGGCTCACCCATAAAAGGTTATTCCCTGCTCCTAAGTTAACTCAGGAGTTCTTGTAGTTATAGACCATCCAGTATTTCACCATGACAGCACCCGCAGAGATAGGTATGTCAGTTAGCACGGCTGTGAGAACAGGAGGGTAGGTGTTAAACGTGAAATCATATTTAGAGCTAACAGGTGCTGAAAGGTATGGTGGAATTTGTTTTGCCATATATTTCAGACTGAAAAACTACCTGGAGAAGAGCACGAGAAGCACTAAGCTACATTTGTCAGCAACTAATTATAAAAAATCTGCATGAACTTAGCTTTACCTTCCACATGAACAGGTAGTCTCATTATGCAACTCAGTGATAACAGCAATAGCAATAACCAATTCAGTTATATTAATTTTGCTTCTTAATACAACTATTTTATAAACAGATTTATTGACTGAAACACAAACTATGACCAATAATTAAAAGCCAGTGTTATGTGGTTATACTCCCATAACCTTCCTATAACCCAACAATATGGACAAAATAGAGGCCCTGCTCCCAAACATATACCAATATCCCCAAATTCGTGCTTTATACATAATTGATGATACCTGGCTACTATTAAAGATTAATATCTAAATATTTTTCTGAAGATTGATAGTGTGATTGGCAACCACATTAGGGCATCATTAGGACCATCTAGCTGAAATCACAGCAATTATTTATGTACTGAGTACAGTGCATTGGGTAAGAATTACCTTCCTCACCTGGAAGTGGCCTGCATCAGTCACATGTATCTAGAATTATTCCTCTTCCAAAAGAAAGCTGAGAAATTAAATGAATACAGTAGTAGCACTGTGGGCACAGAAGAACCAGCTTTCTACAGGTAAGGAAGCTGCACAGAAACAGGGCAGTTTCTGCTGTGAAACATTAGCCTATAAATAGAAATGGAGTATGTTATAAAATAAACATAGAGAGAGAAAAAAAAACCCTTAACAGGTTGTTTTCTTTGTGTGCTCACTGCTGGATTCACAATTATATTTCTGTGCATTGAAAATACTGTATAAACAATCTCAGCAAGGTATTTTTTTCAGTGCTTCCTGTTCAATATGACTTTAAAAAAAAAAGCTATAGAAAAAATATGCAATATGCAATACCCTTAAACATAAGGTAAAAAAAATCTCGTGACACTTCTGATTGCGACTGATTTGTTACACTTCAGCAATGAAATAGAAACTACTTAATACCTGGAATATATACACAGTCTGTAGAAACTGGCATCATCCCTTTGGCTAAATTTTGAACAACTAATTTTATAATTCCTTAGCCATTTACTCAGCGCTTGGAAATGCAATTCTATGCACAAAGTAGACTGTGCTCCACATTAGCTGCACTAAGCAAACAGCCATTCAAAGTAAATATTATCAGAACTTCATTTAATGCAGGAGAGAATGTCCATTTGCATTGTTTTATTTTCTTTAAAATGTTGAAGTATTACACTTGTGAACACAGGAAGACATCTATATCCGTTAATACACCCGAGCTTAAACCAGATCAGGTCCCAAAATGGAGGTCCACAGCACCAATTCATCCAGTACCCACTGAAATTAATAGAAGTCCTTCCACTGACTTCTAAGTGCACTGAATCATGTGGTTAGTCACCATTGTATGGTTTTAAAACTGCATATAGATGGGTAGTTTTCCTATAAATACATATGCTCATATTTTAATCACTAAATTGGAGTTATCTTTACAAATGTTTACTCACACTCAACAGAAAATAGGTATTAAGGTTTTTAAAGTAAATATTTTCATGTCCCAAAATAGCTAAAATAATAGAAAAGTTTTTGCATGCACAGCGAGAGATAGGAGTTTTGTCAGATTCTCATATGCTTACCTCTTAACTTTTTACTTCCATGTTAGGCAATCAAGTTTAATGGATACAACTAAGAGCTAATTTTAGTCTGGTGTAAGACAATGGGGGGGGGCGGAAAGCCAGTTTCTTTTTTTTTCTTATGGAACAGAACAAAAATTGGTCACGGTTTGTTACCAAAGGTGAGAGCTATCCCAGGCAATCCAACTGTATCCATCCCCAGGGGACATCCACAACAATTTAGGTATTTATCCATGCAAGTACCAAACAAAGTGAAAATTAAAATGGTTGTTTTCAAAGCGTAAAGGAAATATGTGATTTTGTTATATAAGAATTATATACCCCAGGGAAAAAGAATTACCAAAGAATTACTTATAGCATCATCTTCCTGGGGTACCTCAAGGATATTCTGAGGTGTGCTGCTGACTTCCAAAAACAAGACGACTCAAGCACCTGAAGAAATACTTCAAAAGCATTAGACTGTGTACAGAAATACTTCCTTCTTGTGGGGCATAGCAGCTCCTATGCACAGGCTCTGGACCTATGTGTTTCCTTGGTCTTGGACAAGAGACTGAGTGAGAAGCTACAAGATAGGAGACTGTCAGATAGATTCTCAAAAACAATGCCAGCTTATCTATTAATTTGTGTCTTTTGACTTTTACAGTGCCCACAGCTAACACAAAGAATTTCACAAATGATGTGCTCGCACTTTCTGTGAAATACACATGGGAAGAGTGAGCGCAAGCCAAAGCAAGATTGCCCTGTGCATCCCAGCTTGCAGCTATGTGTCATTGAGCACTTTGGCAATTCTCTTCCGCAGGTCACAACCGCGCTGCGCAGGGAGGCCGGCGAGGGGCCTGAACAATGGCAGTGACACTCAGGAAGGAGTTGTACCGCTTGAGAAACAATAATAAGAAAAGCAATTTGACAGGCACCCTGATGTTCCTTTAGCTGGTAAAGGTCTTTCCATGTGCTTTGCTTCACAGATATGCATGAGAGCACAAAATCCCACCTCCTCGTCATACGACTCCAAGGAGATTCTGTTGCCAGGGCACTCTACCTAATTTTACTGTTATGTGGGACAGCACTGACTTGAGAGACCAGACTCTTCTCCTTTATGTGATGTGCAGTAACTTCAATTCATATAGAGGTTTATATGCACAATGTTGCCATTAATAAAACTGTTTTTATTTTTTTGTGTCATAAATTTTCCTTCCCTTATTGGTATTTTTTTCTATAGACTAACAGGTTAACCACGTATGCATGTTAAAACTGGCTTCCCTAGTTTCTGTCATATGATCTCAATACAAATGCTTTTAATTTCCAGATGTAATGAAAAGATCCTCTTGTGTATTTATAAAGGCTCTCCTGGATGTTACTTTCTGGTTTATAAATTGCTTTCAAAGCTGTTTAGGCAATACCAAGTAGTTCATGATACAATCCGATAAGCACAGTGTCGTTCTGGAAAGTGGCAGGCAAAGAAACTATCAAAATCTATACTGAAACACTAAACATAGAAACATAAAATTGTGTTTATCTCTGAAGGCAAGGAGAGAACCTATTTTACTAAACATCTATGTACTGTGAAAAGCAAGCCTAGTGTAGTCATGAAAACTATAGAGAGCAAATTCATTTTGCATTGGAGGCAAAACATCTTCTGAACTCCATTTTCTTTGCTGTGCAGACTGCTATACTAGATTTTTAAGGCGTCCAGTTTGAAGAGTATGTGTGCCTGAAGCACGCACACGTGCTTCTGGAGTAATGAGGAGGAGTCACGTAATTTTGGGTGGGAGGGCTGTTATGATACAGCATGAGAAAAAGGAGGAGAGGAGCAGCATATATATTTGGGACTTACTGTACTGCAAGTAGATGTTTATGGATGATCTATTCATATGAAGTCCCTTTAACACTACTGCAGAAACAAGTAGGCATTTCCTGGGTTACAGTTCTTCTTATCCCAAACTGAATATCCGAGTTAGGTCAGATAAATTTCATTCTTAAATTGGCACTTCTAACAGGTGTAATGAGGTATTAGAGCTCAGTTGTAGCAGGTAGGCAATATGAATCCTTCCACCAACACTTGTTAGAGACACAGCTGAATTAGAAGCAGAGAAGAAAAAAATCCAGTGCATGAAGCAAGGGAAGAGGCATGTGTAACTCCATCCAGGAATGGGATCTGATTCAGAATGGAGATGGGATGGGAGAGCATTAGGGACAGAACAGCTCTGTTTCTGTAAGGGGGCCCATCCTGAGCTGGAGGGACACAGTGTCAGCAGCTTGAGAGACAGGTCCATGCAGACAAAGTGCTTAACACTGGGCACCGTGTAAACCAGTGAATGGAGATGACCTCTCAGGGCACAGCTGTTTCCTGCCATAGCACCAAAATGCAAGTGATTCTTCTTCAGCCTATATGCTGTACAGGAGGAAAAAGAGATGTTGTGGACTCCTGCTTGCACAGACTTCTCTAACCTCCACAATATTGCTGACAGCACTATCCATTTGCTTGGAAGAGCTGAGAGTGCAGGTGGTAGGTATTGTGATGCCTAGCAGAGCCAATTCAAATGGGAGCTTCTAGAAGCTTTTCACTCTGGGTTACATGAAAGGCTTCCTGGGTGACACCACAGCCTTGGTCTATACCAAAGACTGGCAACTGTTGGAGTCAGAATCTGCTGATGTACCCTAAAGTCTAGAGATGGCCCATGGGCTACCATTTGAAAATCTTGCTTTACAGTACAATTGCTCTGTATTATTCTTGCTATCTAAGAGAATCATAGCCTATCTCATCCCCAAAAGGACCTGAATACAGAGGACCTGATGTGATTGGTAGGTGATATGGTAGACAAATTCCATGACCAGGTTACTGATGATGTAGCTTGACGTTACAGACAAACAAATTTAACAGCCTGCTGCTACCAACACTGCCAATTCTTTCCCCCTATCGCTCTTTCTTCATGCCCTGGCAGGTGGAAGGGCATGTGTTGGAGGAACTTCTCTGACTCAAGAAAAGACAAGCAGTGATGTGTGCATGGGAGAATGCTAGCACATATGTCCTGTCTCTTCACCTGGGCTGGCATTTGTCTATACAGCAGCGAAATGGGCTAGAGAGGTAACCTGGCATAAAAATTATCAGTTCACCTGACATTTTTCAAACGTCTGAGTAGTCATGGCAGCTCCAAATTTCTTAGCATCCAAGGCGAAATTGAGCCTTTTTTGCATTTAATTCACTTAGGAAGTAGATAATGCAAACAGGACAACCTGTTTACACAATATGAGTGTCCACAAATGGGCTTATTCTTAAGGCTTATCCCAAGTTATTTTACACTGTCACAAACAGATGAGTTCTAAGTATCCAGCTGTTTTGTTGGTAAAAATCTGTGGCAATCTAATCTAGGAAAGGAGATCTTTTAGCTTCCACTAAGGATTTTACAAATAAAAATATGTTGACTCACTGGTAGTAGTGGTACATGATCTTTCATATGGAAGACTGCACAGCTAATAGAAAGATGAAAAATAAAATGGAGTAGACTTTCTTAAAATTGACCTAAATAAAAACTATTCCAAACCATACTCCTCTCAGTTCCTGCTTTATACAAAATGTATTTGCCCTGAAACCATGTACTTGTTTGTTTTGTAAAATGTTTATGAAAGAAATGGAAATTCTAGGCTCTAACTATTTCTCTTAGGAAAGGGGGGAAAGGTGTAAGAAATGTGATACTACAACCAAGTCCACAAAGAAGCCTGTATCTTCCACAGTCTCTGTGCACATCTGCAGTATTGGACCAAAGTACAGGGCAAACACTTGGGTCTTACCACTGCATTGTGTGTTCTAGAAAGAGTAAACCCCAGACAAATAATAGAAAATGCCATGGTCTCCCTGAAATGGACACTTCACATTTTGTGTACTGACTCCTATTTCATTTAGAATTCTCCTTTTTAAATAGCTAAACACTGAATTTAATTAGCTGTATTTAATAAGCAGAAAACTTTATCATATTAAATATACATTCTCTGTGAAGATGTAGTTATGTTGGAAGAGAAAAATCTTCTAGCCTGCAGAATTACAGCTGCTAGCCATACTTAGACAAAGGAACTACGTATTCCTTATTTTCTTCTTTATACTTCTTGTACGTGATGACTAGGTAAGTGGTAGAGAGCTGTGGCCCAAAAGCAGAGCCCCAAATCTGATGTTTTCCCAAGCGCTTGGGAGTTCAGGAATAACAGAGTGCTCCCCATGCGAGGCCCTAGGCTCTGGAATCTGATTCCCTCTGGTCTACTAGTTTCTGGATTTAGACACATTCCAGGCATGCTACATAGTCCCTCTTATCTTGCAGGCATTCAAAGAGGATGAAGCCTGGGAGATGGAAGGGCTGGAAATACAAAGAACAATGTAGGTGGGGTTTCATAACATTGGTCCCTAGAGTGTCTTTATTTTTTGTGGGAGAATATGAAAATAGGAGCATTCACAGTTGGAAATTCTGATGAACTGAAGTATGTACTGAAACCTTGTAGGCTTTCAGCATGTTAAATGCTGAGAGGTACTTAGAGCTGTGGGTCATTATATGTGTCTTTTGCTTGTTCCACAACAAAAACAGTATGAAGAAACCATGCAGTATAATTGACCCCCAAATAACCACACTTACTAAATAATACACAAACATGCAAGAAATAGCTAGGGGCATGCTGCTGCTCTGACTGGTTTCTGGCAGCTTCTATAAACACAGAGGGTGCTATTAAAAGGTTCACAAGTGATTTAAAGAGACACTAACGTATCCTTATGCACTAAGAAATCAAATTGGTGCTGCAGAAATCAAATCAATAAATAAAAAGAAATGTAGACTGTAAAAAGAAAGCATTCCATTGTTTTGACCTTTATTTTTTAATGAGAAAAAGTAAAATGCAATGGTTGAAGGAATTTTGGTCAATAAGAATAACAATCTTAAACATCACAAATCATAACTGAGAAAGATTCATACAATAACGCTAAAATAATACTGAAGTGGTCTGAAAACCGAAGTGGTCTGAGATATATCTAGTTTCAGCAGCCTGTGAGGTTATTTAGTAATAATATTAACTACAAAGACAGACATATCCACATTATGGCCTCTTTATATCACTCAGACAAAATACAAGGACGTTAAAGCAGGCATAAATGTAGATACGATTAGGCCATCTTAAAGAAGCCTTGGTGTAACTGAGAATTGTGTTTATAGAATTAAGTTCCTTCTTATTTACCACTTTCTGCACAGACATTAAATCTAATCCCTCTGGTGTTCACATAAGCACAATCCCGCATGCTTGTAAAGATAGCAGTGATAGACATTACTGTTAAGTGTTCCTTTGTATTGCATGATTGTACAATACATATCCCCAAATACAGTACAATAGAACACTGTTCTGTGTGTGTTTATACATATATGTATGTGTACAAATATATATGTACATATACATATATTTATAAATCTGTATGGCTCATTACAGACAACAGTGCAGTTCTGTTTTGACTATGTCGTATTCTATCTTGGTGTCTGATGTTTTGGGATTATGCAATTCAATGCCCTATCAGGGTGTAAAAGTGAAAAATGACAGAAGAAACCTCCCTAAAAATGAGTTTGAAATTTCCTACCTTGTGCATTATTAAAATCAGAGCTTTAACAATACATCAGCACAAACCATTATATAGCATTCTCACTATAGACTTCCCCAGTTAGCAGAGAAGTGGGGCCATGGGAGAACTCCTGGCTAAATTACAGTCAAAGAAGTTTATGTATTGAACACCAAATATATGAGAAGTGCAGCCAAGATCAAAGTGCAACCTTCTGCCTACAAGAAAAGATTTCAGAGGTGGTGAACAAAGTGATGCACTCTAATGCAGAAGGTAAATGTCAGAATCTCATGTTCTTTTCCATGTTTACTGATCACATTAGCTAACGGGCCAATATTTCAAAGACCCAAAGGACAGATAATAAAAAATTATTTTTAAGTGAGGATCAAATTTATATCATTTCATAAAATCACTACATTATTACATTTGCATTTACTATACTGTGTTCAATAATTTTTTTAATGCATTCTCAAGTTAGGGTGAAATATGCTAAACACAGCATAAGAGACAAACATGTAGCCCAATGGGTCACGTAGGGTTTATTTATAATGCAGATTCTTTGTGGGGAACTTTTGCACAGCCTGGAATTGGTAGAAAGTCATAGTCATGTTAAAAGTAGTTTCCAGGGAACTGCCTGGAATCAGGACTGAATATTCCTGAGAAAACAGAATTGAGTGGGTGTGGCTTATCAGCACCTCTCACAAAGGATGTATACAGTGTAAATGCAGAAATTGTACTTGGAGGATTTCCAAACATCACATTTCTGATTTCTCTCCAAAGGGCAAGTAGCCAGTAAGGCCCCAACTTCTACCGCATGGCAGCAAAGTGAAGATATTTAACTTACACAATTTTTTCCAGCTGTGATTTATGGGAGTGTTTACAAATTAATACAGGCATTTCCTATGACAGAAGCAACAAACCTACCATTGTGGGACCCCAATCCTCAGTTACACTAAAGATGTTTTATACTTCTCTGGCACTACCAGGACGTTAAAGAGCAAAGAATGTCTGGGACGATCTCCTGCCCAGTCAGCCACTGCTAGCATTAAGGGATCTAGTTTGAATCCCTGACACAGGGCATTGGGATACAACTATTCTGTGCTTTTTGAGGAAAGTGCAGTGCAAAGAAGTCCTATTACTTGTTTTACCTGTCTTTGTTATGTGCATCTGTTTTAATTTATTAGCTCCCTGAGGCAGAGGCATTTTGTAAAGCACTTGCCTAACATGCAAATTCAGCATAGGCAATCATCTCTGAGCAATTCAAACCACCCTCTCCTCTGCCTTCAACTTTTTTTTCCTGCAGATTCTCCAGTGGTGGGAAATCAAGCAGCAGTTTCCAAAAAGTCAAACAATTCTGTACCTGCCTCTCCTAGACCGATGTAAGTAATGGTTTTGTGGGTATAAAACTTGTATCGTGCCTCTCACTCTCATTTCTGTGAGTTTGATTCTCCTTCCAGTCAAGTCAATAGGAAATTAAATACCAACATCAGCAAGACAGAACTGGTCATGAATATCCTTCATCTAACAAAGGAGTCTGAGGGCTGTTCTTTCCACTGTTGGAGTGGGCAATGCAATTATTGGGGCAGTCTGTGGGAACGACCAGAACTCACATGTCTCTCAGTTCTCCATTCCAAAATGGAGAGCGCAAGATTTCCAGTGGAAATGTTTGAGCAATTAAATAAACACAACAACCACGGAGTAGTTAAACTTCAGGGCTCAGTATAAACATACTTGTTTGGTTCAAAATGTTTCAAGAATGAAAACGAGGGGCCCCGCCTCTCCCTGCCTTGAAAAGGACTGTAACTAATGTGGAAAATGTTTTTGAATCAGAACAGAAAAAAGTGTTCCCTCTGTTTTTTGGAATACTTCCGTGGTATTTTTGATGAAGTGAAAGCTTTCCTTGGAGAAAACACATTGCCTTCTGTAATGTATGCCTGATGGGAGCAGGGAGGAGAAGGCTTCCGTTTTCAGAAGCAAACCGGAGGAAAAAGCATAAAATTCAAGGAGAGAAATAAAGCAAAGCTTTGAATGGAAGAAATATTCCTAGTTGTGCAGGTGTTTCTTTGTTAATCACAGTTTACTTGCAAGACTCAGAATCAAGAACATTGTGTTGTATAAAGCTGAAGGAGTCTTGAAATGTGAGAGTAGGTAATTCAGTATCCACGTGATACAAAGGTTAGGCTGAATCATGGTCTTCAACCACATTAAGAAACATTGCCATTCCAAAAGGACACCAAAGCCACTGGCTTTCTCCAGCAAACATTATATAATGTGTAAAATATCAGACCAAACAACTTGAAGAGATGTGACAACATGAACACCTACCTCATCATCCAAGCTAGATGAAAGATAGTATTGCTGGGAAATAAAAAGAAACAGAATAGCAAAAACATCCTGTCCCTTAATTTGGAGGATCATTATGCAATGTAAAATACTATTGACTAAGACTGTGTCAAAAGCAATAGTGACAAAATTACATTTTCTAATTGAAAATAAAAACTAAGTACAGGAGGCAAAAATTTTCTTCAGGTGCCACCATCAGCTGGCGTCATTGTCACTAGAAGCACTGGTTTCAATTCGATAGAATGTTCACTAAATGTGTAATATAAGAAACCCCCTAAGAAACCATCTATTCTACCTCCTGTTTGATTCTGGCTATGAGATTTCTTCAAACCAGCTTCTTTATAAAATCATTCATTCCCTGGAAAAGGGTCCTTTTGAGATATGTAAACCTGACCTATCCCTTTATAAGTAAGTACATGCACATATTAGGCCATAAACAAGACTCTTCTCCAGATGCAGATCATAAATATTTACTGAACATTTCAAGCGTTCCTGGACCATTTCTTTTATTAGAAGAGAATATAATCAAAACGTCCAGTTATCCTTAACTGCTGCCTATAAGCTCATCTTCCTGTACTTACTTCTCCTACCACCTTTCCGCAGTTCCTACTTTTTGCTTTAGAATATGAATTAATGTTTAGTTTTCCATCTCTCGATATCTATTATTTCTAAAATGGCTGCTTTTATTTTCTCTCTAAATGGGATTTTTAAACTGTGTCATCTAATTTTTGATTCTGGAACATTTAGTAAAATCTTCTTTAGAAGTTTCCAATAATCACTCATACTTTTTCTGTTCTTTTTAATAAGTTATCTTTTAATTATTTAAGGCATTTTTTAATGAAAGAGGAAGATATGAAACACAAATTTAGGAAAGGTACATATTACTCAACACAGTTTTTGATAAAAAAGACTTTTTTAAACAAAAGAAATGTTGTATTCAAAAGAAATTGCTTATAAAATAGGGTTTATTGCAAGTAAAGAAATGGTAGATGACAACAGTTATTGTTGAAAAATAAAGTTTAAAGTTTCCTAGTAGAATTTTTTATCTTCAGAATCTCTTTTGCTCATTCTATATTAATAATCCTGGCATAAAAAAGCAATGTGTTGATGACAAACTTGGGTATCTGGAGTGTTTTGTCCAGTTCCCCACACAAGAGAGACAAGGAGACCAGAGCAAGTCTAGCAGAGGTCTGTGAAGATGATTAAGAGATTGGAGCATCTGTCATATGAAGAAAGGGTGAGAGAGCCAGGACTGTTTAGCCTGGAGAAGAGAAGGCTGAGAGGGATCTTACCGATCTGTACAAATGCTTGACTGGGAAGGAGGAGAGGGGGCACGAAGAAGAAGGAGTCAGGCTCTTCCTTTTGATGGCCAAAGAAAGGACCAGAGGTAATGAACATGAAGCAGGAAATTCCATTTCAATGTAAGAAAACACTTTCTTACTGTGAGGATAGCCAAACACTGGAACAGGTTGCCCAGAGAGAATGTGGAGTTTCCACTCTTGGAAGTACTCAAAACTCTACTGGGCATGGTCTTGAGCATCTTGCTTTAGGTGATCCATGCTTAGGTTGGACTGGATGATCTTGAGGTCCCTTCCAACCTCAACCATTCTGTCATTCTATGAAACTAGAGGACAATGCTGGCATGAAAAAAATAATGTTTATAAACTGGCTATAAATACATTTAGATCAGAAATTTAAAGGTACAAACCTCCAGAATAAAGAAAATCTGCACAAACCCTTTAAAAAATAATATTATAAAATAAAAAATATTTTAGAGGTTGAATTTGATCAGTTTATGAAAGGGATTAGAAGACAGAGTTTCCCCAATAGCTTGTAATAAGACTAATCCACTCAGAAGATACCTTCCAGTCTTAATTTCCAAAACTAGGGGGTTTAGAGCATGAAGCATGTAAGGACATTTTAGACATCCTGATCTAGCCACAGTCAATTTGAATTAAGAGATTGCTTCCCCCAAAGGCCTACCAGCATTAGTGCATATGTAATTGCTCCCTAACCCAGGTCTGTTAAATGACTCAGTTTATCTTAAACACACCTTAAACAGTTATCCCAAACATCTTTTCGGTAGTAAACCAGATAATTTTGACACAACTGTTAGAGAGCAATTAAAAACACAGGCCCAGCTGGACAGTGGTGCCTCACATAAGAGCTTTGGCAAGTAACATTGGAGGACAGCTTCTTAACTTGTATCATCTATAGGCAGAACAGTTTACCTTACCATGCCCAAAATTACACGTGTGGATCTTAATTTTTATCTACATATTAAAGCAAGTCAACTCTGACTAAATAAACATGCAGTTGGTTCATCAAGCTTTGTTAGGACCACAAGTGCACCTCTTCTCCAGGTATTGTGGCCCAGCCTCAAGTACTGTGTGAGGTTTTGGACATCTCAATGTAAGAAGGACATCAAACTATTAAAGTGTGTCCAGAAGAGGGCGACCAAGATGGTGAAAGGTCTTGAGGGCAAGACTTAGGAGGAGCAGCTGAGGTCACTTGGTTTGTTCACCCTGGAGAAGAGAAGGCTGAGGGGTGACCTCATTGCAGTCTACAACTTCCTCAAGGGGGGCAGCAGAGGGAGAGGTGTTGTTCTCCTCTCTCTGGTGACCAGAAACAGGACACAAGGAGATGGAATGAAGCTGCATTAGGGGAAGTTCAGATTGGACCTTAGGAAAAGGTTCTTCACAGAGAGGGTGGTCAATCACTGGAACAGGCTCCCAGGGAAGTGGTCATGGCACCAAGCCTGTCAGAGTTCAAGGAGTGTCTGGACAACACGTTTAGTCATATGGTTTAGTTTTAGATAGTCCTGCGAGGAGCAGGGAGTTGGACTCGATGATACTAATGGATCCCTTCCAACTCAAGAGATTCTATGATTCTATGATTTAGCTGCCTGTGGCTCAAGCTCAGCACTGGCTTCATGCAGATCTGTGCCCTTGAGTCAGAGGGCTGTGTAGAAAGAGTGGTGTGAGAAAAAGCTGTGGAGAGTAAGGTCCTGTCCACCTTTACTCCAGAGCTGCTTTTAAGCTTGGGCTCTTGCTCTCAGTCTCTGCCTGAATTTTGTTGCAGGAAGGTCTATGCTTGGTCATCTACCTTCCTGACTCTTGACTCAGGAGCTGACCTGTTCACTTCACCTTCTGGCTTGATCTTGGACCTGTCTCATCACTACAGGCTTGCCTGGTGATCTGAACTGTTGGCTGAACCTTGCTACTATCACTGGGCCTGCTCTGCTCTTTGTGCTCAAGTACTGTGGGACTGCACCCAGTGGTGGTGCAACCCCGCCTCTCTTGAGCTGCTCAGTACTTGGCACAGTTTCTCCCCTTTTTTTGAGCCACATACCTGAGCAGCAGACCAGAGCGTCAAGGCGCCCCCTTAATGTGTCTGGTTCTTGCTCGCTGCATAGCAAGAACGGCCTGGTATACCTGTGCTTGAATGGCCTGGTACACCTGTGCTTGAACCGTGACATTCTTATTCCCTCATTACTTTGGAACAATAGTGATAATTGATCACCTCCTGACAGACTGGTACACCTGTACTTGAGCCATGGCCCAAAAGGGGGAGATGCCAGAAAAGTTCTGAGTCTGTGCACCTGGTGGAAATTACCAGAATATGTCATCATCCAAGCTTGCCTGGAGTGGAAAAGTACCCGACAAAAGTCAATTATCTTGGATTCTATAAACAGTGATTCTAAGTGAGACCCTTTGGAGCTCTCCTGGATTGCAAGCGGGCTGTGACCACTATCCACCCCCAAGCTAAGACACCTCTCAGGAATGAACTTCATGAGAATCATCTGCCAGGGTGAAGCCAGCCTCCTCCAGTCTCAACTATCTCCCATTGAGGAACACTGACACATTGCATTTCCTCTAAACCCAAAGAAGAAAAATTTAACTATAAGCTAGCTTCTTTCACCCACCTCTACTTAGATATGTATTTAAATACATACATTTGCCTTTACGAGTGTGGGTGTCATATATCACTGGGCCCAAACATTCCTGTTTGTCTACTTGTACCTGTTTGTCTTATATTTTATGTTCACATATGTATCTATAAACTTTGATTTAAGATACCTTGTAGTAAGTTAGGGTGAATCTTGTCATCTTCGAATCTTCAATTAAGTTGCTGTTTTGTTCATAATATATTTTACTGAATTACTTGTAAATCTTTAAAATTAGTCAATCATTGAGTACTGCTAAAATTCAACCTTTGATTTAACTAATCCTATTAATAAATTTTGAATTGACTAAATCGTAACTGTGTCAAACACCTTCACCCATGACACACCCTCGTCAGTGAGGCCAGCGTCCTGCCTGCCTTGGCCCCTCACTCACCTTCCCTATAGAGTGAACCTGCCCTTGCTGCCAAGTATGACCATGAATATCTAGAGAGTACCAAAAAAATTCCTATGCTAATTCTGTGGGTATGGGTCTTAAAAAGCATGCATACAGGAAAGAACATTTTCACCTTTAAAACCATATCTGATCACTTCTATAAAGGCTTTCCATTACCAAGAGAAAATCAGATGAGCATTCGAATCTATTGGGGTTGTGTTCCTCAGAATGGAGAAACAGTTGAAGAAAAAGCACCTGATTTTCTTGCAGGAATGAAACATCTTGATGGCAATTGTCAGTTGCCTGAGCTCAACTGTCTGAGTTTTGCAAGCTAGGCTACCAAGCTGCTTCTAAACAAATCAGATGCATAGTACCATATTTGGTGGCAATCTAAGTTACACAATTTTAGTTGGTTGGTTTTGCTAAGTGATGCCTGTTCTAAGCGTGTGCTCCATATGTTTGAAACTTAGGAGGGGACCTGGCATTGGCAAGGATAGGCAAGCTGACAGTTACTCAGTTTGATATGCATGTCAATTAATTCAATTATACATTTTGCAAAACTGACCACTGCTGTTATGATAAAGGTAAATTTATGTCAGTGAGATATGACAGCTGTGAGGGCATTTCTAAGAACATTATTTCCCATAATTTAAGGAAGAAGAAAATGAGTATAAGTTCCATAGCAGTGAATCACATATATTTGGGGTTGCCTTTTGAACATGCAGTATCATGTGAACACATGATCCTGAAGCTGAGGTGTTTCAGATCACAAAATCCATGTCAAGACTGACTGATATTTAGATATGCTAGTGTATTGAGTTTGCATGGCAAGGTTTTGGTAGTGGGGGGGCTACAGGGGTGGCTTCTGTGAGAACCTGCCAGAAGCTTCCCCATGTCTGACAGAGCCAATGCCAGCCGGCTCCAAGACGGACCTGCTGCTGGGCAAGGCCGAGCCCATCAGCCACGGTGGTAGTGCCTCTGTGAGAACATATTTAAGAAGGGGAAAAAAAACCTAGTGGGAGCTTTTCCAGCCAGAGAGAGAAGATGTGAGAAACTTTGCAGACACCAAGGTCAGTGCAGAAGGAGGGGGAGGAGGTGCTCCAGGCATCAGAGCAGAGATTCCCCTGCAGCCCATGGAGAAGACCATGGTGAGGCAGGCTGTCCCCCTGCAGCCCATGGAGGTCCATGGTGCAGCACAGATTCTACCTCCAGCCCGTGGAGGACCCCACGCTGGAGCAGGCTCCTGGCAGGACCTGTGGCCCCATGGAGAGAGGAACCCACGCTGGAGCAGGTTTGCTGGCAGGACTTGTGACCCCATGGGGGACCCACGCTGGAGCAGTCTGTTCCTGAAGGGCTGCACCCCGTGGAAGGGACCCACGCTGGAGCAGTTGGTGAAGAACTGCAGCCCGTGGGAAGGACTCATGTTGGAGCAGTTGGTGGAGGACTGTCTCCTGTGGGAGGGACCCCAGGCTGGAGCAGGGGCAGAGTGTGAGGAGTCCTCCCCCTGAGGAGGAAGGAGCGGCAGAGACACCGTGTGATGAACTGACCACAACCCCCAGTGCCCGTCCCCCTGTGGTGCTGGGGGGGAGGAGGGAGAGAAATGGGGAGTGAAGTTGAGCCCGGGAAGAAGGGAGGGGTGGGGGGAGGTGGTTTAGGATTTGGTTTTATTTCTCATTACTCTGATTTGATTGGTAACAAATTAAATTAAATTAATTTTTCTCGAGTGTTTTACCCATGACAGTAACTGGTGAGTGATCTCTCCCTGCCCTTACCTCGACCCAGGAGCCTTTTGTTGCGTTTCCTCTCCCCTGTCCAGTTGAGGGAGGCAGTGACAGAGCAGCTTTTGGGGGCACCTGGCCTCCTCTGCATCAACCCACCACATCTGTTCCTGGCAATGTTCCTTTACATTTGATCATTCCACTTTGCTAAGAATGAACTGAAAAGCTTTTAACTTCAGGTGTTTTAACTCTAACACGCAAATCAGGTAAGAGAACATATTAGAATTTTCTGTTTTGCTAAAGAATGCTTCTCTGCTGAGCAGAAGGCAGGAGGGATGTACACGTAATGCTACAGACTGCTATAGCATTCCATTCTGTAGGACTAAGAATTCAAATAAGGTACAGACTCCCACTTTCACTGACAACAGTTTCTTGCCATATAAGACAGATCAGGAAGTAGCCAACAATGCTGGTTGTCTTTCAGATCTCAGTGACTCATATCATACTACTTATAAGATAATTTAATACTGAAATTGGCACTCATTATCAGTACTGAAGATGTATACAGTGTCTTTCATCAGCAGAATGCTCACAATACTTTATAAAGTGTTTCTAAACACACATAAGCAAAAAACATACTACCATGTTCATATGGAAAATGGCAGCCACATAATACACAGGGAAAAATCTATCATAGCATACAGGTCTACTTGCCCAAAAAGGAATAAGAAATTAGAATTAGGGTCCTTTGTTATGACAGCAGTCCTGACATTAAAGTATATCCTATAATGAGAGTCTCAAACTTCACCTTTACCCTGGATCACCAGGAATCCTTGTGGTACCCTGTAAAAAGAAAATCAAAATCATTGGAGCTGTGAAAAGGAATTTTTGTTTATGAAAACATGTTACTTCAACTAGAATTTATCAAGGACACTAGAACAGCTGCGAGAGATACTCCCTGGCTATGTGATGAACATTGCAGAGCACTGAAACACTATGCAGTACAATTATTATTACTGCAAGTATCAGGACCTCATTCTTACACCATATGCAGAGTGCAATGATTCAAGTAAAGAGGTTCTTACATGCACTATCTTGGGACATTTGTTCGATTCCATGTGGGGACACTGCGACCTGGTGAAGCTGCTGTGACATTTAGTAAAGCTGTAACATTACTTTCTACTGCTCTTGGAAAGAATTTAGAAAAATAATAACTGTGCTCAGCTCTGCTATGAAATGTGATGGTGTCCTGGTTTCAGCTGAGATAGAGTTTATTTTCTTCATAGCAGCTAGCATGAGGCTATGGTTTGGATTTGTGCTGGAAACAGTGTTGATCACACAGGGATATTTTAGTTACTGCTGAGCAGTGCTTACACAGAGCCAAGGCCTTTTCTGCTCCTCACCCCACCCCACCAGCGAGTGGGCTGGGGGTGCACAAGGAGTTGGGAGGGGACACAGCCGGGACAGCTGACCCCAACTGACCAAAGGGATATTCCATACCATATGATGTCATGCTCAGCATATAAGGGGCTGGGGGAAGAGGAAGGAAGGGGGGGATGTTCAGAGTGATGGCATTTGTCTTCCCAAGTCACCGTTACGCGTGACAGAGCCCTGCTTTCCTGGGGATGGCTGAACACCTGCCTGCCCATGGGCAGTGGGGAATGAATCCCTTGTTTTGCTTTGCTTGTGTGCGCGGCTTTTGCTTTAAACTGTCTTTATCTCAACTCAGGAGTTTTCTCACTTTCACTCTTCTGATTCTCTCCCCCATCCTACCAGAGGGGAATGAGTGAGCGGCTGCATGGTGCTGAGCTGCCGGCTGGGGTTAAACCACGACAGATGGATTAGACAGAAACATGGTTCTGGTTCTCTACATCTTCTCAGAACATATATAGTACATACAGAACAGGCTAAGTTTCTTACCTTAGAGTGTGCATCAGTTTAGTTCTAAAAAGAACGTTGTTTAAGACTGAAATGTCAATCAGTCTCCTCAACGTTGGCTTCTCTGTTGAAGAAGTCACAAAATGAACCTACTTGTACACAGTTTTGGGTAGATGTCTAGTTACCCACTAGAAATACCAACTTCTAGTAAGTTTTTGTAATAGAAAATAGGGTAAGACCACAAATATAAGTAGTATTAGAACTGCACCCATACTCCCTGAATTCAGAAAGACTGTGTTTAGATCCATTACTTGCATATGACTTTGTAATAGGCATAAATTGCCTGTTGAGCTTCTACAAAATCAAGGAAAATCTGAATCCTAAAAGTTAAACTAATAGTCACACTGGCACTGCTTCTTTTATTCAACAACCTCAAAATATTTTAAGAAGGTGAATAAACGTTACCACCTACATATGCATAAAGACGTGGAGTTGATTCACCGAAGGATACCCACTGTTTGGTTTGGGTTCCTTGCACTTCGGTTTGGCATTTAACTGAGGTGTTTAAGCTGGGAATGCAATCCTTAGTGCCCTCTACGGTCCGTGAGAGGAAACAGGCAGCTTCAGAGTGACTGGCATCCCGGCGGCCCTCAATCACTGCTCAGAGGCACCCGTCTCTCTCCATTGCCTCTCTCCACGGTTCCCGGGGGATCAGGCTTCTGTGGAGATGCCTAAAATTTTCAGAATATGCCCAGGCTTAGTGTCACAGTTGGTATATGATCCACTTTCTTACCTGAACTGCTACTCTAAGCTACATCTGGGAAAAGCTCTGAGGATTTATAAAACTGTATTGATGCTGATTTTTTTCTCTCCTTCCCTTTAATATAACTCAAGAATACCCAGAAGCCAGCTAATACCCATATCAGCCATGACCATATCACAATGCAGTGATGATGTAGGAGAACAACGTATGTCTATTGTTTGAATAACTTTCATTTGTACTTCAATAATTCTTTTCCCTTTTTTGAACTGTAAGAAGACCTAAACTAGGAACAAATGAAGGATAGAATAAGGCCTGACACACTTCAGTTCTTCAGTTATCATTCATTATAAGGGTAGTAAAAACAGTGCTAACACATAAATGAGTCCACTTAGAGCAGAGAAGCAGTTGATCACTCTTTAATTGAATATTAGATAAACATACTTCTATGTTCTATCACTTTCTTAAGATAAAAAACTGTGCAGCATGTTACTTGGCCTATGGGTTGTGCACTGTCCCAACACATGCTCTATCCTTAAAAGTATATAGTAGCAGAACAATTTATAAGGATGGTTTGAAGTGAATTAAGTAGAGCAGCAGTATTACTCATGATTTTGACTACTTTTGTCTTGGATACTCAGACCTAGCTGTGTTGAATGGTAGCCAAACTACAAATATATGACGTTGATCATGCAATTTACAGAATAAAGATATACTGCAGATCAACTTAAACATAAAACAGCAATGTTATTAAACAATGATTTGTAGCAGAAGAAGAACCCTTAATCTCTGGTGGTACAAAGGAGTTTCGTTGGCTCAAGTAAAACTATAAAAACCAGAATGTTTATTGGCCAGCACATACTGTGGATATATCATACACGGTCAAAAAAGTGCCAGTAAAGCTTTTACAGCTTAGAGATTTTACAGGCTGGAGAAAAAAAGGAACAGTCGAGTTACTTTTCAAAACTCTTCAAAAAAACACCATTGTGCAGTGGCAGAAGAATTCACCTAGCTCTTCTGGTAACTGGGACATTCAGCAGGTGGAGTACAACATGGCCGGGACATTAGTAAGTATACATAAAGATTATTGGAGAATTCATGCTGTATGTAGAAAAAAAGTAGTTTCAAGGAACTAGTTTATCCTCGGAATTTACAAATGATAAAAGGATAGTTAGAGATCACACTGCATGAAATATTTAGTAGTTTCCTTATATACAATGATTCTGGAACACTGATACATGTCAACACATCTC
Source organism: Balearica regulorum gibbericeps (assembly GCF_011004875.1). Taxonomy (NCBI): domain Eukaryota; kingdom Metazoa; phylum Chordata; class Aves; order Gruiformes; family Gruidae; genus Balearica; species Balearica regulorum. The sequence goes on from NC_046220.1 coordinate 65,096,499, forward strand.
AGTGAAATGAATACATTTACTCAAAGCTTGTCTTCACCACACACACTCAAATACTCATAGTCTCTTCAGTCACTCTTGACGTGGGAAAAGCTTTGCTTTCATGCAAGTAACTCTCCCATTTTTCATGCCTGTATTACATTCTCAGCAGATTTCTCTGTACTGTATCTTACTTTATTACTGCTGGATTTTTGGAGTGCTGTTTCCATTCCTCTGCCCACTCCCTCTTTGAAAGTGTAACAATGAACAGTAATGCTTGTCCTCTCCAGCATGCTCTCATGAAATTCCATTGAAATGGCACTTTTAATGCTGTTCATATATGTGTGTGTATGTATATATAAATTAACTAGTGATTTAATTTTATCAAAAAGTTGATGGTTCATAAATTCATACTGTATTATATTTTTATGCTACTTCTGTAGCGGCTGCCATTGAGGTTATGTAGTTGCTGAAAAGCTTAACTCCACCCTAAGTAAAGTTCCCTCCTAGCCTAGATATCTGGAATGACATCTAGGTAAACCATTATATGTTTGGTATGAATCATGATTTTCACACTTCAAACAATGTGATCTTTCATCGGTGGATTCTTTCCCACTCCTTCCTAAGCCCTCCAATTCTCTCGCTCATCTGCGTGTAACTGACAGATACAAAATTAAAGTGTGTCTGTCTTAAAATACACACTGCCACATACAAAGCCATAAATAACAGAACAGGGTGATTTGAAGGAATTCCAGATGAGATATTAAAGAAAGTACAGATTTACAAAGTAGCTGTTAACTGCCAAAATTATGGTTAACATAAACATATGCTTAATGTGGTCTTCTAAAGTATTCTCATGGTTTGCTAAGGATCGTGGTGCTTTGTTTGAGATGTAGTGAATTCTGGAATTTCTGTTCTCTCTTTGACAACTTAAAAGTACAACAACTCAGTAACTCAGCGAAGCAAAACAAGTACCCTGATCTCCTGTGGCCTTGTGGTTGAATTCCTCTGAATTTGGTAGAAAGCAAGCCCCAGATGAAGCCTTCCCATCAAGTAGTAAAGCCATAACACCTCTTCATTCCTAATACTGCAGCTTTCAGTCAAGGTTGTAGGCTGGGCCTCTCTTCTCTACCTAGCTCCCAGGCATCCAGTGCCAGGACATGTGGGAATGGCTCAGAGCTGCACCAGGGGAGTTTTAGACTGGACACTGGGAAGCATTTCTTTACCGAGAGGGTGGTCAAGCACTGGAACAGGCTTCCTGGAGAAGTGGTTGATGCCCCAAGCCTGTCAGGGTTTAAGGGGCATTTGGACAATGCCGATAGAGAAGAGAAGAGAAGAGAAGAGAAGAGAAGAGAAGAGAAGAGAAGAGAAGAGAAGAGAAGAGAAGAGAAGAGAAGAGAAGAGAAGAGAAGAGAAGAGAAGAGAAGAGAAGAGAAGAGAAGAGAAGAGAAGAGAAGAGAAGAGAAGAGAAGAGAAGAGAAGAGGAGAACAGAGTAGAGTAGAGTAGAACAGAATATTTCAGTTGGAAGGGACCTACAACAATCATCTAGTCCAACTGCCTGACCACTTCAGGGCTGACCAAAAGTTAAAGCATGTTATTAAGGATATTAACTTTTGGTCAGCTCTGAAGTGGTCAGGCAGTTAGTTGGACTAGATGACATTTCTAGGTCCCTTCTAACTGAAATACTCCCTTCCATTTTCAAAAGATATTACAAGGGCCTGAACACTACAGATAGGTTTTGAGTAAGAATGCACAAATAATGAAAATTTGCATATAGCACAAAGTTGCATTCAACATACTCAATCTAAAGCATTTTAGATTAGTCAGATCTATTGTCAATGACTCATTGACAAAATATATTTCTTATTTGCCTGTTTGCTGCCCTTTAAGTAATATAAATATTCACAGAGATAAAAGATATAGAAAAGTAGAACGCCCTCATGGCACTTACTGTTACGCTATAGAGAAAGGAACTCCTGAACCGATCAGTACAATTTAAGTGATTGCAAGAACCCTAAATTTTGTGTGAGAATATTAAAGGCTTGAACAGTCAGGCAGATTACACTGAGATCAGCCGGGTATTTTTGCTGAGGTCAGTTCAGAGGGGAGCAGTGCAACAAGCACAGCTCTGACAGCAGCAAGCGGCTAGCTATTGCACAGCACCTCTGCCCCAGGGAGCCCGTCACCGACAGACCAGCAGGGCAGGGCAGGATTTCCCACAAGGTGCAGGAGATACATGCGGTGTCTTGCCAAGCTACTGGCAAAAGTTACGTGTGCTCTACCTCCAGATCGTACCACGCCCTTGAGCAGCACTATAACGGGAGAGAAAACGGAGACGTCACAGAGCAGTGACAGCACTGTGCACGCAGGGCACCAGCGCCCACACTTGCGCTGGCCCCAGCGGGTCCCCGATCGCTGCCAGACTGTCACTGGGTTCGAGCTGCGCGCTGCCGCCAGCCCCAACGGGGCTATTTTACAATGCGAAAAAACACTTCATATACCTCGACGACTCCTTTTTCCTGGCGACAGCCCCTTCCAAACGAGCGGCAGACGCCTGAGCGCGACGCCAAGCAGCCCCGCTGCCCCGCCGCCCCCTCACTGGGGAGCACGGCCCGGGCGGGGCGGCGCCCACTCGCGACGGGGGCGTGACAGGGCGGGGACGCTCCACCCGCGCCCAGGTCTGTGCGTATGTGCGTGGCCCCGCCCCCGGAGTGACGTCTGGCGATGTGGAGAGCGGGCGCGAAGGAGGCGTGTAGGGCGCCCCGCGGGGCCGCTCTAGCCAGCGGCGGCGGGTGGACTCTGTTTCCTCCGCGCCCGGCCGGCATGGGCGGAGCGGGCGCCTGCTTCCTGTTTCCGCTCGGCAGGCCGGCGCCCTCCAGGGCAGCGGTACCGTGGGGCTGTGGCGGGGGGGCGGCGGGAGGGAAGTGAGGGGGGGCGGGACAGCACGGCCCCCCACCCCTCCCCGTCTCGCGCCCCGGCGATGCGTTTCCGCCGCCATCCTCCGCGTCGTCCCCCCCCGAGCAGCGCTACCTGTGCCGGGCGGAGCGGAGCGCTGCCGGGGACGGGCCGCGCCGGGCGCCTTTCCCTCACGACCTGTGTCTTGTCTCCGCAGGGACCTCGGCGCCACCCTTCCGTCGCTCGAGGCGCCCGGAGGGTGCCCGAGGCGGCGCTGGGCCCCCACCCCCGCCGCAGGTGAGGGCGGCGCGGCGGATCTCCACAGCGCGGCCGTTGGGAGCGGGCGGGGCACGCGGCCGGCCGTTACGGGGCGGGGCGGGGCGGTGGGGGAAGGGTGGCGGCGCCAGCGGCGGTGTCGGGCGGCGGGAGCCGCAGGGAGGTGTGCGCGTGGCCGAGGGGCCCCGGGGCCTGCCCAGCCCTCCTGGGCGCTCGCAGGCGACCCGAGCCCCTCTGCGCGGGCAGGCGCACGCGGCAGGGCGGCGCTGGCGGCCGGCAGTTCTGATGTTGTTTTTGACTTGCCGACTATGGGTAGTGCGCTACTGAGAGCGCTGCGCCGGCTCCCTCGCCTGCCTGGTAAAACTGTGGAAAGATAGGCCAGCTGGACTCTCTTTCCTTCTTTTTCAAAGCAGCACAGACCTCGCCTCTTTTTCCATGTAGCAATTTTTTCTTGTTAGTGTCTGAAGCTCTGTTGGAAATGCCTACCTGTTTTGTAAATACCGTATGTTCTGGTAGGGTCAACAGTTCGCATTACGCTTACTTTCACGTACTATACGATTCTTTTAACTTCTAGAAGAAATGAGTTTGCTCTTTAATAATGAAAGGTAATGACTTATATTAAAATGGTAATTGCTGTGTATGTTAGCTTTTATTTTTCTGAATACTCGGGAAATATTTTTTAATTATTCCATAGGGTTTTCCCAACAGAAAAGGAGAAAAAATGTTGGATATCAAGGCTTGGGCTGAATACATCGTGGAGTGGGCTGCAAAGGACCCATATGGCTTTCTTACTACAGTGATCTTGGCCCTTACGCCATTGTTTGTAATTAGTGCAGCACTTTCGTGGAAGCTTGCAAAAATGATTGAGGCCAGAGAGCGAGAGCAAAAGAAGAAACAGAAACGCCAGGAGAATATTGCAAAAGCCAAACGAACAAAGAAGGATTAAATGGGGAAAAAAAGGCCTTCCTTGAGCAAAGAACACACTTTTTAAATGAAACACTTGTACATTGTGTTGTAACTGTCCTTTGATACTTGATCCTGTTATTTCTTAAGTATGAAATTGAATCTCTTCAATGTATTTTTTGTGCTGAAATGATTTGTGTTAAAGCTTGCCCAGGTGACACTTGTTACAGTCATGTAATCTACTACTTGTGGTGCAGGTGGCTTTTCTAAATTTGTATGTTAAATTAAAAAATTAATCTGTTGGGTGGCTCTGGAGGTAGAGTTCTTTTTTTCCTTACCTGAGCTATGACTTAACAAGTTTCCTAAAATTGTCAAAATTATGGGGAAAATATGAATGGTACACTGGATTACAGAAAGGCAAGTTTTGGTATACATTCTGCAGAGCTGTAGAGATGAGCTAGCTAGCTTCAGGGTTAGGTAGCATACCTTACTCATTTCCTTTAAGGACACTGCATATGCGTATGTTCATTCAGCTGTATGCCCATAGGGGCTGCTGTAGTGTTTTTGGTGGTGGGGCTTGTCTGCATAAAGAACCTAATGTAGCTTTTCCTGTTTCCAGAACTATTGGCTGTCAACAGTCTTTAAATTCAGCCCAACCTCTAGCAAACCGATTGCTTGTTCTTATGATGTTCGTTTGTCTTAGGCCACTCGTGCTCTACAAAATATACTACTATATTTGGGGTTTCCCTAATGATCACCTGAATGTTTTACCTGTAATTAATTTGTTTCTGCCTTCAGAAACTTTATGCCCCATAAAGAGGGTGAGACCAAAGGCCCAGGTGGCCTAGTGACCTATAGCAGGTGGCTGTGGGAGAGCACAGGAGAAGGACGTGCATGCTGGTGACAGTAGTTCTTCCCAGTTGCTAACCTTCCGGGCTGCTTTGGTTTAGGACCTTCTGAGTTTAGGTGGGATCTTTGTTCTCGTGGCCCTTGAAACTGCTGCCTTCGAGGTTGCAAAATGCTGGAAAAAGTCCGAGTGGGGTTTGCATTGTAAATACGCCAAAATTATTTAACCTTAATTCCAGTTTATGTTTTTCTAACAGAAGCGATTAATTTTTCAAAGCCTAATTTTTATTAATGGTCTAGTTCTAAAGAGCTCGTGGCAGTCATGAGGTTTTTAGACTTAGCATATTTCTAAGCAGCAGCAAAGAGTTGTGCTTTCTAGCATCTAGTCCTTTATTGTATTTAAAAATAAAACCTTAAAATGAGACCATTGTTCAAATGAGGAGACCTGTAGAGCTGGCTGACACCAATGGGGATTAGAAGTGGGGAGTCTGGCTGAAATAAAGTAAATGTGAAGTACTGTTGATCCCCTTTCAATTTTGTTGGTCAGAGCAAGCATCATTAGAGTATGACATTTTGGCATTTTAGAAATACATGAGATTAAGTCTGCACATTCTGTATCAAGTGTTGTCAAATGTGCATGTGTTCCACCTTTGATACCTACGTAGCTTAAAACATGGATGGGAACTGACGAAGGATGCACTGCATAAATAAATTTGATATTTTTTTTTTTAAAATTGTGTGGTCTTTATTTTGACTTGAAGTTCTCAAACATCATCTCTAAGCAAATAATCTGCACATTTTATGTATCTAAACTATGGCCAAATAGATCTAATCATTTAGGGAGGTCCCCACATACACCAGAAATAAAAACTAACTTGTTTTTTTGAAATATAATTAATGTCCATCTCTTGTCCTAAACCCTGTTAGTTTCCATCAGCTTTATCAAGTGCTTCTAACCTCAGTTAGAGTAGTTCTATGCAGTTTAACTCAGCCTGATTTTATCCTGTGCTTACTGCTGGCTGCGAATCAAACATTATTTGAATATGTTGATTGTTTTCTAAGTTACAAGAATGCCTCTAAGATTAATACAGTGCGTAGTTAGTGTAGTCATAGTGATTCCTGTTAATTAAATCAACTTTTCCATCCACTTGCCAGAGGGAAGCATGCTGGCACTGCCAAGGGAATTAGCAAGCACTCTGAAGAACAGCCTTAAAACTGATGCCTAAGTTTGGGAAAATTTAAGTGTGCTGATTAACTAAAGTTTATTACATGAAAAACAATTTAAAAAATCAATCTTCCAGGAAAAAAAAAAAATATTTAATTAAATTACCTAGAAAACCTTCTCCCTATGATTTTTTTCAAGAGTAACTGATGAAGAGCGACTGTCAAAACCAAACTTAGTAACACATCCTGTTTTTCATTAAACCCAAACATTTTACAGTAGTTTGTCATGATTAAGCCTATTTGAACAGTTCTGCAAAAATAAATGCTTTAATATTAACTTACTGCACACTCACTTATACATAATAGCTATTTATGTTGTCAAAGTATTTACCTATTAGTGATATCTGTACATTACAAATGTTTATTTATTATGACTGCTACCACTGCCTGGTGGCATCCAGGAACCCGGTTGAAAGGTACTCGCAGTGCTTGTCGGATCTTGCGAAGGCTCCTTCTTTCCATAGTAAGGGGCTGATGCATGCCCCTTAACCTGAGTATGAACTGGTCCAGCAACAAGTCCCTCCTTGTATTCCTTGGCCTGAAGCAGCTTATCCTTCTCGGATACATCTTTGATTTTCTGTTTCATTTCTTCTCTATAATTTTCATTTTTAAGAATCTCCTAAGAACACGGTAGAAAGGTAATTAGATAAATCAGAACTAAATGCAATATACAATGTTGAAATAAAACATTTTAAACAGGTTTTTTCCTTCATTTTATAATCCTAATTTTCCAGTGTACATGTAAAATAAAATGTGGCAAAACTAATTGTTTTTCTACAACTGCAATTTCAGCCCTACTTTAAAATATTCTTAATGTTTAAGTCACGTTGTTGAAGCAAAACCGAATTGTAGTGTCCCAGTTTCACTATTCTACTGGATCCAAAAGGAAAAGAAATAACCATCATCATCAAATGTAAAAATGCATTAGAAACAAGGCTACCTTTCACAATGTTTTCTGTGTAGGACTTGTTACTATATAGCTATTTATCACTTGCATTTCTTCCTGTAACCCACTATGCCTATGACTTTAGGTAGCTGTGCCCCAGGGTGCAGTTTTGGGAGAAACAGATGTGCAACCCTGGCTCTGCTAGTACATAAGCTGAACCCATGCAAGAATAACAAATAAATAATAACTAAAAAAAAAAAAAAAGTCAGGACAGAACTGAAACTGCTGAGATGGCCGTCGTAACGCAGGAGAAAAAAACACTGGCGGGGGGAAGCTGAAAAATCCGTGAGGGAAACCCTGCCCCAGAGGCTCAGCAGACAGCTCAGTAAGGCCAAGGACCAGCACGGTCCAAGAAGGGAGGTCAAGATGTCCTCAGCCAATGACTGCCTGGCCAGCAAAGGTGAGCCAATGACACCAAGCACAACACTGCTTAGGCGACTTGTATGCCAACTCTAGGTATCTACCAGGTATATAGCCTAAAATAAATGTACTGCATTTGTAACGGGTGGAAAATCATACCTACTGCCTCTGCATAGGTAATAAATTCAAATAAAAGTGATCTAGTTTTCAATGTTTACCTCCACCCCTGATAAACTGAAGCAACTAATGCATGATCCTACTGCAAGGCCAAAAAACCCACAGGACGTATTCAGAGATGGCTCGTACAACTTACTGATTCAACTTCATGAAGCTCTGTACTGAGTCATGGTTGGGAACAGGTTAAAGCTGGACATTCACTAAAAAAGATGACCTGGCCTGGGATTTGGCTGCTTCCGCTGAGAAATTCTGAGACTATTAGTTGAAGCAAGTGCAATCACTGGCTTGTCCACAGGTATAATGTAATAACTGCTGTTAGTAGACGTTGCCATCTTGTTCAGAGGAAAACACAAAGAACTCCCAAAGTAAACACAAAGAAAAAAGCCCTGAAAAATACTGAAGTTTGTTTTTTATCTGTTAGCATATGTTTCCTATTAGAAAGATGATTTGAAAATTCTGCTAACAAGCCTTCTCTGTGCTTTTGTTAGGGCAGATAGTGAAGACTATTAGAAACAAGAGCAGAAAGGTGATACGAATTTTTATAACACTTCAAACCCAAATACAACTTAACCAAGGCCATGTAATGAGGAAGCTGCTAATAGCCACATTTAGACTGTGATACAGAAGAAAAAAGGCTGAACAGCTTTCTCCAGATTACATGTATATGGCAGAGCCAAGGAGAAACTAGACCAGTATACTTCTGAGTAGAAGACCACGACATAATTTTAGGAGTGGCATTAAAATACAGGTGATATTGCCAAGAGTTGACATAGCAAGTATGTGAACATTTAAGAACATTTTAAAAGGCAGTATTTAAAGAAAACCTTATCTTCGAGATACCATGAAAACTAACACTTTTTTCTCAGTCCTTAACTGCCTCTATACTTAAATTCACAGATGCACAGAGCAGAAGCAAAACACTTCACATACCTATACACGAAAATACACAAGCAGCACATAAAAGACTTTGCCAGCTGAAGGTGGGGGACAGGAGAAAATTCTCCCATGCTCAAATAAAAATATTGTCAAGTGTAACAAGGTCAAATTTTCAACAGTCAGTACAGCAAAACCCCATTACAACATATCTCAATTCTGTCGTTGTTTACCACATGCCTGTATAAATCTACCATGACCTTACTGATTTCAAGGGGATTACTCCTATGGTGCTTGTATTACCCCACTACTAAGAAACAAGGTCATATACCTTTGTGATATCTGAAGACATCATAGTTTCTGCTAAAACAGCATGAAATGATTTATTAAAAAATGAATGTAATTCACTTACTGTGAACAGCTACTTACTACAAATCTTTTCCAGTGATTACTTTAACAAAGTTATCTTAGGTAATAGCAGCTGTAACTAAATTCCAAATGCTCCAAGTCCATTTTAAATATTGATGTGTAACTTCAAACTGGTTTTCAGACTCAGTAAGACTTTTTCAATCAGCTTTCACTGGCCAAGGTATAGTTGTGATCTAGTAAAATAATCATGTTGATCTTGAAAAAAGTATGAGGAATGATCCTCATTAGCAAACACAGCAAAAAAAAAAAATACTGAAGTGACTTGTTCAGAATCTTCTACACAATCCACACCAGGACAAAATTTCTTCAAGTTCAAAGTATCTGCACGTATCCATTTTATGCATTAAATTCATGACACTAACATGTACCCTGAAATCAGGGTTCCTGTGCTCAAAAAGAGAGAAAATGTGAATCAGGAATCTCGTGTCGATTGGCAGGTTAGAAAAACTGGGTCAAATAGATTAGTTTTCTTACCACAAACATCTTGCCCTTTGATACTGGCAAGTTTGTTCTGTGGAATTCTCTCACAGGCACAGAGTCCTTCCCGTTTCTAATATTATCACCAGCAAATACTTTATTCTCAATTCTCAGTAGAATATATATATATATATATTTAAAACATTGTGATTGTATTTCTAAATACTATTGGTTCAATTACCATAGCCACTGCAGTTTGAAGCAGTTGTGAAACTGAAGTTTCGCTCCCTTTACAGACATTTAAATAAAAGATCTGAGTAGTTCCGAATTTGAATAGGATAATCAACTTGTTCAAAATGCAAATTTTAATGAAACTATTGCATACATAATTATAGAAGGAATTATCCTTAAAACGCACTAGGAATGTGCAGGATCTTTATAACTAATGGTCCAAATTTGGCTTCAGTTTATCTGCATGGCTCGCTGCAATTAAATACGGTCGGTGTTAGAAAGGTTCCTCCCCAGACAACCTCCTGGTTCTACAGGGCTTCCTACCCCCTGCTGAACAGTAGTAGAGAAGCCAGTATCTGCTGGGCTCTTCTACCCATGACACATAAGTAGTGGGTAAATCTGCACAGGCTCTTCCAGCTCACCTGCACACGGCTACATTTTCACTTTAAGGCTCCGTTGCTACCCACCCCTGTACTGTTTGATATACTGTGAACAGAAACTGGGAGCAAAAAGTCTTTGTTTTTGGTTTGTTTTTAATTTACATTGGCAGGTTCAGAACATTTATCTTCTCTCCTCCTCCAAGATGAATCCAGATATTTTATAAAAAGGCTAACTGCTCTATAAACTGCCCCCCAAAACATACAATTTAAGTTTTCTGCTGAAATATAAGAACATGAATATGTAATGTGATCTGACCTTTAGGGGAAATGCAAAATCATTCTATCCAACACAGAGAACACAGTATCTAACTGGAGTTTCCAAGGGTTAGCTTGTTCTTCCAAAACTCTCTTTATAGAAATAAATGACAGAAGCCCTTTGAACCTGCAGTTCTCAGGAGGCACATGGCATCTAAAAAAAATGCCCTTTATCATTTTTGTTAAAAGAGAAAACTAAGGATTTGGATCACGTTGCAAAACTAAAAAATGAAAAATGCCTGAAGACATCCAGCCATGGTTTACACCAGCTGAAATCCCCACATGTAGATGTCCACCTTGAAACGCATCAGCTCTCAGCATTTGGAATAAGATACACATGAAGCAGCGACAACTAGGTCCAATTACATGTTCTACAGTTTACTTTTAGGTGGAATGTAAAAGAATAAATTTTACTCACTGCAGGTAACTACTTGTCCAGCTTTGGTGATTATTGTACGCTCTATAAGGTTTTTAATCCTTCTACTGACTGGAGCTGCATGCCCTTCCCTCCTTAGAAAAGCAGGGTTTAAGAAAGTGATCTCTGAGGTTTTCTTGAAGAACCTTACATTCTTATTAAGGAAATGCAAAAGTGGCCCTACATGGAGTTTGAGGCAGCTGCTTTTCATCCAGAAACTGACAACTTCTGCATATTTTGACATCTTAGGAGTGGTAACAGCTGCATGAACAAAGAATGAAAGACAGCCTGCTCCTGGGGGCAATGCAACCCAAGACACGGCGCTGTCTTCCAAGTGCGTTGCTGCAAAAGGGATCAGGCTGTATTTCATGCCGCTGGCATGAAAATTTCCACTTCTCTTGAAAATTATACTTTTGTTTAAAGCTCTCACTTAACTCTAGCTGCTGAGATGTATCACCAAGCATCCTCTGCTGCTTGGAAACTGTATTCACCTCTACTCCATAGAAGGAGAAAAATCTAGAAGTTTGTCTCTAGTCAAAGGACTTTCAGTGCCTACCAGGCTGTACTGGAGGACCTGCTTTGTAGGCTGAAGATTTGGAACAGAGTGTTCTTTCACTCTTAAATGATCTTATACTGTCGCTGCTTTCCCTTTTCTGAATAAACTAATAGCCTTACAGAATAAATACAATCAGTTCCTCCTGGTAGAAAAATGTCATAAATAAAAAAGAGGTTTCTCTAAACCTGTTTATTCCTTCAGTTGGGGTCTTGCTCAGTAGTGACTAGCCTTTATGAACACTTGTTCATAGAATCATAGAATCTTAAGGTTGGAAAAGACCTTTAAGATCATCAAGTCCAACTGTTGACCCAACACCATGTCTACTAAACCATGTCCCGAAGTGCCATGTCTACATGTTTTTTGAACACCTCCAGGGATGGTGACTGAACCACCTCTCTGGGCAGCCTCTTCCAATGCCTGACGACTCTTTCAGTGAAGAAAGTTTTCCTTATATCTAATCTAAATCTCCCCTGACGCAATTTGAGGTCATTTCCTCTTGTCCTATCACTTACTACTTGGGAGAAGAGACCAACACCCACCTCGCTTCAGCTCCTTTCAGGCAGTTGTAGAGAGCGATAAGGTCTCCCCTCAGCCTCCTTTTCTCCAGGCTAAACAACCCCAGTTCCCTCAGCCGCTCCTCATAAGACTTGTGCTCTAGACCCTTCACCAGCTTCATTGCCTTTCTTTGGACACGCTCCAGCACCCCAATGTCTTTCGTGTAGTGAGGGGCCCAACACTGAACACAGGACTCGAGGTGTGGCCTCACCAGTGCCGAGTACAGGGGGACAATCACTTCCCTGGTCCTGCTGGCCACGCTAGTTCTGTTACAAGCCAGGATGCTGTTGGCCGCCTTGGCCACCTGGGCACACTGCTGGCTCATACTCAGCCAGCTGTTGACCAACACCCCCAGGTCCTTTTCCACCAGGCAGCTTTCCAGCCTCTCTTGCCCAAGCCTGTAGCGTTGCATGGGGTTGTTGTGACCCAAGTGCAGGACCCAGCACTCAGCCTTGTTAAACCTCATCCACTTGGCCTTGGTCCATCAATCCAGCCTGTCCAGATCCCTCTGCAGAGCCTTCCTACCCTTGAGCAGATCAATACTCCTGCCCAAGACGGTGTCATCTGCAAACTTACTGAGGGTGCACTCAATCCCCTCATCCAGATCATTAATAAAGATATTAAACAAGACTGGCCCCAGTACTGAGCCCTGGGGAACACCACTTGTGACCGGCCACCAACTGGATTTAGCTCTGTTCACCACAACTCTCTGGGGCTCGGCCTTCCAGCCAGTTTTTACCCAGCAAAGAGTGCACTTGTCTAAGCCATGAACAGCCACCTTCTCTAGGAGAATCCTGTGGAAGACAGTATCAAAGGCTTTACTAAAGTCCAGTTGTTGCTAGTCTTCTCCACAGGCAAATGTCTGTACTTAAGCCTTTCTATCCTGCAGCACCTCCTGAACCCTAGAGTCAGAGAACTCCTCCTCCCCTTCCTCGCTGTTTCCCTCTTGGTCCTCAAGCCAGCCATCAGTTATACCACCACTTGCCTCCCACGGAGCATTTTCAATCTCCTGAAGGCAAAGGGCAACCCAAACTTGCAAACAAGTAGCTCTAAGGATGCAGGTGGCCAGACATACAGTACCAAAAACAATGTCCAAGAGGGACTGTTCAAAGGTTATTTTAACAGACTGGTACTTGCATTGGTTTTGTTCTTTCCAGATGATTTTCTGAAGACACTACATCCAAGCCTATAAATACAAGGGGTTTATGTATTATTAATCTTGAGCAAGATGACACATTTCATTTCAGATGGGTTTGTATTTTGATTAAATTAAAAATAAATAGCTTCTTTATGTTGTTTTAGAAACTATTCCAGCTTCTTAAGTCATCTTAATTACATATGTTGAAATACTCATTATTTGTCTTGATTTGAATAGGATTAGCTAACTATTATTTGATGCCAGAACTGAGAAACATCTGGACAGACTAATGTTCATTTTGAACTGTACGGACACTACATATTCACCGAATACCTGCATTTTGTTGTCTAGTTTGAATAGTTTGTCTAATCATGAATGAACTCGAACTCTGAAGTCTGAACTCTGCCTGTTAAAAATCCATATATACAAGTTAGCAAAAATTTAAAAAGATGACAAATACAAAGGAAAAAAAATCTGGTTTGGAACAATACTAAAAAAGTTGATTGTTGTAAGACAATTTAACATGTCAGATTTTTTTCTTCACTGACAAATTAAAGTCCAGCAAAGTGCCAGAAGTGAAGCCAATTCACCTGTTTTTATACTATCACCAAACTGGTTAACTAAACTCCTTTTTCCAGCTTGACAAGTTAAATAGGCAAGATGAAATACTTGGATATTACTTCATATTTCAAGAGTAGGAGGCAGAAAGATGACCTCATCGCTAGGAACATTGAATGTTCTGATCCAGGGCAGGTCTTGTTAACTCTGCAACTGTGCAAGAGCTCAGCAGAGCCAGGCTGGGAACAAGAAATAATGAGGTAAATGAAGGGCTGTGTCAGTGCATGGCAAAAACAGAGGAGCAGTTTAAATTAGAAAGGAGTATCTGGCTTTGCTAAAATACTTACTTAACACTGAGCCAACTGACTGCTAATTTTGTAAAGAACGTATGTGCTAAATATCTTTGGTCAATCAACAATCAACATTAGTCAAATCAATGTAAGATTTGCTCTATTCAGGTTTTGGTTTTGAACAAATTTCTGATCAGTTGCAATTTTAAAATATCAACTGTATTCTGTGCACTCAATGTGATTCTTTAGAAGAATGCACCCTCTGTAATTCAGAAGTAAACTGATCTGAATGATCTTTGTGGGACACATCACAATTTATGGCATCTCTCATTGTCTATACTTTTAGCACAATTTTTTTGACCTTTGAATATAAATCAGATAAATTATCCAAACAAATAACTAACCTAACATAGCTGTTAGTTTAGAACAGTTACTTTTGCTTGCAACCTGCAACCACCCCTCAAACATAAGCAGATACAGAAACAGACTTCTAATGGTATCACAGGTTTTTGAAATGGGAAACTCTGACTTCCATTCTGTTGTAAGGGAAAGGTAACTCCTTAGGATCATCTGTTTCAGTTCACTCTAGATGAAGGCTGTTTGTGCATTTTGGGTTCCTAATCCTGTAAATAAGAGGTGCACTAATTCTTTGGAATCCACCAGTAACAGCACAAAAATTGCAATTACCATTTAAGGCACTCCACAATTAATCTGTAAGTGTTAAACCAATATATTGATTACAAATATATGTACAAATACATGCTCTGATGACAGCCCAATATTTAGTTTTAAATGCAGTGCTAATACCACATTTACTACCAAGCTAAATCAGTTAAATACTAACTCTAACTCACAGCAATTTTTGTTTAAATCAAATCTACAAAGAAGCAATGCTAACTATTACTAAATTACTATATTGCTACTTCTGAGCTACAGAATCTCTGGCATGAACTGACATAGTCTCTATGGCACCAATGTAGCACGCGTGTATTTGGCAAGAACGTGTAATGAGAGGCAAAAGGAAGAGAAAAGGCACAGACACTGGAATGTAAAGCTTGTCAGCAACACATGGACTCAGTAGGAGTTTGTGCCTGAATTATTTTTGTAATGCTGCAAAGATTTTTGTAGTATTACCAAAATTACATCTGTACACAGATGAAACCATGTAGAAGCAGGAAAACACACAAATTAGCCTGGCACCACTGCACTCTGCCCTGAATAAAGGGCAACGTGTAGCCTTGATGCCCACAGAGCAAACAAGGAACTGCAGCTCAGTTTGGTCCTTGCTTTCCTCTTACTCTACATATGATGTAATCTGTACCAGCTCTTTTCCTGGTACATGTTACTTCTCCCTCTACCCCCATTCAGCTGTGCTTACAGCGAATTAGGAGACAGAGCCAATGCTCCACGCAAGCCCTCCCACACGAAGAGGAGTAGCAGAGCAGCAGCAGTGCTCTCCCCTACAGCCTTGGGATCTGCAGCACAGGCAAACTGGAAGCAACGGGACATACTGGTGTCTCAATACTCTTCCATGGAGGCTGACAAGCACCTATGTGTCAAACCTGAGGAGAAAGTTAAAGCGAATAAATGAACTCTAAATAATGATGGCTTCTTCAAGCTCTCAATTTAAAAAAAAATTTTTTTTTTTGGACTGACTTCTCTGGCTACTCCCTTCTATTTAGACCTTTGTAACTCAGCTCTTTATACTGTCAAATTTTATTGCCCTTTCACACTGAGTAATAATGCTCTCTGGAATCAGGCACAATTTACTATGCAAAAATGCTTTTTAGTGCAAGTCAAGTCATTTGAATATGTCCCAAATTTTCAATCCTGGTTGTGATCCTGGACAACAATGGTGGAAAATATTTTGCTCAGAGAGCTATTTATCCCTGTGCTTTTTCAATAGTGTTTCCCAGAACTGTAAATCATATTTCCATAGCTTTTTGTGGCTTCAGAAGTAAAATACTCTTTTGCTAAGCCTTATTCTCTGTGCAAGAATATACAATCTCCGTGTCAGAGTTCTCATTTTAAAAATTCTCAACTGAAGCATCTGAAAGAAAATAGAAGCAAAACTATAACATGCAATCCCAAAAGTGTCAAATAAAGAATTTTTCTAAACTGCATCCCATTCTGGTTAAAGGAATGTGAATTCTGTGTAAACTAACCTCCATGACTGAGGCTAGTTTTGATCATACCATGTCTCAAATAAATAATACTTATGATTAAATAAATGGGAAAAACAGCTATGCATTGTGACAAACAAACAGAATGTAATTTCAATGAATTATTCTGGGGGGGGAAGGGAGGAAGAAGAAACAATCATTGAAACCTTATGCTTATTACAACTCACAGAAGTACATTCTTCCTCCCTTGACAAGGAGGTTGTCAAAACAGATAATTATGGAAATGGTATAAATAGTCTGAAAGAAGACAGGAGCTGTCACAAAAAAAGTTTCTTTTTTTAACATTCCACCTTCTATCCAACTGTGCAATTCAGAAGCCACTCAGTGCTATTACTGTGTAACAAGTACATAATACATGAGATAAGCAGTCATTTACTGTGGTTTTCTACTTCGAACTATTTTCAGGCTCTTGACAC
This sequence comes from Balearica regulorum gibbericeps, assembly GCF_011004875.1. NCBI lineage: Eukaryota > Metazoa > Chordata > Aves > Gruiformes > Gruidae > Balearica > Balearica regulorum. Next base: position 65,112,859 of record NC_046220.1, read on the forward strand.
TAATTAAAGGAACATGCAATTCTACTTTACTTCCCATGAAATATTAACATACATACACATGCATACAAAGCAAGGGTGCGGTTTCAATTCAAACTGAAAATACGTGTGGCTATGCAGCCCTGTGTGCACTACGGAGGAAGCCGTATCTAGCTTAACAGTGAAGTGACTTCTAGTATGGAGATCTGTGTTCACAGAGTAGCATTACTATAGGTACACATCTGGCAATTGCAGGATATCACATTGGCAGGTTCAGAGACAAATCACATTTCTCTCCATACCAGTTTCTCCAGGCATTGCCATAAGAAACTTCTCTGTTTTTTCCTCATGCATTTTCTAGCACCCCAAGATAGTCTCAAACTTTTTTTCTACTCCATTCTACAGACAAGGTCATTAAACAATGCCAAGTAACTCAGACACGCTTAAATCTCAGGACGCTGCCAGAAGCAGTCTGTAGCTACAAGGTCTTTTATGGGAAAAAACAAGGGTTAGATTTCCAAATAAATTCAGGTACTTCATGTTACAGACAGTAGGATTCTTTAAAAGCCCCTGAAAATCTGATGCCCTCTGAAATCAGAAATACTGAAGAAATCAAATAGAAGTTAGGCAGAGACATGCTTAAAAACTCCCTATATGCCTGGTATTTAAAATGTTTCCTGCATCCTTAAAAATACGCCGCTTAGTTCCTTCCAGGTTTAGAAGCTGAAGACTCAATGTGTCTTAGATACAGGATAACTAAACTAGTTTTTATATGACTCCCACTATCTGTGTGGTGGAAAACCTGGCTGTGTGTTACATATTGTGTTGGTTTTGCGTGGCAAGGTTTTGGTAGTGGGGGGGCTACAGGGGTGGCTTCTGTGAGAAGCTGCTAGAAGCTTCCCCTGTGTCTGACAGAGCCAATGCCAGCCGGCGCCAAGACGGACCCGCCGCTGGCCAAGGCCAAGCCAATCAGCGCCTCTGTGATAACATATTTAAGAAAGACAAAAACAGTTAGAGAGAGCTTTTGCAGCCAGAGAGAGGAGGGAGAAGATGTAAGAACATCTGCAGACACCAAGGTCAGTGAAGAAGGAGGGGGAGGAGGTGCTCCAGGCGCCGGAGCAAGATTCCCCTGCAGCCCGTGGTGAAGACCATGGTGAAGCAGGCTGTCCCCCTGCAGCCCATGGAGGGAGGATGAGGGGGTGTAGAGATTCCACCTGCAGCCCGTGGAGGACCCCACGCCAGAGCAGGTGGAGACACCTGAAGGAGGCTGTGGCCCCGTGGGAAGCCCGCGCTGGAGCAAGCTCCTGGCAGGACCTGTGGATCCGTGGAGAGAGGAGCCCACGCCAGAGCAGGTTTGCTGACAGGACTTGTGACCCCGTGGGGGACCCACGCTGGAGCAGTTTGCTCCTGAAGGTCTGCACCCCGTGGAGGAGACTCACGTTGGAGAAGGCCGTGAAGGACTGTCTCCCGTGAGAGGGACCCCACGCTGGAGCGGGGGAACAATGAGTCCTCCCCCTGAGGATGAAGAAGCGGCAGAAACACCGCGTGAGGAACTGACCGTAACCCCCACTTCCCGTCCCCCTGTGCCGCTGGGGGGGGCGGAGGTTGAAGCCGGGAGTGAAGTTGAGCCCGGGAAGATGGGAGGGGTGGGGGGAGGTGTTTTAAGATTTTGGTTTTATTTCTCATTCCTCTGTTCTGTTTTGCTTAGTAATAAATAAGATGAATTCCCTCTCTAAGTTCGGTCTGGTTTGCTCGTGATGATAATTAGAGAATGATCTCTCCCTGTCCTTATCTCGACCCGTAAGTTTTACCTTTTCTCCCCTGTCTAATGAAAGAGGGGAGTGATAGAGCGGCTCTGGTGGGCACCTGGCCCTCAGCCAGGGTCAACCCACCACACATATGCACTGATCATATAAAGAAAAGAGACAGAGAGGTAGATATGCTACTGAAACAGGCACTATAACCAAAGCTTACAAATACCTTAGGCATCCAGCCACTATCTCAATTAGGAGCTGCACTAACAGAAAATAAAAATTTCTTTCATTAGTATTTTTAATATATTTACATCATATTAGCTCCAATTTTAAATAAAGCATTTTTTTTAAAAGAAATGTTACCCAGAATGAAAACAGGAGATGTAGAATGCAGCAAAGCTTGTGAATGCCATGCAAAGTTGCCCATCAACAAAGTGATGAGAAGTCTTGCAAAGTTCTTATCAGCAGAACTTTGCCTGAAATTCATGAAGATGCATAAAAAAAGAGTAGACATACCCACAGTGGTGCTATATGTGTTAGATTGTTTAATCTTTTACATTTGGGGAGTTCTGCTTTGGTGATAGAATATCAACTTAAGTCCAAAAAAAAGGAGTCCCAAAAAGAAGGATTTTCCCCTTGCCTCCCAAGAGCATTTTTTCTTTCTTTTGCAACAGCGATGTGAAAAGTCCAAAATATCAAATTATTTAGGTTGGAAAAGACCTTTAAGATCATCAAGTCCAACCGTTAACCCAACACTACCAAGTCCAACCATTAAACCACGTCCCTAAGCACCACATCTACACATCTTTTAAAGACCTCCAGGGATGGTGACTGAACCACCTCTCTGGGCAGCCTCTTCCAATGCCTGACGACTCTTTCAGTGAAGAAAGTTTTCCTTATATCTAATCTAAATCTCCCCTGACGCAATTTGAGGTCATTTCCTCTTGTCCTATCACTTACTACTTGGGAGAAGAGACCAACACCCACCTCGCTTCAGCTCCTTTCAGGCAGTTGTAGAGAGCGATAAGGTCTCCCCTCAGCCTCCTTTTCTCCAGGCTAAACAACCCCAGTTCCCTCAGCCGCTCCTCATAAGACTTGTGCTCTAGACCCTTCACCAGCTTCATTGCCTTTCTTTGGACACGCTCCAGCACCCCAATGTCTTTCGTGTAGTGAGGGGCCCAACACTGAACACAGGACTCGAGGTGTGGCCTCACCAGTGCCGAGTACAGGGGGACAATCACTTCCCTGGTCCTGCTGGCCACGCTAGTTCTGTTACAAGCCAGGATGCTGTTGGCCGCCTTGGCCACCTGGGCACACTGCTGGCTCATACTCAGCCAGCTGTTGACCAACACCCCCAGGTCCTTTTCCACCAGGCAGCTTTCCAGCCTCTCTTGCCCAAGCCTGTAGCGTTGCATGGGGTTGTTGTGACCCAAGTGCAGGACCCAGCACTCAGCCTTGTTAAACCTCATCCACTTGGCCTTGGTCCATCAATCCAGCCTGTCCAGATCCCTCTGCAGAGCCTTCCTACCCTTGAGCAGATCAATACTCCTGCCCAAGACGGTGTCATCTGCAAACTTACTGAGGGTGCACTCAATCCCCTCATCCAGATCATTAATAAAGATATTAAACAAGACTGGCCCCAGTACTGAGCCCTGGGGAACACCACTTGTGACCGGCCACCAACTGGATGTAACTCCATTCACCAGGACTCTTTCAGCCTGGCCATCCAACCAATTTTTTACCCAGCAAAGCTTATGCCTGTCTAAGCCACAAGCAGCCAGTTTCTCCAGGAGCACGCTGTGGGAAATGTTGTCAAAGGCTTTACTAAAGTCCAGGTAGACAACACCCACAGCCTTTCCCTCATCCACTAAGCAGGTCACCTTGTCATAGAAGGAGATCAGGTTGGTCAAGCAGGACTTGCCTTTCGTAAACCCATGCCTACTGGGCCCGATTACCTTGTTGTCCTCTACGTGTTGCGTGTTGGCACTCAGGATGATCTGCTCTATAATCTTCCCCAGGACTGAGGTCAGACTGACAGGCCTGCAGTTCCCTGGATCCTCCTTCCGGCTTTTCTTGTTGATGGGTATGACATTTGCTCACCTATAGTCAACTGGGACCTCCCCAGTTAGCCAGGACTGCTGATGGAAAGTGGCTTGGTGAGCACTTCCACCAGCTCTCTCAGTACCCTTGGGTGGATCCCATCTGGTCCTATAGACTTGTGTGTCTCTAAGTGGTATAGTAGGTCACTAACCATTTCCCCTTGGATTACGGGGCCTTCACTCTGCTCCCCATCCCTGTCTTCCAGCTCAGGGGGCTGGGTACCCAAAGAACAACTGGTCTTACTGCTAAAGACTGAGGCAGAGAAGGAATTAAGTACCTCAGCCTTTTCCTCAGCCTTTACCACTATGTTTCCCCCCCTCCCATTCACTAAAGGATGGAGATTCTCCTTAGCCCTACTGTTGTTGTTAATATATTTATAGAAACATTTTCTACTGTCTTTTGCAGAAATAGCCAGACTAAGTTCCACCTGAGCTTTGGCCCCTCTAATTTTCTCCCTGCATAACCTCACGACAGCCTTGTAGACCCCCTGAGTTGCCTGCCCCTTCTTCCAAAGGCCATAAACTCTCCTTTTTTCCTGAGTTCCAGGCAAAGCTCTCTGTTCAACCAGGCCCGTCTTCCCCGCCAGCCTGTCTTTCAGCATATGGGGACAGGCTGCTCCTGCACCTCTAAGATTTCCTTCCTGAAGAGCGTCCAGCCTTCCTGGACTCCCTTGCTGTCCAGGACTGCCTCCCAAGGGACTCTGCCAACTAGGCCAAAGTCTGCCCTCCAAAAGTCCAATGTAGCCATTCTGCTGACCCCCCTCTTTACTTCTCCAAGAAATAAAAAATTGTATCTTTTTGTGTTTGCTATACGCAAGACAGCCTCCAACCATCACATCATCCATGGCATACAAAGATGCCACGTTTTAAATCAAGAGTGAAATCTGTAGCCAGAAAGAAAACTGGGAGGTAGGACTGTATGCAAGACAGGACGTTTACATTTACCTTACAACCTACTGGATGAGCCATACTGAAAGTGGACTATGGCTTAAAAAATGGAAGGGAATAGTCTCTTAAAGAAATAATTTGTATGGATGGAACATCACTCCTATAAAACAACTGCTATATTCCAAGACAACTTTTGTTAATAAATTCCAAGAACGTTAATGCTTAGCAGGTAAACTAATTTGCATGTACAGTGATAAAATTATTAAATCTTCTTCTACAAAATAGCATTTGATTAAAAATATTTTAATGATCCAAAATTCTGTATCAAGATGGACTCCCTGATTACCATAGTAACAGAATATGTTGAAGTGCAAGATAAGAAACAACTTGATCTGCATTCATTTGCAAAGTTATCACCCTCATCATAACTGAGTTGAGAATGAGACTTGGCATATTTCAAGCTGTAATAAAATCAAAAGGCAACCAACTGTTTCCAGTACCCCAGAAGCCGGCTTTTAAAATCCAAGGCTTCCAACCACTAATTTGCCTTACGTTGCTGGTTAGATTAGAAATAACCAAGGCAATAAGCAACTTTCTTGGGGTATGGCTTGCCCAGCACATAGAAGTCTAAGTGACTTCCTCCAAAAATGGGGAATAAGCAGTGGGGGCACAGGGAGGAAGAAAAAACATTAAGTATGTGAAACAGTTAAGACTGAACAAACTGTCTTGTAAAGTCACTGGGGTATTCTTCCATTAAAAAAAATAAATCTAAAGAACAAGAGATGAGAAGCAATTTCTTCTGCAGAAAAATGAAAGCTTTACAATGGAAACAAAAAAAAGGTTAGGTATTTGTGATAGAAAGAACGGCCTGAACCCAAAACATCATCAAGCCTTAAGAACAACATCAACAGACTTAGCTGGTGTCATGACCTAGCTACCCTGACCAGTGTAAGGAAGGACAACTCACATTCATTCTCACTTAAGTAACTGACACCTCATGATGATTATGAATTACATTTTGTTGGCCTACAGTATTCACCAAACCATTGATTCCCAAAATGTGGTCACCAGTAGTATCAGTAAGATTCAGCTGATCTGTGAAGCCATATCTCTGCAATATTTTCAATTAAAGTTTGATCATAGATCTCATCATGACACCTGATAGCCTGAGCAGTTTGGCAACCTCTATCATCCATAACTGAGAGGTGAATAAAAGACAAGTTTGGCAAATACAAATAAACCCCAAACATAAAATACTAAAGGGGGATGGTAGGCAAACAGAGCATAGAAGTGTAACAAATCTTAATAAAGTTTAACATATGTCATTTGATATTAGAAAAAGAAAAGATGATGGGCAAAGGACAGGAAAAAAGGAAAACCATCCAAAAAAAAGTGGTATGACAGACCACAAAGGTAGAAACATAGGCACAGCTCTAGCAACTTACGCTTTAGGAACTGTAACGCTATTTTGTGGTGTTACAATATGATGTTGAAGGTAAAATGTCATTAAGGCAAAAATGCAAAATTTGTGGGCTTTGCATCCTTTTTCAGAAATAGTCTAGTCCCATGAGAAATATGTGATAGAACAAGATTTGTTATACAGGGTTTCAACATGAAGTATGGTCACAAATATTTCGTCATTCCATAGCTGTCAAATAGCAGTTTACCATATCAGCATTATTGTCAAAAAGGGAATAGAATACAGAATAGCAGCCAGTAAAATTTATGTAGCTAAAACACTAACACAAATCCATCCTACAAGTAGGGATCAAACAGCATCCTATATGTACTTCCCTAGTATAATTATATTTATAATGAAATTGTGGTATAACAGTTTCAAATCAGGAGAAAAGTAGATTATACATATCACCCTACACTAATACAGAAAAAAAACCAAAACCTAAGCTGCATTATCATATATTTAGAATGTGATTGCAGCATTATTTTCAAAATATTAGCAAGAATTTTTAACATACATATATTTGAACTACCTTTTCTTATACAGCAAAAACTCAGCTAGAGATTAATGAAAAGAAAAGATAAATCCTTTTCAAATTCCTGGCATACCAGTTCAGCTCTGGTAAAGTCAATGCACAGCCCTGCAAGTAAAGTACCTAGCTGCTAAATTACTTTTCAGATACCTTACTTCCTGAAACTGAAGGTATAAGCAGTCCTGTAACGGAATGCAACGTTACTCCCAAAAATCTTTCACTCTGCATAAATTGCTTTTTCTGGAAGGTAAAATATTTAGAACACTATTGATCCACAGTTCTCTCACTTGTGGAGACTCCTTGCTCCCTATTTTGAAACAGAACCAACACCTCCAGCGCCAGGAGGAGCTTTATTGCACCAATCCCAAACCCAAGGCTGTCTGGGCTCTCTGGAGCAGGTTTATCTTAACTCTATTATCATAGCAATCTGGCTCATGGAAATGACAGGACAAAAAACATGCAACACCTCCATCTTCAAGTATCACATGAAGTGGTAATTTCAACAGTAAAAGTTGTATGTATACAGTTAGTATGAGCCAGAGCTACTTAAAAGGACATCAGTCCAAGATTAGATAGAACAACTACTGCACTTCCACAGAAATAAGGATGGGGGGGAAATGAAAAAATTTTTAAAAAAATTTAAAAATTGCACTTAATACTTCCCCGAATGTTAACCAAGGAAAAGTGTGTTAATTTGCCTTAAGTCCTAAAAATTGAATTTAAACTTCTTTTATTCATGGGTGTATTATAGCCCTTATTATCTCTACAACCTCAGTGGCAAGTGTGAAACAGAGGTAGAGAGAATTGGTTGAAAAGCTGTAAGTTGTGTGAGAGTTCATTTAATGAGCTTGTAACCATCAGCTGACAAGTTTCCAGAGGTGATCTTACAGGCAGGCAGGACAACTTTTCACAAACCAGTATATTCCAGAAGATCTGTGACCAAACCTTTGGCTAGAGCATGCCAACATAGCTTCACTGAATTTGGCAGTTATTCCTACTGATAGAAGTCAAGTATCTGCCTCTGTGGGCATCAGTTTGAATCCTCTGTAGTAAACCATGCCTCATATACTCACTCATTCCTAGCTGGTGCTTAGCAACTTGTAATACAAATCCAGGGCAAGTAGTGTATGTGCGCATGTCTGTACACACAGATCAACAGTCAAACTCATTCTACTCTTTACAAAAGCATCAGCATGAAAGACTGTGGGATATTTCCTGCTTCATTCTATTAGAAACCACTTATGGGAAAAGTCATGGCTACAGCTCCCCCACCTCCTTAGCACTGTAAAATGTTAGTGCAATTTGTTTTCCTGTGCTGATGAATCTGCTGGCAATCAGATTTGAAATCTGTATTGTACCATGAAAAAGCCTTGCGTTAATACATAGAGGACCTATTTTAAAAAATCACAGCAGTAATATCAGAATTATTTCAATTAAAGAAACTCTTGAATGGCCATGATCATCTTAAAGAATCTACATAGATCATAAAGAATTCATGGAGATAAAAGTATCAATTAAAGAACAATCAAGTTCATATTTCCATTTGTTTTTCTTTTTCCTAAGTGTTAGATATCTAGTCTGTGTATAATTTCATCAATTAGGCAAGCAACATAACTAACTTCTCCCCCAAAAGTGACAAATTACTGGACAGATGAGTTCACTATAAATTAATTATTGTAGTTTAATTACAATTGAAATTTTAAAGACACCTCATCTCTCTCACCTCAATGGTGGGTGGATCATTTCTTTTTTTTCTTATCCATGCTGCAAAAAGAGATAAAAATCAAATGGAGTATTTCAAAGATCACAGACAGTATTAAAACTCAAAATTATGATGAATTTGTAACAGAAAACTGTTTATATTGTTTATATAAAATTGTTTATTGTTTATATAAATTACAATAGACTTTGGCACAACCTGGCTACCCATAATATCAATTCTCAAAATATAAAGACTCAAAATGTTATTTCCCATGTCAATGCTCTTAGTCTTCACAGGAGGAAAGGCGGGGGTGAAGGGGGCTGTACCTCACCTCTGCAAGGAGAGCTTGCAGAGCCACACCCTGGCTGCCAAAACAGGGCTTAGAAAGCAGGGCTCACGATCCAGGCCTGTTCTGGATCTTGCTATACAGTGCTTCGCTTTGCCCTGAGACAATGACAAGATGACGCTGAAAAGTACGAAAAGCTTTAGACAACTCTGGAAAAAAATGGTTCCTGTATACGCCTTAAGCATTCTAAAAGCCAAAAACCTATTTATGCTAGTGACAACTAGAAATGCTTAGAGGGATGCAAGATACAGCCCCAAACCTGACTGCAGAGCCCTGACTGCACCATGTCGTATGGCTGTGCATCGATGGGGAGGTACTGTAACCAAGGGAAGGCTCCCTCCACCTCAGTCAATTCACACTGGAAAAGACAGGAGAGGAATGAAAGTGGTGGCAACAATTGTCCTGCGGCTTGGGTTTTCCATGATGAACCAAAATCAATAGACTTATGCCCTCTCCCATTGCAAACATGGACGTTTAGCGTGGGACTGACGGAGGTAGCGATCCAACGGGACACCACTGCAGACACAGAAGCGGCACTCCGTCAGGTCTTGCTTCATTCAGTCGATGAATTATTAGAGATAGCTCCAACTCTATTACAGGCATTATTTAGACAAATGCCCTGTCTGTGGATAGGGCAATATTTATCACTCTTTAAAAGTACCACTACCATAGCATTTTTTCGTGCCTTTTCAATCCACACAACTGGTAAGTACTGAGCTGTGTATTTGGTAGACTTTTTGGCTCATATGTTTCAAATGAATGAATAGCAGAATGCACGTGGCCAGTAATGAACAGAAGGACAAACATAAGGAAAGCCAGTTCTAAGTGCTGAGATATGGCAAAATGTTCTTTTGTATGTTTGGGTAATTAAGACTTTTGTTACTATGCTTGAAAATGAGAGCTAAAATGACATTTTCATTATCACCCAGTCAAATTCTTGGTCTGACCTGTAGCTGTCTAAAAAGTTTCAGAAATGCTTTAAGAAGGAACTATTCCAAATTTTAATTTTTCTAATACCATCTGTGCTGTATTTTGAGGTGAGCTGGGAAGGAGTCAGACAGCAAGTCCAAAACACTAAAAGTTGCACAGAGTCATAATGTCACCACACCACTAAAAATGCAATTACACGTAGGGTTAAACACTAACACCACTCTGCTTCAACAACATTATGAAACTGGTTTCAGGAGGAGTAGCTTCCAATTAACAGGAGAACAGAATTAAGGCAGGCAAAATGCCATTACACGGTTTGGAATTTAGCCATGATGGCAAGGCCAACAGCCTTAACTCAATGTTAATGGTAAAATAACTGTAATGATACAAACCAATCCAAACCAGGGATTACTTTCAACAAAGTATGATCATCTGCCTTGCCATGCCTTGCTTCTGTCTTCATGAAGTGCAGTACCACTGGTTTCAATTTCACAGCTCTCAGAACCTAAAAATTGCCGCTTTTTTTTTAAATTGTCAGTATTTTTTTAAAACACCATCTGCATTTTAACTTCAACTGATTACAATTAGTGATTGTTAACAAAAAATTCTTAAAGTTTGAAATCCTACAAAAATTAAGCTACACTTAGAAGCTACTGCTGAAATATAACAATAACAATAGATTGTCTTTCAATAGCAGATGGGATGTTTAGGCAGTTATTTGATTAATGATTTTCAGATGAATACTTCTATTAAAAGATTTTATCATTTAATTATCTGCCTCAATTTAACAAGCCACAGACAGAACAGTGAAGGGTAACACAATGACACGTGTCCTGTGAACAGAAGCTGTGAAGCAAGGAGCATCACGCAACACATTTTCATTCATTAATAGATCTCAATTAGTACCAACACTCAAAAGCAACAAAACAATCCTTAATTTAGGAAGATTTCTTGTATCAAACATTCTATTATCAGACTGCATCTATTTAAATACACAAATAATGCACACAGTTGTAACATTGTACTATTTTTCTTCCCACCTATAACAAGCATTTAAATGCATGGTTTTATAGGAGCTATCAACCTTCCTTCTTCTTAATAAATGTCAGGCCTACAAATCATTTTCAGTTTAATCCTAAATAAAACTTGCTGACACCAAGATTGGATACTATTTTCCAAATTCCTACAGGTAAACTCATTTTAGCAACTCTAATAAGCTGCATTAGAAAATCATTATTTCATGAAAGATTCCTTCACTGCTATGTAGCTGAGGGAGAAATACAGTAACAAAATTTACTATAATCTCTTTATAGCCATAAGATGAAGTTAGTTAGCTTTAATATATAATATTCTCTCTGTGCAAATCCATTTCTGAAATATTCTACATAAAGCACAGCTCAAGATATGAGGTTAAAAGCAAAGAACACAATCTGAATCGAGTATATTTTTAGTATATTGTACTTTAGCTTCTAATAGTTTTATCAGTCTTTCAAAAGCTATACATTCTTCTGATCATTCACCTGACCACTCCTCAGTCTTCAGGCAGAAGAATGGAGGACTCTCATATATTTAATCCCCAACTGTTTTCAGGTGGCTCTCTTTCTGACAGAAAATTTTAAAAGCCTTTCAAGTTTTTCTGAAGTATCAACAATATTTTGAGTCTTCAATACATGATTCAAAAAAACCCACCAACATCTCATAACTCAGGAATAAAAGAAATTCATGGTAACAATTAAAAGAAGAATGAATGCATAAAAAAATATAATCAATCATTTACTACTGCGTTAGCACTAATTTTAACAAAATCCAAGTAAATGATATCTTGAGATCAAGACGTTGCATTCTTTTTTACAAATACAGTCAAGTGTATACAATTCAGCAATGGAAAAGCTCTCCCACCTTTCTTTGTTGATGGAAACAAGGCAGGTAGGTGCTTTATTACATATTATTTGAACACCATATGCACACACATGTACACTTAATTTGAAAGCGTCCAGTGACAGTCATATTGGAAAACACTTCCATGTGAACACTGCCATTCCCTACACTAACAAAACAGAATGCCCTCACAACTGTCAGACAAGATGTTTTAAACCTCGTAAAGCAGAGAAGGTAACATGTACATACCAAGTGCAACCAAAACATGCTTCCCTGCCCTCTAAAGCTTTGGCAAAATGAATCACTGCCGCCATTTCAAACTAATTATGCTGCTGCTGCTTCTAATTTTATCTGGCATCTCCTGCATTCTGTACTCATTGTAATGCTATTTTTGTCTAAAAGAAATTTTGCAAGATAGCTGGACATTTCCTACCTTAAGATCTTCACATTCTTTCATCAGCACTCATTTGCATTCTCATTAGTATGCATGAGATTTTCATTGAACTTTAAGACTCCTACTGGCACATAACACACTGTAATGAGTGTAAAAGTGAGCATGCAAATTAAGACTCCCATTAATCAAAGAAAGAAAGAAAGAAAGAGAAAGAAAGAGAGAGAGAGAAAAAGAGAGAGAGAGAAAAAGAGAGAAAGAGAGAAAGAGAGAGAAAGAGAGAGAAAGAGAGAGAAAGAGAGAGAAAGAGAGAGAAAGAGAGAGAAAGAGAGAGAAAGAGAGAGAAAGAAAGAGAAAGAAAGAAAGAAAATTACTAAGAGGAGTAGATGGGCAATAAAATGCTGCAGGAAACATACAATCTCATGAATCTCTATAAGTATGTGAAATTACTGATGTCCTCTCAGGAGCACTATTGACATCTATTGACATGTCCTGAAGAGGTAAATTACACATTCTACAGTAGGTGAACATTCAGAACTAACATTACAGAAAGGTTATCTGTTGTGTGCATCCATATTGCCTAGGGAAAAGAAAGGTATGCACTCCCACCTTGTAGTAAAATATGAGAGGCTTCACCTAAACAAAAACAGGTAATATTTGTATTGTGCATATGGATTACATTGCAAATTCAAAACTACAGTAGAAAAGGAAACACACTTTTTGATTTTTATAACAAAAGTTGACTTAATTGTGTACAAATAGCAAACACTAAGACTAAGGAGAACACAAGGAATTATTATTCTATTCTTTTAATGTAGAGCATGTTTCAGTTTCAAAAAGCCTTAATGGACATTCAGAACTTTTGTAAAATTCACAGGTCTGAGAAGTTAGGAAATTTAATCCTGTGGAGCACTTAAAACTAGCATCTTCAGGAGAAAAATTCCAAGCAAACCCTTCAGGAGTAAGCCTTCAGCCCTGTATTCAGGAAACTCTCAGGACTAATACACAAATACCATCTCTGGAGTCTGAGAAACAGCTTGCACAGATTGAGTCTGTAATCTGGACAATTTGTTTATCTACTTGCTTTATAGCTTTCTACTTGGTCTCAGTTACCTTATTACAAGTTTAGAACTTGATAAACACAGCCCCTCAGTTTACCAACTGTCCAGGCTGAATGTCTTAGATATACAATGAGATTTAACTCAGACTCTCTTCAAATTTCACTACAGCCTGCCCCTGCTCCTTGAACAACCGTTTGTCCCTGGTTTTGTGCAAGTTCTCTTCAGACAACTCACGCCCTTAAATATTTACAGGGACAATACTTTTACTCCTTTCAGTCACAAGAGGTTTCTCTTCTATCCACACTGTGTGATGTAGGGCAACAAGGAGAGGGGAAAAGGGCGCTAGGATGCCTGCTTTTAAATCAGGTGGTCGTTAAGGACTATCCACAAGTGAAAAAAAAGAGTCCTGGCAGAACAAAGATAGCACAGGTAAAAGCAGCTCTGCAGATCCCAAGAAAAAGGAGAGGAAATAAAGCAACAGAAACTTTAGCACAGTCTGTAAAGTGAAAAGCCTGAGAAGGCTATGCAAGAAGACTGCTATTGCTGAACCAGCCAAAACTGAAGCAGAGAGGCCACAGATGTCAAAGTGCATACACAGGATTTGGAGAGAAGGCCCCTGGAGATGTAGGATGTGCCCAGCAGAGAGGATTTAGAACACTAAAAATAAAAAAAAAAATTTCCAACAGTGAAGAGAAAACAGAAGTAAGAAATATTATACAGCCTTCTAACCTTATATTCATCTTTTACTGTTCAGAGAAAACAGCAAATATTTTAGAAATCCCTCTGCAAAGTCTCAGACTATTTGCTGGAATGATCAGCATCCCCAACAGCACGAATTATAAAGTGAACACCCACAGAAAGAATGCATTGGGAAATTTTCAAGAGTCTGGACAGAAGTTAAAGTTCAGAACAGGTCTTGTGGGTCTGGGAAACTTCTACACCAATCTTAAAGAGGAAAAATTAGGCACAGAACTGTAATGAGCTCTTCAGCAAAGCTTGTTTAAAAACCTTGTATTAAACTGCTCCCACTCAGATAACTGGCTTCTATAGTATTTTTGAACTCTCTGCTCTTTCCATTCTTTCCCATTTCTTACGCATTGAGAATTTTTCATTCACAGGAGGTAGAAAAGAGGTAGTGAGGAATTGAATTTCAGAGTATCCTGCATCCCTAATTTACATCCAAATATATAGCGAAGGCACAATAGTTCTTTGAACAGCCTCTATACTGCTAGCAGAAGTACCAGTTTTAGTTTTCAAAAACTATGTTATACTTCCACTAAATTATTTGTAATGTTTAAATTGGAATCCCACAAAAAAATATAGGTTAACCTTTTTTGTGCAATTCCCATACTTTATCTGTCAGAAACATGCATATACACTCATTCTGCTTAAGGAATGCACAGGGGGGAACAAAGATGCATGTATCTTTCTTTCTGTTTCTAGAGAAATTCAGTACGTAAAAGACTGTTACCTATCTGCACACTGTAAATTTTCCTTTTCTCTATGAATTCTTTCTATTTGGTGCTGACAAAATCACAAAGAAAAAACACACAGTTACAAAGATGAGGAAGTTAAAAGTTAAAAGTGTAAATGCAGCTCAGAAAAATGGGACTGGCCAATTGTCTTTTCTTCTTTAAAACAAACACAAGTGAGATGCCTTGACTTGCAGAAGTGCATCTCAGGTCTGGCAGTTGCATCTTTTTAGGCAAGTCCATACTGCAAGGTACCAGACCCTTGACTCCAAGGTTCCTGTACTGGTGCTTGCCAAAAGCATCCTTCCAAACAGCTGTACCCTCCCATGCACCACACTGTCAAGTCACCTGGATTTGTGCTAAGGTTTCTGAAGAGAGATATAGTGCAGACTTATTAGTGCTAAACTGATTCCAGCAGTCCTAAGGCACAGGTTCATATAGCAAGTTAGTTGAACCAGCCTAAGACCCTTTGTGAGAGGGTCATTACCCATATGAGACAGTCTGACTATCCATGTTGTTTCCTGTTAATTCTAGCCAAGCGCAGGTAGAGACCATTGGATTGCATTTTTCAACTCTTTTAAAAGGCAGCAGCAGGTCTTGGATTCATTCACAGCAGAGCAGTTACCTGAGGTTTTAGATATGCTTCGCAGTGTGATTACATGACAGTCACACAGATCTAAGATGACTAGCAGTGGCTGGAGAACTTTTGGATGAGGAAGCAGACCATCGGAAAGTTGGATTAGGTAGATACCCATTCAAGCACCAGATGATTTAGTAAGGACAAGCCTACCAGCCTGCTGCTCTCCTTCAAAAGATGGCTATCTCAGACTGATAATAAGAAGCAACTAGATTAATACTCGCCAGCCAATTGTGGGTACTCGGGCAGCAGAAGACAGAAGCTGCTGATACTGTAGTTTTGCCCACAGTTTGCAAATGCTGCTAATAGCATTGAAACATCTTTGAGAAGCTTTTAGCTCTTAATACTAGCCTTAGTTGATCACACAAAAAAAATCAGAGGAATCAGTGTAACAACAATGATAAAATACAAGATGGAAACATTTGGTATTTCTCTACTGACTCCAGGAAGGGATATAATGGGACCAAACTTTTCTCTTAGCTCACTATCATCTCCCTCAGGGCCAACAGTGAGCACAAAGGAAAGAGAACGAGGTAAAGCAAGTATATTTTAGTATTTTCTCAAAACACACTGTAGCCTCCATTAATTTTCAGCTCACTGACAAATTACACCACAGTGATGTCTGTATATGAGAAGGATTTTTCTTCCACAAATTCTTTTAAACTTTTTGAACTCATGCAAACTTCCAGCAAGCAGAATATTCAATGACAAGGAATTCCAGAGTTTAACTACTATTACTTAAAATAAAGAATTTTGCTTACTTTAAACCTACCAACTTCTGGGTGATGCCTAGATATTATTCACCAAAAAAAGCATGTTGAATGGTGGGTAGACTCTATCTGCTCTTTCAGGGGTTCCTTGCTTATGCTTTAGAGTCCCAGATTTCAAGCCACATTTAATCCGACACTTGGCTCAAGCTCCTACAGCCTCAAGGCCCAATGTATACTCCACCTCTGCATTCACTCCTTCTCCAAGGGCTGCTCAGCTAATTCTAAGGAATGTCTCCAATCTCCCTGAATTTCTTACTAAATCCCAAATTTTCAGACAAAATTTTCATCAGTAGCAGTGGGAAAAAACAGTTAATAATTAACAGGTTCTCCAACTCCCTTCTAAGACTGTGCAAGGAAGAGCACATAAATCATAAAAAAAAAAAAAGCCCCATCACTGTGCCACCAATAGTTCAACTGACCTACAGATTAACACTGTAGTGAAGGCATAATTAGGAAATTTTAACACATTTAGTTTTAGTTATTCTATCAAATCCTCCTCAGGCACAAATACTTTCACATTTAATAGGAGAAAGTCCTGATCATACAGGCTTTATTTACATTTTTATTAAGTACTTATTTCCTAAACATAACTTATCCTATTTGTAAAGGGGTTACTTTAAGAATTCATAGTAACTATGCAGTTAATCAAAAGCCTGCATTACTCAAAATGAAAGATAACAGACAACCTATTCACATAGGCCTTCCACTAAAAATATTGAATCTACATTCAATGGCAAAATTATCTTGAAATAAAACCAAAATATTCAAGATTTACCTTCCCATTCTGTTGGAAAGTCACCCATTTCATATTGATATGCTTGACGATTTATTGCTTCTACAAATCTTCTTTCCGGTATAATCTGCCCTGTAGCACCAAAAAACCAAACAACAAACAAGAAAAAAAATACCAAAAAGTTAAATATATTTCAATATAATATTTAAATAGTTGATTATGTTATTGTTTTGAAAGAACAGTACTTATTCACACAAGTGCAACGATGTCTACAGGATAAAAATTAAGGATAAAAATACTAAGAAAATTATTACCATCTAGATGTCAATTTGAAAGCTATGTATTTCAGTAATTTTAACAAAAGCTTACATGTTGTACAGTTGACATGTGTTGAAATATATTCGTCATTAATAATCCAAGTTATTCATCTTAGTATATCCCTCCCTTTGAGAATGCTTCTCTGAAGAACTGTTGATCACTTTTCTATCAACTGGTTTTTTTGTCATTTGGATATTTTCTGCACCATTGCTGGTGAGGGATCAGAAACTTGATGCTGTTCTTGAGCCAAAACCAGCACTGAAAATTCAGTGGTTAGCTTTGCAAAGCAGTCAGGCCACATCATCTCCAGTCTTTGGCAACTGCTCTGTATATGTGAGTCTTTTCACATATGCTTGCAAACTAAGTATTTGCTATGTTAAAAACCACAAACAAATAGGTAGCTCTCTGATAGGGAACATTCAATATATTGAAAGAGGAGCCAGCGTGGAGAATCTGGATCAACATCCCACCCACAGATTCTACTACTGCCAAAGAGGAAGAATTAAGGTTCATCCGGGGATGTAGCACACAGCAGACTGACTGTCAGATACGCTACTGTACAGAGGACAGATTTAAAAAAAAAAAAAAAAAAATCAACCACTGCACCTTTCACTTATGAAACAGTATTTTAATTTTCTTTTTAAATTAGCAAAAGATGTGCAACTCCCCCCATCCTTCACAGGGGAAAAAAAAGTTAACAACATTCCCCAGGCTTTTTTCTCCCACCTTTTTCTCTTCCTGGGAGGTTGATATGGATAAATGTGACATTTTGAGGAAATACCTGCATAAAATCTTTTTTTTTTCATAATGTGATTAATACAGATCATTCCATCAGTATGCTTTCAACAAGTATTTCAAATGAAGTTCTTTTAAAACTGATAGCAGTCACGTGTTAAAATTCACCCATCTCTGGTTAATAGCTAAACTACATACATTATTCATTATTAAGTATCTAATACAGTAAAATAAAAACTTGTACAGAAACTGCAATTCCTTTTCTAAATACCTTCTTTAGCTTTATAACACTTCATTTTACTTTTATGCAATGCAACATTTTTACTTTTTCAGAGATATTCTATCAGGTAAAGAAAATAGTGTAGCATACTTACATCTCCAAAATTAGATATTTTTTAATCAGTGTTTAAAGATATGTGATTTATACTTAAGTACACAATTCCTATAGTCTGAACATACTATACTTCATATACTTGCTTTAAAATAATTTCCTTTCAACAATACCAAGAATAAAACTTTTTCTCACACTCTTTATCTGTATACTAAAAAACAGAGATTTACTTTGCTCCCATAAAGAAGATTTCCAGAAAAGCTGAAGACCTATCTAATTAGGCCTGATCCTATATAGGTCTCAGAATTAACACTCTTCTCCACTGCTGGAAAATCATTAGATTTTACTGTTAGCACAGCACCTTTTAGAAAACTGTCCATAATTTGAATCCTCCACCAGCAGAACAGTCTGAGTAAACTGACATAAGCAAAAGTAACAAAGTGTATTTTTCTACCTGCTACCACAACTTGTGATTGATGTTATATCTTTATGTATTCCCAAATAAAATGTTTTTAACTAAGCTACTTTTAACAAAATACACCACTTTTCATACTCATACAAGTTTTGATAGGACACATAAAAAATTCATTCTCCAGACCCCACAGTCAAATCACATTGTAGACCCAAACTCACAAAATTATTTCCCAAAGATGTCATTTTGAAGAATCATCACACAGTAGTGCTGGTGGCTTTTAAGCCTCTCTGCATGTGACACACACATGACACTAATTAACTTCAACTGTCTGATCTGCCTTGTCCCCTAGGTTTCTTTTGGCAGACCGAACCCTTCAAGTGACTCTTTCAGACCAAACTCATCCAGTGACGACTGGTGTTCCTCAGGGGTCGGTATGGGGACCAGTGTTGTTCAATATCTTTGCTGGCGACATGGACAGTGGGATCGAGTGCACCCTCCGCGAGTCTGCCGACAACACCAAGCTGTGTGGTGTGGTCGACACGCTGGAGGGACGGGATGCCATCCAGAGGGACCTTGACAGGCTGGAGAGGTGGGCCCGTGCGAACTGCATGAAGTTCAACAAGGCTGAGACAATCCCAAGCACAACTACAGGCTGGGAGGAGAATGGATTGAAAGCAGCCCCAAGGAGAAGGACTTGGGGGTATTAATTGATGAGAAGCTCAACATGAGCCGGCAGTGTGCGCTTGCAGCCCAGAAAGCCAACTTTATCCTGGACTGCATCAAAAGAAACATGACCAGCAGGTCGAGGGAGGTGATCCTGCCCCTCTACTCTGCTCTTGTGAGACCCCACCTGGAGTACTGTGTCGAGCTCTGGGGGCCCCAGTACAAGACAGACATGGAGCTGATCAGAGGGCTGGAGCACCTCTCCTATGAGGACAGGCTGAGAGAGTTGGGGTTGTTCAGCCTGGAGAAGAGAAGGCTCCGGGGAGATCTAATTGCGGCTTACCAGTACCTGAAGGGGCCTACAGGAAAGCTGGAGAGGGACTGTTTACAAGGGAGTGTAGTGACAGGACAAGGGGTAATGGGTTCAAGCTGAAGGAGGGTTGATTTAGATTAGATGTTAGAAAGAAATTCTTTACTGTGAGGGTGGTGAGGCACTGGAACAGGTTGCCCAGAGAGGTTGTGGAGGCCCCATCCCTGGAAGTGTTTAAGACCAGGTTGGATGGGGCTTTGGGCAACGTGGTCTAGTGGAGGGTGTCCCTGCCCATGGCAGGGGGGTTGGAACTAGATGGTCTTTGAGGTCTCTTCCAACTCAAACTGTTCTATGATTCTATGATTTTATAACAGCTGTCAGACTTCTAGAGTGTACAGGTTGCAACTTGATTCCATTTTGCAGTTAAAAACAGTTATGCATATTAAAATTTTCCAGTTTGACAGAATGGTAGATTTTTCCCCTTTTAAATCAAAAGTTCTGTGCTCGTGTGGGCCATTAGTCCACACTAACCACATTTTTCTGACCTGCTCCATTGCACTTATCCTGTCATTGATGCACTGAACATATATGCTTACATATGTACACATATGCATTTTCTATAACCCATTGCCTAATTATGCTTTCAGAAGAAAAAAAAATACAGTAACATAACATATGTAATATAGACAACAGTAATGTTCAAATGAAAGTTACTCAGCCAAAGTGCTGATAGTAAAGACATAGCATAGACCAATGAGACTTTGGAAAAATACCTACACAATCAACCAGGAAAGACTGGGGTGTGATGGGAGTTGCAAAGAGAAAGAAGAAAGGAGGGGGAAAAAACCCCACAAAACAAAACAACAACAACAAAAAAACCCACAACAAAAAAACCCCCCACAACTCTGAGTTTAAAAATTCATTTACTATGGTTAAAACGTGAATAACAAGTTGACAAAAAAAACAATACAGGCTTTGAGGTTTTTTGTTTTTTAAATACCCGCATATCCCTCCTCTTTCCTAGTTGTACATCTATGCTATTTTTGTTGAAGACTGCCACCTCCCTAGTCTAGGACTCTGCCCTGCACATATCTTTCAAGGATGACAATTAATACAAAAATTTGTCTGGAAGCTGTCTCTTTGAACAGAAACAAATACACACATACCTGAGTTGTAAGGCTTATTGATACACCAAGCTGTAATTTCTGAAACTGGTGATGGAAAAAATATTCTACTAATCACACAACCAGTAACAGTAGAGAACACCAGGAGAGGTAAACAAATTCTACAATGTGCAATGCTAGTAACTATTTCATTATCCATTTTCCTAAGGTGACCTACAACAATAGACCTCACTGAAGGAAGTGTTTTCTCAATATACTGCTCCCTCCATTCACTTTACTAAGACCAACCATATAGAAGCATATAATTGTTAGTTAGGTTACATTCACAGAAAGCTCAGTACATTTCAGAACCAAGTTCTTTAAGGTGATCTTCAGAATGTTTCTTGATTCAAACTTTAAGCAGAAGTTAGCAGGAATAGTCTCCCAGAAGTAATTTTAAATTAAAGAAATTCAAAACACTAACATACAGGTGTCCCACTTTCTCTTTCAAACTCGTTTCTTTAATTACAAAACACACTTCTGTCTGATTGCTCCAACTGCCAAAAGTTTAACAATTTCTATCTGGATTATGGTGAATTGTATTTAAATGTCTCTTAACTGTTTGCTTAAGTATAAACAAGTATTTTTTTCCTAAATTAAATCAACTTTTGCTATGGAAAGCTCCAGTTTTCAAAAAAATTTACAATAAATGTTTTATTTAAGTAATATACTTCTATTTTGCAAACAGCATCAAAAAGTCTAGAGAATATTCTCACAAATCATTAATGGAAGACGCCACTTTTTACTTTGGCTTGGCAGGGGAGAATCTGCAAAGAACAATCTGATTTTTTTATGATAAATAAAGCCAACACACAGAGAAACACACACACACAGAGAAGTCAATGAGTTTTCTATTGAGTGTAATGGTATCAAGCCATAGCCAGAAATACAAAGTATAAAATATTTTTTTTAAAAAAAAGACACTGTTCAGATCAGAGAAACTTTTGCAAGCTTGCAAAATACTCAGTGCAAACCACGTACTGTGTGTGCCAGCATGACTTTACCCATCTCTGAATGGAATCACCTTCAGAGATTAAAAGTTTGGAAATACATATATGTGCATACATATAAATATATAAATGCATCAGGAACATAACACAACAGTTTAAATGCTAGTAGGAAATAATATTTTTGGTATACAGCCAGATGTGAAGACAAGCTTAGTAAGACATCTGATCAAAATATTTGTATGCAGAAGGAGAAAACCTTTGCTTACCACCAGTGTGGCAGTCTAACTCCATGTTAGATTTCACCGACTAATTCTGACACGCTCTTTCCATTGTCGTTGAATATTGCTTTGAAATCCTTCTGCATGGTAATCGTGAACCCAACCCATGATGGCCTCAAAACAAAGTCTTATCCGTTATATGTTAAGTATGTGAAAACTATCCTCTACTCGAACTGCACATGTAAGGACAAAATGAATATAAACATATTCATTCTCTTTTCTGGTGGTCAATTCCTCACTCTTCTCTGTATGGAATTTGCCATTTTGCCTTTTTTTTTTTTTAAATCTTTTGTCAGCATAGGACATTCAAGCTCATCAGAAGGCATACTACAGCTGTGTTTCTCTAACGCTAAATAGTTTATTCTAATAAAATTAGAATGCTACGAACAATTATGAGCTGCTGAGCAGCCAATGTGTATTCACCTATGTCTGTGTCATAAATTTATGAAAAAAGGCATTCTTTGTTCTATATTTTCTTTTTTAGGAGTGACAAATTTAATAAACTGAAAACGCTGAATCTGTAACTTCCTGAGGGATTAGAATCCAAGGTTCACACAAACTTATGTTTTGAAGGCCAGCTGTATCTGCAACTGTGGGGGTTAACTCAAGTAAAAATACCTTTTACTGCAGTTTGTCTGAGAAGCAAGTTCTGCCAGTGGACTGAGATTTAAAAACCCTCTGCTAAATGTCCATTGTTATTCTAGTCCCCGAGCTCTCTTCGTCTGGCAGCAGGATGCACCAACACCAGTTCCCATTCCCTGCTCACTGGAAAGCATTGTACCTTCTACCTCATCAAAGCCGCATGAAGCCCAACAGATACTGCACTTTTACAAAGAACCACTGTTTTGTAATGAATCTACAATAAACTTACTAGAAATATACAACATCACATTCTTTTTGCAACACAAGTGTAAATGATACTAGTACAAATGCCACTTCCTTGGAGAGCTGATGGATGCTCGGTGCTCTGGCATGCGGAAGCGTTCTCCCAACTGTTCCTTTGGTTTGTTTTGGTCTATCAGATTCAAGAAACAGTTTTCTACCAATTACTGTCAAAATGTGAATAAATCCAGGAATGAAGTACTGAATATTTTCTGTAAATGTATGGAAAATGGCTTAAAATAGGGATTTAGCATGTATAAAGGAAATCTAGCAAGCGGATAGGAAGTGTACAATAACTTGTACTCTATAAATAAAAACATAATGCAGGAAGATAAACAAAAAGGCAGTCATGCAGGGAAGAGAAATGGGCAAATGACAGCGAGGATATGAATTGTAAATGAAATGAAAAGATAGTTACAGCTGTGGAGAACATCAATTAAGCAATACGACCCAACACAGCAGTGTTACAGTCTGGTTTGGATGATTAATTATATTTCAATTATAAATCATTTCCAAACACTCATTTACCATCTCCATTTTTTTCAGAATAAATGGAATTATTACAGCTAGCTGCACATATACTCTCAAGGAGCTAATGCTATTTCTGTTTTTTAGTAAGTTTTAATAGATTTTACAAAAGGATTACAGGTTTGAGATTTGCACAGAAAATTCAGTCTTATACAAGGTCTGAACACAATTACAGCTAATATTGTGCATATCATTTGAAGGATTAAAGAATACTAGTACTGCTATTTTATTGTGCTTGCTTTTCATTGTAGAGTATAGAAGAAAATGCTTAGGTATTTCAGCCACAGTCAACAAAAGAGTGCAGCTTCTGAATAAAAGGAAGGTTAGCTAAAATAACTTGTGTTTTGAGATATGTTGTCCATTACAGGTATATGCATATCCTACAGACATTTCTTTTAAACAGCATTAAAAATTACTATTCATCCTACAACTTATATGCTACTCACTTTATCATATAAATTACAAAATTATCCTTGAAGCTGCACTTGTACCATTTGTATACCCCAAGACAGAGCATTTCAGAACATTCCCCTCTCTCTCAGGGGAGACCTCTCTACAACTGCCTGATAGGAGTCTGTAGCCAGGTGGGTGTTGGTCTCTTCTCCCAAGTAACAAGCGACAGATGAGAGGAAATGGCTTCCAGTTGCGTCGGGGGAGGTTCAGATTGGGTAGTAGGAACAATTTCTTCACCAAAAGAAATGTTGTCAAGCACTGGAGCAGGCTGCCCAGGGAAGTGGTTGAGTCACCATCCCTGGAGGGACATAGTTTAGCTGTGGACTTGGCAGTGCTAGGTCCACTTGATCTTAAAGATCTTTTCCAACCTAAATGATTCTATCATTCTATAAGACATGGTGTGTATCTATAAACCCTACCTAGTCTTTTCACTAACAGAAATCTCACAAATACAGACTCAGATGAAAAAAACAGGATGCTAATACATCAACATAATGTTACCAGAAAGCGGCAAAATAATTCACTCTCTAAGACTTGTTTTGAAGTTTTAAAAAGCAGGCATTTAGAAAGCGCTGGCTGCACAGGGGATAACTCCACCTAATGAGCACACCCAAAAGACAAAACTAGCAGGTATTTATACTATGTTAATATACATATTCAGTATATTTCCGAGTAGTGCTTATCACATTCATGGATTTTCGGGGAACTCGTTAGCATATGCTAATGTCTTTCGCCCATGTTTGTTGGCACCTCCGGGTGGTCCTCGGGGGTCTTCAGACTCAGTCCTGGTATCACATATACCTTATCCCTCAAGGCTGGTTTTGTGATCACCTTGTAACTTTCTTATCTTTGTGCATCTGTTCTTCCAAGGCCGAGCTGTTTAAAATGAGATTGTTCCAGAGCTTCTTATCTTACAACTAATTATTTTCTAAGTTACAATTGTTTCCCTTTTGTTTGGTTACATCTATTGAGCAATGGCTCTAATTGCTTGAATTGATCTTAATATTTCAATATTCACAGGTATCAATAACACAACAAATAAACTCCTTCTGTAGTTAAAATGCTTGTTCTCACCTATAAAGCAATTACACAAAAACTATTGCAAAGTTCATATCTGAGCAGGATGTGAACAGAGATCCTAATATTTCAGGCACAGAAGGTGGAGGGGGTGCTAAGCATGCTAATGCAACTCTGAAGCTGGTGGAAGGGTTGGCAAGCTGAGTAGAACAAGATTGAGCTCCTCACCACCTCTGCAAATGCTACAGTTGACTCAAGAGACATGATGAATGTATATAATCTGTTCAAAAAAGCCCCTCAGTTCATCCAGCAGGTGAAATACTACTCTTCATGGCTTAAAATATGCCTTTGGGAAGAAAACAAGAGATGCTGACTGTTGTGAAAGCTGAAGGAAAAAGGGTGTGGTGGCGGGTAACATTAGATAACAATGCCTAAACGTGATGTGGTCCTCACAGAACACCATCTCTGGCGCCCTGGCAGTCTGTCTTGCATTTCACTGACATTTTTAGCTGGGGTGATTACCACCAAAACGCCATTTTCAAAGGAAGGCTGATAAAAGGAACAGGTTAGCATAGATTCAGAAGGACAGCCACTAGGCAAGGCAAGGTCTGACAGAGATCTCAGGAAAGAGAGCGAGCTCTTCCTTGGGAGAAGAGGAAGCAATTCTAATACGCAGGACAAACGACTACAACATGACCCTGAATACGCAAACGGTTTGCAGGGATGTCCACTAAGTGTAGCCTGCTAGAGCCAAGGGAAACACTGTACAGCTTCAAGGAAACAAAATACCTAACAACGACTGAAATAAACTTAGATAGTGGTAGAGTCTGCCAGGGTTGCCAAAGAAGAAAACATTTTTGATTTCGTCATGAAGCTGGGTCTAACAGGCAGATTTGTACTTTTCTAAACAATCTCATGGCAAAGACACATCCTGTGACATGAGGCAGTCAGGATCAACACAACCAGATAAAGCAGCAACAGGGACTCCTTTCCTTCCGCTCTTGGATAAAGCAACCTAAGGGTCTGTGAAGGTGTAGACACCGACACAACAAATGACGTTATTCCACAGTGTCTGAGTGTGTGCACAGGGGCACTGCTGCCTAGCTGAGAACACAGCCACGGGCCTGAAGGGCTGGATGTTGCAACCGTCTTTTGCATCCTGATATTTTAGTCATGTTTTATATAAAACAATACTGAAGTTTCTGTTTGAAAATGCAGACCTTTTACGTGGACTGAGCTTTAACCAATTAAAGAATCGTATTTGAGATGAAACAAAAATTGGTATTGGAACCAAAAGAACGTGAACATTGCCTGACCTAGGAAAGAAGCATGTATATTCAACCGACACCTCCAAATGATATGACAAAAATTTATTGCGCTTCAAAATACCATGATTAAGTAGCACATACATATTGCAGCAGTAAGTTCAAATAAAAGTATGTGTCCTGGTTCTGGTTATCACTTATTTCCAACTTGAAGGTTTAATTTTTTACTCAGATAAACTAACTGAAATTAAATACCTTACCGATAAGCAAGTCATGTCTTGCTTTCACTATAAGACACAAAATTATTACTGAAAAGGGCTTAAAGACAACTCCATATCTATAATATGATGATAGGAGTATACATCTTGAATTCAAAACTGTCATCTCAGTTCTAAAAAACCAGAGGATATGCCCCATCCTTTGTGATTTACATTAATTATTACAATAGCATTTGACCCTCAGGATCTTTAAGAAGCTGGGTACACAGATAAGAGGCCAAAAAACTCCCCACAATTTTATTCATGTATCCTAATTTGTTTAAATTGTCTGAGGGCTAAAAGGGGGATGCTTAAAATGAGGTGTCTAAAAAAAGGGTGTACATTAGTTTAGAAACAACTTTCTAAGTATATTTCTGACTCACTAGTTTGACACTTGACATGTAAGTGCAGTAAGATTTATTTTTTTATGTTCATCAGTCATTGTATTTTGCTTTAATTTCAAATTTGTTTATATTTACAATAAATTTCTGGTATGCTTTTTCACATATCTTTTTTATATACATATGTTACGTATATTATTCAGTATCTATTAAAAAGGTTTTGAAGTAAAAAAATAGGAAATATATCGCAAGCATAATTAGTAATATACTTTCCAAAAGAATTAAAAGAATGCTACACTAATGCTTATAGGAGCTTAATTATCATCATTGTTCAGGTTAGTATGTACTTCTATAGCTTTTAATATTTTAAGTTTGCAAAATGTCATCTTTCATTATAATAGAAATTTAAAAATATTTACTTGGTTAGAGTTCTAAGAAAAACAAGTATTTCAAAAGTAACTGGTACTTTTTTAAAAACAAAATTAAACAATACTTACCAGAAAGTACAACAATTTAGTGGAGTAATATTAGCAACATCAAATCATTCCTCTTTCAACAGCTAAAAATTTTTGTCTGATTAAACTCTTACTTTACATTGTTAGGTTACATTTAAACCTCTGCTTCAAAAGTTTGGTTTTTTAAGCTGACCAGTGTGTACCCATTAGTTAAGATATTTTCCAATAACACTGATTCTGGGAAAAAAAAATACATTTTAGCTGGTTTTGGTGAGCTCAGAGTGGTGAAGAAGAAAAAAGAACTTCACATAGCCAAGGCACTGCAGCAACGTCTGATCTGCTTTCAAAGCTACTTTGAGCTGGAAAAGGCCAAGTTGGAACAGCAGGGAGCAAGGATTACATGAAAGTCAAAGCTTTAGACCTGAGTCAACTCACAAATTTATTTTTCTACTCAAATCTCAAGATTTCTGTGGTCATTTTGCAAGTTAGAAAAACAATTGCACATGCAAAAAGCAACGTGCAGTCCCCACTTAATTTTCCCTGCTTTCTACTTCTACAGTTCCAACTTAACTAAGCAAATTTTAGACTAAACAGCAAATACTGAGGTCTATGTGCTTTCACATTATGTAAGCACCTAATCATCAAGTATTTAAATACTCAATTGTGTGCTCATTGATTTTAGAGTATTTTGCTGTTACTAGACACTAAAGCACCAAGTGCAATGATTGTAGCCAGTAAGATCATATAAAAGTTTCTATGTCAAAGTACTTATGCTGATGCCAGTGAAAGAAAAGAAGAAAGACTGTCTTTGGACTGCAATCTTTAAATTGCATAGCTTCTAATAACCATAATACAAGTGTTTGATACACAGAGTTTACGACCACTGAAAGAACAAGCTGTGATATTCACAAACTCTACAATCAAATAATTTCATTTCCAGGTGTGTCAAAGACTTGTAGGTTCCCAAACGGTATTTTAATTTTTAGAAGTAAAACTAAAGATGGTTATTTTACTACACTTTACCAATTTAATATCTAAAATGTAAACTCTGAGAAATAATAACATTCATAGAGATTTTCATTATTGCAAAATTATTCAACTAATCTTATTAGAATTATAACTCACTTCTTTCTGGTTTGAGCAGCTAAGATATATGATCCCTGTGTTCTTATATTAAGATGTCACACAAGCTCTTTCCTTCTTAAATGTCTCCATATACTAAGAAACTTTATTGATACCAAGACTACATGATTTGTGTCTCACCACACTAAAGCACGACTCTGCACTGTCCAACTACAAAGAACTCTCTTAACAGTTTCTGGAACATTTAGGTGTCTACTGACCTCAAAATCTTTTTTTTTATATTTCTTAGCTTGCAAGGCATGATGTAACTGGACCACAGGATGGCACAGATACAGACGACTATGAGGAAAAGGCTTCTGAATATAACTTGGTGGGTATAGCTGCCTTGCTATGCGTTGGGACTTGGATGCATAAATCTCTAACACTGAGATGAAAGAAAACACCTGCACATTAAACCTTCCTACGGTCTTAAGAAACACAGGTATTTTGAAACAACGGTGTTACGGCAGTTACAATCTCTCGAGGGTGATAATAATGATTCCGCTTCTACCAAAAAAGAAGCTACTTCAAAAATATTTAACCTTCCCCTTCCCTGTTCCTTCCATGGAAACGTAATAGACAGTAATATACAAAAACGTCTAAACAAAAGATAAAACTGTTCAATTTTATTATACCATTTGTCTCAGGGACATTTCTTACTCATTGTTTTGACAACATGGACTTGTTTTTGTGAATGCATGTTTGCTTTTTAAATTATCAACATAATGAGAGTTGTTAGTCAGAAACATAAATTCAGATCTTACACATCCTCTCCTACCTGTGTGTATGAATGAATGAGAGGGAGCACGCCAGAGATAAGATGAGTTTTTCACCCCTAATAAAGATGACCTACTTTTGCACACTTTGATATCATTCATTTTCTTTCCTGGGAATTTATTATAAAATCAAATTACTTGTATGATAAGCCTTCTGTAATCACCAGTAAGAGTCTTATTTTTCAGTTTAAGGACACTTTCAATTTGCAGTTGCATTTTGCACACTGTACAGATAACTAAACATATATTTAAATAGCAAATTCAGACGTTTTTAATTCAAATAAATTAAACTGAGAAATCATTCCCTTCTGGCTGCCTATATTTTTCTTTAATCCTGGTCAGTGTAGGACCTTATTACAAGTAATTTGCTACTATAAGGCTGAGGAAAAAATGCTAGCCTCACAATTTTTGTCATTTTTCCCCCACTTCCCCTGCAGGCTGCTACTGTTGATGGCCTTTATGGAAATATAAATTCAATCAGCAGCTGCAAATTTCATGAGACGTCCATCTTCATGCTGAATTTCTAACTGAGTGTCAAAACAATCTGTGGATTTCTCCCTGATGAAACACACTTTGAATTGTAAATTTCTGCAATTTTCTCATGTTAGAATTCGAGCTGCACTAAAATAGAGCTAGCCCAGATATAGTGCTTACCAGCTTGAGACAAGTAATTTTCCCCCCTCATCATCTCTCTCATCACTGAAAGAGTTAAATAATAACCCATTGAAAATGACCTGTTTTTTTCTTTTACATAAAAAATTAAATCACATTTTCTATTCTTTTTAGTAGTAGAATAGAACAGAAAGGCCTTCAATATATTCAAAATGCTCTCAAAACACTTGTTTGAACCCACTTATTCATTTCCCAGAAATTAGCTGCAGTAAAACTAAATAACTTACTGTAGCATCAAAATGGCTTAATATTCAAGGAGACCAAGTTCAGTTCACCAAGACAGTTTGTTTCTTCTAAATCTTGACTTACATTAAATGTTAATGGAAAAAAGAAAATATATACAAGTAAATGACTAACATTGAAACATAGTACAGTTTTGAATAGTTCACTGTTCTCTCAATACAGTAAAGCAAAACACAATTTCTGATTCAATTACTACTTCTTACAGTAGCTCTGACAGCACATGCAGCCTATCAGGTATATTACAGCAGCTCCAATGCTTTGCTTTAGAAGAATATTTGTTTTTTCTCTTCTGTAGACACCAACAGGAAATATGTAAAACGATACTACTTTTGCAATTTGCGAGCAAACTAAATAGTCTGTTTGTTATATATTCTTCTCAGCTCCTTTCCATATACAAAAATACCATTCACAAAGAGAAATCCACTGATCATGTAGTTCAGTACCGGCTGTCTTTCTATTTGTTTTCTCCTCTCCAGGGATAGATGTATGTGGTGGAGTGGGTGGGGGACTTACTGAATATACTGTACTAACACTGAAAAGAATGATTCTGGGTTTGATGTTTCACTACAAATACCATAATCCAAAACACAAGACCATCTTTCCGTTTACAGAAGAATTCAGTGGGGCATATTCTTTTTTTTTATACACCAAACCTTCAGTTAACCATTCTCAGATTGAGGAAAGAAACCTAGCAAGCTCACTACCCTGGACTTCAGCAGAGCAGACTTTGGCCTCTTCATGGATCTGCTTTGTACAATACCATGGGACAAAGCCCTGGAAGGAAGAGGGGCCCAAGACAGCTGGCTAATATTCAAGGGTCACCTCCTCCAAGCTCAGGAGCGATGCATCCCAGCAAAGAGGAAGTCAAGCAAAAACACCAAGAGGCCCTCATGGATGAACAAGGAGCTCCTGGGCAAAGTCAAACAACAAAAGGAAGCCTACAGAGGGTGGAAGCAAGGGCAGGTAGCCTGGGAAGAATACAGAGAAACTGTCCAAGCAGCCAGGGAGCAGGTTAGGAAAGCCAAAGCCCTGACAGAAATTAGTCTGGCCAGGGATGTCAAGGACAACAAGAAAAGCTTCTACAGGTATGTTAGTGATAAAAGGAGGATGAAGGAAAATGCAGGTCCCCTCCGGAATGAAACGGGTGACCTGGTTACCCAGGAGAAGGCTGAGGTACTCAACGACTTCTTTGCCTCAGTCTTCACTGGCAAATGCTTGAGCCACACTGCCCAGGTTGCAGAAGGCAGGGACTGGGAGAATGCAGAACCGCCCACTGTAGAAGATCAGGTTCGAGAACATCTAAGGAACCTGAAGGTGCACAAGTCCATGGGACCTGAGGAGTTGCATCCACGGGTCTTGAGGGAACTGGTGGATGAAGTGGCCAGGCCACTCGCCATCATATTTGAGAAGTCCTGGCAATCTGGTGAAATTCCTGCCGACTGGAAGAGGGGGAACATAACCCCCATTTTTGAGAAGGGTAAAAAGCAAGACCTAGGGAACTACAGCCCGGTCAGTCTCACCTCCGTGCCTGGCAGGATCATGGAGCAGACCCTCCTGGAGACTCTGCTCAGGCACATGGAAAATAAGGACATGATTGTTGACAGCCAACATGGCTTCACTAAGGGCAAATCGTGCCTGACAAACTTGGTCGCCTTCTATGATGGGGTTACAGCATTGGTGGATAAGGGAAGGGCAGCTGACATCATCTACCTGGACTTGTGCAAGGCATTTGACACTGTCCCACACGGCATCCTTGTCCCTAAATTGGAGAGACATGGATTCGATGGATGGACCACTCGGTGGATAAGGAATTGGCTGGATGGTTGCTGTGGTGGGTTGACCCTGGCTCAGGGCCAGGTGCCCACCAGAGTTCTTTTTGGCGCCCAACGTGGGGCACCAAAAAGAACTGTGGTGGGTTGACCCTGGCTGAGGGCCAGGTGCCCACCAGAGCCGCTCTATCACTCAAGAATTATCATTAAAATATACATTCAACACAAAACTTCACAAACACTAATCACATCAACAAAGAAAAAGAAAAAGAATTCTCCACACCAACATCAAAACAACACTATCACAACACCAGAGTGGACAATCTACACACAAAATCTACCTCTAGTCCCTTCACCACTATATCACTCTCAAGTTACGTTCAGTCAATGTTTTGCCCGTTACCTCTTCCCATTACTATCCTTATCTCGATTTTTCTCGTGCCCCACGTTGGGCGCCAAAAAAGACTGTGGTGGGTTGACCCTGGCTGAGGGCCAGGTGCCCACCAGAGCCGCTCTATCACTCCCCTCTTTCATTAGACAGGGGAGAAAAGGTAAAACTTACGGGTCGAGATAAGGACAGGGAGAGATCATTCTCTAATTATCATCATGAGCAAAACAGACCGAACTTAGAGAGGGAATTCATCTTATTTATTACTAAGCAAAACAGAGTAGAGGAATGAGAAATAAAACCAAATCTTAAAAACACCTCCCCCCACCCCTCCCATCTTCCCGGGCTCAACTTCACTCCCGGCTTCGAACCTCCTCCCCCCCTCAGCGGCAGGGGCGGGGAATGGGGGGAGGGGGATGGGGGTTGCGGTCAGTGCAGCGCACGTTGTTTCTGCCGCTTCGTTGTCCTCGGGGGGAGGACTCCTCTCATCGCTCCCCTGCTCCAAAATGGAGTCTCTCCCACGGGCTACAGTCCTTCCTGAACTGCTCCGGCGTGGTCTCTTCCATGGGGTGCAGACCTTTAGGAGAAAACTGTTGCAGCATGGGTCTCCCACGGGGTCACAAGTCCTGCCACCAAAACCTGCCCTGGCGTGGGCTCCCCTCTCCACGGGTCTACCGGTCCGGCCAGGGACTTGCTTCAGCCCGAGCTTCCCACAGGCCACAGCCTCCCTCGGGTACCTCCACCTGCTCCAGCGTAGGGTCCTCCACGGGCTGCAGGTGGAATCTCTACACCCCCTCATCCTTCCTCCACGGGCTGCAGGGGAACAGCCTGCTTCACCATGGTCTTCACCACGGGCTGCAGGAGGAGGGGGGAGGTGGAGGTGCTCCAGACACCAGAGCAGAGATCCCCCTGCAGCCCGTGGAGGAAGGATGAGGGGGTGTAGAGATTCCACCTGCAGCCCGTGGAGGACCCTACGCTGGAGCAGGTGGAGGTACCCGAGGGAGGCTGTGGCCTGTGGGAAGCTCGGGCTGAAGCAAGTCCCTGGCCGGACCGGTAGACCCGTGGAGAGGGGAGCCCACGCCAGGGCAGGTTTTGGTGGCAGGACTTGTGACCCCGTGGGAGACCCATGCTGCAACAGTTTTCTCCTAAAGGTCTGCACCCCATGGAAGAGACCACGCCGGAGCAGTTCAGGAAGGACTGTAGCCCGTGGGAGAGACTCCATTTTGGAGCAGGGGAGCGATGAGAGGAGTCCTCCCCCCGAGGACAACGAAGCGGCAGAAACAACGTGCGCTGCACTGACCGCAACCCCCATCCCCCTCCCCCCATTCCCCGCCCCTGCCGCTGAGGGGGGGAGGAGGTTCGAAGCCGGGAGTGAAGTTGAGCCCGGGAAGATGGGAGGGGTGGGGGGAGGTGTTTTTAAGATTTGGTTTTATTTCTCATTCCTCTACTCTGTTTTGCTTAGTAATAAATAAGATGAATTCCCTCTCTAAGTTCGGTCTGTTTTGCTCATGATGATAATTAGAGAATGATCTCTCCCTGTCCTTATCTCGACCCGTAAGTTTTACCTTTTCTCCCCTGTCTAATGAAAGAGGGGAGTGATAGAGCGGCTCTGGTGGGCACCTGGCCCTCAGCCAGGGTCAACCCACCACAGTTGCACTCGAAGAGTTGTGGTCAACGGCTCAATGTCCAAGTGGAGAACAGTGACGAGTGGTGTTCCTCAGGGGTCGGTACTGGGACTGGCACTGTTTAACATCTTTGTCGGCGACATGGACAGTGGGATCGAGTGCACCCTCAGCAAGTTTGCCGACGACACCAAGCTGTGTGGTGCAGTCGACATGCTGGAGGGAAGGGATGCCATCCAGAGGGACCTTGACAGGCTGGAGAGGTGGGCCTGTGTGAACCGCATGAAGTTCAACAAGGCCAAGTGCAAGGTCCTGCATGTGGGTTGGTTCAATCCCAAGCATGACTATAGGCTGGGAGGAGAATGGATTGAAAGCAGCCCCGAGGAGAAGGACTTGGGGCTATTAATTGATCAGAAGCTCAACATGAGCCGGCAGTGTGCGCTTGCAGCCCAGAAAGCCAACCGTGTCCTGGGCTGCATCAAAAGAAGCGTGACCAGCAGGTCGAGGGAGGCGATTGTGCCCCTCAACTCCGCTCTGGTGAGACCCCACCTGGAGTACTGCGTCCAGCTCTGGGACCCTTATAAACTTGCTATTATTAGAATGTAAGTTCCTGGCTCAGCATGACAAAAAAACCCCAACTTTGCTCAAAACACTATTTCAACAGATCTCTGGTTTTGCTTCACTGAGTCACAACATCCCAGATCAAATAACGTCAGGACTCTATTTCAGTTTCACGTGGTCATATATTTATTAGCTTAAACAGCAAAACAAAAGCACACACCAATCTGTTCTCTAATGTCACTAATTTTATATAGCAAAGCAGGCATTCTGTAACACACACAGTTTCCAGTCAGAAGTTCTAGCACCTGAGTATAGGTACAGATTCTGCTAGGGTAGATGGTAAGAAAGGTAAGTACTGAATGTATTATAATCACTTTCATTATAACAGCTTCTTGAATATTGGATAATTTGGTTACATTTATCTGTGATACCTACCAGAAAGAAAGGGAGGCATAACAAGAAAATCTGGTTCTATTTCTCAGAATATCTGGAGTACTACTGATAGAGCTCACTGTAATATATGTGGACAGGCACCAAGAATCCATCCTAACCGTATTAATCCACCACCATTGGGCACTTGGTCCTGTTCAGTTTTAGGATTTACCTTTGTCTCACATTATTTCAAAACCTCACCTATATTTCTCAAAAACAATTACTTCAATTTTATCCATGTCTTTCAAGTTCTAGGCCATGATGCTTTATTAAAGCACAGAGTGTTGAAGCACTTCCAAAGGGAGGTGATCAAACCGCTAACACATGAAAGTGCAGAATTTTCCAATTTCTGTGTGGACT
This sequence comes from Balearica regulorum gibbericeps, assembly GCF_011004875.1. NCBI lineage: Eukaryota > Metazoa > Chordata > Aves > Gruiformes > Gruidae > Balearica > Balearica regulorum. Next base: position 65,147,793 of record NC_046220.1, read on the forward strand.
CCAACACGCTAACTTCCAGCCTTCCTATCAAAACTGAAAACACCAAAGCATTTTCAAATTTAAGCAAGAAAATGAAAATAGCGTTAATAAACAACACAGAGATGCACAAAAGAAAACTCACTGTAGTATAAATCCAACAAATGCGATCCCACAAAATCTAAGATGTGCTACATATTTCTTCAGTGCCATCTTCTGGCACCATAGTTACAGCTACTAAGCAAGTGTGATTTCTTTTTTCCTTCCAATATAACCTTGAAAGTCATTAGCATATCAATTACATACATATGTTTAACAAGAACAGTAAACTTATGCATTTGAAAAGACCCCTAATCCTGAGCAAAACACTTTTAGAATTTCATGATAAGTAAAAAGTTGTATTAGTAGGGGAATTCAGTCATCTGTGGATATAAAAAAGTGAATCAAGTAATAATGTCACAAGTCAGATAAGTCTAGGATGACACTAAACTTACATTTTAGAAAGGTGTCACAAGTATTACAAATAAACAAAAATTCTAACTTTCACGGCATTAAGATACAGCACTTGCAGACTGTATTGGTCTCCTTCCAGATGCCCCCAAACTCACATATTTGTGACTGAAATACTTGACTTCTTACTCAGAACTGGAGACATATTTCTGGGCTCAAAAGTTGATATGTTTATTTTTTCTGAAAATATAATTGGTCGTTTTAATACAAATATTGCCTTACATCTACAAACCTTTCCTAGCTCATGTCTTTTAATGATCACGGCTTTTAATGGTCACCACAGTATTTTCCTTGGCTTTCATACTCAATAGCCAATAATATTAAACAGTTGATTTAGTTTTGCTCTTAATTGAATAACACCTCCTGCACACACATGTGCAGAAGTTCATGAAGATCTCCTCTTTCTCACTTCCTTCCTAAGGCAACTGGAAAAGTTTGTAAATGGCAAGACATTTAACAAGGTTTTGCTCAGAAAGGCTGGAAGCACTACCACCTTGTGAAGATGATTCTCCTTTTAAAAATACAGCATAATCATGGACAGTATTAGAAGTGCGTAAAGCCAAAAGTGAAATTAATAATAAACAAAAGGGCTTGATTTCAGTCTTTCTTTTTGTAATTGCCAGTTACTTTCTGATGAATGGTATTTTGTAACATGACAATCTAAGTAAGGTAATCATTCCACTTAAAAAACTCTAAAAATGTCTTCTTAATAATTTGCTTGAAGTTTGCAAATAACATATAGTTTTCAAAACCGAAAACATACAGCGGTTAAAACTACATTATTTGCAGGACTGTCAGTTAATTCACCATATGGCGTGAAAGACATGCCCTCCCCGGGAACATTAACTTTCAAACTTCCTACACGGTCTCCACCATTTATGGCATGTTAACAAGGAAACATGAGAGTAATACACAGACAACAGCTTAACACTGCAACAGCAGCAAGTTGTCCAGTGGGACATCCTTGTACTTGAATGCTCTCAGGAAAAGCTTGCAGAAATGCATTTGGTCACTAGCAAGAATGGAGAAAACAAGTAACATTACAACTTGAAAACTATCTGTCTTTTTGGAGACAGCTTGGTTCTTACGTGCTTGCATTTTTATCTCCCCCCTACTTTTATTTATTTCAATGGCCTCTCCTTTTCTGCTGCTCATGGGGGAGGAGGAAACAGAATCAGAGTCCCTCCATCAGCTGCTGGTTCCACAGAGAAAACTGTCATATTAACAAAGTATAGCCCTACTGAAATTAAAAAGTTAATGGAAATGCTTATTTTATCTGTCAGGAAAACACTGAAACACTTCTAGAATTCTATAAGCATTGCTTGGATAATATTATCTATAACAACATTGTATCACCCCAATATACACAAGGTTTATCTTTTAAAAGAAAACATGGTCAAACTCCTGTCTCTCAAAAATAATTCTCAGTATAATACTAATTCGTGTATATGCTTCTGGAAAAGCTTGTGTTTCAGAACTGTTGCACTCTTCACAAAGCAATATAATAATCATGTTGCTCAGTGATATCCAATATCATTATTTAGGATAGCCTTGAAAGCCTCATCTGGAGTGAGACCATGTTATTTAATGCATAATCAGGCACATATTATCCTTTCTCTGTGATACTGCACAGTAAGTCTAATTTTCAAATAGTTTCCATTAATGAGATGATCAACAATAAAGATTTACAATCATAAAAAAATCCTAAATAGACAGTGTTCACAACATGAGAGTTCTGCACGGCTTTGATGTAAACAGGAAGACGACAAGCACTGAACTTAATTTTTAGGTATCTGCCATCAAATCCTAGCCTTCTATACTCATTAATATTTACAACTGCATTCCTAGTTCCTCCTAAAAGGAGCACAAGTTTCAATGGTTGTTTCATAACCATGTCTTTCACTTCAAACATTAGCCCAAACACCTTTCTGTTATTCTTGTATTTTCTCTTAATGGTGGAAAAAACCCCAATAAACCACCACCAACAGAAAATTATTTCACAGTTGCTTCAAATGACAGTGCATCTCCTCTACGCAAACTTCCCTCCCTGGAGTGCATGAGTCTCAAATTTGGCAGTCAAAAACACACACAGAGATGTTAAAGGCTCTCTAAATTCAATTGCTCTTGTAATCTGCATCACAAATAGCAGGGTCAGAGTACTGCCCTGACAAAAAAGTACAGAAAGGAGAGCACTGAAAAGGAAAAAATTAACGTGGGACTTCCTTGTATGGATTCTTCCATCCAAGGCCTTCCACATGTTGGGAATAGCAAAAGAGGGAAGGATGGGAGAGTCATCTTCATTTTTGGAAGCTGGCTACAGAAAGGGTAGTTATATGAACATTGCACATCAGGATGTCCCACATATAATACAGAGTCATAAGTGAAATGTCAGACTAATTCAACATCATAATCCATTGGATAAGGCATCTTCTAATAACTTTTTCTCCATTCTATTTTCTTTAGCACCTATTAAATATTTTAGGTATACTATTTAAGTACTTATCAATATTGATACAGAGGATACTTTCATTTTAGTCTATTATTTTGTTGCTTGTCAGATGCGGACATACTATTTGTTAGGTCTTTAATGTTTCTCATACTTAAAAGAAAACTAATCCCAATATTCTAATGTTCAGTTTCTATTGTGTATTTTAAATATATTTGCATTCACTCTCCCATTTTATTACAAGTTGCAGGTTCTTTTTCTTCAGCCAGAATTACTGTGCTTTAGCTCTCATTCATCTTCAGCAATTTATTACTCATCCACACATGCCAATCGTCAGATGCACCCAATAGTGTCTTTTCTTTTGAGCCAACTCCAGGTTCCTCTTTATACTTTGGGCAACTTTCTTATGCTGTATCTTTTCTTAATTAGCAATGTCACCTTTTTTTACTCTGCTCATTCTTCATCTTAGTGCCCTTTTTTCCCTCCAGTTTAGTTCATCTAGTTGGACTATAGCTACATATCTCATCACAGGCTCAAATACAGAGTTAATGCATTCTTGAACCTCATCTCATGGAATTTCAGAGAAAACAGTTGAAATGGCTCAATGTTACAGAAACACTTCAGAATCTCTGTATCCCCACTCCCTCAGTTACAAAATGCATCAGAACCCCATTACGCCAGTGTCCGTCCAAGTGCTTGTCAGAGTATTCATGCAGATTATCAACTCTTGCCTAGAAATTAGCTTCTACAAACACCTTAAATTGCACCTAGCAGTTATGAAGTTTTATACTACCTAAGATTCCAAGGTAACATCATCACTTTAAAGTGCTAACACTTTAAAAATATTAAACAGTGATATTATCATTTAACCTACTGTGTCAACTTTAACTAGAGTAACACAAAAGTTCCAGTCTGCCAGTAACTAGTCAGAAATAAATTTGAACTTCTTCTGAAAAGGCTCACAATAAAGCAATATTCAACATATTACAAACTTTGATCTTGATTCACAGAAATAACGGCTTCATCATCCATGAGCTCCTTCAGCACGACAGAAGGCAAGCCACGGAACATGTCTTGGGAAGCTACCCTGAGAAAAAGGAGCACACGCGGCTAATTCAGCAGTATGCCAGCTACGTATGAGCAGGGTAGTCATAAAGGGATAAAATGTTATTGCTACTTGTGAACTGTTACTAAAATTAAGCATAGTGGTTGCTATACTCTTCACAGCTTGAGGGTGTGAGGGGGAAGTAAGTGGAAAATCTAGTGAATACTGCATACACATCATAACTTGGCTGGCCACTGCAGTGCCACAGAAATGACAGAAAAAAATCCATCACTTGAGACAGGTTGCTTTTAAGTACAGAATTACTTCTTTTTAATCAAAACTGTACCAAGAGCCACCTGGGAAAGTGGGGCAAAATAAAAAAAATTCAACAGATTATGCTGTCAATTTTAGATATGATAATGTGCTTCAGAGATAAAACATTCTTCTACACGACAATTGAACAGATGGAATTTCTCATTTTTTGTTAACTGGACCAATACATAAAATATAATTCAAAATAAGCTGAAAGCTACTCTCTTCTAAGAAACAGGTGCAACATCCCAAAAACAGTGAACTGAATGCTGCAGAGGTTAAACTGACATTATTACATCACATTACACATTTATGCAATACTTCAAACTAAATGTTGAAGAAACAACAGGCATTATTGCACAGTGCATTAATGTGAGGAAAAATACACGTTCCATATTTGGTGGAGAAAAAAAAATAAAAATCTCTGAAAGGTAAGACTCTCTTAAATCTCAAATGCATATACAGTTCTGTTCTCTTCCCCTCCCCTGAATTGGTTTACTGCTTCAAACAGCAGTTATAAATGAACTAAACCCTAAACACCAATCACCATCCAACATTTAAGCTCCCACTGAAAAGTGTGGTTTTTTTTTTTACCTTTTCAGTCTCTCTAAATCCATTCCTTTCTCATATTCTATACTCATTACAAAGGAAAATCTCTGATTTGATTCAAGTCTTTGTCCTCTCTCACCTTATCTCCACTGTATACTTGGCCTTTCATGATACTTCCTCTATACAGTCTGTCAATAACATTGCTTTAAAAAAAACCCCACCATACCCTTTCTTGCTATAGTTACATCTTCTCTCTCACTCTACTTCATTGGCTTCCAGCTCTTTTTCTGGTGCGTCAGCATTTTGAACAGCAAAAAGAGCTAGAAAGCTCCAGATTTGCAGCAATTGTTCTAATAGCTGCTCTCAGAAATATGTAACTAATAATTATCTTGCAATAGTTACAAGGCTACTGTCTCATGACACTGGCTGTCCTCGATCCCCTCATCTCTTTTTGTACGTCATCTCTGGAAACACTGCAATCATTGCAACACAAACACCCGTCAGACAAATATTTTGTAGTACAGAATGCAACAGCATAATGCTAATCTCTCACTGCTTGTTTCCAATACAAATTACTGCTAAGCACCCTCCATAGGTGTTTTGAGTTTTCTATCAAGGTTCAGCCATCTCATATACAAAAATAAATTCTCCTCTTCTAAGAATTTCAAGACTTGCCTCCTTCTGCCTTAACATCTATCTCTCTCTGACACCTCCAAATAGATGCCTGATCTTTGTATTAAAATTAGCATGTCTAAAACATCTTATTCACCTCCCTTTCTCAGAATCATGCTGAAGAATGTCATCATTCTTCTCTTTTTCTGGTATTGTTTTAGAATTGGAGCTCTCTTGTCTCTATACTCAGGATCTCTCTCAAAAGTATAGGTTCTTTCTGCATAAGATTTTTTTCAATAAAACTCCTGATTTTCCACACTGCTAAATCTGTCATCCAGGCTGAATTACTACAACATCATTTTCTCTTGACTTGGCATATGCATCCTATCCTACTCATGAATTTATAATACTGCTGCAAATATTGCTTTTCTCATCAGAAGCTGTGCACATTTCAATTCTGCCTTTAGACCCCCCACAGGACCTCTGTTTTTCACTTTGGCTACAAGCTACTTTGTTTTTGAACTCCTCTGCAAACTATCCCCTTCTCCCCTATCTTTCTATCGCTTGAGACAGGTTGACTCCTGTCATATAGAGGTCTGTATCATTCAATCTAAATTTATTTTCTGCTTCCTTGGCTAGACAGGAGATCTCCATAAATATCCACAAACTAATTTCAAAATTTTCCTGTACCTTCTATTTTGCCATGAAGTATAAAACAAAAAATTTCAGTTAGGGAGGCTGCAGGTTACATTTTTGTTAATGAGGATGACCATTGCTATCCATATTTAATTAGAGTACCTTTTCTTATGCATCAACTTAAACACTTTGGATAAAGACCATCCTTCTCTCTAAATGGCCAAGCAGGTACTCAGAGACGCAAAACTATGGTTTGTGGCTCATAAACGTAATGCACTTACAAATAAAAAAAGTAATACCTGAAAATAAATTCAAACTACATGGATGGGAGAAATAGTGCCACAATAACCAGGAAGATAACATAAAACTACAGAGATGGCTCTTGCTCTCTTGCTCTTTGCCCAGTACTACAGCAAATTTTGTAGTTTTACAGCAGGGTGTTTTCCTCCTATAAGGTCAAAAATTTGAAATAACTGTATAAAAAACAAACACATTTCACCTCACAGCAACTGAACTTCATTTTTCTCCTAATGTAATCCTTTTGTATTCCTCCAGTTTCAGAAAGACATGGTTTTTTAAGATTTGTTTGGTAGAACAAATGGGAGAAAGAAAATAGGTCTCTACAGATAAAGAAACTGCAGTAAGGTGCAAATTAATATTTAAGAGTTCCTAACACTTTTCAAAAACACTTGAAGGGAGAAAGATAAAGGGGGCTGCCAGAAACAATGACCAGGAATCATCACTCCTATTGCATTACACTGAGCAATGTCAGCCTAAGAGTAAAGATGCCTATAATCCACCTAGCAGCCTATATCATTCCACATCTGATCAATATGCAAAATCTGGTGGCAGTAATTTTAGCATTAAGTAATGCCTAATAATATTTTCTCTAGACTGTTTAATACATCTATTCTGCCTAGAGAGCCAGGAAGCCAGCCACTGAAACCATACCTGCTCTTAGGACACGCCTGCCAGCAGAAAAGAAACAAACAAAAACATAGAATCATAGAATGCTTTGGGTTGGAAGGGACCTCAAAGATCATCTAGTTCCAACCCCCCCAACTGTGGGCAGGGACACCCTCCACTAGACCACGTTGCCCAAAGCCCCATCCAGCCTGGCCTTGGGCACTGCCAGGGATGGGGCATCCACAGCCTCTCTGGGCAACCTGTTCCAGTGCCTCACCACTCTAACAGTAAAGAATTTCTTTCTAACATGTAGTCTAAATCGACCCTCCTTCAGCTTAAACCCATTACCCCTTGTCCTGTCACTACACTCCCTGATAAACAGTCCCTCACCATCTTTCCTGTAGGCCCCTTCAGATACTGGAAGGCCGCAATCAGATCTCCCCAGAGCCTTCTCTTCTCCAGGCTGAACAACCCCAACTCTCTCAGCCTGTCCTCCAGGCACCAGGAGAGGTGCTCCAGCCCTCTGATCAGCTTCGTGACCTTCCTCTGGACTCAGTCCAACAGGTCCATGTTTGTCTTGTACTGTGGCCCCCAGAGCTGGACGCAGTACTCCAGGTGGGGTCTCACCAGAGCGGAGTAGGGGGGCAGGATCACCTCCCTCGACCTGCTGGTCACGCTTCTTTTGATGCAGCCCAGGACACGGTTGGCTTTCTGGGCTGCAAGCGCACACTGCCGGCTCATGTTGAGCTTCTGATCAATTAATAGCCCCAAGTCCTTCTCCTCGGGGCTGCTTTCAATCCATTCTCCTCCCAGCCTATAGTCATGCTTGGGATTGAACCAACCCACATGCAGGACCTTGCACTTGGCCTTGTTGAACTTCATGCGGTTCACACAGGCCCACCTCTCCAGCCTGTCAAGGTCCCTCTGGATGGCATCCCTTCCCTCCAGCATATCTGCCGCACCACACAGCTTGGTGTCGTCGGCAAACTTGCTGAGGGTGCACTCGATCCCATTCTCCATGTCGCCGACAAAGATGTTGAACAGTGCCGGTCCCAGTACCGACCCCTGAGGAACACCACTCGTCACTGTTCTCCACTTGGACATTGAGCCGTTGACCACAACTCTTCGAGTGCAACCATCCAGCCAATTCCTTATTCACCGAGTGGTCCATCCATCGAATCCATGTCTCTCCAATTTAGGGACAAGGATGCCGTGTGGGACAGTGTCAAATGCCTTGCACAAGTCCAGGTAGACGATGTCAGCTACCCTCCTCTTATCCACCAATGCTGTAACCCCATCATAGAAGGCGACCAAGTTTGTCAGGCACGATTTGCCCTTAGTGAAGCCGTGTTGGCTGTCACCAATCAACTCCTTATTTTCCATGTGCAATTAAATTTTTTACTTTAAAAAAAATAAAAAGGAGAAAAAAGAAAAGGAGGTAAAATTTATTTCCTTCCCTCATGCATCTCTAAAGAGGGCCTGCATTTGCACTTTAGACATCTGAACAAAACCAAGCATGACATCAAATTTGCCTTTGGTTTCCATTGTGCAACTATGGCAGGCTATCAGTTTCTTCTCTTCTAGCTCATATGATTTATTTCCATTTAATTCTCCATTTACATTTAGCTAGTTGTACTCCTACTTCACATTATGCCATACCTTCCTACCACAGAAAGATTTCCTTCACGAACTCTGCACCCAGGGTAATACATCTACAGGGATCCAAGAACACTTGAGGAAGAGAAAACAACCCCTTTCAGCTCAAAAAAGGCCAGAGATTGCAAGCTGATATATTTTAATCACTACATCTGATCAAGACAAAAGAGCTTATCTTGATTGTACCAGCATTTCTATTACATCTCCTTTTAAAGAGTGGCAACCAAGCTGTAAAAATTTGCGCCAAGCCAGATTACTGAATATGTTCAACTTGCATGGTAAATATGTGGATGTTAGCAAGCAGTCTGAAACAATCAATTAATATATAAACTTCTTGCTGTTCCAAACTTTTAAGCAGGGACAATTCAAATCAACTTTTTCAAGCTGCAGAAGATTTTAGAAATGTTTTGAGCCAAAATAAAACCTTCAGCATAACAGTTTGTCCATCAGAACAGATTCATAAATTCTAGCAAGGATAGCCAACACAAATCCTTGATGATCAGGTTCCATCTTCACCTACTGTCTGATTCATTCTTCTCCTTATCTGAGAGGGTGGCAAGGTGGGAAATTCAGAAAAGTGCTGCTGTGTCTTCCTACTGTTCTTTATGGTAAAGCCCACTACCCATTGCTGCAAGTTTTTCATAGCAACAGACCTCCAGGGTGAAAACTTACTGTGTTGGGTTTGCGTGGCAAGGTTTTGGTAGCGGGGAGGGCTACAGGGGTGGCTTCTGTGAGAAGCTGCTAGAAGCTTCCCCTGTGTCTGATAGAGCCAACGCCAGCCGGCTCCAAGACGGACCCACCACTGGCCAAGGCCAAGCCAATCAGTGCCTCTGTGATAACATGTTTAAGAAGGAAAAAAAAAAATAGTTAGAGAGAGCTTTTGCAGCCGGCGAGAGGAGTGAGAAGATGTAAGAAACTCTGCAGACACCAAGGTCAGTGCAGAAGGAGGGGCAGGAGGTGCTCCAGGCGCCGGAGCAGAGATCCCCCAGCAGCCCGTGGTGAAGACCATGGTGAAGCAGGCTGTCCCCCTGCAGCCCATGGAGGGAGGATGAGGGGGTGTAGAGATTCCACCTGCAGCCCATGGAGGACCCCACACTGGAGCAGGTGGAGGCATCTGAAGGAGGCTGTAGCCCATGGGAAGCCCAGGCTAGTGCAAGTTCCTGGCCAGACCTGTGGGCCCATGGAGAGAGGAGCCCACGCTGGAGCAAGTTTGCTGGCAGGACTTGTGACCCTGTGGGGGACCCACGCTGGAGCAGTTTGCTCCTGAAGGTCTGCACCCCATGGAAGAGACTACGCTGGAGCAGTTCGTGAAGGACTGTAGCCTGTGGGAGCAGGGGAATGCTGAGAGGAGTCCTCCCACTGAGGACAAAGAAGCGGCAGAGACACCGTGTGATGAACTGACCGTAACCCCCATTCCCCGTCCCCCTGTGCCGCTGAGGGGGGCGGAGGTTGAAGCCGGGAGTGAAGTTGAGCCCAGGAAGATGGGAGGGGTGGGGGGAGGTGTTTTAAGATTTGGTTTTATTTCTCATTCCTCTACTCTGTTTTGCTTAGTAATACATTAGATGAATCTTCTCTCTAAGTTCAGTCTGTTTTGCTCGTGACAATAATTAGTGAATGATCTCTCCCTGTCCTTATCTCAACCCAAGCTTTTCGTTATACTTCTCCTCCCCATCCCGCTGGGGGAGGGGTGAGTGAGCGGCCACGTGGTGCTCTGCTGCTGGCTGGGCCTAAACCACGACACTTAGATCATTCTTTAGATGTGAACATCCAACACAATAGTATCTTAGACATCTCCATCTTCCCTTCAGCAGTACAACATGGGTGTTTGCCCCATCTCCATCCCTCCCCCAGAATTACCCTGGCTCCCATGGTAAACTACCAATATTTATAGCTATGCAACCACATGATCAAACTCAATGCATAATCTTTTCAGGTCATGAGATAGTAATTAGTATTAAAAGTCCTGATTTCTTATGTACTTTAATAATTCACAAATGCATTACTACAAACTATTTTGATGACTATTCTTCATACAATAGGTTACTACACATAAGCTTATTAGAAGCTTAGAGACGTACAGAGTCACAATTCTTAAAAAACAGATAGCCAGCCAGTGCACAGCTGTCACTCAGAAGGGAGGTCAGGATGTGTTACCAGTTGAAGCTCTCTTTCTTCCACAGGCATGACTGTAACTGGCTCCAAGGTGCTTGGGTGACCCACGCTTGTTTCTTATTTGAACTGTCTGCTCACCAGCTGCCTCAATGTTATTAAAGCAAAATACCAAATATACAACAACTGGCTGTGCAACTATGTGACTTATGCAACTAGCACATTCCTCGCTGATTTTCTGGTACATTGAGGCTATTTTGGTAGGCTGCTGTGGTTAGGCATCCAAGGCCTCTAACTCTTATTTGGAATAGCCACCTTCCTTTTACTGAGGTGAAGATCTGAACACCGAAAGAACACAGGAGAGACTAGGTCAGAGCTATGGACTGTACTGAACTGCCTTGTTGCACATTGGAACAGCAGAAACCAGACAACCAACTACTCCTCTTTGAGAGTCTGCCTGTATCACTATATTTCAGAGAACAGTGACAGACTTAATCACACTCGAGAACACTGTGGCTGTTGCAAAAGTCTACAAATTAATATGACCTCCAAAGAAACTGGGCCTTCGTACCTCCTTCTCCCTCTCAGAGGTGAGCCCTGGCCTGGCACCAACAAGGAGCTACTCAGAAGTGTTACGTTATCATCGTTCAGGATCTGCGCAGACCATACAGACCTTCATTCCAGCTGAAGTCAAGTCAAATATTCGTAGATTCCACTGACAGAAACTGCCTACAAAGACTGTTAAAATAATCAATTTGGCAATCTTCTCTTCTGGTGACAGGGTTAAATGGCTTCTTCCAGGACTGGAAAAATGTTTAATACACCTGCCAAAAACCTGTGATCATAGCAACAAATCACACTACACTTTGTATTTCAGCAAATACTACCATTTCTTTCTCATATAAAAGATCCATGTTTTGTTCTAACACAAAAATCAGAATCCCATAGGTAATCCTGTAAAACCACTGAAGATTAAGCTACAGAAGATGGGTTGTGTTCCCCTGGCAAGTCTCTTGGGTTCCTCCACCCATAGTCACCAATCTCCCACCCCACTTTTATCCCAAAGGTTCCACATTGCTCCTTTGTCCCAGCTTCATAGCTCATGGACCAACTGCTCCTCTTTTTCTACTGTGTTGAGTTAAACTGGTGTAGCAACAGGTCTCATGAGTGCCACTGCCAGCTCGAGGGAGAGAAGGTAAAGAAAGAACAAGATCTCTCCCTTTCAGTAACAGCAAACTTGCATGAATCAACCAAGTCACCTTACTTCACCTTCACAAGAGATCCTGGCTCCTGTTTTCTGGACTTTATCCCATACTATTAATATCTGGGTCAGACCCAAATCCAGGAGCTGTCCATTTTCTAGCTTTGGCTCAGAAACAGCTTTTTGATCTGAGATGACAGAAATTTCACAAAACAGCTGATTTCATAAACTACCTGTCATTTTCCCACTTAATTATTTTAAGAGCAACCTAGGAAATTTTGGTGCATCACACTGAAGCAATGCCATGATTTACTTATGCATGTTGTATTCTTGGTTCTCAAATCAGGAATGGACTAAGCAAACTTTTTTTTTAATGAGGAAATATCCATATGCCAATATGAAGTATGTTTTAATAGCACGGACAAATAAACGTCTCTATTGCATGTAAAGAAATTCTCACAAAGACACAAAACTATTACACCAAGTAAAAAAATTATATCCCAGCCAGATAAGATAATAACCACAACTTATTTCTAAAAATGCTCTTTTGATTATTTTATAATAATTATACAGGTTTAATTCAGAATTTTGCTTTGTATGATAAGGTAACACTGGCAAAGTTCTCAATGCTATTACAAATATAAGCTAAGAAAAATACCAGTAGTTTGCAAATCTCCACTAGTTATTTACAGATAGGTAAAAATGAACAGTGCAGCCCTTGATTCTTTAGAATTACTTCACAGTGAACCTGGATAAGTAGTTCAACTAGCATTTCAAGCTAGAAGAGCCACTGAAAATAGCAGACTTGTCTTGTTCTTGTGCTTTTGCTCCCTTACACTGTTGCACTTGCACAGCTTGTGCCGTGAACCAGACCAGGTAGCTACTCTTGCTGAAAAAAGAAAGCACACTAGGTTACAGAGATGACAGATCTAGCACAAGGATGCACAGACACTTGTAAGAAAGAGGGAAACACAAGGTAGACATCAGCAGCCAGACAAAGGAAAAGGTCCACTCTGCCTTTTTTTGACAGAAATACTAGCTTCTACTATCTATCATATCAGATATTTACTTTATCATGGAAATAAACCTGGATGTAAATTTTACTATAGCCAGGTAGTTTAGCACAAAATGGAACAATGAACAGTTTATTTTTTGGCAGTGTTACTAGCATTTCGCTTAGATCAAGTATTTACAGTTTGCGTTTTTAAATCAGTTTAAATGCCATCACATGCCACGTGTTAATTTAAGTAGACATTTACATACAGAACTCTCTCAGTAGAAATTTTGCAAGAACGCCAAAAGGAGAGGTGAAATTCTGGAAGACAACTGATGTTCTGACATTGACTTCAACAGAATCAGTTTCTTCTCATTTCTTAAAGAAAAACACTCAAAGTCTGGTTTCTTAAAAATCTGAAGTAGTAAAAGAGAAAGCATAACAGATGGCTCTGTCCATACTCAAGCTATCATTTATTACCTAACATTTCTTTACTGACTAAAAATAGAAAGAGATATATTACAACTGTTATGTTACATTATGAAAGTGCCTGGCTTGCAGCTAAAACAACCACACAGCCAGCCGTTCGCTCACCACCCCCCATACTGGGATGGGGGAGAGAATAGAAAAGGGAAAAAAAACAAAACAAAACAAACTTGTGGGCTGAGATAAAGACAGTTTAATAGGGCAGAAAAAGAAAATAATAATAATAATGATAACAACCACCACCACCACCACCAAGTGATTCACAGCACAATTTCTCACCACCTGAAGCCAATGCTCAGCTAGTTCCCAAGCTGCCCTGCCAACTGGCCAGCCCTCCAGTTATACACTGAGCATGACATCATATGGTATGGAATATCCCTTTGACCAGCTGGGGTCAGCTCTCCTGGCTGTGTCCTCTCCCAGCTTCTTGGGCGCCCTACACCTTCTCGTTGGCAGGGCAGTATGAGAAGCTGACAAATCCTTGACTGCTTGGCAACAACTAATACCATCAGTGTGTTATCGACATTATTCTCATACTAAATCCAAACCACAGCATTCTACCAGCCGCCAGGAAGAAAATTAACTCTGTCCCTGCCGAAACCAGGACAGAAAGTCATATCACTAACTATTCATAGTCCCACAATTAGCAGTTTTTTATATCAGGACAAACTTTTTTAAAGCCTCTAGAAGATCGGTTCATCTTAAGTTTAAAATAATAGTCAGTTGTTTCAATATGGTGATGACTATACCAACCAGCATTCAATATTTCAATTTCTAGCTAGTATATTAGAAAAAGTTACCACCTCTCCAATACAAATAGGCAAGATCTGATGGCTAAAGAGACAACTGTAACACTTCTTTCAGCCATAATTTTGAAACAGCCTTTGTAGAGTCTTCTGGTAATCAACCAACTCTGAGGCTTCTCTTTTGCTTGGCCTGAACCTTTCACAGCTCTTGAATAGCACACAGCTCTTCATATTTTTTCTTTTTTTTTCCTCATTTCTTTCAACACAGGATGAATGCTTGTTGATAGGGAAACAAGAAAAGCTGCTAGATACAAACAAATTAAGCTAACACCAAACTCACTGTGCCATACCCTCATGCTGGTCTGAAGTAGTAGTAGCAAGGACCACCTCTGACTAAGGGCACAGGACCACCACCAAGAGAATACCTGATGCAAGATGATCTAAAGCGAAGTAGTGATCCAAGGACCAAGCAAATAGAACTATGGCATGACACCCTCACAATAGCTACCAAAAATGTGGCTTATCTTAAACAACTACGCTTGAAGTTCTTTTAAATTGCAAGGTCTTTTTAAATTGCCCATGTTTTTTCCACATGCACTGCTACTCTGTGTCTTCTAAACTTCTCACCATGTCTTAAAAAATAAATTAAATCTTTTGTGATCAGTTTGGTCATCGGAGCAAAACAAGTGTTCCTTTAGTACCCTATTGCTGGATGCATCTGCTTGAGACAGCTAACTGCAATCCTATTGGAATCCACAGATTTTGCCGCTGGGATTTTGTCACTGCATGACTGGGAACTCCATTTCCCTCCTGCTCAATTCCTAATCACCCAGTCTGCAGAAGCAGCCAGCACGCTACAAAAGGAAGTCTTCTCTGAATGCTAATTTATGGTATTGACGATGATGAATTAAAAAGATGTTAAGTTCCTCTCATGCTCCATACATTCAGAGAAACAATACCAACAATTCAGCTCACTTAAGTCTAACAGTGCAGCAGTAAATTTCATTATCAATCTACATGATTAACCTTTATACTAATCAAACATGAACCATGCTCCTGAATGTATTCCTCCCATGCTCCAGGCAGACCTTCACCTTGGCTGCTGTGAGTCATTGCAGTGGTGCATCCTGATCCAGACAGTAAAACATGATAAAATAATATTTCTGACCAAAGGGGGATGGGAAATATATTTAATTTTTTACACAACAAAATATGAAGGAACAACCAGGCTCAATTAATTTATCTTCATGTCTTCACTACATAGTATCTTCCCGTTACAACTGTTAAATTTGAGCATTCTTGACCACACTAATGAGTCACTGCTACACACTAAGCAAAAAGGAGAAAAAGATATGAATCCTATTTATGGATAAGGCTGAAAAAGGAGTGGGCAGGACTATGAAGCTGGGAAATAATGGTAGTGTTCTGCTATTCTAAGCTGCCTCATTGGATTGTCTTAATTTAAGATTCCTCAATAGAAAAGAAACAATTACTCTATAGCGCTGGAAGAAAAGCCTCAATTTATTTCCTGGACCTTTTTGCTTTCTTCTTACAGAGAAACAAATAAATGACTGACAGGAATGTATACCTACTATTGAGGGTGTGGGTAGTTTAAGTTGCTTAAAGAAGTATGGCGTTTGGAAATTGTGCATTTGTGTATGAAGTTCTGCTGCAAGGCTGAAATAAACCTGAAGCCAATGTAGATAGGCTACGAGATGTAGAAGCACAGGCATTTTCTTCCAATATACTTCCAGACAATATCCCTGTACAAATACTGATGACATGCAAGCAATGGACCCTTATATAATTGTGCTCCCTTATTCTCTCTATTAACTATAATAATCAATAACATTTTTGGCTGAGGTGATGCCACTCTCACTAACATCCATTTTCACTTTCTCACTGGATATCAGTGACCAGATGTGACCCCCTTTGAAGGGCATTAGTTCTGCCAGATTCAACTCTGCTGTGGCTAGTATCTTCAGGATGCTCTTCGGACATTGCAGTGCTGCATAGTGCTATATATCTTTCCATTCTGGTTGTAGTTCTATGGACTAGCTCTTCCTCATCCCTGAGTTCAATATCCCTCTCTCAGGTATCAAACATCAATCAGTCCACATGCTTCTTGAGTTCCAAAACTTGTGACATTTTCAACTCCTACAGCACTGACTACCGCCTGCAGAAGCCTGCCAGAATGCATCCTTCCTTTGGCCTCTCCTGATCAGAAGCAAATTTCTTAGTCCCTTGATGGTGCCTCCAAATCGTCTAGACAGAGGAGGCTAATCAAATTAGTCCTTCACTTCAAGAAGGATGAAATGATAGCACCTTGTGTTTCATACACACATGGCCATAAATAATGGATACCTAGAAACTAAGATCTTACCTCCCTATTTCAGCATTTCCATTTCCTCAACCTGTCACGCTCATTTTTAAGTGTTCTTCCTTTCTGTACAACTCCTGTACTCAGAGGCAGAGCATGAAACTGATTCTTCCCTCTCCTCAAAGCAAAACAGTTCTTATCTCTGCAAATCTGACCTTAAAACTACAAAGCCTCTTATGACAAAAGCTTTATTTGGTATTTTAAAGATCTATAAAGAATAAAAAAAACTTATTGTACAAAGCAGAAGTCAGACCTAATTCCTTACAACCTTCTCTGTTCTTCAGGAGAAACTGAAAAGGTTACAGTGGCCCACAGGGTAGCATGACAACCTTGCTCAGCTCCTTTTATTTAACCTCTCTTTTACTACAGTTTCTCAACTGCATTGTTTTGTTCAGCTCTTTACCATTCTACTCTATGTTCTTTTTTAAAATAATAATGCAGCCCCTGCACTTTTATTTAAATGATTTGATTTTCTTTCTAGTCTTATTTTGCAGTAATAAACCATTTCTAAAGACATACCAAATAATGTACCAGTAAAAGTGGACATAAAAAATTTTCATCTGACAATCACAATTAATAAAGCATTTGGACAGTACTTATAATCTTGTTAATCCAAATTCATATAAATAATGAACTAGCATTAATTATACAGACATATTAGAAAATGTTTCCTGTACCAGCTACAGACATACTTCAAGTCTCTTCTATATATTATATCTGTTCTTTAGTTTGCCAGTAGAATTTCAAACTCTAAAGCTTTATACAGAGTAGGTGATTTGCTCTTACATAATGATTTTTGCCCTTCTTTTGAACCAGAAAAATAGGTTGAATTCTCCTCATATTTCAGGATAATGAAACTAAAAGCGACAGAATTTAGCCATAAAGCAGGTATGATAATATGAAGACAATCCTGACTGATACAATGATCCATGTCTGCAACACTCATAGCTGTAGTAATCATGTTCCAAGGATGAAATATGGGCAAGACTGATGGCAGTTTCATAAGCTCTATTTCTGGGACAGCTGTCCATCTCCTGCCACCATGAACCCACAACAGGCTCACCTGTGCTAACTTACCATGGTATGATGTAGTGGTGAGTCACACCACTTTTTAACGTACAGGTAGGAAACCAAAGCACAAGCAACTTCATTAAGACAATACAGCCATCCTATGGTAATTTTAACTCTTAGACAAGATATGCCTAATGAAATGTTTGTAACAACCACCAAAAGGGCTGCTATTCTGAACCCTGCAGGTGACAGCTGTTTAAGTCAGCAGGATTAACAAAATCAAGTAAGATTTTTCCAGCTATTAAAAGCATGTATCTGTCCAGCACTTCACTGTTTCTTTCTCTACACACAGTAAAAAGAAACCTATAACAAATGGAAATGAAAAATATATATGTTTTACTATCTAATTTTTGGCCATCAAACAGACCTCAAAAAAAAAAACCCAAATCATCACACACCTCCACACCTCTACTGAAAGAATCAAAACAAGTTCTCAAACCAAACCTACAATAATTAAAAGTAACAAATGTACAGCATATAAAACTCAATACTGGCAGGCAAAATTCAACAAGATTAGCATCTCAGTTTAGTATCAATATACACACTGAAAATGAAACCTGGCCGTAGCAACAGATAACGTGCAAGTTACTGCCTGTCCGTATGACTACTTATTGCTATTCCTGGTTTTCAAGTCAGTGAGATTAACATACCATGCCTGTTGTCAATTCATTTCTGGCAGCTGAAGGAAAAACATATCACTGCACCCAAACACTGTTTTTCAAATATTAATGCTTTTATAATCTGCAGTGAGCTCTTCACAGTGTAATTGCTTTCCTGCATAATGTATCACCCAGACTGAAAAGCTATTTTGTCATTCCAGAATTACTGTCCTAGAAGCTGGCAGTCTGCAATGCGAGTTTTATTTCTGTACAAACACACATACACTCAATTATTTTAGAACTAGGTTTCGTTGTTATGTAGTCTCACCAGAAAGGAATATTCAGCGAGCTGTCAGTATGCACTGCCTCTGAAACAACATTGCCACCATCTGGACAAACCTGTAACTGCCAGCTATTACTGCATGAGAGAGTAGGTATCTGAATAAAAACACTTTCTCAATACACTTATTTCCATATCCAAAACAATTATTTTAAAATTTTGTTTCATATTGATTAATCAAAATTCAAATTCTGTCTTTCCTTAGTATCTTAAAATTAGACACATAAAACTACAATTAGCTTATTAGCTTTCCACCAACACTTGAAAAACTAGCTTGCAAAAATATTTAATGTTCAGCAATATTCTGTACAACTATCTGCAACATTTGATAATCAGTTTATGAATGCTTCATACAATCAGAATGAGTTTCTGCCTCTTCCTCAGACTTCATTCCTGTTAGCGAGGAAGGTAACACTCAAAAGAAAACCATAGCTCTGACCTCAGAAAACATGCTTTGGAGATAAGATGTTGCTCCTTCCATTCTAACCTGTTTGCTATAAAGCACTACAGGAATGTTTCAGTCTAATCTTCAACATAAAATGTTACTTTATAGCAAATTTTGAAAAAAAGTAGGCACTCTCCTCTACTCTTCTGATGCACAGAAAGGCAACATGCCAGTATCTAAAACAGAAAACAAGCAGCTACAAAAACAATCACAGAGGATTCCTTTAATCTCAACAGAATTGTACATTTTTCTAACTTTCATTTTAAAATTACATATTTCTGTTGAAGTCAGGATTCAATAAGATTTAGGACATCCCACATATTTTACCAATTGAGCAATTAGTATCTTTTCCTTACACAGATTCTTTCTTATTTCCACATTTGTGGTTTGTTAAGAAAAAGACTTCACAAGGTACAGGCCTCTTACGCGAACCCGAGTGGGCATTTCACACTAACAAAAGCTTTCCCACAGAACTCAGTGCTTACACTCAATTGTTAGCAACAAAATTTACAACTGAAACTTGGTAATGCCACTTTCGTTTCAGATGGTATTTATAAGAATACTGAGAAACATGTTTAGCTTGCCAGTTTCCTTCTCAAAGCTCCTGTCATCCCAGTCTCAGGCCACATATGTCCCATAATGCAGAGTTTATACAACATATAAAAATGTACAGATACAGAATGCTTCAGGCTTTTTCCAGCTGCTCCTGGTAAGCTGCAGCTCCAAATCAAGTCAAACCTGAGTCTGCCGTTTCCCCAAAGGGAACCTTAAAACTTTTAGCACTGATACATCATCTTTTAAAGAAACTACCCTCTTGTTGCTGATCTACTGTTCCTATAAAAACTTGCATGTGCTGGCATTTCACAGAGCACTCATTTTAACTCTTAATCATTACAATACATGACAGTACAAATGAAGATATTGGAAAAGTTTAAATATAAGCTGCCCATTAATCACCTTTAGAAAAGATGAAAAATATATACCAGATCTTAAATATTTACTGACTCTTATCTTCCTGCTTTTTTTTAATAAATTGGTTATTAAGAGTCTCTATAAATTATATTCAGTGGGAAAATGGAACCAGCTATTTCCTGTAAGATACATTTTGTTGTAATAAATGCATAAACTGTATGAGGAATTTGGTTTGTAATTAAAAAAAATATGAACATTTTAAATATCACTCCATGTTCTACAACAAGAACAATTCATCATGCAGCAAAGCTATGGCAATGCCCTGACAGCATGTTATACAACAAGAAAAATAAATGCATTACATTGATAAATCTAGCCTGTTTAGTGAAATACTTGCCTGAGATACTGAAATGAGTCATCAATCAGCACTACCAAAATGTCTATTCCCATCTTCTATCACATCCAGTTTCAGGACTGGCAACTGAAAAGTCATCTCAGAGTTAATGTGTTATGCTGGACCTCTCATGAAAAGCAAGATGCAGTTGTGCTATTTAATCACTTTCACCACTTTAAGGTAATTTTGCAAAAAATACCAACTGCAGAATGTCGTTAAATACAAAATAATTTTTTCTTCTAAATGAGCCTACCTCACCATAGTGTTGAAGGTTTGACTTCACTTTGGAGATGATAATTTCTTCCCACTTGAAAGTAAAAGTCCCTGATAAACATTACACAATGTACCTTCAGTCCCACCATGTCTGAAGGTCCATGTTTTCAGAAAAGTTACTACTCTAATTCTAAATTCTTTCGTATTCCTATGGGCAGAATGGTTCCTTTTTCAGGTCTTACCCCTCTGTCCTGACACCTAAATTCTTAGGTCCTTTTCTATTTCTAGCAGTTACTTTCTTTTGCGAATCTACTATTCTCACAGTTTAGGGACTTCCAATGTTCACTTTTTCTCTTTCAAGAGAATTAACACAACCGGACTCAAACAGCTCAGTTTTACATTTTCCTTCCCTTCCTCTCCAAACTGCCAATCCTTTCTACATTCACCCAGCAGAATCTTGAAGTTCATAATTTTTTTGCCATTACTCACTAGACCTTTTTAAAATAAGGCAGAAGACCTATTAAAAATCAGCTCCTTTGCTTGTCACTGACAGCTGATACCAGTGTTTAAATCTCCGCAATGATTCCCATGATTCCCTACACCACAATGAAATACACTCAAGTTGCTAGCTCTTCTTCTAATAACCTACTTATTCACAAACAAGTCAAAATCAGGAATGCAAGACAACTTTCCTGTGACTACAAAGAGGCAACAGTGGTTTCAGGGTACAGTTGCTACATCTTGAAATTGACCCGGACATCCCAGACACTATGATGTTTGTGAGACTATGCCTATGGTAGTGATGTGATCCAAAGCAAGTGTTGCTTTGTAGTGAATCCTGCGGTGCCTCGATTTACCATGTACTGATTCGGATCTCAAAGTAGTTTCTGCATGCACAACTTGCTTTTTTTAAGAAGAAATCCTCACTCATAAAACATCTCAAAAATTAACAGGATATTAGGCACCAAAGCAATGTGAAGGCCACACCTGTAGCTTTAGTTAACACTTTTTACCTTTTTTTAGAACTTCAAATTACATGTGTTGTAGACACTCAGTCCTTGGAAAAGGACTAAATTTAATCCAAAGTAAACTCTGAAGCACGTATGATGGAGGTGTGAGGAAACTCAACATCAACCACTTGGATCCACTGATCTGCTCCGACCACTTCTTGCTAATTCAGACAGACAATGACCTAGGGTCCAAGAGCACACTGGACTCTGGACTGAGCATAGGAGGGAGCAATTCACAACTGAAATAAACTAAACATTAATTCTTTGCACCATACTCTCCATGTATTTCTATTCTAAACCCCTGTCAAGGACCGGGCAGGGCAAAAGAAAGCTGTCAGCCAGCTTTCGTCTAAAGCACAAGAAGGCATAGATACTACTTAGGCCATCCTGGTCTGAAACAAAGCCCAGCCACAGGCCGGGGTCCTGATAGACCTACCACGTCTAGGGCATGAAAGAGAAAGCAGCACAACAGCTGAGTCTACAATGTTTCCTCTACAATTAATTTTTTTTCCACTGCTGTTCCCATCCTGCACGGGTCACTATATGGTGAGGACATAGGGTAAGGCATAAACTATGTTTGCTGCAGATTTTCATAATGTACAACAAATAATCCTCTCCAACACTTAAAAAGACAGCATTGCTTCAATATGGTTATACTCCACACTTGTAAATTCCTAACTTCTTTAAAAAATGAGCTTCAGAAATCTTCGTTATGTGTACACTTTATTTTCTACAGACAAAAATAAATTTCCTTCCCCATCCTGTATCTTTAAACTTCTTTCCAAGCTTCAAATGCCCCCAAGTCCTGGTGTGACCCTGTTGTACACAAGTGTGACAAGCACAGGATCTCTTCAAAAGTGAAAGCAAGGTAGCTACCACAACCCAAGGCAGTGAGTGTAACCACCTGCGATCACTTCCCTAGCCAGTGGATGGGTAGTGACAGAATAAACTGATTTATCCTCAGCCGCAGAAGTAAAAAGCACAAATTACAGCCAAAATGAGTCACCAGTGGGTGGGGAAATTGAACAGATACAGAACCTCCTACATCCAAGTAACCCAAAGTCACAAGGGACTGCCACAAGAGGCTGGCTTGGTTCAGTGAAGGCTGTATCTTCAAGTAAGAGTAACACACACTCATGAGGAAGTCCATTTTGCAAGAAAAGTGGGTAATGGTCTGGAAAGGTGGAAATGGAGGGAGAAAATGGGTATCAAAATTAAGAGAACACAGAAATGAAATTTATAGCAGTACTAATACCATACACGCTATACTACAGAAAGTTTGTCAGTTGTGTAGATCCATTTTCTGAGAGCCCTTTAACCACTAAATTGTATGCTCTTTGTTTAGATATAAGCAAGGCTTGACCTCAGCTGATGCCTCACAGTTGAATCGCCAAAAGATGCTCACAGCTACTCCCCGTTTCCTGCTGTACAGTTTGACCTGAAAATTTAATAAAAATACTTTCTTGTTCATCATGCAAATCAGTAACAAAAATCAGTTAGTTCTGGAATACGACAGACAGCTAGCGGTTCCCTCTGGATACTCCCCTCCAGCTGACAGGGTAACATTTCTGACTATTCCAAGAACAGTTTCCAACCTGTTATGCACCCACAT
Organism: Balearica regulorum gibbericeps; assembly: GCF_011004875.1. Taxonomy (NCBI): domain Eukaryota; kingdom Metazoa; phylum Chordata; class Aves; order Gruiformes; family Gruidae; genus Balearica; species Balearica regulorum. The sequence goes on from NC_046220.1 coordinate 65,170,953, forward strand.
AGCAAATTCATAATCCACAGTCTTAAATTTTGCACACAAAATGTCTAAAAAAAAAAATCAAAGTATTGTCCACTCAGAAAACAATTTTGATAAGAGCCTGTCTTGTCAAATCAACAATTTCACATTGGTTTTCACTCACTACCTTGTGAATATATTTATGAGTTACTAGTTGTTCCTCTATTTTTCTACCACCCATGTCTGACTCATGGAGGGTTTTTTCATTTGAGGTCATTAAAAACTCATGATGTAGCCAGGTTAATTTATTGCTATACTTCTTAGCCTTCGTCCACATTAGGGTAGTTTGTGCTTGTGCCTTTAACAGTTGGTGGAGGTACAGGTATGAATTGTCCCACACACTGTTTAGTGAGTAGTGGGTCTATCTAGACATTCACAGGATCTCTCCTTATGCATTTTCTGAATTTATTGAAGCCTGTTTTCCTGAAGTAAGCTGTTTTCATTCTACTTATTTCCCTCACTTTCTAATGATTGTTACACCCCACATCTCATGGCCAAGTGCCTCTGATTGTAATAGTGAGTTCCACCAATTAATATAATACAGAAGAAATCAACAGAATAAAAACCAAAGTTTGAACACTTCCATGAAAAAGTTTCACCATCAATTTCTTCTTCCTGTGGGGAAGTCTTGCTTATTTCATTCAGAGTTCTTTCATTCTGCTGATGCTGAGGGGTTACAGTTTTTAGATCATCGAAAGCAGCAGCTAATGCACAGTGTCAAATACACATCAGTAAATTAAACAGAGAACAGAATTTTCTAAGTAGTATTTTCACACAGAATTCTAGTAGTAGTATTTTTCATATGCACTCTCCTGTTCTCTAGTTACATAAAAAAGGAGAATGAGGGAGAATTAACTGACTGTGAATGAACACATTTATGGAAGATGTGGTATTACTTTTGAATATCTCAAATTTCAGTTTGTAAAGCAAAATTGTAATAACCTTTCCCTTACTTTCATTCCAAAGACAGAGGAGAAGCATGTGAAGAGTGAATAAAACATTAGCCCTTTGCTAGATTTTTTTTTTTCTTATTCTGCTTTTTTTTTAAAAAAAAAAATACATGATTTTTCCCAGATAATATGCATTTGACTGGATCAGCTCAAGGAATTAAAAAGCTTAATAGCAAACTACTAGAAAGTAGAGGAAAACTGAGGTGAATATGGTTAGGAAGTATTAGAGACTCTGTAAAAGTTTTAGCTCTTGATTTTGTTTCAAGACATCTTGTATAACCTTATGCTATCTAACAGCTCATCTTGATTCCCACTTCTGTGCCAGTTTTAGCTTACAATTTAGTCTTCATCAAGTCATTTGAATTCATTCTACTATTATATATTCTACTGTTTTCTCTAGGAAGGTCAAATAAAAGATAGTGAAAAGTTAGCAGCAATGAGAAAGAAAGTAAGAGGAAGAAATCTCTCCCTTTTGGTGGCAGTAAAACATTGCACCAGTGCAAGCTGGTGGTGCTAAACTTTCAACAGATCAAGACAAAAAAAGTAAGACAAGTGGAAGAATGACAGAAGAAAATCTACTAACAGAGGAGTACTGATAATTCACAGTAGACCTGCATTGTGTCACCTGTATCACTAAAATACACTTCTGTACCTTAATATCTATAGAAGCACTCTTCTCACTCACAGCAGAGTTGCAACTGCAAAGCACGTAAGAGTCAGCCCCCCCTGCTCAAAGCAAAATCAGCACAACTTCACCTCTGAAGTTTTATACTCAGTATTCCTACAGCTCATCTGAAGAAAAACTGAGAAACATAAAGGCTACTGCAATACAATTAATTCATTACTAACTTTAAAAGCCTCTTATACTGTACTCCTGCTGAGTTCAATAGCTATGTCCCACCTCCCCTGCCCTCTTACTGGCACTACAACTACTGTAAAGTTCTAAATACAGAGATCAGTCTTAAAGTCTCAGCAGAGGGCTTTCACTGTAAAAGGCATGCCAGCATAAATTCAAATATCCAGAAAAAGACTGCATGCATTTCTGATAAAACAAGTCATTTTTACTGGTAAATAAGGACTGACCCTTCAATAATCATGCACAAGAAATTTTTTTACTGCTTCCCATATGATAGAAGACACAGCTTTTTGTACACCCCTCATAGTCACCATGAACCCCAACAGTGAGAAGACCAAAAGCTGCAAGCAAGATGCAGGAAGCCTGGAAGTGTTACACTATCATATTAATCCAGAGGAAAAACACACTGCTGACAAAAGGGAGGGCACATCACCTTCCCAGACACCTATTTGAGCAGATCAGCTTTAAGTCACTGCCCGTTGTTCATGAAGTCGCACAGCAAAACAGGTCAAGGGAACTGCTCTGAAGGCAAAATATCTCCAAATGACATTACATGTTTCTGAAGGGAAGGCGTGCGCCCCTTCCTTCCCTTCCCTTTAGGAAGGGTACTGACTTAAGTGACTGCACAGCCTCAGATCTTCTGTTTCTTCTTGTGCTCTGAAGAGTATCAGGTAGAAAGGCTCCACAGCCTGGGGGTGCCCCAGTTGATGAGGTCATACAAAACATGCTTCTGCTGGGAGAGGAAACAGGTCTGTAAAACATTGCAGCACGTGCACTTGGACACCTTCAGGGAAGCTGCCATCAATAAATTATATATAGCTGTGCAGCATAAGCATAGCCGTCTGTACAACGATGTAAGGATATGGTCTAGGAGCACCCGGGCTCCTGGAACACCAGCAGAAACCTAGAAAACTATTATTTCCTCAGGAGTGCAGCAAACATACGTACATGAATTCATCTAAAAAGATATCCAGATGTGCTCTGCATTATTAAGAAGAGTCAGTTTGTTTATTGCTGCCTACCTACCACCCACAGGGTGATAGCTACGCTCCAAAATCTTTTGATGACTGGCTTTAGGGGGGGTTTTCTTGCACCGGAGCGTCAGCCTGATGAGGAAACCGAACGTGGTTTTCGAGGGGTGCCGCCCGGAACGGGCCCACTCCCGGTCCCCTCAGCAGCTGCAGCCTTTCCTGCACGTAGAAGTCGCTCTTGTGTGTAATCGAGCAGCAGCGAAGCCGCCCCGCTGACTACTGACACCAGCAACACGGTCACCGACCACGCAGCACCGCGCTCTGCTGGGCCTCGGCGCTCTCCGCCGGCGGCCCGGGGCTGCCGGGCGGCGGAGAGCGGCAGCACGCCTGGGCGCTCGTACGCGCACGGCTCCCGACGCACGTCTGACTTCAGCCACCAGCAGCCACCGCCGCCACCCGCCCGCCAGGCCCCCGGCCGCGGCCCCCGCCAGCGGGCGGCCCCTCGTCCCACCGGGGCGGCCCGTGCCTACCTGCGCGGGTCTCGTGCTTGGGCACCCGGTAATATTTGTTGCCGAACTGGTCGGTGCCCACCAGCTCCTTGGCGGGCCCCAGGAGCCGCAGGCGCAGGGCGCGCAGCACCCGCCAGGGCCGGCTCATCCCGGCGGGCCGCGGGACCCTGCCCCCAACAAGGTCGCCGCCGCGCGTCAGGCCCCGCCCCCGGCGGGTGCGTCACGTCCGCGCGCGCCGTCCTACCCTGCCCAGCTGACCACGCTCACGGGCGGTCGCGTTGCCGGCCCGAGTCCGCCCATCGGTGGCAGGCATGCCAGCAACGTCGCTCGTCATTGGTGCGAGGTCGGCCTGTCCCGAGCCAATCCCGGCCACCCCTGGCCCAAGATGGCGGAGAGGTGTCGAGTGGATTCGCGGTCCTGCCATGTTGGGGTTCATTTCGGCTCGTCAGGCTGGGCTCGACGATCCAGTGCGACTGCGCCGAGTGGAGTCTACCCGGAGGTTAGCGGGGACCGGCGGGGAGCCGGGACCGGGGCGGGGCTGCGATGCGTTGCGAGGTCCCGGAGCGGCCGCCTCAGGTGCTGCAGCCCCTCGCTCCGCCCTGCTGGCGAGCCCTCGCCCGGCCCAAGCTGGGCCGGCCTGAGGTGGGGTCCGGGGCCGCCCTCGGGCCCGCTCCGACGGAGAGAGCGGAGCTCTGCCCTGCTGCTGTCCTGCTGTGTGCTGCGGCGCGGGGAGCCGGAGCGGAGGAGCCGGCGCTCCCGGGGCCGGCCTGTGCTCCTCGCAGAAGCTCCTGCGTGTCTGCCGAGCCTCGCCTCTGAGTTTCCCATGGGGTTTTTTTGTTTGAGTGTGGGGATTAGTAGTCCTGGGGTGAGCCGAGTAATGCTGTTTTGGTTGGCTGAGTAGGCCTGTACCTCAGTATTACTGCCCTTGCTACCTTAACGGTTTCACCAGATGTTTCAATTTTAATGGGGCTGTGCTCTGCTTTGTGAAGAAACAAGATTTACATGATGCTTGTGTGCCCACTTCAGTTCGTCCTCCCTCTTTCCAAAACGTGGCCTGTTGGCAGGTTGCACAAGAATCAGATGTAGGGTTTTTGTTAGGTTCCCAACATCTTTTGTGGAAAGTGGTGACTGCATAGAGAGGCTTACTAATATTACTGCTAAAGGTTGTAATGTCACAATGTTTGTTCTTTATCAGCTGGTGAGTTTTGCAGCTGTAATTCAAGATAAATCCAATAAAGCCAACCCCAGTTCAGTCATTCACACAACTCCATCAACAGGAAGGATTTGTGTTGATGATTTATCCATATAATGATGTGGCTTTTGTGGCTATATCATCGTAAAAAGATTCTCTTTAAAATTGAAATTAATTTTGGTGATTCAGGAAGCTCCTTTCTGTAACCACTTAGACAACCCAGGTACATCTGTTTTGTGCCCTCAGCATTCATGTAGTCTTCAGTGTTAAGAATGGAAGCACAGTGGGCACAATATATGTTACTTGGTGTCGTGGTTTTACCCCAGCCGGCAGCTGAGCACCACGCAGCCGCTCGCTCACTCCCCCCCATTGGGATGGGGGAGAGAATTGGAAAAGTGAAAGTGAGAAAACTCGTGGGTTGACATAAAGACAGTTTAATAGGTAAAGCAAAAGCCACAAGCAAAGCAAGGAATTCATTCAGCACTTCCCATGGGCAGGCAGGTGTTCAGCCATCCCCAGGAAAGCAGGGCTCCATCACGCGTAACGGTTACTTGGGAAGACAAACGCCATCACTCCAAAAGTGCCCCCCCCCCCCCCCCCCCCCCCCGCTTCCCCCAAGCTCCTTATAAACTGAGCAGAGCATGACATCATATGGTGTGGAATATCCCTTTGGTCAGTTTGGGTCACCTGTCCTGTCTGTGTCTCCTCCCAACTCCTTGTGCACCCCCAGGCATCCCGCTGGCAGGGCAGTGCAAGAAGCAGAAAAGGCCTTGGCCCCGTGTAAACACTGCTCAACAATAAGTCCATAGAACAAAAACATCTCTATATTATCAATGCTGCCTCCAGCACAAATCCAAAACATATCCCCACACTAGCTACTATGAAGAAAATTAACCCTCTCAGCTGAAACCAGCACACTTGGACAACTGTCTACCTAACATTTCCTTTCCTAAACATTTTATTTTTAACTTTAAAAAGAAATAATCTATAGTCTTCAGTAGATTGTATTTATAACTACATTTTAAAGTCATATGTTTTAAAAAAATTCCTCACGAGGTTTATTGCTTCAATAAAATTCAATCTTGAGCTCAAAAGTTTTAAACTAGGTATCTTGTATATGTTAAAATTCTTATTCTAGGTATTCTTGCATAATTACATTTCACATCTTTTAAAAGAGCTTAAATGACTTGCTGCTTTTGAAGCATGCCTACAGACATGCTGTTGGGTGTCTGCCTGTAACAGCCTAAGCTTCTCACATAAAGTTTTTTGCCACTCAAGCTGAAGCAGAGTAGAGGCACTCCACTTTACAGCTTTTCAGTGATATACTTAGTTAAGTTTTTGTTGATAGTGGGTTTTACAAAATAGTGCTGTAAGAAGCACTGATCATCTTGTAAGGCTGATTTTATATCAAGCAGCATGGTTTAAGGAAGCAGAATTTGTCTTTTTTTTGCCTATGTAATATTAGCATATTTAAAGATACAGGCTACTACTAAGTAGTACAAGATACTAATGGCAGCTCAGTAAAGTTGTCTTGGAAGCTTCATCATGTGGATAGCATAGTTTTTATTTAATGTTACAGAAAGCATAACACAAACATTGTTTCCTTAAAGGAAATACTGTGATGTGTTAAAGTAAATGAATCCGTCCACTAGGTGTCTGTAGTTCCAAGTGGGATGAAGCTTAGAAGGGTGGTACACGATGGGGCTTCAGAGGGACTAGTATTTGTGGTGACTACAACTGCTGCTTAATGTTTCTTTTGCTCAGTGTTTTCAAATTACATTCTGGTTTTTGTTTCATATGTTGACCCCAAATGCAGTTTTGCTATTTCTTTGAGCCTGTTTTCTGTATTTATTTCTCTCTTACCATCCAAAGAACATAAAGACTAAAATATTTTTTCTGCCAACTTCACAGGACTTATTTCCAGCCCTGTGTCATGTCTGCGAGTCTAGTTTTGCAAAAAATAATGGGGATGGATTAAATGCATTGAGGAAGCACAAAATTATGATTTGAGCTGTTGAACGCTACATAGTAGCGTCCTGCAATTCTGTTCTTGTTGTTCATATCTTTTTTTTGTTGTTGTTTTAAGGGTTCTAAGTTTGGAATTAAATAAAGATAGAGATGTGGAAAGAATACATGGGAGTGGTATCAACACCCTTGATATTGAGCCTGTTGAGGGAAGATAGTAAGTATATACTGAAGTTGGTAAAAATGTGTATGAGAATTTCACTGTGTTTTGGTACTATGGATTTATTTTCTTGCTGAACACTCAATTGTATTGAGCATATGAGATCATGAGTGTTGTAACTTGTGTGCTTTATTATCACTTTCAGCATGTTATCCGGTGGCTCAGATGGTGTTATTGTACTTTATGACCTTGAAAACTTGAGCAGAAATCCAAGTTATACATGTAAAGCACTTTGTTCTGTGGGAAGGTAGGTATTCAAAAATTCTATTAAAAGTTCATATTGATAGCTCTTGTGTGACTAGCATTAAATTCACAAATTAATGTGTGTTCTTATGTCTAGGATAAAAAGACTCTAGAAAATAGTGCCAGAAATCTTTGAAAGCTAGCACGATGCATGATGCTTTTTTTTTTTTTTTTTGCATGCCAAAAAACAAGAAACTTTGTGAGGATTTATGTGATTTATTAAGTAGCAGGAGCTAATTGTTTTTTCTTGATTTGTCTAATGCAGCAGTTACGATATATACGCAATGGCCCTCCGATATTGTTTGAGTAGATCTGTGGCACTTTGAAAGTTAAAATGGAGAGTGTTAATTGTACACATATGGAAACTAGAGTGGCTTGTGTTGCTGTAGACCCCACAAAAAAGTCAGAGTTAGTATTCCAATCTCATGTTTTAACACTAGAAGAAAGACCAAAAAAAAACCCCTAAAACCCTAACTGTCTTCCAGGTCACAGTTCCTCACCTGTGAGTTTTCTTATTGTTTCATGTTGAAATTTGCTGACTATGCCAATAACTATCAGAAAATAATGTTGGGACCGTTGTAGAAATATTCCTTGTGTCCCCCAAATACATATAATATATATATCTTTCAATAATTATGTGTTTAAGCAAAAGTAAAATGATCTTTGCATAACTCTGTTTATGTCATTGGAAAAAATTCTAATGCAGATTTGAAGTTGTTGGTTTTATTTCCTCTCTCCCTGCTCCCAGCTTTACTAATAGCTATTTTAAGTTCACCAGGTGTTCACCAGATACAGAAGTAATTAATACAGAACTTCTTAAGAACATGTTTGAATGAAGACAGATGTGTTACTGACAAAAATATGTTTCTGAAGAACAGGCTGCTGTTCTTTATATGAACATCTATATGAAGACTCAAAGCTTTTATTGATTTTTCAGGCTTTCCTTGCAGGTAGTATAAATTTGTCCATTATAGCCATTAATCTATAGCCATCTATCTAGCAAAAACTGTTTTTTCCTTGTGTTTAATAGTAAGGTTATCTAGACTTTATCTGAGGCTTATAATAAGATATACCCTACTGTGTGGAAGATCAGTAGCTACATTTTCCCCTTACTTTTTCCCGGTCTTCAAATTATTTGACGTCTAAAAGGTTCATGAGTAAGGTCAACAAGAACAGAACAAGTTTTTAACAATAAAAGGCTGAAATGGTATCTTGGACCATAAGAAAAAAAAAGGGTGATAGAACATGCATCAAAAGAAATGGCTAGGAACAGAATCTACTGAAAGTAAGCTCTATGGATAAGTGTTAATGGCTGGGACTTCTTCAACAAAATTAATTAAAATTGTAATTAAGAATAAGTAATGACTGTACATCCCCAAATCTCAAAACCGAAATGATTTCTGAAACAATACAGCAAAGTGGAGAAATATAGGCTGAGAAGACACAACGTAAAAACTGGCAAATCTGTGCTAAAATCATGCTATTGTTAACTTCACTTAGGTCAGTAGAAATATTCCATATTTGAAAATTCTGTTTATGAGCAGTTAGATGGTAGTTTGTTTCTTGAGTAGGTGTTAATTTGCGTAGATGCATCTTTTATTTCTTATCACTTGGGTAGAGGCATAAATTGTGCTAGCAGAATCTGATTTTGTGACACAATATTCTAAATGATGGGCTTATTAGTATTGCTTAGAGTAACTGTAGTATGTTTTTTGCCTCAATTATTTATTCCCAGTATTCATGTAGCTTCTTAGTATGTTTTAAATACTTATTATAGCTAATTAGCTACAGATGGAGCTTCAGATATTGGAATATTATTCATGCAGAGTTCCTGACACCATAAATCAACATATAACTACCAGTAAGAAACACTTTCTATCTCACTATCTGGCTTCTGTCTTTGAAGCATATGATAACGACGTGTTGCAAAAGTTTGCCTGTGTTCTAAGTTTGCAGGGCACAACACAGCTCTGGTCTCAAAGTTGCTTAACAACTAACCTCTTGGTAGAGGCCCTTTCAGACTATTTCTGATTAGACTCTGAACTGGGCCTGATGAGGGTCCAGTAGTTTAGAACGTCAGAGGAGATAAATCCTGATAGTAGGCTGTGATTTACCTAGTGTTTCTCATCTAGAATGTAGGGCCACTCTTGCAAAAAACAAGAACTTTCCTTGTTCCACTAGGAGTCGACGCACCGAGCTTTACATGGTTTCCTATGATCCATGCTGTCTTCTGACAAAAAACAGCATTTAAGAGTAACCAAACAGTACCAGCTTCTAGATAATATATAGCTGATGCTTATATCTAAGGTAGTGTCCTCTACTCAAAACCTGTCTAGGAAGAATGGGTGGCAGTGACCTTACTATCCACGGAATTAATTCTATATTTTTCTTTGGTAGAAAAGGTTAGGATATTCAGAGTAATGGGGGAAAATAGAATGAACTAGGAATAACATACAGCCCTGAGGAAAAAAACCAGGCTGAATAGCATATGGCCACTGTTAATCCTAGCCAGATCAAAGGTGATTCCTACAGAGCTACTCAAAGAGTTTTTTAGTTCATTCCTCAGCCCTTTGGATTATGGGAGAATTGATTGCTCTGGTGCTGTGCTGAATACAGTCCAGTGTTGTGCACTTAAATTTATTGTACCAGGATGATTAGTTCCATGAGTTCAGATTTTTCTGCACAGTGCCTACAAATGCCTCTTCAGGAGTAAGCTCACGCTGAGTCAGGCTTGATTTTTCTGGCACTGCAGGTACTTGAGATTTTTAGCTTATTCTACCACCCGTAGAAAAAATGCACAAAATCTGTTGATTTTTAGCCCCGGGGCAAAGTAACGGGCCATTCACATACCAACAGGGTATGCCTCAGAGATAAGCAATTGTCCTGGTTTCAGCTGGGATAGAGTTAATTTTCTTCCTAGTAGCTGGTATAGTGCTGTGTTTTGGATTTAGTATGAGAATTATGCTGATAACACACTGATGGTTTTAGTTACTGCTAAATAATGCTTATACTAAGTCCGGGACTTTTCAGCTTCCTGTGCTCAGCCAGTGAGCAGGTGCACAAGAAGCTGGGAGAGCACAGCCAGGACACCTGACCCAGGCTGGCCAAAGGGATATTCCCCACCACAGAACATCATACTCAGTATATAAACTGGGGGGATCGCTGTTCAGGGGCTGGGCATCAGTCAGCAGGTGGTGAGCAATTACACTGTGCATCACTTGTTTTGAATATTCTTTTATTATTACTGGGGGGATTTGTTTGGGGTTTTTTTAATCTTCCTTTTCTGTCCAGTTAAACTGTCTTTATCTCAGCCCATGAGTTTTACTTTTTTCTGATTTTCCTCCCCATCCCACTGGGTTGGGGGAGGACTGAGTGAGCAGCTGTGTGGTGCTTAGTTGCTGGCTGGGGTTAAACCACAACGGCAGTGCAGGCATTATTAAACTAAGCTCAACAGTTGCTCAATAGCTCTTGCTTCGTATTGCCAGTGTTGGCTTTTGTGCTTTCTAGCAACCCAAGTAAGCAGAAAAGTTTACTAGCTTAGGTGTAGTGCCAGATCTATACAGAAGATCTGCGTCTCCATTTACACAATGATACCCCTGCAATACTTACCGCTTTGGAGGTCAGGACACTTGAGAGAACAATGCAAAGATGAGAGCTGTAGTGAAGAAATCTCATGAGCCCTTCACTAGCTGCAGATGGAGCCAGTTGGACTATTTTTGCATGTGTACTGCCTCTGGCTGGAATGGAGTTAATTTTCTTTATAGTAGATTTATAGTATTTTCTTTATAGTAGCTTGTATAGTGCTATGTTTTTGGATTTGTGACCAACCTTCATAACACACTGATGTTTTAGCTGTTGCTGAACAGTGCTTGCATAGTGTCAAGGCATTTATTCCTCACTCTGCCCCCTCAGCAAGTAGGCTGGAGGTCAACAAGAGGCTGGAAAAGAACACAGCTGGGGCACCTGACCCAAATTGATCAAAGAGATACTGGTATTATAACATACAATGTTATGTGCAGCAATAAAACTAGGGGCAATTTTCCAGGGGTTGCCATTGCTCAGGATCTGGCTGGGCATTAGTCAGCCTGTGGTGAAGGATTGCTTTTGTGTCACTTGTTTTTCTTTTTTTTTTTTTTTTTTTTGTGTGTGTGCTGTTTTGTTTCCTTTTACTTATTAAAATGTCTTTAACTCAACCCACAAGTTTTCTCACGTTTGCCATTTGGATTCTCTTCCCCACATCCCACTGCAAGGCAGCAGTAAGTGAGCAAGCGGCTGTGGGGGTACTCATCTGCCTAGGGTTAACCCACAACAGCACGGTACTTCTGAGTCTGGGAGCATGGGTTTGGGCCCTGAAGCTGGATCCACGTGGATCCAGCTCAGATGTGAGTGGCCTAGCAGGTATGTGAAATGACCTGTGTTGTTCAGAGCCTTGTCAGTTGAATCATATGCTGGAGCTGTCAAGGTTGTCTCTGGTGTCCCTTCTTCCCACCACTGTTAATGTATTATTAATTATATTGCATTCTGTTACTATGCGTAGTTGGGTTGAAAGTTTCATACTGTTCTTCCTCTTTCATTTCTGAATGCAAAAATAATTAACTCTCTGTAACTCAGTCCACTGCAATATGGTGACTTCAGTGTACATGAACTTCCAATAACTATGTAGCTGTAATTATTAGCTAATAATCACAAATTTTTTGAACTGTATATGTGATTGTGTTTTTCAGTGGGATTCCACAAGCATAAATGGTTTCTAGTGTTAGATCCTCACTTTAAACATTAGAATTTAAGAATTTCAACAGACATTTTAAATGTCTTTTAAGTGCCTTTTATGGCTCAGACTGTCTTAACTTGAGACATGCTACAGATACCGTCATTTTAAAAGGTAAATGATCTGCAGTTTCTTGAAATGAAGTCTCTTCAGAGTAATTAACATTGGTTGATCGAAAATTGAGGCACTGAAACAACTAGTTCTTGAAAACTTCAATACAGATTAAAAAAATGTATAAACTATGTTTTCAACTTGCTATTGAATATCAAGACAATTGTAAGATTATTATCAAGAGACTAATCAACTTTTCCTTGATTTTAGGAGCCATCCTGATGTACATAGATTCAGTGTGGAGACAGTCCAGTGGTATCCTCATGACACTGGCATGTTTACATCCAGCTCATTTGATAAAACCTTGAAAATATGGGATACAAATACTTTACAAGTAAGAGAGAATTTCTACAGCTTGCAGGCTTTTTTGTATACAGATTATTCATCCCACATCTGCAGTTCACCCAGAGCTCAACAGGACCAAGCATCCAGAAGGATGAAAAACAGCCAATTGTTAGAACTGCAGGTGCACCAGAGGGTGGTGTGATTCTGGCATTCACGCATACCTTGGTGTGTGCCTCTCTGTTTCTGAAGACACGAATGTCTAATGTGTATGAGAGCTTGGAACCCTGGGGACAATTCCATTCTGCTTTTGCTGTGAACAAGAGTACAGCTAGGTGAATTTATGCTATGTAAACATGTCTACCAAGGACTGGTCTAAAGTTCATTCTTGGGAATTGTTGAGTGTGATGGTAGTATACAGCAGGGCTCGCTATTTTTAGTAACCAAGGCCTAAATACTGCTGTTGAAGGACTGGTGGTCTTGGCATTCAGGGTCATTAGGTCCAAAATTCTGGTGTTGTAAGCACTATAGACACGGTTTCTAAGAATTGTTGGAGAATGAGAGAAACCATTAAGAAAATGCTAACCAATGTAACTGGCTTTATTAAACCAAACAGATTCTGTAGGATTTTAGGTTGCTTTGACAATTAGATGTGAGGATTAGTGAGTCAAACTGTGAATTCTGGGCTGCAATTTATCCTGTTTCCAGTATGCATGTATTAATGGATTTACACTGATGCTATTCGAATGTTGTTTCATGCATAGTGAACGAATTTGGAAAAAAAAAAAAAAAAGAGGTCTGTCATCCTAGGGACACAACAGAGAATAAACTTTGACCTGTTTTTTTTGTGAGGTGTGAAGCTGTGTTTGCAGTTACTAAATCTCATAAATGCAAAGTTCCATTCACTTTCCAGGTAGTTCTGTGGATGTCATTTAAAAGACACAGGGTTCATGTGAAGGTTATTGATTGACCTGTTCTGCCACCAGATGGTGTATTTGAAAATACAGACAACTTAATTTTAAAGTTATTTTTAATATATATATATACACACACACACAATATTTTAGAATAAGACAACAAAACCAATTGTATCTGAAAGTAATTATACTGATTATTAAAGCGAGCATTATATTTAATTAATTTTTAACACAAGGGAGCTAATAATTCTGTATGTTTGGTTTTGGGGTTTTTTTTGAGGAATTGAAGATAGCATGTGATGTTTGTGAATGGCAAGGGGCTTCTAAATTTAAGTGCCTCTTTCCTGTTGATTTCTGTCTCCATATTATAACCTTCTTGTTTGCTGCTGTTTCTTGCTAGCTTTTTAAATTTTTTATAATTTTAAAATAATTTCCATTCATGCTTCTGATTAACCAGTTTTCATGGTCTTTCTTTTGGGTCATCTCTGAGCTCTGGCATAGTTCTAGTGCTGGAAACAGTCTTAATTTTCTTTGTGAAGTTTGTGTGATCTGATATCTAACCAGGAAAGTTATTTTTAGTATGTATATAGTAATATTTGTATTAGTTTCACTTGTAGCTGTTACTTGAAAAATACTTAATAATGAGGATTTACAGTCTGATAACATTCTTGTCACTGTGATTAATTTAATCGTTTTATTCTCAGCCTGCAGATGTATTTCACTTTGAGGGAACAGTCTATAGCCATCACATGTCTCCAGTTGCTACAAAGCATTGTTTAATAGCAGGTATGTATCTGTTTTCAAGAAATGCCCTATGTACTTTGGAGTTATAGTAAAAAGCAACTAATGTTCAGTAGGGGTTCCCCCCGCATCTTATTTTTACATAATTTGAGTCTTCATAAGACATAAGGTCATTGGTAAAATAAAGTATTATTGGTTAGTTGGATGATGTCAGTGAGAATATCACACTTGTTCTTCTGAAATAGTGCATCAGTCACTTCTCTTTCTAGATAAAAATTCGTAGCTATAATTTGGTTACCTTTCATTACATAAGTTAGCATTTTAGGGTTATTAGATCCAAACATAGAAAATTTTGTAAATGGGGGGGGGGGGGTGTTTGTGTATTGCTCACATGTACAGAATTTAACTATGTTTAGCAAAAGAAAAGTTTAAAGAGGAGATGGTTTTAATTTTTAAGTTTCATAAGTACTGTCCTGTTTGCCCTCAGTTTCTAAATTCTGCTTGTTTTTAACAATGGTAAATTTACTTGGACTAAAAATGTAAAACTATTAATAGAATGCATTGCTCTGACTAAATGAACTGTTATGTGGCTAACATTTTTCTTCTATTTCTTTGTCATTGCTAAGATTTTTTTTGTTGTTGTTCTCTCCAATACTGGGGTTTTTTTAGCTGTCTTTGTTTCTCTTGTTACAGTTGGTACCAAAAGCCCCAAAGTACAGCTCTGTGACTTGAAGTCTGGATCCTGTTCTCACATTCTACAGGGTACTTTTTAGTCTGAAACATAAATGTTAAACAATAACTACTTTGAGTAAAACAAGTCCTGTAAAGAAACACTGTGTACAATGTATTCTTTGTAAGTAACATGACTAATTTATTTATTGCCAGTTGTAAAAGTTACACAGCAGCAAAAGGTTCTTCTGGGTGTTACTCTACTGCTAATAAATTCGAAAATACAAATATAAATTAGCAGTTATTACAAATGTTTGGGCATTTCCATGACCTAATCAATAGTGATTACTATTTATTACATGCTTAAATGTAGGCATTGGTTTTCTGTTCATGGAAATTCAATGTGGGGTGTTGCTTTAAAAAAAAACAAACCACAAAAAACAACCAAAAAAAACCCCCCCTTCACTATTTTTAACAAAATATGCTGTGGAGGTGCTTGCAGGGATTTGTTTAGATGTTTGTTTATAACAAGCAAGATACTACTTGCTATAGAAGGGCAGTATCTAATCCTTTGCATTTTTTTAAATTCAGTAAACATAGGGCTTTATTGTTGCATAATCCATTACTTTTTGCGCTTAATGAGATTTTACCCTTAATGTCTCTTTTCGTAATGTTTACTTTTTGGAGTATGAGTCTATATACACGTGCTCAAGTGAAGGCAATTACAGGGTAAATCATCATGCTTCAAATCAGCAGGGCAAGAGCCAGATCTGATCTACCAACTGTACGGAAATGTTAGCTCAGACACAGCAATGTGCAAATGCAGCTCTCTTTCTTCACAGGCCAGCTTAAGTTTAAAAGCAGCCTAGGTGCTTTCATGTGATGCAGAGCTCAAGCTAGTAAGGCCTTCTGAACTGCATCAGCCACAATGGGTGTCTCAATGCTCTGGTTTTAGAAATGAGAGCACCAGTGCAGACTCAAAAATAGTTGTCTAGACACTCCGTTTGGTTTCAGCAGGACTTCTTAATTTTGATGGAAAAGTTAGTGTTTTCCAGGCACAAGCTGGTTGTGTCTTTGTACACAGCCTAGTACAGTTAGCTCAAATGCAATATCAGAGGAAGAAGTGGAAGTAGCTTATGTCCTCCACTAAACATAATCTAGTAATTCTTTACAGAACTTGAAGCACTCAGTAGTATCTTGAAAATAGTTATTTTTCAAATAGGCTAACTCTATCAGCTGAAACGGAGCTAAAGTGCTTGGCTGTAGTTTACTTAATGGATCCAAACAAATGTTTCTGCCCCGAGCCTTCTGACTGTATGCTGTAGTACCTGTATTACGGAGATTTTTTTCCATTATCCTGGGCATCATAACCCTTTGATTACTTCAGGTTATGGAAAACCAACTACTAGAAGATGTACCACAAACAAAATGGTTCACCTTGCTCTCAACTGCATTAGCGAAAATGTATTTGTATAACTTAGTTTATTTTTTCAGCAATGTCTTTATTACATGAAGCATGATTGCAATCTTTCCATTTAGGAGACCTTACACTTCCTATTGTCTGTATTTGTCTTAGAACTTTCCAAGTTTTAAAGTGTGTGTGTGTATGTATGTATGTATATGTATTACTTGCCACTCAGCTGCACTGGGTGTGACATTGCTAAGAAGACATTTGTCGTACTATCAGGACAAGAGTACTTGAGGATAAGCTGAATAAAGTTTTAATCTTAAGTACGTAAGGTAAATATATTTTTTATTAAACATTTTGACAGGACTTGAAGAAAAACAAATGGAAAGTTCCTTCTGCATGTGAGAACATCAGTGCTAGCACACAATTTTATAACAGTACTTAACAGCAACTCAGTAGCTGTGACTGTGCTATTATATGTTTTGCATGGGTAAAACAGTCTTTGTTGTCAAAAGTTACACACGTATAGTACTCCATGTATCACTTTTAGCTCACTGCAATCCCACTTGAGCAAGAGGAAGAAGTAACCTCTAGCCCAAAATAATATATTTGCACAAAATTCAAATTCATGTTACAATTTAGATTATTGTTCTGGACTGGTGGATCCTATAGAACTAAGTATTTGCTTTTACTTTTAGTTATTTATATAAAATGGTTTGTATAAATAATTTCCTATAAGGTCATATAAGCTTTTTCATATAATTTTTAGGTCACAGGCAAGAAGTACTGGCAGTGTCTTGGTCCCCACGTCATGAATATATTTTGGCAACAGCAAGGTAGAGATGTTGCTGGACTGTTATATGCACTAAAAATGTCTGATGGTAAAATTCAATATATTCATTATGCATGCTTTTTAGAATTCAAATGCACTTTTAAAGTTAATCTTTATCATTTACTTTAACCTCTTCACAGTCTTGTAGATCTTGCTTAGAAAAACTAAGCCTGAAAAGGTATCAGTGATGCTTATTTTATAGGAAAATTGAACAGAATTTTGAAATAGTAATTACATTTAAAGGTACAGGAAAATGCTAGACCATTATAGTGATACTTACTTCTTACTGTTTATTAGTGTACGCATTGCTAATCTGTTTTATAACAAAGTAAAACATGTTTAGCTCAAAATACCATCCTGCTTAATCATACTGAATTATGTCAGAGCATAGCGCAGGTAGGTTACCTGATGGGTAATAACTTTCCAAGCTGCAGTACTTCAGTGAGCATAGATTGTATGTTGATACTCCCAGACCTTTTCTGTTTTCATTCTAGCTATTTTCAGTCTAAAAGATCCTCTTGGCTTTCCTATAACTTTTGCACGTATTAGCTTTTGATTATAATGTGACGTTTCTCAGTTTCGTGGTTGGCATGTTTTTTCTTTTGAATTGCAGAGAGGAATGGCCATTTTATAAGTTGAGAGTGAAATTTTAATCAGTTGATATCAGAATTGCATGCCTTTGGCTTCCAATGCAAGCTTCTGAAAGGCTCAACACAGTTAGGAAATTTGCTAACAATGTGATGTGTTTGTTTGTTTTAGCAAATGAAAAATTGTTTGCTTGTTTTTCCACCACAAAAATAGTAGCGAATTTTATTAAATATTGACTTATTGATGTCTCCTGAAACATTTTGCTTCGAAGTCATGTAACTATAAACTGCATCTACCTAAGTTGTCATGTTGCCTTATGATAATTGCATGTTAGTGTTTCTGATGCCTCCATTACTTAATTCAGTGCTATAGTTGGACTACTGTTTCCTACTAACATAACTAGGTTTTGCCATCTACCAAGACAGATGTGGGCAAGAACTGACAACACTGAGATAATGAAGAGGTAGTGAGGAGAGACTGACTCGTACTGCTAAAAAAGGAATCTGGACTAATCTTGCGTATCACGAGATGTGACTGTTTTCCAAGACAATTGTATATTTGCTTGGGATCACTTCAGGGAAAGGAAAATAAGTTTGGGGGATTTATATGGCTTGAATGTGAAACATCTATACTTCAGATTTCTCTGTATGATGCTCAGCTCTTCCATAGTTTTGTCAGGAGATTGGAAGAGTCAGAGAAGAGACATGTTTTCTGGGTGTCTTTCACATGCTTCAGTTTCAGGTGCTAGAGAAGATTATAAGCTCTTTCTTGCTAATTAGAACTGTCTAGAAAAGATTAGTCAATAGAAACTGCATCATCAAAAATGGACAACTGTAGATTTTTATAATAAGGAAGCTCTTTCTGTGCCTTTGTTAAGAATATTTCAATTAACTACCTGAAGTTTGTTGCTCACTTTACAGTCAGCTCAAACCTCAGTGATACCTCTGTTCATGATCTTAGAATATTTATTTGCAGCAGTCATGTGTTGTCAGCATATTCAGTTGGCATAACACTTGGAAGTTAACAGAATCAATCTGTAGTGGAGTGGAGCACAAAAGAACAAATTAGTTACTGGCTTTGTCAGATATAAACCAGATAAGGAATAACAGTTGGTTTTGCTTTGGTCAGTTGGAATATATATACTATATATTTCTGATATTAATGCACTGATCTAACTTGAGAACACACAGGGAAAAGCATGTAGTACTTCAGTTAGAAGACTGCTTATCTGAGAATCCATTTGGGTATATTTTCCAGTGGTAGATCAGAGATGCAGTTGGTTTTGTTCAGCTGGGGTGAAAGGTGATCTGTGTTTTGTGGGTTTGGGGTTTTTTTTCTTTCATCGAAACAATGGTTAAGTTGCTGGGAACTGTCCAAATAGTTTCAGTAAATGCATTTACACTAGTGACCTAGTGCATGGGAAGTGGTCTTTTCTATGAATTTACTTCCTGTCTATACCTGGGAGTCTTGTGATGCACACAGAAGTATACTACTGGTGCTCAAATCAAGCTGCACATCAAGGTGCTATACAAAGTGCACTGCCTGCCATGTTGCTCTCTAAGTATGTGCAGTGTGCCTACTACCATCAGTCAATCATAGCATGTGTTGGTGGCAAAGACGCAGCACGAGCAAAACATGAGCTTACAGCCTGGGAACCAGAATGAATCACAGCAGCCTGAGTCTTGGTCTTTCCCTCCTTGTGCTACCCTGGTAGTGTAGACAAGAGCCAACTAGTTCCTACAGAAGCAAGCTCTCAGTGTTTCTCTGCCATAGCACTGCATGGTAACAGAGCATAGAGACCCATCCAGCTTATGTATATGTAGCCAACCTATGTACCAGTCATACTGTAGATCTGTGATAGCAAGAGCCTGAGTTCCCAGACAACCATTACAGATAATGCTGGAGTCTGTAGCTACAGTTTAATCAACAGAAGAATTAATAAGTTTATTCCCAGTCTGTGTATGTATGCAAGGGTGTTACGCCGTAGACAAAGAGGGAATTGTATTGTGTTGTAGACAAAGATTCACTTTTAGGTCCTTGTAGTGTACCAGTTATATTTATTAATTCATGTGAATTAATGTCTGAAGTCTGTCTTAAAAATCTTTTCATGAAATTCTGTTAGCTTGAATGTGACTGCATGATGAGTAGTAGTTCAGAATAATTGCAGGACCAGGGAGAGTGCCAGGTGGGTTGCCTAAAGACAATTATTGATCTAGGGTGCACACAATTTCCCTAATGTATGCAAATCTGGTTTTCTTAGTGCTGACAGTAGAGTAAAATTATGGGATGTGAGGAGAGCATCTGGATGTCTGACTACACTTGATCAGCACAATGGAGAAAAGTCCAAAGCATCTTCTGAGGCAGGTAATACAGAATATAACTGGTGGTAATCCATATGTAACTAGAAGCATTCTTAAATTTCATAAATGTGTTGAATACTGAGACCAGCAAGGAGAGTAGTGATAATCCAGTTGTTATCTACTGCGTAACACAGGCCATTGAATTTTATTCAGTTACTTCTGTTATAGAGACAGTGTTTGTGGTTGGGGATCTTCTTTAGAGACATCTCCTTGGCAACCGTATTGTATCTGTTCTGAATGGTTTTTTACCCTGAAATGGGAAATTTTGCCATCAGTTTTATGGGCAGAAGAATGCATTCCTGCTGTAGATTAGGTTTCTTATAAACAGCAATCACTTCATAAGCTGTTCCAGTATTTAATTACCCTCCTTTAAAAGCAAAGGCAACACAAACAAAGCCCACAAAAACACATTCCTTTTTTTGTTTAAATTAGTCTTGCTTCCAGTGCAAGCCTCTAGAATATTTTCTTGTATGTGGTGCAGTAAAATCAATTAGATTTCCTTTATACTGCATAAAGTATATAACAGAATATAAATTTATGACTATATTTAATTTTACAGGAAACTAAATTACACTGTTATCTCAGTACAGTCAAATGCATTAACGGTGCCTTGTATCAATTGTTATTATCTACAACTTTAACATTTTTCTGTATCTTCAGGTCACATTTCCATACCTAAAAAAAATAATCTAACTTCAAAGGAAGCTTCTGAACTTTAAATTGTAGTTTATTAATTTTGGTCAACTCTAGACAAAAGATATTTAATTTTGGCTGGCCAAAAAAAGTACTTGAACAGTGGCTACTCTGAGGTAGAAATACGTAGTATTCGGAATTAAATCACAAAATAGAAACTGTGTATCATGTCTCTAAACAAAGGGATTTGGATAGCATAAATCATAGTGATTAAAGCTACAAGTCAGTCTAACTTGTTATGTTTCTACATGCAACTTAAATTGCATGTAGAAAAATACATGCAAATGTCTGTAATGTCAAACTAATTTTCCAAAATGTACAGTTAGAGGATAAGTATCTGTTTTAATAACCATGCTCTCTTCTATGTAAATTGTAGTATGGTAATATAGATGTTTGGTTTTGACAATTTTAAACTTCATTGACATTTGAGAAATTAGATGAAAATGCTGTAAAGAAATCTAAGACTTAGGAAAAAAGAAAAAATTGGATAAATTTTTTGTTTATGAAAAACAAAATTCTATGTAACTCCCAACATGAATAGTGCAATTTTAATATACATTCCTTTGAATGGAACAGGATGCCGAGAGAGGTAGTGGAGTCTCCTTCTCTGGAGATACTCAAAACCCACCTGGACGCCATCCCATGCAACCAGATCTACATGATCCTGCTCTAGCAAGGGGGTTGAACTAGAGGATCTCTAGAGGTCCCTTCCAAACCCTACCAATCTGTGAATGATGTGTTTCCTTCAAACACAACAACTTTCTTTTCAACTTTATTTCCCTGTCTCACATGTTCAAGATGATTTTTTGTAATCTAATGGCAATCAGATAGACTAGGATATTAAATATATTGAAATATAGCTGAAGTATACCAAATGCAGCTAACAATATTTTTTTAATAAAATCTTTGAAAAACAAATAACACTTTTTACCTAAGAGGTATGGCTAAATTGCGTACTGCAGTATAATGCAGAGATACCTTACCCATTGAACTGAGTTCCAACTCCACTGAGTTCATTTATGGGCACCATAATTAAGTTTGCTGTGGTAGCACTGAGTTGGATTTTAACTATGATGTTAACATACTTAAGAATGTGCAGTATTGCAGGGTGAACTCAATGGAATTAATTTATAGTACACTATAAACAGTATAGAATAGATATTCAGTTGGAAGGGACCTACAACGATCATCCAACTGCCTGACCAATTCAGGACTGACCAGAAGCTAAAGCATGTCATTAAGGGCATTGTCCAAATGCCCATTAAACCCTGACAGGCTTGGGGCATCAACCATCTCTCCAGGAAGCCTGTTCCAGTGCTTGACCACCCTCTCGGTAAAGAAATGCTTCCCAGTGTCCAGTCTAAAACTCCCCTGGTGCAGCTCTGAGCCATTCCCACATGTCCTGGCACTGGGTCCCAGGGAGAAGAGCTCAGCATCTCCCTCCCCACTTCCCTTCCTCAGGAAGCTGCAGAGAGCCATGAGGTTGCCTGTCAGCCTCCTTCTCTCTAAACTAGACAAACCCAGAGCCCTCAGCCACTCCTCACAGGACACATCTTCCAGCACTCTCACCAGCTCTGTTGCACTCCTCTGGATGCATTCAAGGACCTTCACATCCTTCTTAAATGGTGGGGCCCAGCACTGCACACAGTACTCAAGGTGAGGCTGCACCAGTGCTAAATGCAGTGGGATAGTCACCTCTTTGCCATCTGGTTATGCTGTTTGATGCACCCCAGGATGCAGTTTGCCCTCTTGGCTGCCAGGGCACACTGCTGGCTCATAGTGAGCTTAGCGTCAAACAACCACCACCCCAAATCCCTTTCTGCGGAGCTGCTCTCCAGCCGCTCCTCTCCCAGTTTATACTCGTGCCCAGTGTTTCTTCCTCCTAAGTGCAGAATCCAAATTTGTTCTTGTTAAACTTCATCCCACTGATCATTGCCCAATGCTCCAACCTATCTAGATCCCTCTGCAAGACCTACTGTCCCTCAAGAGAGTCAACAGCACCTCCCAGTTTGGTATCATCAGCAAACTTGCTAACGGTGCATTCAACTCCTGCATCCAGATTGTTGATAAATGTACTGAACAGAACTGTCCATAGAATTGAGCCCGGAGGAACACAGCTAGTGACCAGTTGCCAGCCAGATGCTTTTATAAACCAAGAGTTAAATTATTAATTTACTGATATGTTACCATTTAAACAGCACTTTCAGTACTGTACATTGAAATAAAAATTTGTATACAAAATAGTAATTCTGTAGAAATCTGAACCAGCTCTTTTTTCCTGACAGCAAACACTGCTCACAATGGGAGAGTTAATGGTTTATGCTATACAAATGACGGACTTTATCTGTTGACCATTGGTACCGATGATCGGATGCGACTCTGGAACAGCTCCACTGGAGAAAACACGTTAGTAAGTTTTCAAGGATCTTTAGTTATGTTTTTACTTGCACTAAATTTTAGAAGATTTATAATTAGTGCAATTGTCATTACAACTTCAGATATTAATCTTAATAAAGGATATAGCTGCTTAATCTCACCATTAGAAGATTTTGTGAGCATTTTTTCCAGATTTCTTTTCTTATTTCTACTTATTATTAAAAAAAAAAAAACAGAATATGAAGAACCCTCGATCTACTTAAAGATTGAATATGGTAGCCTTAAGTTTGTTAATTTGTGAGTGTAGCTGAAAACGCTTCAGACATTAATGAAGACCTTAATATGCAGTGACTTGGTAAATTTTTATTTTATTTTTTTTAAACTATTCATGGTCAGCATGCTATCCACAGGGCAGTTAGCCATACCTGAGAGTTTCACTGAACGACTGCCTGGCTTTCTTGCAAATTCATTTTTGGTTTTTGGGTATCTATCTTGTAGAGTTTTATAGCAGTGTTAAAAAAGCAACTAAACAGAGGAGGGCAGAATTAAATCTTTCTATGGCTTGTTTTTTCCTGAAGGTTCCTATTTTAATTTTCTGTTCAGTAAAGAAAATTGTTTCCTATGTTTATTTTGAAAGAAGGACGTACTAGGTAAGTCAGTTTCCATCGGATTTTAGCCAATAGTGATTACGGTTTGTCATTGCTGTCAGGAAAGGAAGAAATTTTACTCTACCTTAGAAATCTTTTACTTCTGCTGCTTAGTTTCAGAACACAGCAAAAAGAATTCCTCATAGACATTTAAATAAAAGGACTTTTCTATCTCCATGCTGCCCATAATTGCCAGCTTGTTCTCAGCACTTCATATACAGATATCTTTCTGTCTTCAAATCACCATCACCAAAGTAGATAATACAGTTTGTTCACTCTCCTGTCACCAGCTGGATCACTGTTTTTTGTTTTTCTGTGCCTGTTAGTTCATTGACTTGTTTTGTAGGCTATTTTACAGTTTTCTTACTTGGCGTGGAATAGCTTGATTCTGCCTTGTTTTTTCAGTTATATTGTCCAGAGAATACCAGATTTTTGCACACTGTCCAGAGGTATTCCTTAAATAAATAAATTTTAAAACGCTTTGAAATTTTAAAATAAATAAATGCATATACAGGTAATACAACTTCACATCATAGTCTTTTTGTTTCTCCTGCTAGTCAGTCCTTTTAATTTCCATAATTTTTTTCTATGCCTTTCAAAAGGTGCAGAAATTAAGCCATGCATATGAATTGTTTTGAGCAGTGAGCCAAATTTGGGACCTAGTGGATTGTTTCAGTTAGTAAGAGAAATGAATGTGGGAGTGATACACACCTTGCATCTGTCCTTTATGAAAAAAAGGAATAGAAAGTCCTGATTCACTGCGTGTAGGAAGAACCAAACAGAAGCAAGCACATACTCTGTTTTGTGTATGTGCTCAAAGGACAAAGCCAGTTTTTAAGATCTTTCTTCAGTTCTTGTTTTGGCAGCATACTTTCCATTGCTCCTCTGTCAAGCAGAAACGTTTACACTGGGTATATCCATATAATTTACTTTTCCCAGCCCCTGCTCCTCCCTTTCATTGTACATGCCTTTGTTATGAGCAATGTAAAGGAGTTTAATTGCTCTTTATCACCAGAGTAATATGGCTCTTAAAACAACTAGCATGAGCAAGACTTAACACAGCGAATATTTACAAACACTGTCCTTAGAGAATGAGCAGTATTATCTACAAAGGACATGACACAAAGTCCACATCTCATGAAAATATCCTCTCAATATGAAAAAATATCAACCTACTTGTATGTTAATCAAACTCTCTTTGTATACATTTTTATGATGATTGTGAGAGATTTTCTCAAGACTCCTTTTTACTATACTTTTCTTACCTAAGTGCTCTTTGCTATGAAAGAGCATACTTTAAAAATAGAGCAACAAGTAGTCTTGTTTCTTGCCTGGCTCATGCTGACTGATGCTTATATTTGTCTCAAACTTTGGACTCAGGCAACTGATGTGTTATGGATCAAGAACCTGACAAAGCAAGACATTTATATTAGAATATTTATCTGATAAACTTTATGAATCTGTTAGCTTATAGTCACAAGATTTCACACTTGGGATTTTTTTTTTTTTTTAAACTATAGGCCATGAGGTTTAGGTAGGGGGCTTTAAAATTAACCCAGAGAGTTTTGCTAACATTGTACATATAAGCGAATCTCTGGTTTTCAGTGGAAATTAAGATCGTCGGTTGTAGGACAATACTATTTGAAAACAAAATATTTTTTATATAATGCTATGTAGTATTAATGAATTTAAATTTAAAAAGCTGTTATTTTTATTAAAAATATACTTATTTTAAATAATAAAATTATGTGTGAATTTCAGGTGTTTGTAGTGGACTTCTCCCTTTTCATGAAAAAAAATATATGTATGCTTTAATTGTCAAAATTCTGATGTTTTGTTTTAATTGAGTTTCTTTAGAGGTAAGCTATAGTGTTGTCATGAGTATATTTCTGTATTTTCTCATGAATACGCTCTTGATGCCTCTAGGACCTATTTAGACTGATATATCCAACTGGAATATTTCCTAGCATGTTTAGAAACTTTCCACTTTCAACCTTTGGTGAGATTTTTATCCATATAGGACTTGTCAAGAGCTTGAAATGTACAGACGCTAATAAGCTATACTTTTTGTGCTATTTTTATTTGCAAGGCTTCCCACACACCTCACAAGACAGGTCTTAGAAATGTAGCATTTGCTCCTATCCCAGCTGCCCTTATAGGGAACAGTATTGAATTTCTCAGTGGTGATTTAGCTTTGATTAGAAGATAGGCTTTTTTATCACTGTTAACTAGTACATAATAATTTAGCAAGTTATTCTTTATTTGCTTCTCCTTCATGAGTCTCTTCTTAATCCCTTTACTTCACCATTTGCTTATGCCATCATTCTGCTTACCCTTCAGTTGTTTTCATACTGCCTGTTCATCTGCTGTTTCTTAGTAACTTGTGAGGGAGAAATGCAGAATCCTTCCTTACATTGCAGATGTTTTTCATCTCTTCCTTCTTTCCTGAGCAACGGATCACTTGCTAAGAAATCCTTAGGGCTAGTTCTTGCGTTGTCTAGACTGATGCTTCTGTTCTTTGCTGTCCTACTGACGTATACACTTCAGAAGTGTAGTTTTCTGCAATATCAGTTGACTCTGATAAACAAAGGGCCCTTACAGGGTAGAAGGTAATGTAGATCAATTTTTCTTTAAGGACTAAAGTCTTGCAGCATCGGGACCAGTACTGTTTAATATCACTAGTAACATAGATCGAGTACACCTGCAGCAAGTTTGCAGATGACACCAAGCTGAGTGATGCGGTTGACACACTTGAGGGATAGGATGCCATTCAGAGGGACCTGGACAAGTGTGAGAAGTGGGCCCATGTGACCTTTGTGAAGTTCAGCAAGGCCAAGTGCAAGGTCCTGCATGTGGGTCAGGACAACCTTCAGTATCAATACAGGCTGGGGGATGAAGGGATTGAGAGCAGCCTTATGGAAGGAGGACTTGGGGGTTCAGGTGCATGAAAAGCTGGACATGAGCCAGCAATGTGCTCTCGCAACCCAGAAAGCCAAGTGTATCCTGGGCCACATCAAAAGAAGCGTGGACAGCAGGTCAAGGGAGGTGATCCTGCCCCTCTACTCCGCTCTGGTGAGACCCCACCTGGAGTACTGTGTCCAGCTCTGGGGGCCCCAGTACAAGAAAGACATGGACCTGTTGGAGTGGGTCCAGAGGAGGACCACGAAGATGATCAGAGGGATGGAGCATCTCTCCTGTGAGGACAGGCTGAGAGAGTTGGCATTGTTCAGCCTGGAGAAGAGAAGGCTCCAGGGAGATCGGATTGCAGCCTTTCAATACTTAAAGGGGGCTATAAGAAAAATGAGGACAGACTTTGCAGTAGGGCCTGTAGTGATAGGATGAGAAGCAATGGTTTTAAACTAAAAGAGGATAGATTTAGACTAGATATAGGAAGAGATTTTTTTATGATGAGGATGGTGAGACACTGGGAGAGGTTGCTCATAGAGGCTGTAGATGCCCCATCCCTAGAAACATCAAGGCCAGGTTCGACAGGGCTCTGAGCAACCTGATCTAGTTGAAGATGTCTCTGCTCCTTTTAGGGGAGTTGGACTAGAAGACCTTTAAAGGTCACTTCCATTCTATCATTTGTAATTGTATACTGTTGTGCATAAGGAGTTCTTTTAATCGTTTCAGTATCTAAGAGAAAATTATTGTGTTGGATCATCTAGCAAGATGTTTAAGGCGGCAATTCCTGAACCAGTTCTAATTTCAGGGATAATGTACGTGCTCAGTGTAGATCTGGCATGCAACGGTCTGTGTAAATTCTATTTGTAAGTATGGAACTGTTGATTTTTAGGCATATCTTTCTTTCCCTTTTTTAAAGTTGGTGTTAAGGAAAGTGAACTTTAATGAACAGAAAAAATTATTCTTTTGATTGACATCTGTAGTTGGAAATCAAGAGTTGTATTTACGTTGGAAAACTTTATTGGTTATTAAACAAGAAATGAAATTGACCTTTTCATGTAAAGTTATTTCCTGTAGTTATAATTAATAGCTAACTGCCTAATCCTTCATTTTACAGGTGAATTATGGGAAAGTCTGTAACAAAAGTAGAAAAGGACTCAAATTCACCATCTCTTGTGGCTGCAATCCAGAGTTTGCCTTTGTACCATATGGTAGTACCATTGCTGTTTATACAATTTTCACAGGACAACTGATAACTATGCTTAGAGGGCATTATAGTACTGTCGACTGCTGTGTATTTCAACCTAATTTTCAGGTAAGTAAAGTACAATGTTCCAGACAACTTGGAATATTTATGCAGATCGCCAACCAAAAGTATTAACTTTTCAGGGATGTGCTTCAATCAAAGATCTTGACACAAGAGGCAGTTCTGTGGCTTACATGTCAAGCAAGAAATGTTTGGTCAATTTCTTGGGACGGGCCTTTCTATATTGGGTTCCTTCCACTATTCATTTTGTCTTATGTAGGCAACTTTTCAATAAACCTATAGTAATTTTTTGTCTTATATTGTCATTAATAAGTTGTATGCGTTAAGGCTTTTGCCTGCTTTCTTTAAAGCTGAAGAGGAGGCATTTGTCTTTCTCTGAGACTAATCACAATAAGAAAGAATGTGAAATGCATTTGGGTGAAGTGCAGTAGTATCGCTCTCAGTACTGAGAAACCTCTCAGGTACTTTGCTAAGGTGATCTTGCTCAAGTGCTTGTAGTCATACCAGTCACTGAATCTATGAACAGTTGGATGAAGTGTTGAGAACATGAGGAGCTTCCTAAATTAATTTGAGAACACTTTACCTAAGAAATGTTATAGCATTGCAGGGACTCACAGTGCTGACAGCCGCCTTTTCACTGTTCCCTTTTTCCTTTTCCCCTGTGGTATATTTTTCGCTTGTAACAAATGACGTAAGGATAACAAAGCTTTATTTGTTATGAGATATTTTACAACAGATTGTTCTTATGGATTGTGGTGTGGCAAGAGTAGAGTGGATTTTAGTATGGATTTTAAGGCTGTTACATAGTTACCCTCTGCTGTTGAGGATTGTGATTCATGTTCCAGCTCCTTCTTTTTCATCTTTTGTTTCTGAAATACCAGGCAGAAATACTTGAGGCAGAAGGGGCCGGTGGGTATCTTTTCATGACCTCTCATATATAATAGAAGTTACTCTGGTAGCTTTTGCTTTGAGTCCTGTAACTTTAACTGAAACAATGTTTCCCTATCATTGAGCTGCACTTCACTGAAAGTTTTGGACCTGTTACAGATCAGGCGATAGAGCCCAAGCTTATAAGCCTTGCTAGACCTGGAGAGCAGTTCCGGCATGAATACGCAGTGAGATACTAGATGCACTGAAAGGTGGAATATTCACATTAGAGCTAAGGCACATCTTTTCTGGGCTGTTCTTGACTAGTTTAAAAAGCCCTTTGTGTTTTTATAAAAATAGTTTCCCAACAAAAGTGCTAGTGTGTTTATATTGTCCTCTTTGGTGTTCTTTTTAACAAGCCGAAGAGGTGCGCCTCATTAAATCTCACTGCAAATCATGTTTTTCAGCCCTGGAAATGCATATCTCTTTGTAATGTCACTCTCCTGGCTTTTAAGATCCTTAGAAAAGGATCACTCGTGTGAGTGTGCACGCAAGAACTGCATCAGTCACTATAGCTATAGGTTTATGTTGGCAACAACTTGATTTGTTTATCTGTTGTGATTCCTGACTCTCAGAATCACCCTTTTCCAGAGTTCAGTTCTATATTCTAGAAGTGTGACTGGATTTTCTTTTTCTTTAAATGCTCTGCTTTTAGTTGTATTAAATTGTTACTCTGATGGAATAACATTACTGTAGTCAGTGTGTTGAGACCAAATGTAGTGGTAGTGTTATTTTGACTGTTTGTGTTCACACGTCTACTTCCAAATGTCTCATTCTGTCTGAGACAATTAAGTATATTCATCAGTCTTCATATAATTCCAATAGAAATTATGATTTCCCAGTTAAAACTAATTTTCTGAGAATGCAGTCACTTGTAAAAATTATCGTTACCTGTTTTACTTTTGCAAGCGATATTGAATCAATATGTTACAAAGTTATTCATATCTGTGCATTTCTATTTTCAGGTACTAGTTGTTAATAAAATCAGTTTTGCTTGACAAAACCTGCTTTGTTGCAAACTGTTGACTGATGCTGTTTATATTCTTATATCTTAACTCTACAGTAACTGAATCTTTTAATCACCTTTTCCATTGTCTTGTCTTGTTTAGGATTAAAGAAATGTTAGTTCATTTGTATCTGTATCGTTCCACCTCCTTCCCTCCTTCCCTCCTTCCCTCCTTCCCTCCTTCCCTCCTTCCCTCCTTCCCTCCTTCCCTCCTTCCCTCCTTCCCTCCTTCCCTCCTTCCCTCCTTCCCTCCTTCCCTCCTTCCCTCCTTCCCTCCTTCTCTCCTTCCTCCCCTGAATGGCATACTAGCTCACTTCAGCTTTGTAGAATTTCAGTATGTATTAGAACATAACTTCTGTATTGTTTAAATTAATTTCATAGATAATTTTTCTAAGAGTCTCTGATATAAGTTTTATGCAGCTACTTGTGAAATGTGTAGCAGATGGCTTTCTAACATTTTTATTACTTGTTAGCACACTTGAAATTAGTACGCTATGTTCATATGAAATAAGATCTACATCTTTTCTGCATAGTTTCTATCATTTCCATCTATCAGTGAGTCTCTGTCTTTAAGAGTTTTCTTCCTAATAAGTCTTCTAAACTTTTTCTGCTGTCTTTAACATTGCGGAGTGATTTTTGTCCTTCCCATGTTGAGGGATATTAGTTGTTTAAGATAAATAAGTAAGTTTTAATTAGAATAAATTACTTAGGATTATAATAGTGTGATTTGTGCTGTTTGCTTAGCTTTACTTAGCATAAGTCACTAGATTTGCTGAAGCCTTTAGGCTGTGAAAGTTATTTTTCTTAGTAATTTTCCTAGCAGTTTTCCTAGCAGTTGATACAGTGCTGTGTTTAGTCTTTTAGTATAGTATAGGAAAGTATTTTGATATCACACTAATATTTTGGTAGTGTTTTTCCCAAGTCTGGGAACAGTTCTCCATGTTCTGCCAGCAAGGGCAGGTGCCAAAGGAGTGTAAACCAGATGATAAGGAGGCTCCAACCTTCAGCTGAAACTGCAAATCAACAAGATAATAGCCTGCCTGTCTGGGGACAGAAGAAGACTCCAATTAGATGTTAGAAGACCCCAGACCAAAAATCACCATTGGAACTAAAAGAGCTTGGACAGTGCGTGAAGGGCGGGTGTATAGATCACAAGTGTATAATTGCTCCGGGATTTCTTTGTTCAGGGTCCCTCTCTTTGGATGCACCCAACCCACGCTGTTCTTGCTGCTGTACCTTTCAATTAAATTAATTATTTTATAAAATCCAATACCTGAGACTCTGCTGCGGGAAACCTAGGATCAAGCCTGAAGAAGAAGGAAACGTGCCCAAGAATAAGTGTGCATGTGCACACGACACCATGAATGGTGTGTGAATGCTCGGGCAACAGCTCTTCCTTTAACACCCCAAATCTGGTTCTTAGATTTTCTTACTATTTTCTTCTGTGTTCAGAACTCTCATTGATATTGGTTGATGCCAGTCCCTCATGTTCTTTCTGTTCATTAACTGTATTTTAATCACTATCTTTGTTTGACCTCATAACTGGAATAGGCTCTAAAAGGAACTTTAACTTCGCACCATTTATGTATTTGAGATGAGAAGTGTCTTCTCTGTGCTCAGAGCCATATAATCAAATATGATCACGAATACCCAAGCAACTAGCTATTTGCAATCCAGTGATAATTTGTCTTTATGTGTTCTTATGAGGTCCAAATTAATTAGCAGGTTTGTGTGGAATACCTTTTGTGTTTGAGATATTGTGTGGAGCTCTCTCCACAGAATGGTGTGAGATTTAGTTAATATGTGTGTATATATGCCTTTTGAGATCCTGGGAATAGAGCCATAAAATCCACTATATTATTGTTGGCCTAAATTGTTCTTACATAAATATGTCTGTAAAGTTAATGAGATGTTAGTCTGCTTGAGTAATAAGAACTGCAGAATTCGGCCCTTTAATAAGAGCCATTAATTTAATAGGAGGTAGGTAATTCCAAGGGTGGTATGGAAAAGGAAATCTTCATTGTGCAATCTCTTAGATGATGTTTACTGTTGGATCTAGTATGCTAGATACCATTGTGCCATATTAGCTGCTTAAAATAATTCAAGTAAACAAACAAGACCTGTGTTTCCCTTTCATAAAAATAAATGGAGTAAAGCACCATGCATGAATAACATGTTATGAAATATTAGGGAGACATCAGGAAACAAATTTGCTTTACATTTTAGCTACTTCTGTTGCTCAAGAAATGCCAGTGACATCTGCAAAGGTATTTGGCAGATCCAGTGATAGGCTAGTAAGTAAAGATAACTGAAAGTCACATTAGATTTCATTTGCAGTCTGTCCTCGGAGTCTTAAAGCATAATATTTCCATATATTGTACTACAAACATGCATAAAGCTTATGTGTATGTCTTACACTGTAGCATAAAAAAAACGTGAAGCTCACTGGCTCTTCTTTTGACTGTCTTAAGGTATGAGTCACCATTTCAGGTTGTGATACTTACAATTAATTGTAAGTATCACTCAATGCACTGGATATTAACTGAAGATCTTGCAATGCCAGGATCAGAAAGTGAGACAAGTGGTAATAAAGATTAAATGGAAGTATGCTGTCACTATGACATTGCTTGCAATGAGAGATTTTGGCTTGGGAAGAGGTTTTAAAGTTCTAGACATTTTCAGTATCCTGTCAAAGACAGGAGGCCCAAGTAGAGTCCATCTGACAGAATAAAGTGGGATTTGACAGAATAAAGTGGGATTTGACAGGATAAAGTGGGATTTGACCTATACCTTGGTGTAACTTGGACCTGTCATGGTTTAAGCAAGATGAGTAGGATGTTTCTATCTCATAAAGTTATAAACACTAATCTTGTATGTGTTTTATGCATGAATAGCTTCATGCATGGGAGCAGTTTTACAAAAGTGAGTATGCCAGCTCTCTTGAACAAGATTACCCACATAAATGGGTATTTATAGGAATTAGGCATTAAGTCCCTGAACCAACTGTCAGCATAATTCATGCAGTTGTAGAATTAAATATATATAATATAGGAGACTTTCTGCAGAGACAAAATTTTAATAGTTTATTGAACTTCTTTTGAATCAATCTATTAAAAATGTGCACATATGCACAGAGTTGCTTGTTTAAGTGTAAAAGTCAACATACTTAAATAGTGGCAGCCTGAGTACAGAAAAAATATATGTTTCATTTAAGCAGTTTAAATGCACAGCAATACTCAAGTGTTGTCAGACATTGTAGATAATATGCAGGAGTGTGATTCAAGATTGAAGATATAGGAGAATATCTTCATGTATGTTCATTTAGCATTTTGGAAAGTAGAAACATTATCAGCACAAAATTTACTGCAAAGATGGCGCAGTATTTCTCATTAGCAAAATTTCCTCAGTTTAAAGTGACAGAGAAGTCTGTATTTGCTTTAATAAAGAACTAAGAAAGCTAAGCTATATTTGACTGTTAGCTGTTTTGGTGTGGAGACTGTTTGCTTCCATGTGTTTGCAGGGTGCCTTGCACAATGGGATCTCAGTCTTTAGTTGTTACCATAATAAATAGAGTTATTTATATTAAAAATAATAAATTGGTCTTTCTGATCTGTGCCTTCCCAACAGGATACAGGCTTCAAATTGCTCTTTATGTGTTCTTTTCCTTCCCCAGGCATACTGAAACTATGTTTGCTTAATACTTCTTTGTTCCATACTTATACACCCTTCTAACATGTATTACTAGCTGCTTTTGAGTTGATGAATATTTTTTAATTATAATAAAAAAGTCTTTCCCTTTTTTTCCTTACTTTTCCATTGAACATAAATCATCTCTTAAGCTTTCTAACTGTTAAAATAGGTGTCTTTTCAGGAGATATGATAGAGGAAAGAAGAAAAATGCATTTAAGCAATAAAGTTCATTTAAATGTGGGTCGTGCTGTTTTGGTGAGCAATCTGGGAAAAATATAAAAGCTTATTCATTTTGTTTTGGCAACTGTTTATCAAGATTATAGTACAAATTAGGAATTGTATATTTGACATTATTTTTTAATAAATGCTTCATACACTTGTATTTCCCAACATTATTTCTATGTCACTGTTCAGTAAATTTGTGTAAAAGTAATTTTTGCTTGCTTTCTTTAAGGAACTTTATAGTGGTAGCAAAGATTGCAATATCCTTGCATGGATACCAGCTCTTCGAGAGCCAGTTCCTGATGACATTTCTGAAAAGGTAATGAATTTGTGAGTTTGAACTATGCTTTTTATGACTGTTATACTTCAGGGGTGGTGTAGAAATTAAATATGAAGTATGTGTTTTAGCATCAAAATTTGTAACAGTTCGTAATTAAGAGAATCACCTGTGCAATCTTTTGATCGTTTGAGGATGTTTTCTTTCATAGTCTAGTAAATTCTTTTGCAGCCTTCTGGCTTCTCACTTAATTAAAAGTAGTACTTGTCATTTGACTATCAGTCTTTCAGCGTCCTTAATTTCCAAACTGTTTTCTGTAGTTTATGCTATTTTGGAATTGGAAACATGCCAAAGATTGTATTTTAAATTTATTAAGAATATACCGTATATTAAACAGTAAGATTAGGGATGCCACACTTCATACATAAATATTTTTGATGCAGAAATATAATAAAGAAGATTCTAAATGAGGTTATTTTAGTGTCTGAGACAAGACATTCAGGATCATATATAAGATGTTTTCCAAGAGAGTACTGTCTCCCTCTTCGTATTGCAGCTGGGCAATAAAAATTTCAGTGAACAGTTTGAGGGGGAATAATTCTAGATTTTAAGGATCTGAGACTATTCACAGAAACAGAGTCTGGCAAACTGTACTAATATTAAAAAATCTGGATACATTAATGTTTTGGCTCATAGCATACAAAAATTCCACTTTTTAAAATTTCTGAAATGTTCCATTTTGGATGAGGAAGTGATAGGAAGCATGCAATTTCTGCAACATTTGCTTTGCTTTGTAAGACAACTTATTTCAAAACTATCCTACACTTAACCAAAGAAGAAAAAATTATTTTCAAAGGTTAGCTACCCGAAACCCAAAATGTGTTGTTGACCTGAAATGAACATTTTTGCTGTAACTGAGAATTTTGATATGTGTGAATTGTTTTTTCTTAGTCTGAAAAACAAAAACAAACTTACAGCAACAATATTATTTATACAGCTCTGATTAGGACTGCCCCTTTAAATTTGACATGGTGGAGGTATGTAAGATGTGCCATTGTTTTGAAATCTGTTAAGCTACAGCTGCTCTTTGCAAATGTTGTAGATGAGCACTGCCTCTGAAAGCGGCAGTTCTGCTGTCCGTAGGACGCTGGTTCCGGCTCCCTCTCATGTGCTAGAGCAGCCATTTGAGTGCCTGTATAACCAGAATGCGAACCCAGGATAGAAGCAAACAAGAAAAAAAAATTTACTCCAAGTCAAAACTGTGATTCAGTGGACTGCATAGCTGCACAAATCCTTTAGCTTGACCCTATGGGGGCTGAGGTGAGAAATAGTTGTTGGATGTGGATAGAGGCCAGGACAATTTCTTGAGACAGTAGTGCTCAGTTACGCTGGGCCAGGGAAATTATGACTTAAAACCAGTGACGCAAAACAATTACAGTAATGTTTATCTGTTATATTTTATACCAGACATTTGTAAAACTTCCAGTCAGTGTTCCAGATATTTGTTGTTGTTGAAATTGGAATTAAAGTAATATTTTTTTTTCATAATTTATTCTGTCTCTAATCAGCAGAATGGCCAAAGTGGTTAAAAAGAATCCAGTATCCATGAGAGACACAATAGTTTGTCTATCTATAGTTATTTAAGAAATGCCTTTAGCATTGCCCTTACTTGATTTTAGTATTTTTACTTAAACCACTGAGAGAGTTTTTATTCTCTTTAGTCTCTACCTCAACAGCATCTAAACCCAGCATATGAAGATGCATGGAGCAGCAGTGATGATGAAGGCTGAATTTCAGTTATGTGCTGATATAAAATTGACATCGAGACACTGCGTTCATGGACTTTATGTATGGAATTTGATGTTGTTGGATTTATTATCACTGGATTTTTGGAACAGTTCTGCTAAGCAAGGTTTTTCAGAAATAAGTTTCCGCAGTTCTCTGTGTTCTTTCTTCACTATTACAGTTAAATCTAAAGGATTACTTTTTCATGCTTACTGACTTTTATACTTTACACTGAGGCATTGGTATACTTTATTCAGTGTTGAACAGCTGAAAAAGGAAAAATAAAAGCCGTTGGGACCAGTTAATATTGCATTGTTTCTAGTATCACTAATACATAAGGATATAGTCCCTTTGTTTCCAAGAGATATGAGACAGAGGATTTTGCCTAAAGGAGGACTAGCTCAGGAATACTTTCAGCTATTTTTATCATTGTCTAGATGGAGCAGACTGTGTCCATTTTCAAATGCTAAAGTACTGTGGGAGCCAACAGGATTTTGTGCCTGTTCTTTTGCATTTTCAGTTTTGTGTAAGTTTCTCCATAAATGCAGTATTCAGTTCAGAAAGATAGCTGGGATCATGTGTTCAAGTATTTATATGGTGACCCCATCGACTAGTATCTGAATCTGTCCCAGAAAACTAAGATTAGAAACTAGTTTAATTAGAGTTTTTGTTGCTCCTGTTATGAGGTTTTTAAGATCAGTATTTTATGTATGAATCTCTCACACTTCTAGCCAGCGTGAAGAATTCCTGGACAGAAACAGGCTTGAGGTACAATACAAGGCAGAGAGTGGGTCACATTTCAAGTTAGAAACATCAAATGTAGTCCTTCAAGACTGTTCTCATCTGAATTTGCAGTCCTAATGCCTGCTCTGTTTTGAAAGGGAGAGCTTTGTGGGGTTACTGTCTCATCTCAGTCAGTAGTTTGGGCTTCAGACATGGTGTCGTAATCACCAATCTGAGAGCTGAGTTAGAGGTTCCCATCAGACATAGATGCAGCTCTATAGAGGAGAAATTCCTTCTGAAACAGAGCAGACATTAGGACCACAAATTCAGGCAAAAGAAAAAAATATTGTTCAAATAAATGAAATATAATAATTTAATCTTTGTGTAGTATGTATTATTTCTATGATTAGTATGCATTTTAGAATTAATTCACTGTGCTGCTGTATTATAATATCTATACAAGATATAGGCAGTCAGTTTCTATGTCAGTCTAGCATCTAGTGTTGTAAAATGATACAAAGCGAGGGGTGGGCCTATCAAAGGGATGTTGTAATTAAACAAGGTTCATATGTAGTGCATATTTGCTGGGAGAGACCCAAAATTTAAGTTGCACTATTAAGTG
Source organism: Balearica regulorum gibbericeps (assembly GCF_011004875.1). Taxonomy (NCBI): domain Eukaryota; kingdom Metazoa; phylum Chordata; class Aves; order Gruiformes; family Gruidae; genus Balearica; species Balearica regulorum. The sequence goes on from NC_046220.1 coordinate 65,207,689, forward strand.
GATACCAGCAGGGTGGAAGACTTCCAGAAGTTTTAGCTGAAGTTAAGGACAAGCCTGACACTGTCTCTTTACAGCAAAAGAGAAGAGAGTTTCCTATTTTTTTTTTTTTTTTTCAAATGATAGTTTTCATTACCAGTGGTGGCTGTTCCCTCTAAAGTTGGAACACGGGAACAAATTTGAAGAAAGATTACACATTTTGATTTTTGTCTTAAAGAGAATGACTTTTTTGCATGTTGTAATTGTGTATATCATTCTTGTATGCCAACTGCAGTGCATATATTTGGCATTTTAATTTCTAAAAATGTGCTCAGTAAATCATAGAGCTAGTTATCAAAGAATAAATACATTTTTTCAATTTTTTTTTTAGTTATCTGTAATCTGAATATAATCTGAATATAAACAAATGAAAAAACCCACCAGAAAAACCCACCAGCTCTATGGTGGACTGTGAATGTATATAAAATTGGAGAGGTAGAAAAATTACATTTATTGAAAAAATAAGAAATAATAAAAACTAAACCCATAAATAAGAACGTTGCATTAATTCTCCCTCTTTGGGGGCCTTTCTCAAAACGAGTTTCTTTTCCTCTGCTTTGAGTACACAAATACTGAGATTGGAAGGGACTACTGGAGATAATCTAGTCCAACCTCCCTGCTTAAAACGTGGTCATCTAAAGCAGGTTGCTCAGGCTTGTGTCCAGTTGGGCTTTGAGTATCTCTACAACCTACAAACCTGTTCCAGTGTTTGAGCATTCTTTACAGTAAAAGTTTCTTCTTAGGTTTAAATGGTGTTTTCTGGTTTTTTTCATTGCATCTTGACCCATTGATAGACACCACTGAGAAGAGGCTGACTTCCTCTTTCTTTACTGTAGCTTTCCCTGGCTCCATCAGGTGTTTCTACACATTAGTGAGAACTCCCTCAGCCTTTTCTTCTCCAGGCAGAACAGTCCCAGCTCTTTCAGCCTCTCCTCATAGGAAGGATCACCTCCCTCAGCCAGCTGACAGCACTCTTCCTAACGCAACCCAGGATGCTGTTGTCATTCTTTGCTGCAAGGGCATGTTGTGGGCTTACAGTCATTTTAGTGGCCATCAGGAGTTCTGGGTCCTTTTCTGCAAAGCTGCATTCTAGCAGGTTGGTCCCTGGCCTTTTTCTGGTCCACAAGCTTTTTCCTCCCTGTATGCAGGATTTGGCATTTGCTTTTATTGAACACTGTGAGATTCCTGTTTGCCTGTTTCTCCTCTGTTGAGGTCCCTCTGAATGGTGGCAGCACAACCATTTGGTGTGTCAAGCACTCCCCCCAGTCTTGTGTCACCTGCAAACTTGTTGAAGGCACATTCTGTTCTATCATCAAGGTCATTAATGAAGATGTTAAACAGTACTGACCCCCACTATCGACCCCTAGGCTACACCAGTAGTGACTGGCCTTCGACTGGACTTTGTGCTACTGATCACAATGCTCTGGGCCAGGCCCTTCAGCTATTTTTCAATCTCACTGTCCACTTACCTAGTCTGTACTTTGTCATCTTATCTATATGGGTGTTTGGGACACTATCAGGAGTCTTGCTAAAGTAAAGGTAGACATCATCCGCTGTTTTCCTGTCATCCACCAAGTTAGACACTGTGTTGTATAAGGCTATCAGGTTGGTCAGGCATGATCTTTCCTTCATAAATCAATGCTGACTCCCACCTTCTTGTCCTTTATGTGTCTGCAAGTGGTTTCCAGGATTATTTGCTCCATCATCTTCCCAGGGATGGAGGTGAGGTTGACTGGCTTTCTTCCAGTCCTCAGAAACCTCTCCTGCTTATCATGACCTTTCCAAGATGATTGAGAATGGTCTTGAAACCACAGCAGCCAGTCAAGCACCATGGACTTGTGTACATCCAGTTTGTGTAAATGCTCCCTAACTGATCCTCCTCCACTAAGGGTACACGTTCCTTGCTCTAGAGTTTCTAGTGGTCTGAGGGACCTGGGATTGCTAAAGTCCAGTCTCACCACTGAAGACTCTGGTGAAGAGGCATTGAGTACCTCAGCCTTTGCCATGTCCTTTGTCTCCAGTTCCCCTGCCCCATTTAGCAGTGCGCCAACATTTTCTCTAGTCTTCCTTTTGCTGCAGATACACCTGTATGTTTTAGTTTTGCTTTTCATATTCCTCATCATTAACTTGAGGTGAATTTTGGCTTCCCTAGCCCTATCTGTGCATGCTAAGACGTTTTCTCTGTACCTTTCCCTGCTTCCACCTCTTGTATGCTTCCTTTTTGCATCTTGAGTTTTGTCAGAAGCAACTTTTTCATCCACGCAGACATCCTTCCACCTTTGCTTTATTTCCTACATGTGAGGATGGACTATCCTTGAAAATTGAACAGCTCTCCTGGACCCTCCTTCTCATCAGGATCATATCCCATGGAATTTTTCCAGACAGAACCCTGAACAGAGATCTGTCTGGAAATGTGGAAACTCCTCTATACTTTTATGGGGCTTATTTTCATACTGTTGCTGAATAACTTCTTGCATATCAGTTTTGCGTAAGTTGCACCATGAATGCGATGTGGGATTCAGCTCAGGAAGAGGTGGACTGTGGATTATTTGTATCTATCCACCCAGGCACCTGTCGGTTTAGTGTCTGAAGCTGTCCCAAACAGTTGAAAATATAAATTAGTTGCCTTGGGGGCTTATTGCTCCTATTAACAGCTAGTGTCTTCTACACAGGAATCTTTCCAAGTTCTCTTCTGGTATCAGTTGATGATGTCATTATTCTCCCTCTTGACTGTTGTCCTCTGCTAGAAGGAGAGGTGTTTCTGGTGAGGGAAAATAAGAACATCTGTGTCTCATCTGGGCAAGAATCCAGACACGTTCTATGATCCAGCACCTCCAAACCTTCCATGTAATGGCAGTAGCTCATAGATGATGTTTAGTTTGGAAGGTTTAAAACCTCTTTTTTGTGAAAACCATTTTCTGTGAAAATTCTGTTTTGAATAATGGCATATAGGTTATGATTTTGTTCAGTACTTCTATTTTTCTGTAGATGTGGTAAATTTATTACTTTAGTTTTTTCTAGAAGAAAAATTATTTTATTTCTGCTGCATTCTTATGGTGGCTGTACTTAATAGCTAAAGTGTTGGTATCTTCAAAATGAAAATTTTTAAAGGACACTGAAGGTATGTTGTATATTATTTTTCACTGGAAAGAACCAAGTACTAAGCCAACGGTGTCAGTTGCAACTGTACATCTTTTGCTTGATGCGTAAGTTAAATATGATAATTAAATCTGACTCTTCCCCTTCATTTATGCCTATTCTGCTTCTATGCTTATAGCATGTTTTTTTATAGTATCAGAGCTCTTTCAGAACTAGAAATGCAGCAAGTGGGGTAGTATAGACTTAATTGCACTTCACATCCTTATGTCAGTCAGAAAAAAAAAAAGCATATTTGAAAATCCAGTCAGGTGTCAAAAGGGGTGCTATATCCATGTTTAAATAAAGTTATTCACTTGAGAGGCAACTAGCTGATAGCTGGATTCTAAGTTCCTGTTAAAAACAGTAAGAAAGTTAAGAGTTTAAAGAGAGAGCTTAGGCTGGAATGCACTGTACTCTTACCACAGTAGTGGTACTGTGATTTAGTAGTCATACTCTGTATCACAATACGTAGAGAAGTGCTTTCATCTTTTCAGACTGTTCCGGGAATTGACTATTGCTTAGAAGACTTGCTTTTCTTGCCAAGGGAGAGATTTTTATTTGAGCTTGATACAGCAGGTACCTAAAGAGGGAAAAGAGTTTATTTGTTCTTCCAAGAGATCAAAGAATTTCCTTTCCCTTCTAGCCTAAGGAAACAATGGAGGTGGGAGTCAGTCTGAGCCCGCCCAGCTGAAGAAATCCAGAGAGCCTAAGACAAGCCACCTTCAGCTTGAGTGAAAGTTGAGTTCTGTAGAGACAGTAAGATAGAACTCTGGTTATTTATGTCTGGGTTATGATATTCAGACAGAATCTGGTATTGAGACATCCAAGCAAAAACTTGGTTCTTTTTTTCGTCCTGTACACAGACCTGGAAGAGAAAGCATTAGCACATGAGAATTTAAATATGATTAACTCCCAAGTATTGGGAAGAACAAGTTAACATCACATGCTTGTCTCCCTTTGCCCTTTTCTGTATCCCCAGTGTACTCACTCTTACACACAGGCTGACAAGACTGAAAATGTAGGCATTTGTTTGCCCTTTTTTTTTTTTTTTTTGCATTGTTTGGATTTGTAGTCAGGCCAGGCTTCTTACTGCACATCAGGGTTTTTTTTCATCAAGAATGAGTTCCTCATACACTCAGTCAGTTTAGGGCCCAGAATTTAAGACCTCTGTCATTGTAAAGCTGAAAAATTCTTAGATTTGGGGACATCAATAGAATTGACTGTTACATTTTTTTCCTTATATTTACCCCGGTGTTATAGTCATCCTACCTTGAATGGTAATACAGATATATATGTATACATACAGACAAGATAAAAATATATTTAAAACAGCACTGCTTTGGCACCATTGGAGGATAGTTCTTGATTTACTTCCTACCTCATTTTTTAACACAGGTAAAGATCTTGTGCATACAATTGAGAATTGTATGCTCTTCAGTGCATATTGACCTGGGATCTGCCACAATGACCGGGTAACCCTACTGTTAACTTAGTACAAGTAAAGTTTGAGATACATAGCCAAGTTATGGGCATATCGGTTAAACCACAGGAACTGTCCAGATGCATATTTTTGGCATGTAAAACATAGGAACTAACATGGTTAAAGTAGTCCATAAAGAAAGAGAGCTTGATTATTGGCTATGTCCTTAGCCACTAAGATATGTGCTGACGTTTTGACACTTGAGATACATTTCTGAAGGGATTATATTGCTTTCAGTGGATAGTTAATGCTTATAATACCCAACTAAACAAAAGTATGCAAACCACATCAATAAAGTCCTTTTCTGTGGTTAAAGCTGAGTTATAAAATGGACATGCCTTCTTCCATCCTCCCCTTTTGTTTTCTGGTAGTCTATTTTATAAAAACAGTGAGAATAGAGGATAAAAAGGAATGACTGAGTGGCCAGGAATTCAGGCAGGTGCATAACTACTCCCCATGGCTTCATCCTTTCTAATCACACCTGTGTGCTGCGTAGTCAGCCTTACCCACCAGCCCACATGTTCTGCCCAGATGACAGCTAACAGATGTCATCTGTAAAAATATACAAGCTTAGCTATAAGAAAACTTATATTAACTAGAAAGCTGCTTAAGGCCTAGAACTATTTTAAAGCCTATAATCGTGGGAAAGGGGTTTGTAATCAAGGTAATAGCTAACTGACCATGGCAATGTACAATGCTGCTACGTTCCTTGTACGGTCCCTACCCAACCGGACAATAGGCCCGGGAATATTAATCTTATGAAGTAAGTTGTAAGGGACAAGTGTATCCACAGCAAGGATACTGCGCATGCCTGCAAGAAGAGGGTCATCCAGCGAACACGGGTGCAAGACCACTGACGACCACCAGAGACCCCTGAGGACCACCAACTCAAATCACTGAGCATGTGTGATGGGGATGAGAATATGGAAATGGATTCCAAGAAATGATTATCATAGGACTGCCTTTTCTCGGAAAAATAATGAATATGTATATTTTGATTCTGTATAACCTGTATGTTGGTGATCACCTGGCATGCACGTTTGGTGGAGCTATTTCCCCCATGCATCCAGCGCTGCAATAAAGCAAACCTAGGGTAACTCACGGCTGGTGGAATTTTTATTTAACACATCCACCACACTGGCAACCCTTAACCACCCCCAGTCCTGCCAAATTCCACCAAGCCCAATAGACTGCAAAAAAATATTTGGGCTCTTAAGGCAGCTTTCTATTTACATATGAAAGAATTTTTTAATTGCGTAGGCATACAGCTTTGTTCGTAATTTTCATTTTATCACCATTTGCTTTCAAATTAAGGCAGAAAGAATCCAGGATATTTTTAGTTATGCTTGTTAGCTTTGTGCTAAGAAGGCAACTTTCAGTCAGTCACTGAGGTCTGTACACTTAGAAGATTACAAATCCACCATTTTCCTGCAGCTGTGGGACAGAGATGCATCTGCAATCCTAAACAGGTTTTATAGTAAATTTCCTCGTGCCAAATCAGAGATTAAAATCAGCAGTCTAAATCAGTCCAACCAGCTGTTTTTACAGGCATATGTTTGTAATCTAGGGTAACATGTTTAAGCAAGAATGGGGTAATTTATTCAGCAACAACTACAACAAAAAAAGCGCCTTTGTTTAATACAAAATAGATTAACATGGGGGGCAGAGAAAGAGGGGGAGTATTAGAACATTTTTTTTACATTTTTTTCTCAGCAGCCACATTTGAAACATACTGAGCATTTTCCTTTTCTGTTTTCTATCCATTCATGAACAGGATACTTGCTTTATATTAGTTACAGGTCTTAGCCTCCAAGAGAACTATTAAAACATTCTAAGAAAACTTGGAATCGTATTTTTAGAAAAGTTAGCTCAAAAAACATATTCATAATAAATGAAGAAGTATATTATGCTCTTGCTGAAGATCATTGGCAAGAATAAACTTACATTTGGTAGCCAGCCAGTTCCATTTGTATTTAAAATTTAAAGACAACTCTTAATCCTCTCTGTTAATAGTTCAGGATGGCCTCTGAAGGAGCTGTAGCTATTAATGCCTGCCTGCAACGTCTTACTTTCATCCACACAAATATGTCTTGGTCTGTATGGTGGATATTTAATGTCAGTGCCATTTTAAGAAAGAGGGAAGCCTGGGAAAAAGAAAGAGAAAAAAGAGAATCCTCTCCTCTAACGCAGGGTTCTGCAGGCAGCAGCATAATACGGAGACGTTAACTCTAGTTTACGTGAGCAACCCCACCACAGGGTAATGCACCTTGCTGGGATGCTGCATCAATTCACCTATATGGAGCTTAATACTGCCATGGCTAGACTACTTTGTTATGGTGATAATACGCTTCTTTCCTATTTTCTGTAAATTTGCTGTGTCAACAGGGCACAATAAATGCAGCAGTTTGGGGAGCTCGTTTGCTGTGATAAAAGATACACCAAACAGTAAGTGTACAGTAAGAGTATCAAGTTCTCATGTTTTGTGGCAGTCAGTAGGGAGTGTCTCATCTTGCTCAAGAGTTAATTACTGTTGCTGTCGCCTCCTACACTGTTCTTTAACACCTCTGGAAATCAGCTGATTATGATTCTCATGCTTCCAAACATGAAAAAAAAAATGTTTTGGGCCTTTACAAAACAGTAGATTTGAATGAAGCTCCTTTCTTTTGTCCATGACTAGTGCTTCCAGGTGGAGTTTGTGTCCCAGAGAATGTGTTTTTGTATCTGATTCATGCGTTATGGCCTACATGAGTTGAAGCTAAGCATCTTAAGTATCCAAATGGTCTGATGCCGTTCTGTGGTTTTGCACTGCCACTAGTGCAACAGGAGCCTTATACTGAGCAGTTCTTCTGCACATCTTCTGTGGGAAATGATCACAATTGGCATTTACTTGGAGTGTATTACACATTCTCAGGGTGGTGCATAAATTGTTTCCTAAGGAAAAAAAAAAAGTATCATCTCGAGATTTGCATGGAACTTTGCCATCTGAATGCTATCCATCATTGTTTTTAAAAAAAGTTTCCAGAACACTTAATTGTTTTGCAGAGAGCTAATACACCTGAGGGCCTAAATGAATGTTTGAAACAGCTGCTTCATCCTGTTCTGCCACTATGGATAACTATGTAAGTTTAGGTTGACTAATGAAGTATATCAAAGTAATTTAAAAAACACTCAGTGGTTAGCTACTATATTAAATGTAGATACCTGTGAGACATGCAGAACTCTGAGGTATAAGAATTACATTGCTGCTTAGCAGAATTCCCCTGTGTTGGATTACAGGTTTCAGTACTTCAGGAGCCTTGCTCTGTGTGCCCTAAACATGTCTAAGGGCTCACATCTTGTATCAGTAGGAAGACTTACTATGTATTCCAGTGGCGTTGAAAATTGTGCCATCAAAGGTGTTTTTCCTGCCAGAGTGAGAAAAAACTGTGCAAGTTAAAGGGTGGAAAGTGGTCCAGTAGTTCACAAGACTGCTTAAGCATTGAGTTTGACAGCCACAACAAAAATGCAGATACAGTAAGGAAACAAAGGAGCCATTCTGGTTTACAGGAGGGAAGGTAGACCCCTGCTTGTGCCCCAAGGTGCACAGGGTATGCATGTTTGACAATGCTCCATGGTGCAGTGGTGCCTCACCAAGGCCAGTGCTCACTCCTGTGGCACCCTGATCTCCCAAACCCTGAGGCGAAGGTCCTGCTCCATGTGGGCCAGCATGCAGGAGCTGTGAAAGCAATGGCTTTCACGCTGCTCCATCTTCCCTCTATCTCCATGCTTTACCTAGGGTCAATTAAATACAAATCTTCCATGGTGCCCAATTCCTGCCTCCTGTCCCTCTCTCCCCAGCAGGCTGTTCATAATCATTGCTGTTAATTTGCATCTCCTTTCTCTGCTGCACACAGCCATGCCCACACACAGCTCTCCAAGCTAGGACTTAATCCTGGCCTGCCTCTACACTGAAGTCCTCAAATTTTACTCACCTAGTTTTATTCATCAAGCTCTTCTGCTTAAAATTGGTAGTTCTATTTGCTTTTGAAACATCACCCAACCTCTCTGGACAGTCCTTTGGCCTGTTCTCCCCTTTCTTCTCCATTTCCATTTGACTGGCCTGGCTACGTGCTTAGGTGCATACAGTGGTTTGCCAGTTCAGAAAGTGGTTTGAGCAGAAGAACATGAGAGCTTTGATCTGAAAGCCATTTGGCTATGTTAGAGCAGAACTGTACCCACAGAATAAGGAAAATGGGAGGGAGGTTTCATTAGCTTTGTCATAACCCTATGTAAACATATGCATGCAGTTTCTGGAATAACATTAGCTGCTTGTTAACTCACTTGAACCCAGTGCAATACTTTTCTATGAAGAAGCAGCTCATTAGTTACCACACTTGCAGGATTTGTTCATTAAAGTCGATAGAAAAGAGTTGTCTTGAAAACCTAGCATTTGAATATTATTTTCATTGTATAATTAACCCATGTTCATAATTATTTTCCCCAGTCACCTGCAGCTTCTTAAAATCTTAGAGTCATTAACAAAAATGATGATATGAATGTTCAAGGTCTGATTTATCTAAAAAGAAACTTAGTTAAATAAAAGTATAGCTGAAGTATTGCAGAAATCTTCAGCACAACTAACTGCCATATTAAAGTATTTCTCAGTTTTATTACTTTGTGCACTATAAAACAGCTGCCAGCTTTGCTGTTTATCTTCATTTGTAGATTCTACTTCCCTATGATATTTCTTTACCCAAGTTCACATTTCTGTCTTTCTCCTCATCATTTCTTAAATGCCGTTTCACTAGTCCAAACTGAATTACTTAATTTCTCTTAAAATGTTCTCACTGCCTTGTCTACTGTCACCGTTTCTAAGACCAGCAGCCTCATGATACAGAGCTGTAAGCTCTCCTCCATCCAGCGTTGAGATCTTACCACTTTTTCCTGTGTAACTGTTCATGAAATCTGGCCTAACCTAACCTCTTTTTTGTGCCCAGAATCCACTAACTTTCATTCCTTCACCTCCCACCTTGATGGCTTCCTTTTCACTTACTCCCACATTTCAAATCTGCCACCTATTTAATGTAAGGTGGCACAAATTTTAAGATAAGTCCTGTGCTAAGATCTAGCTATTTTCTTTTTACCTTTGCTTTTTTTACCTTCTTTTTACCTTCACTTTTTTTCTCCCAACATATCCCCTCCTCTTTAAATCACCTTTCTCTTCAATACATTTCATAATTCTTACCTACCTGCCTGCATAAGCTTCATCCACTTATGCTTCCAGCAACTGTCTCCACCCTTTTTACTAACTTACTCGATGCTGGTCTACCCAGGTTGTAACTTTTCACTCTTACTAGATTTCAAGACTCATTTCTGTCACTATGTCTTTAGAAAATGAGTCATACATTTATTTATGGTTACCTCGTAAATATTCATGAGATGTTTCTGTGTTGTGCTTTCAGCTGCATTGCATGCTGTCCCATTGTCGTGGGTGTCCCAGGCCATCGTTAACCCACAAAATGGACAACTGACCATAGGTGATAAACATTAGACCTTTCTTCTTTTGCACGATCACATCATCCATTCCTCTTCCTTTCTGCAGTCCTAAAGCTTTAACCCCTTCATTGTATAAGGACTCACATCACTCAATACTATACCACAGGTGTATTAAACATATGAATGATTTAATATAGGAGATAAACCTTCATCTAACATTAGCAGAAAAACTAAACAGTGTTTTATTACATCCATGGGTGTATTCTAAATTACTAGAGGATAATTAACCAAGAAATACAGGGGATATCTAATGTACATTGTATTACAGTGCCTTGACTGAGATGCTTGACTTTGTTAAAAGCTGTTGTCAAAACTGTTTTGAGGAAAATAACAGTTCTCCCAAATCTTACAAAATCTCACACTGCACAAAGCAGAGAAGACCTGACTGGACTCTGCAGAAATCTGCAAGTAAGTAGATATTCTGTATTATTCCAAATCTACCCAATGTTATCCCACTCAGAGCTATCACCTATTCAAGAAGACAAAGGCATTACCAGAGATGACAAAGCCTGGGACAGTCAGCAGAAAGAGCCCTGTTTGTGTCTCTACCATCTCTGGGCCACAGCAGCCACCAGGCTCTGCAGCATTTGAGCCCCTCAGGGCTGTTCAGTTAAAGACAGGCCAAACAGGCATAGGGACGTCCTTTGCAATTGGGTGAGAGTGTTCAAAATGGTTAAAATTAACTTTGCCTCACCTGTCCTCAGGTGGCAAGGAAAGCTCTGGTGTAGAACTGGATTGCCTCTTTACTTCCCATGCATGAAAATCCTGCTATGTCATGGCAGAATTTTAAAAACAAATCCAGCATAATGGAAGGATTTTTTAGGGAAACTCCCCTGCTTTGTCTACTCTGGTTATTTCTCTCCTGTTTTTCTATCTCATTCATCTCTGGTTTATATTACTTAGACCATTCTCATCCTCCACACCTCTCCTTGTAGTGGAAAAAAAAGGTATTTTCTTAGGAACTCTAATCTAAAAGCCTTTTAACTGTTAAAGATTAACCATTAAAGCATCTGTGGAAAAGCACGCATTTCCCTGACACTTGACTCCAGCCTGCTACATTCTGAAACTCAGCTATTAGTAATGCTTCCATAGCTTGTTTATGCTTAACAGGTTGGTAGGAAGACAAGCTCAGATCCTATGTGGAAAACACACAAATGCGGGCTGATGTGGTATGGCTGGGTGGGGAGCCACAAGCGCCCCTAACAGCCAGCAAGCAAGTGTAAGAACCTGTCTTTCAGTGGCACAGTTTGTTGGAGATTTTGATTTTGATAAAGCTTTCTAGTGAGTTTTCTGAGAATGGCTCGGGCACTCTCAGAGTGGAAGAGAGGAGGGTTGCTCACATGCCTATGCACAGAGGAAAAAGGATGAATGCAGCAAATTAGGCCCAGGTGGGGGACATCAAACAAAAAAAGGGCTTTTTACAGAGGATGATGTGCACGTGCAGCTGGAAAAGCAAAGCTCTGAAGCTCAGAAATTACTATTTCAGAGCACACAATATGCTTCAGATAAGAACACTCAATTCTATGGCACTGGTATTTTTCCAAAAGGTATCTACACTGATGTTGAATTTTGGGGTCAAACATGGTCTAAATGCTCAAAACTTTACAACTTTACCTGTATTTCCTTATAAGATTAACATATTTGGACCTTTCCTTTATACAAGGTGATCAAAAACATTTCAAATGTCAGTTTCCTACACAGCATTTTGCTTAGTTCTTTTTTAGTGGTATTGAAATGTTTGTTTCTACCTCACCATAAAATCAAGGCAGAAGCCATTTCACCATTCATCACTTTTTTAAAGAAAGAGTATAAGGCAGACTAGACTGTGAAGTTTCTTTGGTTTTAGGAATTTCAGTGACATTTCAACTGACCTTTCAATTTCTGCCTTAAAAATAGAAGTAATTAGTTTTATTATAAATACATTTCTGATTTGGAAGCATCTAGATCTTCTTGCAGAATCAAAGACCAAACATTGTAGGACAAGAACTAACCCAACTGACAACCAAAAAGAGAGTGGGAGAAAGGCAATGGTGCTGGCTTTTCTCAATTATTTATTTTTAATTGGGTTTTTGTTGTTTTTATTACACTAACTGGTAGTATGTAGGATGATTTACTTCAGTATTCTCTGTGATTTGCAGAACATTAGACCAGAACAACTAGGGAGCATGCCCTGACAAAGAGCACAAATTCCTATATGGGTTTGTATATGAAAATATTGCCAAGAGTAGAAACAAAGATGTTTGGGGTTAACTTCTTTTTCGTGTTCAGTATATGACAGAGACGAGTGGCCTTAAAAATGGTAGGAGAGAATAGTAAGCAATAGTAAGTAAGTAACCTAGTCCTTTGTGTCACAATGATGTCATATCTGCTGAGAGAGATTTCAGCTGCATTCGTATGTATGAGCTTCTGTAACCTTTGAGAGTTTTTATGTGGGTAGAACTAATTATAAACAATTAAGATCCAGATCAAGCCAAGAACACCCTGGATGACAAGACCCTGAAATGTCTCTGAGAACCTTGACATGTTTAAAATTTCCATTCTGTCCTCTTACTGCATCTCTCTGTAGCAAAGGTGAGCACAATAAATATAATAATGGTTTACCTCAACCATGGTAAGTCTCTGGATACGACAATAGTTGTCAGGAAGGAAAAAGAGTGGGGAGAAAGCTTCAGAATATTCTTTAGAAATACCTGACAAGCCATGTTAGAAAAAGACCAGTAGCCTCAGTTAATAGTTTTCTGTTCTGCAGTGGTTAAGTTTTGAAGAGAAACTATTGGCTTCTGAGAATACAGAATTCTTCCTATGCTCTGTCTAAAAATCATTGGTTTATGTGTTCGTGGGTGTCACATGCACAGACAAAACAGTCCCTCTGGTGCAAAACTGGTCATGAATGTAGGTCTTGCAAACTTCACCAAAGATTTAGCCCAAAACATTTCACCGGTTGAAGAACATCAGACTATGTATTATTCCATAGTAACATGCTGTAGAGTAATACAGAAATAATAATTTATTGAACAGTAACAACCAAGGAAGTGTAAGCTTTTTCTTGAAACAATGGGATTTTTAAATAAGATTCAACACACAGTACAGAGTTGCATTAATCTCAGCCAATCTCTGGGCTGTTCTTATAACTCGGTACTTTGCCTGTGGCTACCCCAGGGTGAGCGTAAAGGCATGTCAAAATGGGTGGAGATACAAAAACAAGTACACTCAAAAGGATTATTTTTTTCTCAGCTTCAACCTACACCTAAGAGTCAAATAATGCTCTGCCCATCTGATATGAAGCCACATTCCCACTTCCACCTTTTACTCTTGACCTATTTAAATTCTCAGCCCCAACAGTAAAGAAACAGCAGGAGGAGAAAAAAGAATGACAGCACCCACTGTGAAGCACACTCTAAGATACAATGCTGTTTCATGCAGTTCCCTAACAAGTCCCAGGATGCAGCTGTTGAAGATGACAGGACTGTGCGGGGGAGAGTGTCCTCAGCAGGAATATGGGCCCAGGATATACCCTGTAGCAACAACATACCCTGATGCATTTAAAGTGTCTCACTGATGAGTCTAATTTCTCAGCTACAATAGGAAGATAGTCACCTTTTTTTAAGGAAACTATTTGGTTCACTGAGTTCAGACTAAAAGTTTCACTAGTTTGATGGGGTTTTCCCCACCTTCCTTCCATACTGGCCTTAGACTCCTTCACAGAACATTTTAGGTTTCACAGTAGGTTCTCCAAGACTAGAATGTGTTTTTCCAGTCACATTATTATTCATGTCTTTAAGCCTTTCCTTGAATGTCACTGTTTGATAGCTCTACTGCCCTCCTTTGAACACAAAAAGAGGACATCTTTACCTGCAAGAACTCATTGTCCTGACCTGTTTCAAGTAAGATTTATGGTAAGTAGTAATAAAGGAATTTCACACACTTTGTAAAAAGATCAGACTCCTTAGCCCATCTCTGTAGGCATGTCACATCTGCATCAGCAGTAGTGCTGCTCGTTAGTAGTGTCTGCTTCAAAGGCACTGTCATGGTTGACTGGAAGATCAAGGCTAGTATGGCAATAAAAATGCATCTGTGTTGTCCTGCAAAGGGGTGGGCAGGGTTTTTTCCATGAGGCACCAATAAAGCCAGGCCTGTAAAACCCCCCAAAGGAGGCCATGCCCAGCCCAATAACAGCCCAGGCAATTGTTTGATAACCTCATGGGGTCAGGTCCTCTCCTCTCTCCTCCACTCCTGCCATGGTGCCAGGGAAGTACAGGTCAGCTTTGTCAGGCTCGGCAGCAAACAGTGTTTACTCAGCCCTAAAGGAAGCTTTAGTTACTTGCTCTGAGTTTGCTGTTGCTGTGGTTGTGCTACTACAGACACTTGAGCTGGGAAGAATTGAAGTTCAGGTATGTTTATGTGAACTGTTGTGAACGTAATGTAAATGTGTGTCCTTCTTTAGAAGGAGAACTTTAATTACAATGGGAAAGCATCTGTTGTCTTGCTGGTGCATGATGTTGGCTCAGGTGCTTCCTGTGAAAATGTCAGATTTGTTTGTAAAGGTTCAAGAAAAGAGGGATAGAACAAGTAATGCTTTGAATAAAAGTTTCACCCTAACACTGTCTACCTTATTCCTCATGGAGGAACAGATAGCAAGGTGTATGCACTTCTGTGCTAGCTGGTCCAGAGTGTGTAGAAAGGGTCGGAATTTTTTGTTTGGAGAGGGCTAGTGATAGACTCATGTAAGCAACTGTGAACTGTTGAGCACAGCTTAGCTATTTGCACATGTGATTTAATTTTCACTTTGTTTTGTTGAAGTCTTAAGGCTCAGATTGTGGGCTCTCTGCTATGCCCCAGAGAGAGTGTAAAAGGTACCAAAGAGAGAAGATGCAAGGAAGGAGTATGTTCTTGATGCTCATTTCCATGGCATGAACTTGTTGGCTGAGAGGAAGGGGAAGACCATGGGCAGAACTGAGCAGGAAAAAAGGGTTTGGAGGTAAAGTTGTTTGGGTAACAACATTGTGAGGTGGAATCTGCATCACCCCCTCCAGACAGAGTGCTGAAAGGACCAGCCTCGTGTAACAGAGCTGTGATCTTCCCGGGCTTTTGCGCTAGACAGATGGATAACTGAACAGAGAGGCTCAGTGCATTGACTGCTGCATTTCTTACTGTGAAAGTGTGATTTGCTGCAGCTTCAGGGTTGGGTGTTTAAATTAAAAAATACCAGAACTAGTTACTCATTCAACTCTTACTGCTCTTTCTTATGCTTATGCAGGGTGAAGGTGTATCACTTAATATTATTTTCAGCCATTCTTCTGGATCAAAATATATAAAACTCCAACTGATGGCAATTTTTTTCAAATAATTATTACAGAGTTTATGAAAATTGTCTGAATGAATGAACTAATTCAAAATTCTTACTGACATAACTAAGATAGTGATCCACAATGCAGGGAATACTGTCAATAAGCAGAAAACTAGGGCTTTTCAGCTGCTTTACTCCCTGAGCATTATTCTTCTTCAGGGTGCAGCTTGTAGCCAATATTTAAGGTCTTGATGGTTTTGGTTTTCTTTAGAAAGATACTCTTGAGACAACCAGGTATATTCTCTGGTAGACGCTGTTTCCTTAAAAGCAGTGTTTCCCCAAAATAATAGGGGGAAAATATCAAGCTGACAGATTTCTTCTTCAGAAATCCAAGTGTGATTTCCTTAAGGATAGTGTCTCTATGAGAAATTATTTCTTAGCTTATTACAAAAGTTTGGTTTGTACACATTTCCCGTATTTGCTCTCTCTCCCTCTTGCACAATTTCAGCTCGTTATTTGTAAGAACTGGAAGATTGTAGCCCGTTCATAAAGGAAAGTCACTGGGTGTCCACATTTCTGTATATAGAAACATGATAATGGAAGATGTCCTTAATGCTTTTTTGCAAATATTTCTAGAAAAACAAATACATAAGTGAAGAATTTTTTTGTTGTTTGCTTGGGTGGGGTTTTTGGTTTATTTTTTGGGGTTTTGTCATTTGTTCTTTTTTCTTAATTACAAAAGCCTAATTTAAAATACCTGATCTGTGGTAGTACTATAGGTATGAGAGACCACAGAAGAAGTGTAATTAGCTATGAAATGTAATAGAGATTTCTGTTTGATTGATCGTTAATTAGCTCATGGGATTTCTTTTTCAGGAATCGTTATGCCACAGGTCTTATGTTACCAGTGAAGAGGATCAGTTTCAAAACCAACCTGTTTATGTGTGTAACCTAGCTATGACAACACAATACAAACTACAAAGATTTGAATTTTTTTTAAATTCCCAGCCTATTTTTCTTAGCATCGTATCCTAACATTAATCTAAATTAGCAAGTTCTTACACTTAATCAGCTGGTTTCTTCTGAACTGATTGGAGCCCTTATTAGGAAAGTGGCAGTATTTGTTTTAACCCATTTGAAACATATCTTCCCTATAACTGCTTTTCTGAAAAGCATGTCTGCCACAAGGCTCTTTTTCCATGGTTTACTTTTCCTTAAGCATGAGTGGGTATCTTCAGTTTGAAAGTAGTTTATTAATCTGTGGTCTGTGTACCAAGCACAGGTGACATGGCTGTCGTGGGGAAATCAGAGATGAAGATAGCCTGATTTGTCTGAAATCAGATGGGAATCCCTACCAGGGGAAGTTGCAATGTATCCACAGAAATGTTGCTGAATACCTCTTTCCCTTTTGCTTATTCATTTCTTTCCTTTTGTTTTCCTGCTCTTCTTCCCAATCCCATCTGCAGAAAGTTTTATAAAAGTTAAAAAAATAAAAAAATCCACGAAAGAGTTAGGTTTCCACAATGCATAGTTAAGTACACGTAGTGTGACCAAGAATCAATTTTGGAAAGTAATTTATTGGTATGATTTTACTGTGGTTTAGCATCTTGTGAGGACTGCCATATCTGTCAATGCAGAATGGACTGTGGATTTGTTGTAATTAATGGTAAAGCTCCCTTTTCTGGTCCTTTGTTTCTGTTCATATCTCATAGATTGGCAGAGAAAGGAAAGAGAAGCTGCTTTCCTGTTAGCAAAGCTCTGCAACGTAGTAGCACACAGGGGAACTCTTGTGGACATTGGCATGAGAAATATCAGAAGAGACAGGAGAAAAGACAGGCAGTTGTTTTTCAAAGAGGGGGAGGTGGGCTTGCAGTGGCTTCCTCAAAAGTTTTGTGGATGTCCATTTCTCACTGCAATACTCAGTTACCTGGTAAGTTATCTCCTGAGCCTTGGCTGTCTGAGTGTGAAACAACTCTAGGCCTCTGGTTTGAAGGCCTCTTCTCACTCCTTAACCCAGGTGTACCATCTTTGTAATGCATTCTCACAGCAAAATGTCTTTAAACTGGCAAAATTAGTTGGAGTTTTTGCATCAGCACTGAACATAGCAAAGAGAGCACTCTTTGACAGGCATGTATAACCATGCTTAACCATTGAATGAGCACTCCAAGCACATTCCATGATACTGCAGAAAGTGGTTGTTCTGGACCCCACAACATTTTACAGATTTTCACAGCTGGGAACTCTAATTCAGAGGTTATCTACCAACTGGTTTGCTACATAAAATTTATAGGTAAATCTTTCATAAGTCAAATTGTAGCTGTATATGTTACTGACAGTGATGGCAGCAAATGTTTTATTGTGCAGTAGCTCACATAGATGGAGCTAAAGGAAGCAGCAATCATTTCAGGATGCTGGAGGGTGGTGGGGCCTGTTTGTTGTACCTGGGCCACAACATTATGCCATAATCACAGTCCCATCCATGAGCTAGGTTCAGAAACATGTCTGGAAAAATAAGTTCTTTTTAGAGAGCAGTGCTCCATGACTGCAAAAGAATTCTAACACATCAAAAAAACCCAAACCAACCAACCAACCAAAGTCAACAAAGAAGTGAATGCTCACTGCAGAATAGCTGCGCTGTGCTCAATAGACTTCAGTCGGCCAAACTGGCAGGTGCAGGAATGTCACGATCCATGTGCAACACACCGGAAGGGTGTAGAGCTCTGGGAAGATCAATAACAATTTCCTTACAAAGTAAGGAAAAGCATTGATTAGCAGTATTCATGGCAAACACAGTTCTTCATTCCGCTTAGAACAGGAGTTAAGTCTTCAGCATCTTGTAAAATCCAGAGATCTGTCTCCAGTCTCTGCATTCATTTCCCCCTTGCCCTATCCTCGGATGGTGAATGTGGGGAACTGAAAGGATTACTTAAATTTACAGTGAACGTCATGTGCAGCTTTCACGTGCAAAGCACTGAGGAAACCTGATTGCTGCTAGCTACCTCTTTTACAATTTAAATACCTCTTACTCCCTGCATGTCTCTGCTTTCTGTGTGTGTGCAGGTCACAGCTGTCTCCTTCATGCTGCCTTTCCCCTGCTGCATGTTAATCATTTACCTGCCATGAGTGGGTCAACCATTATTTCTGTCATCTCCCAACCCTCGCAGACTTGCTTGATGATTCGAATTACCTTTGCTCCTGAAGGACATGGAAGGCGAGGCCACTCACTCTCCTTATGGGGCTCCAAAGAGAGAAGTGGCAGCTGTTGTTGCTAACACTGTTGGCATCAAATGTGTTAGCTTGTACGTGGTAATTGTTGTTATTTTTTTCCATTAATGAAAACAGCCTTGCATTTTGAAGTCTACAAGTGACCTACTTACTTACTTTTTATTGTTATGCAGTGCGGTGTCCCATTTTGTCTCAGCCAAGGCAGTCCTATCAGGCATGGCAAAATAGGTATTACAACACATGAGGAATACTAGTTGCTTGCTGAGCCACATAGCCACATCCCTCTGGACAAGTCAAGACTTATTAGTCTTAAGGTTCCCAAAGCCTCTACCTGAGCAGGGATGTGCTCATTCCTAAGGTCTGTTTATAGTTTTTCTTGGCTGATGTCTTAGAAAAAATGGTTTTGGACCAAGAAATCAAAGAAAAGGCTCCAACTTCTGAAAATTAAGGGGGTGGGGGAATCGGGTGTTTTAGTTTTGTTATGTCATTTTCCCCTCCTAGGTGAGACATACAGTATTGTTCAATGGATTATCATATTTCTACATATCCCTTTTGGCCAAACCCAGTGATCTTATTAAGATGTTCTTTCAAAAGCCCCAGGATTTCTTCAGCTGTCATAATCCTAACAATTCCAACAGGACTGTGAAGCAAATCCAAAAACTCAAGGTCTTTCTCCTAATCTCTAGTCTAATCAATTGCTCAGTGATGTGGAGTTTCTGCAGGACCTGTTACACGCTATGTTTCTCCATCCCCATCCCAACACCTGTTTTTCAGCCTCTCGTTATGTTTCAACACTGATAACAAGCTTTCCATGCTGGTTCTGCCTCTTGTGGACTCAAACTTCTGGTTTGAGCTTCTCACTACTCTCCAGCTCCAAGGCCCCTTCTGCATTTTCTCATTGACTATGTTATCATTCCATAGCATCAGCTCACAGTCCCTTCGTCTTGTGCTTTTCTGCACATCATAAAAGGAGCTTCCCTCTTCAATTTGCCTTCATACCCTCTCCCTGCTCTTTGTTTTTGCCTCTTCTTTTGACTCAAGCTGTCATTTCCATGCCAACCATCTCAAAAAGCTGTAATTTGTAGCTTCCTGTGGACAAAAGTGACAGGGTAAACCGGATCACCTATTTACACGCCAGGAGTTCGCCACCACTTTTCTTTGTGCCCCGTATTTCTCTGGAGGGGAGCCATTGGCGAGTGCTATCTCCATCCTAAATAGCTTCTAAGAGAGGAGTACCGCAGTCTGCTGCGGGGCGAGAGCGTGCCCTAGAGCACTGAGCTGCAGCTGACCCCTTGCGCTTTGTTTTTTTAAAACAAGGAATTATTACGTCTTCCTAGTGGTGCCTTGGGTGACTCCCGGCGCAGCGTCCAGACGCCGCGCTGCAATCCGCGCTTCTCCGCGCGGGCAGCAAGCGCCAGCGAGAGGGATCTAGGGGCGTCCGGAGAAGCCCCTGAACGCGACAGTAGCGGATATCGCAACAGGTAGAAAACCAGTTGTCTTTTCCTCATTCGTCGCCCCGGCACACCGGGGAGCCCGGCCGCGGGGGAAGGCACGGCCTCCCGCCGCGGGATGCTCGCCCACCCCTCGGCGGCGGTGTCAAAAGACGCCCGACCTCCCCCCCCCCCCCCCCCCGCCCCCGCCTCTCGGGATGGGCCGGGAGAGGCAGCGCCGGGGCCGGTGACTCAGGGCCCCCGGATCGGCCTCGGGCGCGGGTGTGAGCGCGGGTGTGAGCGCGGCGGGGGGGCGGGGCCGCGGGGGCCGGGCGGGGCGGAGCGGGGGCCGGCCGACCCCGCCCGCGCGCCCTCCTTCCCGCCTGCCGCGCGGCGCCGCGCCACCCCGCCGTGCAGTTGGTGCCCGGCGGCTGCGGGGAGAGGTGGCACCGCGCGGCTGCCGCGTGAGTGGTCCCGGCGGGCGCGGGAAACTGCGGGGCGCGGGGCGGGGGAGGTGCCGGGGGCTCGACGCTTCCCGGCCTCCGCGGCCGCGTGGCGTGCTTTGGCGTGGTGTGGTGTGGCGTGGTGTGGCGTGGTTTGGTTTGGTGTGGCGTGGCGTGGCGTGGCGTGGTGTGGCGAGCGCGGGGTCCGGGGTGGTGCTGGGAATGGGCACCTCCGGCGTCCTTTCGCGGGGTCCCTCCCGCGCTTGTCCGCGCAGGGCTGGGCCCCGTGGCGCTTCCTGCAGCTCTCCCCCCAAAGCTTCTTGGTTGCACCCCCAGTGCCTCTCTCCCAAACCCTGCCTGTGCCCTGCTGTGCCTGTTCCCTCCTCCGTCCTCTGGCTGCACCCCAAAACTGCAGGCAGCACCCACATCTCCAGCCCTTGTCCCTACCTGCACCCCACTGTACCTTACCCCCAAACCCTCAAGCTGTTTTCTATGGTACCTATTCCCTCAAGCGCCCTGACTGTACCCGGCACCCTGCACTGCCTGGCCCCCAAGCTTTCTGGCTGTGCCGCACAGCCCACGGTACCTGTTGCCCTAAACCCTCTGGCTGCGCCCCGCGCGCTGCGGTGCCTGTCCCTCCAAGCCCTCTGGCTGTGCCCCACACACACTGACCTCATCTTCCTGTCTTGAAGAGCAAGTCACACCAAGGATCAGGCATGGGGATGGCCTCCACCTTGCGCAGAAGACTGCATCAGGAATTTTATTCTTGAAAAACACCTTTTCCCCCACACACTCCCCAGACAGAAGAGTGGTCCCAGGCGTCGGGAAACGGAGGCTTCTTTCTCTGCAGGGGCAAAGGTTGGAGGCAGCCAGGGGAGAGGTGTGGCCCATGTGCTTAAGATGATGATATTAAAATGTAGGGCTGGAGGGATGATGTCTAGTCAGGGGTTGTCTAGCAAGTTGCAAGCGGGGCGGCCGTCGGGCTTGCTGTCTTCCTCCTCCCCGGAGACAGGCCTCCTCTGCTGCTGTGTGAGGTGGGTCCATCCCTAAGGTCTGGCAGGAGCAGCGAGGCCATGAGCTGAGGAAGCAGGTGGGTGCCGGTGTGTGTGGCCGACGTGGCTACGTTGGGCCAGTCTCTTGGACTTGCCGTTTGCAACCGTAGATGATGTGTATGTTGTTTGAGCATTATAACTATGTTTATACTTAATTTGTAAATGCACTTTAAGTTTGTTTGTACTTGGGTGGGTTCTGGGCATTGCTGCCGCTGGGATAGAATTGGGAGATGTTTGAAAAGGCGTAGTGAGGCTGCAGACCAACTCTTACTGATCTCTTTGCTTGCTTGTGTAGGAAATCAAGATAAGTTAACTAAAGCTATTCGGACAAACCAGAAACCTTACTGCTATGTATGGATACCCTCTTCCTTACTCCATTGTAACTCGGTCCTTCTCAGACCCATATGTAGGTCTGTACTGAGCAGTGCCATGTGGGAGAAGTTTGAACAAGTTTTTCTGGTTGTCGGGAGCAGCCTGGGAACAGCGTGCTGCCTGACTTATTCTGCTGCTCAGCGTCTGGGGTGCTGCCCGGGAAGCACTCAGGCTGCCCCGGATAAAGGCAGCATCCTTGTTTATCGACCTGGCGTTAGGCAGTGTGGACGTACCCTGAAAATGCTTCAGTGAGGAATGGGAGCACTTGTACTTACACGTTTGTTTGAAGAAAAAGTACAAAGACATAGGATATGAAAACCTAGCCAAACATAAGCTTAAAGTCTTCCTAGGCAGCACGTCTGTTGCAAGTGTGGGGAATAACGCAACTTTATGGTATTTCATTATGTGTCAATCAACTTTCTATTAAATAGTATTTATTTACAAGTAGAGTGAGGCAGGTTATGGTACAGGAAGCAATATTCATGGAATGTGTTGGGAAAGACGCCACAGCATTAGTTAAGTAATACATGCCAAATAGGATTTAACTAGTTATGAAGCTCACTGAATACCGTGAAATACCTATCAACTAATTGCATACCAGTAAAAGAACTAATCAGGTACGTTTCTGTATCCTGACATGACCTGATGGCCTTTGCTGAGTGTACTCCCTTTGCCATGCTGTGTTCTTCCTGGCTTTGTTTCACTCTGCTGCAATAAACGGGAAACTTTTTTTTTTTCCTCCCTACCTTGGACTCCTGCTCTTCCTCTTGAATCTGCTTCTGCCCAGTGCTTCTGGTTTAGTGCTTATCTTATCTCTTCCTCTGGCCTGCCCCTATCCGGTTGCTTAACACGCAGATTTCTGGAGGTGTGGGCAGCTGCGGAGTGAGGCAGAGGGGTGAGCAGCGCATGGGGTGGGCACGGGAGGCGCATGTGCGGTGGGGGGAAGTGGGAGGACGTCGCCTCTGCGCCGCGTTCAGGTGCAGGAGGTGGAAGGGAGCCAGGATCCCTTCCTGGATCTTTGTTAGCTGCATGTGAAATCATGTTTGTCGTGTTCTGGATCTAACTTGGTGGGCTACAGGTGGCATCTCTCCCTCCCTGATGCCCCGCTGCCTTGGCATGGCTGTCAGAGGCTGCCACCCAGTCGTTCTCCTGGTGAAGGCTGGTGTGAGCTCCCTGGTCTGCCCCAGCCGAAATGAGTCAGCGTAGCTCCCAACTATGGGTTAAACTGATCTGACTCACTTTGTGTGCAGTGGATTAAGGACCATAGTACTACTCCTTTAACGCTAGTAAAGCAATGGCACATGGGCAAGGATGGATAGAAGGGGTGGTGTCATTCTTCAGTCGCACAGAATGACTTTATAAAAATAATTTTATAGCTCAACACTCTTAATGACTTCAGGCTAGTGGATGTCTGAAGCTTTAAGCTACTTCCCAAAGCCTGGGGAGCTGAAAAGGAAGAACCACTCTGTTTCTCTCACTACTCCTCTGTCCCTCACTGCAGCTCTTCGCTGTTCTGGTTTTCTTTCCTGAAGTCACAGCAGGTGACACGCAGGTGCAGTGTTTTTATCAGCTTCCCTGTGGCCGAAGTACATACTAAGTTTGAGAACTGTCAGGTTTTATTATGTTTTCTCTATTGCAATTTATGGATGTTTCAAACAGCGGTTCTGGTAGGCCTTTCCGAGTGTTTCAGGAGGAAGCTGGTCTGTGCTTGGAAGCTGGCCACAAAGCAGGAAGGGGGTGGTGGGGGGGACTTGACCAGAGGCTATTCCAACATGAAGAATAATTGTTGCCATAAAATAGGTTTAAAGCATGTCACAAAAGCTTCATGGTTGTTTTAGGTTTAATTTTAGGATCTTTCTGCTCACTTAAAATTGCTTTACACGTTATTTAAAAGTTGGGTAATTAGTCTACATTGTTGGACAGTGCTAGGGAGCAGGTCTCATGTGCTTGCCCAGGGACCTCCCTCCAGTACTCAGGCTCAGTGCTGCTTCTAGAGAACAAATGCAGCTTAAATGGTGAAAAGTAAACCTTCTACTCTTTCAAAATATCACATTATAAGAATAAAACCATAGCACTAACAAAATAACTCCTTTTGTAAGCTTGATGCTACTTTTTAAATGTAGTTCCTTGTAAAGGCAAGAAAATGAAAGCCAGAGGGTCATGCAATAGTTCTATTTTCTGTAGCCTGTTGTCACATGTTCAATTTACAAGAAGTTTTGCAAGGTTGCAAGTGATTTTTTTTCCTATCCTTCTGATACTTAGTTGAAATCCAAAGAATAAAAAAATTATTTCAGCTGAAATTAAATATGTAAGTTTATGCTGATGGCAGACACCAGAGGAACTCAGATGTGTCTCTCTTTTTTTTTTTTTTTTTTTTTTTTTTTTAAACCTGTCTTTGGTTTCTGTGTTCCATTGAACTGGAAATGTTGTATAGGTTTTTTTTAATTTTTTGTCTCTTTTTACTGAATTCATGTAGTAAAATGCTTTTGATGTGTCTGTTAATGTATGTCTTGCTTTTTAATTTTTTTTCTGCATGTATCTTGCTATTTGTGTTCTGTCTGCTTATGATGGTTACACAAAACACTTTATCACTGAAGATGTTGACTAGAAAAGCCCTACAAGTATTTCATAAAGTAAGTAATGTGAGAAGAATATGCAGTACAGGTTTGAAAGTGTCTTGGTGGTTATGGTGGGTTGACCCAGGCTGGAGGCCAGGTGCCCCCCAAAGCCGCTCTGTCACTGCCCTCCTCAGCTGGGCAGGGGAGAGAAAATAGAAGGAAAGGCTCCTGGGTCAAGGTAAGGGCAGGGAGAGATCATTCACCAGATACCGTCATGGGCAAAAGAGGCTCAACTCGGGAAAATTCATCTAATGTATTACCAATCAAATCAGAGTAGAGCAATGAGAAATAAAACCAAATCCTAAACCACCTCCCCCCACCCCTCCCTTCTTCCCAGGCTCAACTTCACTCCCCATTTCTCTCCCTCCTCCCCCCCAGCACCACAGGGGGACGGGCACTGGGGGTTGTGGTCAGTTCATCACACGGTGTCTCTGCTGCTCCTTCCTCCTCAGGGGGAGGACTCCTCACACTCTGCCCCTGCTCCAGCCTGGGGTCCCTCCCACAGGAGACAGTCCTCCACCAACTTCTCCAATGTGAGTCCTTCCCACGGGCTGCAGTTCTTCACCAACTGCTCCAGCGTGGGTCCCTTCCACAGGGTGCAGCCCTTCAGGAACAGACTGCTCCAGCATGGGTCCCCCATGGGGTCACAAGTCCTGCCAGCAAACCTGCTCCAGCCTGGGCTCCTCTCTCCACGGGGCCACAGGTCCTGCCAGGAGCCTGCTCCAGCGTGGGCTTCCCATGGGGTCACAGCCTCCTTTGGGTGCCTCCACCTGCTCCGGCGTGGGGTCCCCCACGGGCTGCAGGTGGAATCTCCACACCCCCTCATCCTTCCTCCATGGGCTGCAGGGGGACAGCCTGCCTCACCATGGTCTTCTCCATGGGCTGCAGGGGAATCTCTGCTCTGGCGCCTGGAGCACCTCCTGCCCCTCCTTCTGCACTGACCTGGGTGTCTGCAGAGTTTCTCACATCTTCTCACTCCTCTCTCTGCCTGCAAAAACTGCTCCTAGGGTTGTTTTTAGGTTTTCCCCCCTCCTTATATATGTTATCACAGAGGCACCACCAATGTGGCTGATGGGCTCAGCCTTGGCCAGCACTGGGTCTGTCTTGGAGCCGGCTGGCATTGGCTCTGTCAGACACAGGGGAAGCTCCTGGCAGGTTCTCACAGAAGCCACCCCTGTAGCCCCCCCACTACCAAAACCTTGCCATGCAAACCCAGCAGACTTGTTATCTTTGGTTCTGGATGAGAATCTGAAGAACTAAATTTCAGTAGCTTTTGTAACTTTGAAATCCTGAGCTAGCACACAAAACTAATCTTTTAAACACCACTTGTAAAGCCTATCCAGCCCAAAGCAAGCTCTGGGTTCCACCTGCAGAGTGGCACGGATGTCACGAGGAGGATAGATACAGGTGTCAGTAAACTCTATGAATCATCTTATTTGCCAGGAGCAATGGTATTCAGATTGCCCTTCTTAACTATGTGAGGGCTGTATTACTCGTCACAGTAAAAGCAGTGAACACTGACTTTTATCTCAGCTCTGCTCATGATACCAACTTAGGCTAATGTAGTTTCACCAGCATTTCTTTTATCCCGAGTGCTTTTGCCCTTGTGTCACCTTTCTGTTCTGGCATAACCCTTTGTGAAGGCTGGTGCACTTAGGATCTGGTCTGGGTTAAAAATACCTTTTCTTTTTCTGCAAGGCTGTGTCCCCAGCCCTGCATCTGTTTCCCAATCTATTTTATTATGCAGCCAGAAAAATGGTTGTTCCAGCACAAGTCAAGGGTGACATGGGAGCAGGTATGACTAATGGGGGGAGACCTTGATTAAAGTGACATTGCTACCATTAAAAGTGCTCTTATAATTGCAAATTTACCCTGTAAACCGTCAGGCTTGCTCTGCTTGCGCAGGCTATGCTCATGAGAAGCTGCTTGTAGCAGCTTTATGAATTCCTGCCCACTGCCTGCGTGCATTTAATTGTATTGTGAGTTCTTTGTAGTTTGGATTATCTTTTATATTGATATGGTGCCTTGCACACTGGGCCCCATGCCTGGAGCCTCTATTCAAAGCTGGGGGGGTGTGGGGGTTGTGGGTTTGTTGGTTGGGTTTTGTTTTTTTTAAGCAGTACCTTGCCAAATGTGTGTGAGTATGAGTGTAACTTTGTACGGTGCACTGCAAAAACCTGTACAAAGGAATAGTACGTACAGTGCAAAAAGTTGTTAAGTGTCTGCAGGCATCTCTTGGACTGGTGTTCAAGAGAATGCTCCTATCCCAGTGACAGCATTCTGGGTTTATGTGTATGTCTGAAATAAAAATATAGCTTACTAAGAATAACTATTCCTTTTATTCTTTGTTTTCTAACAAAAGAGGACAACTCTTGCTGGACTCTGAAACACAAAGATCAGTTTGTTGATTTGGAAATAATTTGCATAGTATCATCCGTCCTGAAATGACTTAAAGTCACAAAAACCTAATTCAGTGCTTCTCTGTATGGTTTTAGAGTATGGGTTTCATTCACATTGGTACCGTGCCCTTTCTTTAAGGAAAGTTATTTGAAGTGACAAGTAGATTTTTTTTTTTAATTGGGTTTTGTCTGATCTATTGAAAAGTAAATTGCCTGAAAATTGTTACTAAAAGTTGAAGCCGAAGGTTTTTGATGTGCACATCAGCAGAGTCCAAGGTGGCTGAGAAGGAGAAACTTCTTGGTTTAGAAATGTTGTCGCTGATGGAAGAGAAAAGATTTTTTTTGGGGGGGGGGGGGAGGGAGAGTGTTTCTGTTTAGTTAAGTTTTAAAATAGTGTTTGTCAAATGTGTTCAATTTTTTGTAAAGACTTTACAGCAAATATTTTCAATTGTTTTCTTTTGATAAAAAGTTCTTTGTATTGTTTTTAATGAAAAGGTATTAGCTGAAGTGCCAAGAGTATCAGGGTTATTGATCAGATGTACTCATTTATTCTGTTAAGTTAAATACTGAGGTATCTGTTCACCACGTGGCATTATGAATACATGGGGACAGGCAGTGTGGAAATGTCTATAGTCTGTTCAGAGGAGTAGTAGCTGGTGATGTTGCCGCCTTCTGTACAGGTGAAAATTACTTAGATTCAGGTATATTGCAAGTGAATACTTTAGTATATTTTACAGAATTTGCATTTATAACATCCATTACAATCCCTTTTTTGTTTGTTTAGATGTACAGTTGGAAGTGTCTGGATTAAAGACATTTTTTAATTACTTTTGTAGCCAGAGTTCTGTGGCTTGTCTTTTCAGTACTGAAATAAAAGTTTCACTTTTGAAAATTTAACCATACAAAATGGGTCTGAAAAAGCTTGATGAAGTTATTGTAATGCACTTTGGAAGTGCCCTGTCCACCCTTGTTTCTTGTGACTGAGATGTGTAGAAGACACTGTGTACAGAAGCCAAAGAGGCTGATGGAGTAAGCTCAGTGTTCATGGTCAACTTTGAAATTAAACCTTTCACAAAATTACTTGAGCTGTATTCCTCAGAAGTTTTGTTACAGATATTAATTCCTTTGGTCACTTGAATTATTACTGTTTACAGTTACAACATTGTTTCTGTAGCACTTTTTCTGTTCTGTACTAAGTTAGGTTGTTAGAGGAGTCTGCCTGAGTTTGTTTTTACGCGAGGAAATGATAAAACTGTAAAGTGAGGCTGCAAATAGCTTTATGCATAGCTCTGGTGTTCATGAATTTTACTCATCTTGACTTCTAACCATGAACATGACAAATTTTGGAGAAGGGAGGGGGCTGGGGGAAGGGAGGAAAAACATAGGAGCTGTTAGAACTCTCTGCCTCCCTTCAGGAAGTCTTTTAATAAGTGTTGGAAATCTTATGGAGTGGAAAAATCCCCCAGCTGAATTTCAGATTATCCTGAAACTGCTTCTCATAAACTGAAGTGATCCACCTGGTCAATTACGGAAGCTTATCTGAAAACTGCAGAAAAAAAAATGGTTCCTGAACATGGACTGGACTGTGCTGAGTTCTGGTTTGATCTGGAGTTTTTCCCAATCTGTTGAAATGAGGCTGCTACTGTATGTTCAAACGGAACAGCTTAGATACCCCATTTGAGCTACACTTAAAAAATTGTCTCTGGAGCTATGGAGATTGTGGAATTTGGTGTTCTTGCTTTTATCCTGTAGAGACTTTACACATATCCTTGTGAGGTGTGATTGCATGCCATCGGTTCTTTCATCCAAGGTGCTGGAGCATCAGACAAAGCTTACTTGAGTCTGGACAGACTTTTGTGATAAGTAAGGGAGCTGCTTTTACAGATAGTGAGGTTATATGACCTGGCTCACTTGTTGAGACAACAGCAGTAGGAAGAGGTCCAGACCTCCGTTCCAGTCAGTGGGAAAGCATCATGCTTTTTGGATATACTCAGCTGGGTGAACCTGCAGCTATATAATGTATATAGAAGTGAGTGTGGGTGAAAATGAATTCCTTGCTTTGAGTGTGAACAATAAAATCATCCTGAAGCGACGTGGAAGAGAAAGAGTGGAGGCAAACCACTACGCTTAGAAACCTGCTTGAGTGATGAGGGCTGTGGTATTGCTGTAGGTTCAGAAAGTGGTGTGTGGCCTGGTAGTTTTGCATAGTAACTGGAATATTGAACTGATACCCAACACTTTGGTTTTGTTCACCACTTTGCTGTGCTAACTGATGGAAAATGTGCCCCTTTTTCTCTGGTGACTGAGTGCTCCATTCAAAGAGTGAACCAAACACACTGACCTCTTCTGCAAAGCACTGAAACCTGTACGTGAAAAATGCTAAGACTTTTTTTGATAACTTAAATGCATAACTATATATATAAGCCTAATCTTTCCTTGTACTGGAGACAGTCCAGTTTTCTTCTCTTTTACTGCTATTGCACGCTGAGTAGACTATTAGACACTTGTCTGTTTCTTGTATACTGGTGTTTTACAGGAACATTAGTATTAGGCTGAGTACTCTGCTGCTTGCCAAGCTTCTGCGCTGGAAGTATTGTTGTCTCCTGTGTTATTCTGATGTGGCACATCCATTGCCTAATGCACTTTGTTGATGGGATACATTTTTTTTGAGCTATTTGTATTTGGCAATCTTTCAGCATCAGAAAGAAGGGAAAAAAAAATAAGTGGAGTTGACTTGGCCAGAGGTAGCTGGTTCATCCCTACATGCTGTCTGGCTGAGCTGATCTATTTTAAACTGCAGAGATGTCTTGTGGTCCTGGGTGGTCTCTGAATGCTTCAAAAGATGTTTAAAACTATATTCTACTGTAGTAGTGGAAAACACTGACAGAAGATGGAAGATCCTTATAACATACTTGTGATTAAACCTGTGCATTAATACGGTGTTTCATTCTGTGAAGTTATCATTAGGTGTTTTAAGCTGATTTTAAAAAGCTCTACTGTTACAAACTCGCAGCCTGCATAATGCTGCTTTATACACTGTTCTTGAGCTTCCTGAAAGTGCAAAATAATGAAGACTTTTAAAAATTTCTCTTAGCAAAAGAACTAAGGTCTAGCTAGCTAGATCTGGAGCAGAAGTAAACTTTCACAGCTGTGTAATGTCCTAAATATATTTTGTCCATAATATCAGCCTCCACTTTGCATTTTGTGTGATGAAAATTTCTGCATGTTGATTGCTTTGAACAAACAATTGATACACTTTTAAACTTGGATTTCTATAACAAGATCTGGTTTTAAAAATGTTGTAAGATGCTTTTTTTCTCATCAAGCTAGTTAATGTTTTTAGGTGATGGAGAGTTTTGTTTTCATGTAAGCTTTTGAGGCTAGGTTGTCACCTGAATACTGTCCCGTGCAGCATTGCTTTGCCCTTGGAGCAACCTTCTGCTTTTGTCTTCATAGGCCTTTAAATGCTCTGAGTCACCTTGACTGGATGTTTCTTCTCCCTAATGCTTGTAGGCAGCTATGAATGTTCCTATTCCATACTGGTTTTGAGCCCTGACCCCAGGGCTTTCACAGGAACCCTTTCGAAGTCCAGCACTTCTGTAGCCCTTAGAGAAGGGTACCTGCACAGCAAGTGGAACAGAGTGTTTCTGGAACTGCCATTAGTACTGAGTCAAAGCAAAGGTGCTTCTGTTCTTATGTTCACACTGCGGAACCAACCTCTGTCAGACTGGATCACCCTCCAGGGGTTGCAGTCACCTCAAAAGGCAAAGGTGCTGTGGAAAGTTACCGACCGTGAAGTAGTGTAAATGCTGTTCAAGATGGCTTGAGTGGTATGCAAAAGCTTGCTCAAATTTCAAACAGAATCAAATGTATTTGAATCAATTTCCATGCATTCACGTCGGCACTCAAAGTATAAACGCAATGCAATCTTGACAAGTGGCTTTGACTGCAGGACGGGTCTTCAGAGTCACTTCCTCCAGCTGTCCCTAATGTTCAAACATCTCTTTGCCCTCTGTTCTCCCTCCCTCCGATTCTTCATTTGGGTACAGAGTACAACAGGCACTTACTGGGAAACATCTGGCTCTTCCACTTCACCTCCATTTCTCAAACTGTATTTCACTTCTGCAGTAACTCTAGTCAAGTATAAACTGGTTGTTTCTCTTTTTTTAAGTGGACATCTTCTTTGGGATGCAGGAGAAAAAAACCCAAGAGTGTCAGGAGAAATTAGAAGTCTGTTCATGTTCTTGCCGTTCTGTTTACTTGTTCTGGCTGAGAAGCCTTAGTCTCTGAACAATATATAGTGTACCTTTGTGGGTTGCCTGACACTAGTACTCATGAGTACATTTTGTAGCGATGCTGAAGAATGTTGATTTAAACAGCAACAAAAAAACCCCAAAACCCAAAGGCTTTTATATCTCATTGCATATCCCTCAGTGATTTGAAACCTCCAGCTGCAGCTGTACAAATTACCAGCTCTAGACTGGAAAGATTTAGGCATTCGGTAGTGTAGTATCTTCCTGGAGCATTCCAAAAAAGCACATTCACAACAGTAGCTGATGTACCAACACTGAACTTGGGAGCAGCAGCTTTTTTTATGATATGGTCAGCACACTTCCTTGGGTAGGAGGGGGAGTGTTCTGAGACTTTAGTTTGAAAACACTTAGCACATATTTCCTTTAAAATGGCTTTTGTCACGGTAAAGCTCTGCCATCGCCTCCCCAAAGTTCAGGTTGCCCTGTGTGGGTTGTTGTAGAAGGTGCTGGGCTGGCTCCAGCTTTCTTTTGAAAGAGACTTCTAGGGAGGGTGCAGTTGCTGGTGTTTACAGTGCTCAACAGCGTATCCGGTATGCTGCGTGGTAGCTTAAAATAAGGAGGGGAGGGAAGGGATGATGTCAGTTCTAGGTCAGCTGCCTTTAAAATTTATGCCTGCCTAATGCAACGCAAGCAAAATCAGAGCAGAAAGAATGCATTATTTTGCTGCCTAGGATATCAGCCTAGGACCCGGGGAGTGGGTAGGTTGAGCAAGTGCAAGGCGGTGAGAAACAATGGTGAAGAAATTAGCCCATGTCAGCATGAGAGAGTGGTGTGGGAGCAGTTCAGCTCTTGTAAATTGCTGCATTAAAGAGTGAACAAAATAATGTGTTGCAACTCCATACCAGTGTTATCAGTGTTACTACTTGCTAATATTCTGAACCCAATAAGATTATGGCTGATGCCATAAAAGTTCCATAAAATGACATTGACTTTGCAATGTCATTTTGCCACGGCAACTACAGTGACAGTAACTGAGTTGAGTGTATGCTATAGGCAAAATATGACTGTAGAAAACCACTTCTTCCTTTGGTAAGGATGAATATTTTTCCCTTTACTTGCTCACCTCTTCTTTCTTAAGGTGAATATTGTGTTCTTAAAGTAATTATATATATTTTTAATCTGCCTTTCCTATGAAACTCCTTTCTGCTGTATTTTCATGGTATGAAAGACAGCACTATCTGTCTACCACAGGTGCAAATTTATGGTCTAATTTTTCTGTATTTTTTTTCTCTAGTGCTGAATAGCTACAAGTGCATTGCCATTGACTACTTTGTTACAAGACGTCTTTGGAAATGAGCAGGCTTGTCTGCTTTTTTCCATTGGTATTGGCTAGATTAGCAAGATTTATTTGTGTAACAAGTCTTGTTCCCATTTGTGTTAAGGACTCCTCTCTGGAAACTGAAGTCTAGCTCTGCTTTTCTCTTTTTGTTTAGCTTCCATGGAGTGCCTCCCACTGTGACTATTTACGTCATTGCTTTGTTAAGTGATGGGTAAACACAAACTAAGTTCTTTACAGGTCTTTGGTAGCAAACTGCTACTATTGTAATTAATTGGATGTATGAGATTCTCATATGCAGTTAATGAGGATAGATTATATGATGGAGCCAACTCTATGACTCAGCTTGCCTCTGAAGGAAGGGGATGGTCTCACTCATGTTCCTTCTTATATTTTTACATGAGCAACTTTAATCAGGCAGGTAGATACAAGCAATAGTCCTCAAACCAGAGTCAATTCTAAGCCATCCTGCCTGGAAGTTCAAGAATGATACAGTCTTCAGGTAATGGTATCACAGAAGAGGAGGATGGAGAGTTTTAGACTGATCACAAATCTTGGTAACAGTAGCTGAGTCAGTTTTGCTTGTGGCCTGCCTTATGTCGGATATATTGGGAAAGTACTGATAACTGATATGAGGATGTTCTTATCTCATTCCATATGCTTCACCTTAAAAGAGGTGTCAGGTAGAAAGTTGAAGAGTCTTACCAAAGCATTTAAATAACTACAGTGTGTACTCAAAGCAAGCAGTCTTCATCACCGCAGTGAGAAGAAATTAAATGTCGTTAGTCCTATTTTGTGGATGTGTCCACAAAGGCCCTTCATTTTTAGTCTTATAAAATGCAAACTTTTGATGTCATCAGACATCTTTGCTCCTTTTCATTCAAAGTATTTAATTAGCATTTGCATTCCCTCTACTTTTTTTAGAGCTTACTTATAAATTGTGTCTTAAAAATAATGTATTTCCTATGGAGGTTACAAAACCCAGACTGCGTTGTCTTTACAGTGCAGGAAAATACCACTTCTTACTCCTCTAGTTCAGTACAGAGTTTTATATTCTGGTTTGCTTGGTTACTAATGATGGGTATGCACTTTAGAAACACCACTGCTGTAAATAATTCTTACATATATTTATCAGAAGTGTCCCTTCTGTAGAGGAAAAAACTGAGAATGGGTAGAATCTCAGAAGATGCTGGCTTGTAGAAGAATGAGTGGGGAGCACTGGGTGTATGAGTTAGCATGATTGTGTAGCGTGGCTGAAAATAGTAGATTGTATTACTGCTGTCTAGCCCCTGGTTCTTGTTTTGTGAAAGCCTGTTAAAAGTGACCCAAAGCTTAGTTGATCTGGTCTTGAGAGAAAAAATTGAAATGCGGCAGAAAGTTTTCTAGTTACATAGTAAGCAAGGAGGAAAAAGGAGAATCTGTTAAGTCCTTCGGGTAAGGAGGAGATTAACCTGAGTCAGATGTGGCCCAATTACTAAATCAATACTTTGTCAAAGGCCTTTGATACAAGTAATGATATATCATTATCTAATGGCAGTGAGGTTGCATTAATAACTATAATTATGTGCTAAGTGAATCTTATTTTGACTTGTAGGTGAAAGTTGTCATGAAATATGTGCCACAGGGCTCACCAGGTAGGCAGGGCTAGGTGACTTTGTGAGCTGGCGTCACTGAGCTGGAATCAAACTTGAAGGAGCCAAGAGCAAGTCATGCACTGGGGGACCCAGGTCCTGAGCTGGGTGCAGGAGCCACTCACTGCAGCAGAGTAGCAAGTGGGTGAGACTAGCTGGCTGCAGGATGGCTGACATGAGCAAATGCTCAAGTAAAGAGTTTTTGGTGAAGGCAGGGGAGCACTGATTACAACTAAAACTCTAGGAGCTTTTCCCCCTTCTTGTGTTTTTGCTTTTCTCTGAAACACTGGGGATACGGTGAGAGAAAACTGGGGAAGATACACTGATGTCCGTGGTATTCACTTCCCAAGTAAAACTGGGAATCTTTTGAGAGGCCTGCCTAGACTCTTTCTCATACTTGAATTAAACTGGTACCTGGGTTCAGATGGGTAAAGAAACTTCCTTCCAGGCTGTGATTGCAGGGACTCTTGGGACTTGATGTGTCTTTCTATGTGACGTGGTACATTAGTCCCTAGGATCACTTTCACATGCATCGCTGCTACCCCAGGTGATGCATTTAAGATATTTAAGATATTGCCAATGCCAGATCTCTTCCTGCCTTACTGTAGCACAATGTAGTTTTTGTGGCTTTGGTTCTTGTGTTGTCATGTGTCCCTTGTGGCTTGTGAGAGAGAGTGATGACTTGCTGAGTCGCAGTGTGTGAACTTGACTGTGGCTCTAGTACATGATTGCCTAAGAGCGTGCAGGATGTGATGTGATAATCCTGTGTCCTCCCTACATGATTTCACTATCAGCTTCAAAAGATCTACGACAGAGCTGATATTCCCACCTTTCTCCCTGCCTGTGGCATCCCAGTTTGTGTGTCTCAATGTTTCCTTTGCACAAGCCTGTTCAGCCTTTCAGGTCTGAGTTGACTGAAAAATAACTTTTTTCTCAAAAGACTAAGCTTTCAGTTGGGTCAGTGAGCTGCTGTCCGCCAGCAGTGATGCTGTGAGACTGCACACTGGGGCCTCCCCATTCAGCTGTCGCTAGTGATTCGATCAGTGTATGTGGGCCGGGAGAATGCCCATATGTTTCAGGCTGGGAGCTGGGCACAAAATGGGGCTATGCCCCTGAAATAGTTCCCATAGGAAGGGGCTTTACTGTGCCAGTTGCCAGTGTTCAGCCTTGCTTGTTAAAGGTCTTTTAACAATTTATAGGCAGGTGTGGAAGGAAACATAAATTGGTCTTTATTTTACGCAGCATCAGAATGGAAAATCCATTAGTCTGGCAGAAAACCAGTCTGAAGTGTGATGGAACCAAAACATATTTTCACTAGTTCTGCTGCTTACAAACTACTTTATTCATGTAGGTGAACGACAGATTTGATGCTAGTTTAAAAAGCAGAGTGTTAAATAAAGAGGTACTGTGTAAATAATTCAGTAGGGGTGACTACACAGGGTAAGTATTAGATCTCTTATTGCATACTGCCAATGGGGAATTTTATAAGTAGGTGTTCTAATACAGTTTCTAAACCTCTTTCATCTGCTTTTAGCAAGTCCACTTTTTTTAAAAGGAATTTGTATTTATTTTGAAATTTGCTATTCTCTCCCCAATGTCTACTCTAAAATGTACGTGCAGAGATTGTTGATGCACCCTAAGGAGTTAGGATTTGTGTTTTAAAATGGGCTGGCTTCAAAGACAAAGTTGGAAATTTAATCAAGGTAACAACTAATGCATCTCTCAAAACCTGGAAATTTCTCGAAGTACCTCTGTTGCATAGAGTTGCCTTGCCTGCCTTCTGTCACTCGCTTGGGCAGAACTGTCATCCAACAGGAACAGTGTTTACAAGCAGTATTACCAAAAAAGAAAAGGCCACCTAATGCTAAGCAGGATGTAGCCAACCTGCCTGCGAGATGAATCTTCCCAAAAATGTGTTAGGTGGTTGAGAGAAGGCATAAAGGATGGGGAAGGTGATGGAAACTTCTCTCGGGGGAAATCCATAACAACAGGCGACACCTGGCTGAAGTTTAAAACTTTGTTGCAGAATATAGGTGAGTAATCTATCTAATGTAATAGGCAGTTTGTATTTGTTTGCCATGAGGCATAAGGGAGTAATGTAGTTAAAATAACTGCAATTATGTAAGCACACAGCCTTGGGAAATAGGAAGGGCAGAGCTGGTATTTCCCAGGTAAAGCTTAAGATAGCATCTGTGAAACATCTTGATTTAATTGCTTCTGAACTTCAAGAGCAACTTGACAACAGTATACCCAGTGATTCTGAAACATGAAAGTTTCATAATTGTGCCTGAATATATAAGCCAGTATTACTGTCACTTCTTAAGCTATCATTTTGAAATCAGACCTGCGTGGGTCAATGCTGTCTGCAGGATTTCCCCATCTTCCAGCGGGCTCTGCAGGGGTGCAGGGTCCTCCCTCATTACCTGCTTGCCAGGCCAGGGGATGATACTCCAGAACCTTTGCTTTTGGCTGGAAATTATCCCACTGAAGTTTGTACTGTATTGTCATATTTTTCCAGTCTTTGGCTGGAAGGTCCCTGTAAAAGTCACATGTCTGTCTTGCTAATAATTAGCTTTGTTCTCTAATGCAAATTCTTAACTTTAAGTGTTTTAAGCTCCCACTGAGTTTTAGAATTTGTTTTCTGGAGTGACAGCTTACATAAGATGTTTTATTTTGCTTTGTTTTCTGTCAAGTTCTTTTGTTTGCTTGTTTTGTTCAGTAGCCATCAACATAAAACACTTGTTGTAAAATTACTATTTAAAAGCAAATCTTGATATCTGTTTTAATATTTAAAAACTATGTAGGGGGGAATAAATGAGCATCAAGAATGGCAAATACCTTTCATGTGGGCTAAGCAAAGGAATGTGAGAAACTTCTTGTTCTTATTTAAAAATAAGGAATGTTTGAGGCATACCAGTAATTCCCATTATGAGAATCACCAATAGTTTTGTGTGCTAACCAAACTTGAGTACTTCCAACAACTTGTTACCTACTACTTGTCATTCTCATATGGCTTGCTGTGGTATTTGTGGCATTTTTGGCTGGTGTAAACGATCTTATCGTCTACCCTTTCTTCTCCAGTGAAGGTAATGGTCCAACTTGAAATTGGTTGTGCCAGCCTGCAGTTAGTGGGCTCTTTCAGCTGTCTGCTGAGCTGCCGGGGACCACAGGCCAGCAAATTACTTTGCTCTTTTAACACAGCCCTTTGCCTCCTTTGCTTCACCTACCCCCCCCCTATTTTTATAATGGTGAAGACACATTTGTTTAAAGATGTCTTCAGAAATTATATTATTATATATTAATTATTATATATATTATATATTATAAATTATATTAATTATAAATTATATATATTATATATTCAGAAACAATATTACTTCCACTGACATTTTTAAATAAAAAGAAAAAAAATAGAAAAATAGTGCTTATTTCTTTCTAAGAGCTGAGTACCTTGTGTATGTTTTTGAGATGATTTCAGTGCTTGTTCTCTGAATGTGTGTGCTTGAGTGGACTGCCTCTATAGTCTTTAGGACTTTTCAAGCTGGGTGAACTGAAGTTATATGACTGATGTTTTTGTTGTTGTTGTTGTTGTTGATGTAAATTGCTTCCAGTATGTCATGTAAAAAAACCTAATTTTGAAAATGAGTCTGCAAATGTGACTCCTCTTATTTTGACAGTTTACTACAATCTAGACACGAAAAAGAAAATTCCCTGCTGTTAGTGCATTTTAGTTGCATTTTTTAATTTTGCTACAAGCAGAAAGTGCAACATTAGAAATAAAAATGCTGATGTGCTGGTTCTGTAAGTACTGTATATTTTCCGCACTGAACTATGGCTATACAAATACTTAATGTGCAGATGAGTTTATAGCATGAAGAACTAAAGCTGTGTATTTAACAAATGGCCTTCTCTGCTCTCCAAGTCTGTCCCTTCAGGCCAAATATTTCCAGTCTCACAATTAGAGGATAAGTTCTATACATTTATGGAAGTTTGAAAGATTGTATTATGGTGAAAGCGTTATCAGGTTACTTCTTAACAACACGGTTGTACTGTACAAAAGCAGTCTTTCAAAAATGGTTTGGTTTTTTTTTCTGAAGCACAAGCTAGTTGTTTATCTTGTGTGAGGATATGTGAGGTTTTTTGCTCTTCTATTTTAAAATAAAAAAAAAGCAAGCCTTGATTATATTATTTTCCAGTATGTATGAATTTGTGTGTGAAATAAGTGTAACAGGATAAGACAAAATACATTTCATGCTAACATTGACCCTACTTGTAGGTCGTTAACAAACAAAAAATCCTGAAAATGTAATATTAATACAAAAAATCGTTTATAGAAATGGACTTACAAAGGAAAACTAGGTAGCTCCTTAAGTTAAGAAAATAAGTAGAATTGTAAAGCACATTGAGAGTAAAGTAGTAGTGTTATATATGAAAGTTGATTTTTTAAAAAATAAATCTTTTAGCTGTAGAAAAGTTCTGAACAGCATTATCTTTCTTGCAGACATTACTCCTAGTCATAAAATAATTAGTTTTAACTTACTGTACTTTGCTTACCTTCAGGTTCACAGTAATAGATCAGTCAGTATGTCTGTGTTGTGAGGCTGCAGCAGCTCTCTGGCTGGTACATCCTTCTATCAAGGATACTCACTAAATTGCAAAAATTTTCAGAATAAGTCTAGCAACTGCTATGGAGTTGTATCTTGCTTGTTTGGTTATTAGCAGAAAAAAACAATCTTGAAGGCAAAGACCCTCTGCTGTCTTAGCTCCTGTGAAATGTTTTAAAGGCAGAAGAGCTGCGAGTGCTGGGGTCAGGAGAGGTGGGACAAAATATGCCTCTGCGTCACTACGGCAGGGGCTGGGAAGTGTGAGGATTCATTATTTTCATCTGCTGCCTTTCTACTATGAGCAGAAATAATCTATTGGAAATAGTCTGGTTCCAGATAAAAAGCTTGCTTTTGGTCCCAATGCCTAGCAGGCATAAGGGTTGCCATGTAAACACTGACAGCATGTTTCTCTGACTCCGAATGCAAAATTAAAATTATGTTGACAAGTCAAGTGGATAAAAGTGAAGTATTGTCTATTTGTGAGCTTGCAGTTGTCAGGATAAGAGGTTTGCACTGTGAAAGGGAAGAAAAGTCAATCAACAGCCCCAAGGCCATAATAAGTGGCAATTCATTTTGAGCCAGCATCCACACAGAATTTTCTGGATTTTTGAGAGAGAGCATGTTTTGAAGCAGTAGGTTACTTGTTTAACTGAGGTTTTGGTCAGAATGTTGAGGTCACCAGTCTGAGTTCCAGCAACATCTTCATCAGGATGAGAGGAGGAAAACTGACGGGCAGTGAAATCGGTAAACTATTTTTCGTATTGAAGAACTGATTAAATATAATGTAATTATTTGTATTCAGGGAATACATTTATTCAGGTATTGAGCCACACGGTGCACAAGGTGTCTGTAGGCTTTGCTAGATTATTGTTATAATTGCTGAATGAGGTATGTTCTGTTTGCCATGCCTTGTCTCTTGACAGATTGTTCTTGTGAGATTGGAATGGGAAGATTACTGGATTTTAAGGAATACTTATTGTAATTAATCTAACTACTTTAATAAAATAATCTTTATAAAATACAAATTTTTAACACTTCCCTCCAGCACCAGTAACTTACAGCTGAATTGCTTGGCTGTCATAGGCAGTTTGAAATACCTGCTGTTCAAGACAGGGTTGGGTTTACGTATGTTTGATGTCATCCATAGTTTGGCTTATAAGGCAAGATGACAGGGATATTTATAATTTGTATCTAACCATAAAATCTTTTCTCTTGTGTGATTGCTAGTGCCAAAAGGAAGAAGGCCACTTAAGTTTCCATTAGAAAAGGAAGATAATGTTCCCAGCTGCTTCTGATTTTGCCAGCACCTTTATAAATATTGACCTTTGTAGCAAACATTGTAATATGAACATAGGGCCTGGGAAAATGGTCAGCATAAAGGAAGTGACATTTTATTGGGAAATGCTGATGGTATTTCTGGAAAATGTGAACTTTAAAAGAGACTTGCAGAAGGAATAATTTCTGAACATGAAATTGCCGGTTTCAAATGTTCAGACACACAGGACAGAAATGCAAGCAGGAAAACAAGTGGGTAGCAAAATGGGAATTGGGAAGAGGTAGGTCAGATGAACTCTAATGAAAGCAGGCTGGTCTGTGTTGCATCTTGTGATGAAGGGTGGGCGTCGTGTACTCTGAGGTGCCTAAAAACGCCTGTGAAATAGTAGTGAACAGGAGGTACTTCTAAAAGTGGAGATAAGGGTGAAATTATTTTTCAGGAGTGTTAAGGTGAGGACAAATGAGAAAGCAGATGCATTACCATCATGAGGGCAGAACTGTCTCTCCAAAGCTGCAGCTAGCTTAGCCTGGAGGAGATGCAGAAGGGCAGCCAGAGGAAGGGGGCTGGTTGTCAAGGTGTGCTGCAGCCTGGACTAACAAAGGTGAATGCGGTGTGAAGATTGCACAGGGGTATGGAGAGAAATCATATAGTGAAGTGAGACACTGAATGGGAATAGGAGAGATACCCTTCACACGTGTTGGGATTTAAAAAAACCTATTTTCTAGCAGGAATGAAGCAAGGAAAGGGCTGATGAGTACTTGATTTTGGAGCAAAAATCACTGTTCACGTAAGCATACTTTTTTGAAAAATCTTACATATGTAGGTGGTGCTGCATGCAAACTAGATGTGCTGGGTAATTTTTGTGAGTTAGTGGTATTACCAGTGGTACTATGACACTTCATGATCTTACTGGGGAAACAGTTGATTCATCAAAGTGTGATTTGCGTGCTAATTATAACATCGCTAATTATTGTATTTAAAAGAAGTACGCAGACATATTGGCACCTTTCCTCCTTGCCACCTACCTTAGAAATACTTCTTAGTTTTCAACAGTAAATGTTGCACAGCTGAACTTCTTCACATATCAGTGACTTAGACTTTAAGTAGAAATGGTAATAAAAATGG
Organism: Balearica regulorum gibbericeps; assembly: GCF_011004875.1. NCBI lineage: Eukaryota > Metazoa > Chordata > Aves > Gruiformes > Gruidae > Balearica > Balearica regulorum. Next base: position 65,248,929 of record NC_046220.1, read on the forward strand.
CTTTAAGCAGCTGCTCCTTATTTGTATTTTCCCCTTAACTGTAACGGTTAACGACAGCATGGTTTCTTGAGATAATGCTTTATGGCATGGAAGCACCTTGTTTGGTGTGTAGAGATTACAAAATCATATTGTTGTGCATAACAGCTCAGCTATAAATTAGCCCCAAGCATAATGTGATGTGGTCAGCTAACACTCTCTGATCTGTGTTTCACATGCGGTGCTCTGTTAGCCTGCTCTATATTTTTTCCATTCTGTTTCCTGAAAATCTTTTCCAAAACACTTTACTGACCTTTTTTTTATTAATTACAAATATCCATATTTCTGTTCTGGTTTGTTTTCCTGCAGGCAGCATCATAAAATCTTAATCAAGTGAAAATGGCCTTTAGCAATTTGACATCAAAGGCTGTACTACTGTATGATGAATGGATTAAAGATGCCGGTGAGTCATTTAAATCTAAAACTTACTAACTTTCAATAATTTTGAATAGCAATGTGTAGATATTCTAGGGGTGCTGTTTATCAATTTCAAGTAGCTTTGTCTTCCTGTAAATGTTTCTAAGACTTGCCAGGTTTCTTATTGACATTTTTAACTGTAATGAACAGGCTACTGTCTGCATTTTGAAAAAGGAAAAAAAAAAAAAAAAAAAGAAAATGCAGCTGGCTTATAACCTCAGACTAAATCAAGTGCAGGCAGTGATTCTTCTGTAAGAGTTTCTGGCTTGCCTGAATATATAGTTTACGTTTTTCCTGTGCTGCTGAATGTAAAGCTTTAACTCTTTTTCATTACCAAACAATGGTGTTTTATCAGTTAATTGAGCTAGATGCACGGTGTTACTGTATTTTGCTTTTGCAAAGTGAAAAGTTACAGTATCTTAAAATTAATCCTCAGAGTAATTAATTCTGTCACGGTTCTCTTTTGAAAAAGAATGTTAGTCTTTTGTTGCAGCTGGTATGAAGATATTAAACACACTTGGCTTTAATGTTGTTCTTCTCTAGTTCTGCATACTTATCAAAAAATAAGAAAGAAGATTTCAAGTTTGGGGTTAAGACCCATCTGTTGCAGTGGCACCCCTGAGTGTTCCTCACTGTGGTAGGCGCATAGTGACAGGGCTTAGCTGACTCCTGGGGAAAACTTGAGAAGCAGTTAAGGTTTGGTCAATAAAAATACTAATTTATCTTTTTCTAGTATAGCTGAGAACCATTTATCTTGTTCTGTAGAACCACAGCATTCAAGTGAGAAGGGATTTTTATCAGTATGACCTGTGGGGTGAAGTGGGTTGGGATAGAGCTGGATGGTGGAGTGTTTCTGCTGCAGTGTCCATGACTTCAGAATTAAGAGTTCCTCGTCTCCCTGCCTACCAGTCCTTGTATATGGCATTTCGTAGCATACTGTTAGTGATGGGACATGGTTTCCTCAGGAGCAAGCTGGGAAAGTTTTGGTAGTACCAGTGCTGGATGCAGAAAAAGCAGTCAGTTGTGAAGACCTGGTGATCCTCTTGCTGTGCAACACATCCAGGTGCCTAGTGCTCTGGTTCATAATCTCTGTTGGTCTGTGGGCAGCAGTACTGGGCACATTACAGGCTGTGAGCGGCATTATGATGCGCTTTCCTCCTCAATCTGTTCTAAAACTTCTAGTAACTGTAAATAATATCAGAGGGTCCCATGGGTGATAGGTTGCTTGAATGCTGTGGGTTGCAAATCGCTGACTTAAGACTTTTGGACATGAATTAAACACTTAACAAAAACTGAAGTGGTACAATTTCACCCCCAAAATATAGCAGCAAACCATGAAAGCAGCAGTTTTCTGAAACAATAGCTAAGTTTGGGGTCACTCAGGAACAAATCTTCCAAAAGTCAGATTATAAAAAGAATACTTAAAAAAGTAAATGAATTCATCTCAGTTCTCCTGCCTATGTAGAAATGTGGAAGTCTTTGGTGAGCTGGGACTCGGTGATGAACCACAGAAGGGTGAATCACGGTGAAGCTCAGAGGGAGCACCTGCCAGCCTCAGCTGCAGGGAGAGGGAGTGGGGCATGGGTAGGAGGAGGTCTCTGCAATCCTTCTGTCTGGGGTAACTGGAGAGGAGCTTGCAATGCTTTTGCTGTTTGGAGGCTTGTAATGTGAAAGTGTGTGTTTTATGGTGCTGTGAAAGTAGTGATGTGCCTGGGCTGAACAGGCACAAGCCTCAAGTGCTAAGCTATGAATACCAACTGATGGGACAGAAGGTCGTCTAACTTTAAAAATCCCTGTACTTACTATGTGTAACGTTGTACTGCTTATAAAGCTCAACGATCTTGAAAAGTGGGGTTGCTCCCTGGCTGTGACATGAACTGTGAAATAAGGTTCATGCTTTTCCAGAAGAATGAAGTCTCACAGGGAAATGCAGCCTCAGTGATCTCTGCTTGTGTGTTGCGTTCCTGCGCTGCCCTCTGAGCCCTGTTCATGTCTGAAAACACAGACTTTTCAGGAAGGAGAGCTCTAGACAGAAAAGCGCATCACTCATGGTTCTATGTCTCATATTCATTACATGTGAAGACTTGATGCAGAAAGAAGCAGGTGCTAAATCTTGTTATCCAGTCCGTATGGATTTGAGGCAAATGGACTCTGAAACATGATCAGTGACAGCAAAACTTAAACCATTAAGAATTAAGTACCTTTCTGCAGATGTTTTAGGATTTAGTAAACACTGGAAAGATCTGATTTCTTTTTTGGTTTTCTCCTTCCTTTCCCTCGTCTAGATCCAAGACTAGAAGGCTGGCCACTCATGTCTTCACCTTTTCCAACAACCTTTATCATTGGAACCTACATTTATTTTGTCACTTCCTTGGGACCCAAACTCATGGAAAATAAAAAACCTTTCGAACTAAGGCAGATAATGGCATTTTATAATTTTAGTGTGGTAGCCCTGTCTTTATATATGACTTACGAAGTAAGTACTACTTTTATTTCTAATGCATTTATATATTTTGTTTCTCTAACAACTAACTTTTAATAAATGTATTAATATAATTACCACTCTACAACAATCAGAATAATAGCTTTTTGAGAATTGCAATTATATGCCTCCAACCAGTATGCTAAACAAATTGAGCTGATATTTGAGAAAATGTAGTAAGTCATACCTAGAAAGAAAGATTGTGAAATATGTTATGTGTCATTATATATAATTTACAAAATAAAAAATTCTCATAACTTATTTCATTTCCCTGGGCTGTAGCAGGTAAAGCAGACTACATGTTTTTTGTAGTCTGTTGTAATATTTTCTGTCCTACTATGTGATAGTCAACACTGATGTTTCAAACACTGTATAGAATATGTTTACTATGGAATAATCTTCAGTTAGATCTGCCTTTTAAATGATAGAAGTTAATAAAATCTAATTTAAGGATCTTCATCCTTTAAAAAAGAACCAAAACCATCCAAAACCCAAACCACAGAAATCTTTAGCATTGATTTTCCCCCCTAATCTCAAAATAGCAAATGCTTTTTCTCTCAGAAGGTATGTTGGGATTCTGCTGTAGTTCATAGCTGAAGTAAACATTAGACTTTAAGACTGGAAAGCCTGATGAGTTGTATAGTGTTATGGGTTGAATGACCTAAAAATCCTTAACCATAAATGGTATAGACTATGTAGAAGCTTTAATTTAGAACCTTAAACCATAAGATAGCTAAAGTCTGTTGAGTTTCTTTTTTTGTTGTTGTTGTTGTCGTTGGTTGGGTGTTTTTGTTGTTAGTTTTTTGGTTTTGGGATTTTGGTTTGTTGTTTGGTGGTTGGTTTTTTCCCTTGGTTGTTTTTTAAATTGTAGCTACTTAACAATACTTTTGTATGAATGATAGCCTTATATGTGCTTGGTGAAGCATCGCTATGCTAGTACTGACCCTCTTTGTGTTAAATCTGACTATTTCAGGTTTGGCAAACTGGTAATGAAAAGTTGTCAGATTATTGTGCCGAATTGGCAGGATACCCTTCTGTTAGCCAATTTGCATAAATTTCATCATGAATTACAGTAAGCTGCTTGACTTTTCTTTTAATGGCACTGTAAAGGCAGTGCAGCAGCAGCTACTTTGTGTCATGACAGGTGTGTGGAAAGTGGTGGGCAAGATGCACACATTTGCTATTTAGACTTTGTTTTGAAAAATTGCCAAACTTCCTTTTGTGATTTGATGCCAAGTTTGATTTTTGGTTATAACAAAAAAAAAAAAAATTAAAATATTAAACTTCTATTAGTGTCTGGCACGGTATTTAATTAATCTGCTGTCAAGACTTCCATGTTACAATTCCATTAAAGAACATGTGGATAGAGTGTAACAGACTGAATTTCTGCTATTGTCTGGTGCTCAGCAAAAAGCTGATTCTTTCCCTCTTTGGAACTGAGCCATTTGGTGGGTGCTTTAGTATTGTGCTGTCTTGGTGGTATTTCAAATCTCGTTTTATTTAAGCAACTGATTCTTTTAGGAAGATAAACGGACTAAAACTCTCCATCTGTTAAAAGAGCTCAACCTTCTATCGTGCATGAGTGGATGATGATGATTGATGGATGAGAAGCACTCTTCAAACAGATGCAAGACACAGTAGTACTAGTGGCTGGCAGGGGAATGACCCAAGTGCTCTTGTCCGAGCCTTAATATATTCCAAGAGAAAAGATTAAATTACATTTGCTACACAGAGTCCTTTTGTCATTTGTGTGCTCTCAATTATAAAACTCTATCTTCTCATCACTCGTATCAGTGAAAGTCTAATTGAATCATGCAGTTTAAGCAAAATTTTAGAAACTAAGATACTAAAAATATAGTGCATATTGATTCCTTGTCTTTAATGCTATTAAGCCATATTTTTCTGTTGTGCTGGTTTTATTTTCAGTATTAAGATGGTTGGCAGTGATAGCAATTTTCAAAAAATTTCAAAATGTATTATTTGCTTTTGTGGTCTGGTTTACAGAGCAAGTTGCTTTTTTTAACATTGGTTTTGAGATGCACCTGTTTCTCCTTTTTGGCTACTAATGCTGAAATAATGGATGTAGGAAGAAAGTTCTTGTCTATAGGCATGGTCCTAGAATTAGAAATTCATTAATCTGCAACAACAAAGGATTTTATGGTAGCTAGCCTACACGGAGGTAGATGATTGACAAGACTGCTGATGCAACATGGTTTTAATATTGTTTTCCCCTCCTGATTGCAAAAGTAATCCAAAATTAATGAATTTTTCAAAAGACATAAAGTAAATCTTTGCCTTTTCCCTTTTCTTTGCTATAGTTTCTTATGTCAGGCTGGGCCACAGGGTACTCATTCCGGTGTGATATCGTTGACTACTCGAGGTCACCTACAGCTCTAAGAGTAAGTTTCCAAACACAAAGCCGAATTGTTATGCTACACTGACTTTATTTTTAGACATGCTTTTTGAACAACCAAATGAGCTGCTATAGAGTGGAATGCACTAAATGGGAATGCCCTCTTGTATAATGTAGAGCATGTGAGTTAACTGGAGGGGTTGATTGTTTGGGAGAAGGAAAGAGGCAACGTATGTGTTGGCATGTTCTTCTTAGTATTAAAATTCCTTCAGGATTAAAAAAATATTTTGTGTTTTTTAAAGAAAAACCAAACAAAGCATACATTTAAGTATGTCAACCTTATGACACCACTTACTCATCCCTATACTTTCCTCTTTACTTATTTTTTCCTGCAGCTGCTTAGTTTTATTTACAACTATTATGATTCTGGTTTTTACTCTTGCAGATGGTACGAACTTGTTGGCTTTACTACTTTTCCAAGTTCATTGAATTACTAGACACTGTAAGTATTTGTAGCCTAATAAAGGAAGTAGTGATGTTTCCCTTTTCACAGTAGATGAACTGGTGCTGTTGGGGGCTGGGGACATAAATTGTTTTTTATTTAACCCTCCAATCTTCAATCACTGGAATACCGTCAAGATGTTTACCCTTATTATCTCATCTTATTTTCCCATTACACTGTAATTCCTTGATTATTACGAAAAACGTTAATGAGGGAACACACCTTTAAAAATTTAGGAAGCCCTGATAACTTGTCTGTTTAACACTAACCTGTTGTGCTCTGGCAATGCTTGTCTCAACACTGCAGATAAAAAAACATTGTTGATCACGCTGAATTTTTTTTTTCCACGTCATTTTCAGAATTTATCTTCCACATTTGGAATATTTCCATCAGCAGCCCTGCATACAGCATACATTGCCATACCTTCCTGCTCTGCATTCCTGTGTATGCATTGGGGGTCAGGACAATAGATGTGTTTGATATCAGGCTGGCACTCCCAACATGTTTCAAAGAAAGTCCGAGCAGCAATGCATTGAAGCAGAGTGCAGACCTCACTCACCACCAGCAGCCATCTGCCTTCCTCTCTTTCCCAGACTGACACCTGGTAGGGTTGGTTTAGCTGTTTTCAAACCACCTTCGGAGTGTTGGAATCAGCTGCGATTTTCATTTGCCCTATTGTTTGGTGCACAACAGTGGTGATTCAGGAGCTGACTCAGGAGTTGTTAGGATGTTCTACACCCTGTGAGCAAAGTTAGCCATCTAACTTTCATCTGCAAACACTCATGATTCAGCACCGGAAGATCTTACTGACTGAGCCAAATGGAATGGTAATGGAAGGGCCAGGAATGCTAAAACAGGAACAGCCTGACAAGTTTAGCCCTCTATTTACCTTTACTACCCATTGGTTAGACTGCTCCTTTTTAATTAGACCTGGGTTTGAAAAAAAATTTTTTTTAAATTTGTTTTGTTTGAATCCACCTAATCAGGTACTTGTTTCTCAGCAGCTTTTTGGTTTTATTGCAAAAGTAATTTCTCAGCTGTATTAAAGTCAGCTGTTTCCAAATGTTTTCCCTGGCACACCAGGGTGTTCATTTGCTTGCTATTTGATACTACCCTTTGCATGACCTGACTTCTCCTTACACAGTTTTCTTGCTCTGTTTTCCCTTGACACTTCTCTCAATGTCTGTCCTTTAAAATGTGGCCCATTAATATTGACTAAGAATACCTACATACATTCTGTCCAATTTTGCCTTTTTCCAAGGGTATCTAAGTCAGTGCTCATACTAAAGTGCTATTTCTCCAACTTAATATTTTCTACTGTTTCTATGTGTTGCTAATCCTTTGGTTAATTTTCTCAAATGGCCTTGCATTAGTATTTCAGGGGACTTAAAATCTGATGCTTCTAGATACTTCTCAGTCCAAGCAAGTCCATCTTACACTGTCAGTTGCACACATAGATGATGTCTCAACCATGGACATTTGCTTTCAAAGCTTGCCCTGACTTTTAAGACTCCATAGGCGGATTTTACATACTAGTTTAATTTTTGTTTTTAAAAATATTCTGGATCTCCAGCGCCTCAGTTTCCCTTCTTCTCCCCAGACTGCAGCTGTGAATAATTCTTAAATGTATAGTAGTAAGCAACCAGCAGTGGTGCATACAGTTTTCTCTAAGTATGTTGCGCTTGATTATCTCCTGTAACATTCTGTTCATTAAAAATCTGTTTCAGATATTTTTTGTGCTGCGTAAGAAAAACAACCAAGTTACATTCCTGCATGTCTTTCATCATTCCATCATGCCATGGACCTGGTGGTTTGGAGTCAAATTTGCTGCAGGTAGTAGAGAGAGAGTTTAAGTTGTAAATATCTTCGGGTAGTAAAAGTTAACTACACTAGACAAAAATATTTAAAAACCAGAATTAAAAATCTTGCAAACATCAATGCTTTTAAATTTAGATGTCTGCAGTATTTCATGGAACAAGTGAGATCACCACAATTATTTATAATGGGTGGGGAGTACTCATTTTCCCTATTTGACAGCATTTTGTGCAGTGTTGGTTTCTCATGAGGGGGGGGAAGGTGCAGAGGAGAGAGCTGTATGTAAGCAAAGAGCATTATTATGTGAAAAGGAGATGTGACTGAAAAAATCAGAAGTGCTAGGGGAGATGTATGAGGCAGACAACTGTTGAAACTACTTCAAAGCCACTTGTCATCTTGAAATATAGGAAATGAGTTGGAGGCGAGGACTGTTCTCTTTTTTTTGCCTGTTTAAGAAATTACTCAGGCTTTGTTACAGTTATTTTTACTGGCTTTAGGTAGCATAACTGGGGTTTATTTACATCGAATACTTTGGCTTTCACAAAACTACAGACATATTTTCTGGACCTTAATTACTATAGAAACTGAATTGTACTAATTGAAAGTCTGTGTCCATTTCTAGCTTACCTTCACTTCTCATTTCCTGCTTTGTGTGTCTATGCATGCATCTTCCTATGCTATATTATTAGTGTGCACCACTAATAAATATAGCTTGCTGTGAGAATAGCCTGATAAGCACAGAGTGGAGAAATGCCCAGTCATTTAGTAGTCCATCTCTAGGAGGGTATGGGGTTTTTTTTCAGGAGTTTCTACTGACAAATAGGGATGTTTTGTATGTTTCTTCACTCACGTTCTCTAGTATGTTTTTTTTCTCCCAGAACATTGGTGACAAATTGATGAAGAGAACCATTGCTTATCAAATGAAATTTGTTAAATTTCAAAAATAAGACCTGGAAGCAGTCCAGAAAATTTGTAGATGGCATCTTTTGAACATGTCCAGTGTGCAGACTTTCCTAGTGTATAAAAGGATATACTTCTGCTGTTTTTGTTGAGTTTTTGTTATTAGGAAGCTGGTGTCTTGATCATGTCTTTCTCAAATGTTGCTGGTATTTTAAGTTAATGATGAAATGGTGAATAGTTTTCTCAGCATACAGTTTGGTGTGTTTATAGATTTGCAAAAACAAACCCCAGCAACTAACAGTCCCTCCTCTTCAACCTTGAAAAGTTTTTTCCATTTATAGATGATTAACTTTCTGCCTTTTATCTGGACATCGGATCGGTATACCAGCTACAGGCTTCTGAGTTTGCATCAGATTCAAATTTCCCATGTGATAATTTGACAAATACTTTCAGCAAAATGTGCAAGAACTGTTTTGTTCTCTGCTAATAATAGTCCCCCATATTCATGGAGAGCTGTGTTTATTCCAACTGTACTGCTTATCTTTATACTAATCTTTTCAAATATTGTTCTGTTTGATAACTTATTTTTTCCCAAGAATTTTAGTCCTGCTGCTGATTACCTTGTATTCAGTTTCAGCACTGTTTGTCCTTCTAAATAGTGGCATTGATCAAGTTTTCAACCTGTTTGAAAAAAAAAAAAAACAAACAAACCAAAACCCCAAACAACAACCAATGGCTTTGAATGGAGATGCTGATTATAAACAGGGAATTGTAAAATGGTGCTTATGTATGGTGTTGCTTTTCGGAGCATATTTTTGTGCTGCTGATTAGGTTGGGTTTTTTTTCTCTGCTTTAACTATTTATTTTTTCTTTTGAATAGTCACTGTGCAAGCCAAAAAAAGTATGTATGTTTGAACTGTAAGAACACTCAAATTATTTTTAAAAATACAAATAGCTAAGTTTCAAAGTAAGTTTGCAATTGCAGCTGAAGGACTTATGATCTATCAAGCTGGAAGATTAGTGTAAGCTACTAAACTCACAAAATAAGTTTTATTTTTAACTTGAATGATTCTTAATGGAAAATTTTTTTTCCCCCTCACTAAATGTCTGCTTTCATGTCATCTTGTTTTCTTCCCAATGCTCAGGTTTTTATGTTCATATTTCTTATAAAAATACTTTCTGTCTGCCACTTCTTGGATCATTTTTACCTATAATTTCTTCTGTTCATAAAAATGAAATTACTTTGAGCAGGAACATCTAACTACACAGTTGATCCAATGGAAAAGGAAGTATTTCCTTACTTGCTTTGTGAACTATTCGTATCTTACCGTTTCAGTCATGAGTTTGCGTTTTACTTGGCCTTAAATTTCCTTGTCACTGTAACCATGCTTTTGAGGTGGACTATGGATTTGTGAGACCCTCACTTAGGTCTTGATTCCAAAAACTTACTGTCTGAAACTGTGATTCTTTCCCTGGGAATCTGGAATTCGGTGTTGGGGAGAGAATAATTACTTATCCTCCAGAGCTTTGCAAAGTTTGTCATAATGGCTAGAAAAGAGGTGTAAAACAGGAGGAGCACGGTTTCTACTAAATTCTCTGTATCTCCATCATGTATGTGTTTTAATTTAAAAACAAAACAAAACAAAAAAATCCCAAAGAACAAAAAATTCCATGGAAACCTTTTACAGATAATTGGATCAGGTAGGTTTTATTGCTGTTTTGGAAATGCTTAGATAAGTCCTGAGAAAGGAAACTGATATGATCCCTCAGAATTGATGACAACCCAGTTCAGGTTAAATACCTTGAGGGTTAATTAGAGTCTGTAGATTTTGTGGTATGTGTTTTTTCTACCCTGACTCAAAACAAACTACTAGGACCTGAGGTGGCTTTTTAAATAACCTGATGCAATAATACTACTATGTTTTCTTTTTTCTACAGGTGGTTTAGGAACATTTCATGCTTTGCTGAACTGTATTGTCCATGTTGTCATGTACACTTATTATGGAATCTGTTCTTTGGGACCAGCCTATCATAAATATTTGTGGTGGAAAAAATACATGACAACCATACAACTTGTGAGTAATTTTCTGTTTGACGTACACACCTCTCAGACATCTGATTGTGGCTGACAGACTTAATGCAATACATTTCTACTTCTAGTTATGTTCACGTGTGTAGCTTACAGTTGGTACAAGGTTTACTCATGTTTTAGTTGAGTAAAACAAAAGTTGTGAGCTCCCCTCAGTTATATACTTAAAACTGCTGACTTCAGTGTTCACTATAATCACAGATTTAGACACAGGAGCTTTTCAGTTATACAGCACTTGGTAAATATATTTACAAAACTCATTGCTTGCCCAAAAATGATTAAAATGTAAATTTACCACAAGAAAACATAATTAATGTACAGAATACACAATGGGACTAGTAGTGAGGAAAGGTAATAAGTTTTTCTTTAGAATTTCATGTCCATTCTTTCATAGAAAGTGTTATGTTTAGAGAATTTACCTCTGTCTAAATTAGAGCATTAAAAAACACTCTTGCAGTAATTATGTTAGGTGTTTTATCAGCCTTAGATCACTTTCAAAAGGTTATTGCTCTGGGTGCTTTTTCAGGCCCAGCTTTTTTAAGAGCTGAATTTTCAAAATTCAGCTTCTGGCTAGTTTGACCTGAGCAAGGATGCTGATGGAGGAGGGAAAGGAGCAGGGAGAGGTAGCCATGGCTGGCTGCTTGCACCAGGTCTGGTGTTAGTAGAATAGTTCATGTGTAATTCTGAACAATTTAGCTTGAATATTTATAACTTAAAGTCTTTTTGTCTCAGAGGCACTACCAGTGGATTATTAACTTGGAGTTCGTGTGGAAATTCTTTTTTAAATCCTCCATTAAATTGTTTTTTGGGACCTGCAGACCTTTGTGGCACAGGCTAGCATGCAGGAAAGGTGGGAATTAATGTTCACCAATCCTATAATGGTTGCCCTTTTTTTTTCTGGCTTATTTTTCTAAAGGAGCGTCCAATTTGTCACTGGTCAAACATTGTATGCCTCCATCTTTCTTCTCTGAACTGGCTAGGGCAGACTCCCACTCTCCTAGTATAGGTTTCTCAGTGCTGCTTGTAATTTAGTTTGTCCCCGGACTTTTCTTGCTTTACTATGTGAAAGTGTTTTTCAGCAGAGTAACATTTTGGGAGAGTGGCTTTAAAGATGCATCTCTGTTGTTTTAAAAAGCTCTCCTCCCCATGCCGCTTTAAACTTCTGTAGTAAGTTTGTCATTTATTTTAAAAGTATTTTTCTTCACCTTTTTCCTCCAGGTCCAGTTTATTGTGATTACAGGCCATATAGGACAAATCTACATCATGGATGATTGTCCATACCAGTATCCAATTTTCATGTTTATTATATGGCTATATGGCTCTACGTTTTTAGTCTTGTTTCTCCACTTCTGGTACCATGCTTACACGAAGGGACAAAGACTACCAAAGATGGCAAGAAATGGGATCAGCAAAGATCAGTGAAACAAACTCTTGTCTCTAAAACAAAAGAAGGGTATATGTCAAAGTGGAAACTTGCACTACTTGACAATCAAGATATTTAGGTGGACACACTACATGGTGTATATTTTGTACGTTTTCTTCCAAAACAGAATTTGTATTTTTGCCGTAAGTTATTTGGGATTCAGAATTTTGGGGGGGTGGGGGTGGGGGGCAGCACCATGAATCTCTGAAAAAAGAAAAGGCATTTTTTCAACAACTTGTTCATATCTATTCTATAAGAAATCAATGGATAAATGATCTCTATCTAGAAGATGCATGAAAATGAAGATATTGGGAAAATTGAAATGTGTATGACGAGTACTGAGTACTTTGAACACTGAGCGGGAAAAATTACTTCACCTTAAATGTTACAAGTTGCTAAGACTGTCAACTGCATTTTATTAAAAGAATGAATCTTCAATAAGTACCATTTATAGAATCTAAAGCTTATTATTAATATAGTTAATACATAAACATTCTTACATGTGTTTACAAACTATGTTACTTTAAAGAAAAGAATGTCTGTTAATCTGTCAAGGTATGGCGTTTCATTTTAAGATCATAAATTTTTGGATATAAGGTCTTTCACTAAGAACTTAATTCATTTCACATTCTGCTCACTTGAACGTTATTCTAAATGTTGGAAACCTAATTTGAGGATTATCTGAGCTGTCTTGTAGCGTAATGATCAAAACATGTTACTGATTTGTTCACCGAAGTAGCCTAATGTACTTATTATCCAATGTATCTATGGATATATTTTCATTTTGGTAGCCTAGGCTGTTGGGGGGGGTGGGGAGGGTAAATCTAGTAATTCAATAGCCAAAATTTTAGTCCTTGGATAAGTTTTAAAAAAACATTTTTTGATTGAAGTCAAAATGTCACCTAGCATGATTGTACTGTACTCTATATTCTTCCATCTCCATTATCTATTGAAATACATGCCTATAAAGATTTTATATTGTTTTTTTCATGATTATTATTGTCTGTTTTCAACAACTCAGGGTTAAAGTTTCTCCATTAATAGCACCAGTTACATTGTCTGGAACTAGGCAAAAAGATATGTGCTGTTCTCTGAGCTGCTGAGAGTGGCGCAGGCAGTGGTGACCGGGCATCACTCCAGTCTGTGTGGAATTAACCATGGAAAACAACATACTGGTTAGGCAGATTCTTAGGGTCACACATGTATAGCAATCAAAGCACCTAGCTATTTGTATGCAATTTTGTATTCATTTGTACTGTATGAGTTTAAGGAGTTGGTGCATGTAACCGACCTGTAAATGAAGAGTTAAAGGTTAAAAGTACTGTTTTCCGTTATGTTCACTACTAACAGAAAAGAAGCTTGAGATATTTGCTTTGTGCTTGATCTGATCTGTGCGATTTTCAAATACCTAAAACTTCAAGGCAGGTTTTAATTGCCTCCCTGTTATACAATTCCAAGAAAGTAAGTCTTGCCACATGAATATTTTTATGTGAATATGACATTTATGGTGCATTGTTAATGCTAAAAGAATTTAAATTTAATCTTGGACATGCAGATGATGCAAATGATTTCTTATGAGATTACATACAAGTCGTCATTATAAAACAAATAAATTTATATTTCCACTATTTACTCCCGGTAGCTATCAACTGTCATGGCAGATTGAAATTAGATCCCAGAAAGGATTTGGATGGCTTGAGATGTATATTGCGACCCCTGAATTTTAGATGCTTGATCCTAGAATCCTCAGTGCCGAGTTTCAGCTCCCTGGCAGTGCATGCAGGGAGGTGCTTTAGCAAAGAATCCAAGATAGCCGGGGTGCTGATCAGGGGCTACACACGTTTCCAGAGGGAAATGCAATCGCTGACTCTCTGTCTCAAACCCTGCTAGCCTCCAGCGTGTGTGTGGATGCCCTTGGCTTCCAAAGTAGGGGTCACCTCTGAAGGGCAGAGACATATTGCTGTTTTTTCAAACAGCTGGAAAGGATTTGCCTCCGATTTATTTCTAAAGTTTGAATGGTGCCTATTTTTTATATAAATAATTTCTTAACTAAGTACTGATGAAGAAAGTGGGGCAACTTGGTTCGTTTAGGCCTTCTTGAGCCTGTGGGTTCAAATGTGTTTGGGAAGTGCAGGCCTTTCTGGGAAAGGCTGTAATAGCTACTCTGTAGTGTAAGCTGGACGATGCTACCCAGATGCTGCTGCTTCTGGGGAGAAGTAGGCATTGCTGTAGTCTTACAGATGACCCCTATGCTGGTAGGGCAAGTCCTAGTTCTGGTCTCCAATTTTGCAGTTATCCCTCCACTTCCCCCGCTCCATAAATATGCATGGAGGAATGAATGCATCCTGTCCGGTGTGCGAGGGACCGGATGCTTTTTTTGTCGGTTTGAGACCGAGGTGTGCAACTGGTTCTTCAAACTCACTTGGGCGTAAGTAGGAGCTGAGAGTACACACGGTCAAAACTAAGTAGCTCTGCACATGGACAGGTGCTGAACAGAAAGGAGCCAGGAAAAACTTTCAAGTCCAGCAGCTGTACGGTAGCCAACTGCCTCTGGAGTCAGTTGTTGGAGATTAAGAATTAATAAGTAGGAGCAGAAACCGGAGATGCTAATCATTCAGTGGGCTGTCAGCAAGTACCATTTCAGATTCCTACTGCATAATTTCTTGCACACTGGTTTAGTTTTCTGTAAGTTATGGAGTGTTTGGAGAAAAAGGATGCATTGTTTCAGTGAGTTGTATGGATGTATCCTAAGAGGTTGCCTAGAGCATAACTATGCTAATGACATCAGTACGGAACGTTATTAAACCCCGTCCTCCTGCGCACAGTGTTGCACCCTGTGAGAATCTCACAATCTGAATCTGCACAGTTTCATTTTTTTCCTTCCTAAAAGTTGTGCATCTTGCATGTGGAAATGTATTACACGTTAAGCGTGATGCTAGAAAGAGGAGTGCAAGAGTCAGCAAAATCGTTAACGTTAGTGAATGTTTAGCAATGGCACGAGTGGGGTTGAAATTTTGTATTCTTTGTATTTGATAAACTTTGGTGGAGCAGAAACACTAGTATTACTAGCTACTGACACTGAGCCCTGAAAATTGGGGATTTGTTGTTGTTGTTTGGGTGCTTTGGGTTGGTTTCGGTACGTTAATGAAAAGGCTGTGTTCTCTTCATCAAGGTGGCAAATCACCAGACGGTATTTCATTGTCCCGACGCACCTCCTGACAGGAAGCACAAACAACAACACGTAGTTAGTGTCCGTTTTAAAAACGAAGTAACGCAGCTCCTGGGAAGCCGATTGCCCCAGAGGAGCCGTTCCCGCTCTGCCTGCGCGGCCGGAGTCGCCTTTCTCCTCCGGTACTCCTCCTGCGCCCAGGCCCACGCAGCGCCGTCGTTTTCTGCCTTCCCCCCCGCCCCCGCTTCGTCCCGCGGCCGAGGAGCGCGGCCCCGTGGGGCCGAGGCACGGGGGCCTGTGGCAGGGCCGGGGGGAGGGCCGGGGCGCGGCAGCGGGCACAGGGACCTCCGCGCCCCCCCTCGCCGGGCAGGCGGAGGGGCGGGGCAGCGGCGAGAGGGGCCCGGCCCTCCGCGCGGCCTGCCGCGGGGCGGGGCAGCGGAGTTCCCCCGCCAATCGAGGGCGGCGGTGGGCCCGTCACGTGCCGCCGCCGCCACCCAATAGGCGAAGGCGACGCCTTTCGGGGCCCGGATTCAAACGGACGGCGGGCGCGGCGCGTGCGGCTGCCGGTTTCCGTGGAGACGGTGAGGCCCGGCCGCCTCCATGGAGCCGAGGCTCGTCGGCCCCGGGCCCTACCGCGCCACCCGGCTGGTGAGTGCCCCCCCTGGGCTGGGGTGCCCCCTCCCCGGCTTTGCCTCTTGCGCAGCCTTACCTCGTCCGATTGGGTCTCTGTGCCCGACAGCCACTCCTGGGTACCGGCCGGCTGCCTCGAGGTAATCTGGCCGCCTGAGCCTGCTGCGCTGGCCGGCTGTTTGCGGCCTGAGGGCCGGGCAGGCCCTGGGCCTGTCCCAGGCAGCCGGTCCCCGGTCGGGACCCGGCGAGGTGGACCCCATCCGCTGTCCGGGTGTTGGTGCTCCCCACGCTGAGTCTGTGCGGGGCGGCTGGACCTGTGTGCCCCACCTGACCGGGGCGGCGGCAGGGCCTGGCAGAGTGGAACTTTAGTCCGGCCTTTTGTCAAGTGAAAAGCCACAAGGAAGGGGAGGTCAAAGCTATATCCGTAGAGCCGTAGGTAATATGGGACTCTAGATCTTTCAGCTTCCTAAATCTGGTGTTTGTTCTCAGATCTCAACTGTTTAAATCATAGTTTTAGGTTTCAGCGTGCTTGTAAATGCAAGTGATCCAAAAAGTTCTGTGTTCAGATCTCGCTTTGTATGACGAAAATGCTTCTAGAAGAGGTCCCGTAACGGTTTGCTTTGTTCCTCTTCCCTAGTGGAACGAGATAATAGAACTTTTTCGTGCTGGGATGCCTTTGCGGAAGCATCGGTGTCGATTCAAAAGCTACGAGCGTTGCTTCAAAGCCTCGGAGGCAGTGGACTGTTTACATGAACTGCTTGGCTCTAATCAAAACTTTGGCCCAGAAGTGACTCGTAATCAAACGGTTAAGCTGCTTAAAAAATTCCTGAAAAATCATGTAATTGAAGATATTAAAGGAAGATGGGGCAAAGAGGACTTTCAAGATGATGGACATTTATACAGGTAAGCCTCTATATGGTGACTGAAAAAAATCGCTTTTTGGAAGTGGAGTAATAACTCCTGTGTGTTGGTCTTACAAATGTTTTCTGTAGAATGCCTTTGAAAAACTGTTAACATGTCTCCCCCCCTTCCTTTTAAAGGAATTTATTTTCTTTAGTGGTAGGCAACAGTCATGATTTAATGTTTGGCTTGGGTTTTTTGCTGGTTTGTTTTTAAATGTTTTTGAAGGGCACTTTAACTTGACTACATTCTATAAATACTAAGAAAAGCTTTTACAGCTTTTACAAGGTAGCAAGTTCTGTTTGCTGTTGGTAGACATCAGGTTTGTCAGTTTTGAAAGAGTGTGTATCAAGAAGACATTGATATAAGTGAAAATGCCATTGACCATCCAGCTCCAGTTGTCCTCCCTCTCCCCCAACTCCCTGACTATTTTGGATCCTGTTTCCACTCCTAATTTTAGAAGTAATTCATGACACAATCTTTTTCTATACTTCTTGGGTTGTAGATTGAAATTGTCCTAAAAGAGACAAAATTTTATTTGCTCATCCTCCAGGATGTTTGCTTACTTATCCCTGTTTAGCCTCTCAACTGGTGGCTTGTTAACAGAGGAAAACATTTTCTTTGTAATGAAAACTTAGCATTACTGGAGTGGGTTCTTTGACCTCTTGTGACCTCCGTTAAGGTTTAGGAGTCCAGAAGTTGCAGGTTCTGACTTTGTACCATCTTGTAGTGTCCTGTTCGGTGAAAAAGTAGTGTAAAAATGACTGTTACCTTAAGTATGGATTTGTAGTTTATATCATGGTGAGTCTTCTTTTGAGGAAATGGGAGTGATCTTCACGCAGAGCAATAAGTAAAATATGTTACAATAATG